>NC_135539.1:115763930-116429347 GCF_045843805.1 Urocitellus parryii | reverse complement strand
GGAGGCAGCTACAAAACCCCACACACAGCCAAGAAAAGAGGCACATTGCTACTCCCTCTTTAGCTGATTCCACGTTCCAGATTCATCAGGCCAGGTAGCCCCTCCTCCACAAATAGGGCCAGAGAATGGAGAATGGGTCTGCTCCCAGCCCTGCTCCGCCCCTCCCTCTCCCAGCTTGCTCACCACCCTCCAGTCCACAGGTCCCTCCCAGTTCTCCCCTCCCAGCCCCCAGCTGACCTCTCCCTCAGACTCCTCCTGATCTACCTGCACCCCTTTGATGTACTGCCCTTTGTTCCAAGGCTTTGGGGTTTCCTCCATTCTCTGTTTTTCTAAAAACCAACCCAGGTTTCAAGTCTCTAATGACTTGAGTTTTATGGGCACCATTGCGACAGACCTCAAGTGGGCAGCAACCCTGCAGCCAACCCGCCCAGGCTTGCTCCCGGGCCTGGCTCTCTCCGTGGAAATCCCCTCCCACGCTCAGCCCTTTAATCACTTTCCAGCCCAATAACTTTCCTGATTCACCAGGGATCCCTTTCGTCTTGAGAGCGCCCACTGCCCTCTCTGATGGGGCTGAGTCTGGACTTGAAGGCATTTGATCCCAGCTTGGGGCTGACGGAGATTGGATTTGTGGGCTCGGGGGTTTCAGGCTGGGGCCTGCAAACTTTTCCCATTTCCCATGCCATCTTGGCATCTGGGTCACCATGTTGTTGGAGCAAAGGGGCTGCCTCAGAATGACCCTCAGAAACATTGGACCAAGGAGCAAGAACACCAGAAAGAAACTGATTGACACCCAGAGAACCAGGGGCCTTCACCTACCTGCCAGGAGGCATGCAATCCTCTGCACAGAGCTGCTTTCTGTTCTCTCTCTCTCTCTCTCTCTCTCTCTCTCTCTCTCTCTCTCTCTCTCTCTTTCTCTCCCTCTCCAGTATTGGGGAGGAAACCAAAGCCTCAAGCATGCTAGGCAAGCTGTCTCTATCACTGAGTTTCATTCCTAGTTCTTGAGATACAGCTCTCCAAGTCGCCTAGGCTGGTGTAGAACTTGGGATCCTACTTCTTTGTCCTCCCGAGTTGCTGGGATTATAGGCATGCATCACTACCCCTAGCTTCTTTTCTTTTAGTAATAATAATACGTGTTAAATGCAAGTAATACAGTCATGTGTCACTTAACAAGAGAGACATTCTGAAAACTGAGTTATTACATGAGTCTGTCATTATGCCAGCATCAGCATGTACACGGTACAGGTTGATCACTGATACAGCCCCTCAATGCAATTGGAAGCCACTGTAAACATGAGATGCATGAGAGCTCTTCGGGCAAAACATGGCATACTGTTTTACATAAACTTTTTTTTAAATAAGTAGAAAGAATACACTCTAAAATAACAATTAAAAGTATAGTATATGGGCTGGGGATATAGCTCAGTTGGTAGAGTGCTTGCCTTGCATGCACAAGGTCTTGGGTTCAATCCCCAGCACCACAGGGGAAAAAAAAAAGTATGATATAGTAAATATGTAAACCAGTAATGTATTTGTCATTATCAGGTAGTACATACTGCACTGACTTGTATATGCTACACTCTTTACATGCATAGGTTTGTTTACACCAGCATTGCCACAAATACGTGAGGAACGCAGTGTGCACAACACTGTGATAACTTGGCATCAAAACTAGGCAACAGGAATTTGCAACTCCATAATAATCCTGAGACCACTGTCTGCTATGTTCCAACATTGACTGACAGGTCACTTGGCATATGACCACTTGAATGAATTTTTACTGACAAAGATTCAAAATGTGACAAAATGTGTCTTCTCACCATCCTTCTGGTCCCCTCCAGTCCCAGAGCCAATGCTGTGGATCTTACCAGACGGTTGTCTTTAAGTTTCACCCATTTGCACCCAGAACCATATAAAGCAATATTCTAATTGGTAATGTGATGATTGGTGGGAAGATTCGCAAGTCCCCTTCCAGCTTTGACATTTCTACACCGGAGTGTGGCTTTTCCCACTCTTCTTAAAGAACAAACCTTCATAGGATCACCCTAAAATTACAGGGGTGGAGGGAGAAAAATGAAAGAAAGGAGAACAGTGTCGGTGTCAACAACAGGTGATTATGAATATTCTTCCTGCCTCTGAGGTTCAAATGTTTCATAGTGAGAATTATGAATTTTCATGAATGTTACATTTATAATAAGGAAATTCCTATGCAGTGTCATTGCCAAGATTAGCAGAGAAGGAGGCTGTGAGTTGTCCATCCTGAGACCAAAGACAAGGAGGAATTTAACAGGTGGCTCAAGGTGGAGGCAGAGAGCAGGCTCACAGCACATTCGTGGATATGATGGACAAAGATGTGATCCACAGATAGGAACTTTGTAGCACGTGTGCATTAAGTGTTCTGTGAGCCAGGCTCTGGACTAAACTCTAGGTGAATGGGTGAATAAGAGTTCTCTTCATGGAAACTGGTAAAACAGGGCACAAAACACTCCCGCCTACTGAAGAGGGTCACAGAAGTAAGTATTAGAGCTTTGACAGCCCACAATCCTGACTAGAAATATGGTCTCCCAGGACTGGACTGTCTATCTAAAATGACATCCCGTGTCATGGTTGATGCTGGTATGCTTATTAGCACGGGCTAGGTTATGCTCTACTAATGAACTCCCCTAGACCCAACAGCTTAGCCCAGTGAAGGCCACACCACTCATCTTACGTTCCCAGCTCAGGCTGTCTGGGAGGTTCTGCTCATTGCGTCACAGATTCAGGCTGATGAAGGTGCCACCCTGTCTGCAAGGCAGAAAGGGAAGTAAAGACTTACCTGGTGGCTCTTAAAGGGTTCTGTACCGATGAGACATAAATTGCTTTGATCTCAATTTAGACACCAGAGCAAGCCACATGGTATGTATGTATGTCCTACTGCCAGGGAGGAGGAGAAATGTAACCTAACCATGTGCCCAGAAGATAGTGGATATCCGAGAACAGCCCTAAAGGAACAGACAGTGTGGCTACCATGGGACTGTAGGTGTCCCAGAAGACAAGACCACAGGGACTCCTCTTCACTCCTCTTATAGGGAGCAATATCCCCCCACCCCACCCCGTGGCCCGGACCGAGTCCTTGAGCCCTCTGGGGAGGTCAGGCTGCATCAGGGTGGGATTGCAGAAGGTTCAGGGGCAAATACTTCAGAAAACCATCAAGGTCTTGCATGTGCCTGGAAAAGGCACACTGAGGGCAGCATTCGCCATAATCGGCTTCCTGAATTTTCATGGCCTTTGGGGTGAGTCGTCCTAGGCCCATAAACTCAGAACATCAGAGTCGGGCAGGTCCCCAGGAGCCTGGCTGCTCCCGTGTGGTCCCAGGATCGCGGCATCAGCACACCGTCCCCTGGGAGCTCAGGAGACACATCCAGTCTCAGGCCCCACCCCAACTACTGAATTAGAATCTGCATTTTACAAGATCCTCAAGAGATGTGTGGGCACATTGCAATTTGAGGAGCACTTCCCTAGAACGCACTGAGGCCAGCATTTTCATTTCACCAATGAGGAGCTGACACCCAGAGGAGAGGAGGCCGGCCCAAAGTCACACAGCTGGTTCCAATCCTGACTCCACCACTTGCCAGTGGCTTTGAGTAAGTCACTTAAATATTCACTGATTCTCAGTTCCCTCTGTGGTGTTAAAGTGTGCCAAAACCACCTCCTAGAGCTTACGTGGGCTTCAAATAAGATAGCAATTAGAGTATGTGCTTAATAAACATTAGCTAGTACTATGGCCCTAGCTCACTGTACTAAGGCCTCCCCTCCCCTCCCTCCCAGTTTCTTTCAGCGTCAGGTATACCGCAGTACAAGGATAAGACCTGACCCAGCTGCCTACGTGCACATCCTGCTCTGCCATTGGACTTCAAGCTAGTTTCTGAATTATTCTTTGGTTCCTGTTTTACTTTGATTAAACCTGCCCCATAGGATTAGTGTGAGGATCTAATGAATTAAACTATTTCAGGCCTTTGAACAGTGTGGCAGAGTAAACCCATGAGACAATGGACTAATGTTCCAAAATTTCCAAATGAAGGAGGCAAGGGTGGGGGACTAGTGGCCCAGGCAGGTCTTTCCCAGGGGAAGCTGCTTCTGCTTTGCCGGGTCTAGGTATTACAAGCCCCCAGGACCTACTCCCTGCTTTCTTTTCTTTCCTTTAATGCTGGGGATGGAACCCAGGACCTCATGCCTGTAAGACAAGTGCTATTCCCCTGAGCTACATCCACAGCACCCCAAGTCTCCTCTTTCTTCCTCAGCTGATGAGGAACCACTGAAAGGCCAGGGAATGTTGGTGCCGAAGAGGGGCAGACTCAAGCAGGAGGGCAGGTGTCTGCCAGTCTCTGAAGAACCATCACAAAGGAAAGGAACTGCACCTATTCAGGATGACTCAAAGGGACAGAAACAGGAATGTGTTAATTAGGCTTTCAATGCTGTTACCAAAATACCTGAAGAGAACAAGTTAGAGGACAAAAAGTTTACTTTGATTCAGAGTTTCAGAGGTTCAGTCTATGGTTGGCCAACTCCATTGCTCTGTGCCCAAGAGCGCGGTGGAGAGAAACAGAGAAAGAAAGGGGAAGGGGTCAGAGGGAAGATGAGCCCTTCCGGGGCACAACCCACCGACCCACTTACTCAAGCCAGGCCCCACCTTCCTACAATTACAGTGAGTCCATTCAAACTAGGGTGGACTTATTAGGTTATAGTTCTCATAATCTAATCATTTCATCTCTGAACATTCTTGCATTAAGACGGAAGCTTTGGGGGGATACCTCATAGTCACACCATAACAAGGAAGTTCCAGGAAGTCTTCTCAAATCATTGAAAAGTGTTCAGAGGCACCTCCAGTGGGGCACTAGGATGAGCAGCTCAGGGTTGCCCTAGGAGGCCCCAGTTATAGGGTGAAGGTCTCCCAGGCTGTGGAGCAGGGCTAGTCCATATATCCCCAGGCCTGACTGGTCTTGAGTATCAGAATCACCCGAGGAGCTTTTCAAATACAGATTCCCAGTCACCACCCAGGCCAACCTGATCAGAATCTCTAGGTGTAGGGCTGAGAATCCATTTTAAAAACCTCTCCCTCAATGATCCTCATAAAAAGGGGGTGGGTTTGAAGGCTGGGCCAGGGGATGAGTGGGAGGGAGCCAGAACCATACAGCATTGATCTGAAAGTTCCTCCCTGATCAGCTGACCACCGCCACCTTCACTGAAAGCAAATCTAGGGACCTGGCCTTCCTGGGTTTCTGCCCCTCCCAAAAAGTTGCTAGGCGCTAGATTCGGGGATCACCCATACATCTAACAACACATCTATCCCCACCCTTCCTTCAACTCTGTCTTTACCCTGCAGTCTGGCTCGGTCTGAGATTCTTGTCCCTCCTCAGCCTCTCGGTGACCCAAAGAGATTGCTAAGGGTCTTGGAGGAAGTGGCTGGCTGAGCCTGCCTGGTATCAGGAGGAGCCACTCTTTCTCACAGCACCCTAAAAGCCCAGGGCCACTTCTGTGCTGGACTCCCACCATGCATTCACCTGGGGGCGCCCCGGACCGACTCTGCTCAAAGCGCAGAAAGGGGAAAGGCAATACCTGAATGGACATAAAGATCCTTGCTCACCCGCTTCCTTGGTCAATCCCACAGGTTGGGGCACCACCCGGCGCTTTTAGCGCACAAATCCGCCCAGGGAGAAGCTAGCATGGGGGTTACAAGCGTAAGCTGTGTCGCAGGAGCAAGGGTCCTAGGGACCCGCGGAGAGAGGAAGAGGGTATGGCGGCGCAGAAGGGGCGCGCCTGCCTTTTGCCCTGACCTCACAGCACCACCTTGTGTCTCCTAGCACGGTGCCTGCGATTCCAGGCCCTCTCCGCGCGGGTGCACCCGTCTCCGGGAGCCTCCCGCCCTGTCCTGTGGGCGTTTCCCCGCCTGTCTCGCAGCCCCCTGCTTTTATTTCCCAAGAAGTGTGTGCCGACCACGGCTCTTTCTTTGTCGCGGCTTGCCCAGGACGACTTGTGATCCCGCAGCGGGAAGACCCTAGTAGCAGGGCCGGGAGCTCGGTGCGGTGCTGGGGTGCAGGGAGGAGCGCCCGCGCGGCCGGCAGAGGGCAGCCTGTCTCCAGCTTTGGGCCCCAAAGGCTCCTTCCTAGCCGTTTCGTGGGTCGCTCCCCAAACAGGAGGACCTACTTGTATTTGTGGAACCATCCATTCTCCTCCCTACATAAACCTCCCCCAGCATCTCCCCGGAAGACATACCCTGTGCTGGATAGAGGGGCTACAAAGGTGAGAGAGACCTTGACCCGACCTGGGGAGCTAACTGTCAGTGCCCACGCCCACCAGCCATCTCCTCTGATCTCTGGCACTTTCACCTGGAGCCTTGCCTTTCCCACTGCTGCACCATCCATGGATCCTATACAAATATAGGTCCCTTCTGGGTGCTGAGGGTTGTCAAGGCCACTGCTGGATGGGTCATCTGAATACTAAGCAGAGGAGGCCTTGTTAAAGCATCTGCTTTTGGTTTTGAATATTCAGTGTGGACACATTTCCCAAAAGGGCTGAAGTAAAAAATCCAGCAGAAAAGCATCACATAGTTATCTGTAAAACAGGCGAACATTACAACCCGCCAGAGAAGCCTATTTCCAAAGAGTCTGGCCTTTCATGGGAAGTGGCTGTGGGGACCTGAACAATACAAGTTTACAGAAGTAAGCTTTCGAGCTTTGACACGAAGTTACCTCTGGCTGAGTTCCCTCTCACATTGGAGCTTACCAACTGGGGAGATGTTCTGAGCACACTTTGGGGACCTAGCTGGGGCCCTCTAATGCCCAACTTCATGCAGTCCCTATACCCAGATGTGGCAGTGGAGGCCAAATGGCACAAGGCGGTGACACCCTGTTGATTGTTACTCCAGGTAGTGTGGTTCTGTTAGAACTAATAGTGAAAAAGCAAGTTTTTCTTAGAAAAAGCAGGAAGGAATGGTCTTTGATTCATTCCCACCAGGCCTCCTGCTAATTGTGATGGCTCCAATACAGTTCCCTCCTAGTTCCCAGAGTGTGGTGCACAGACACACAGACACAGGACTGGGACGCCAGAGTTTTGTTCTAAACAGCTTTATTAACCAGATAAGAAATCAGCTTGAATACAGCCTGTGCTGCAGACAGTGTGGTCCTTTCAGTCACTGGGAGCAGCAAAGTCCGGCCCCTCCCCCTTCTTTCTGCTGTTCCTGACCTGGGGTCCTGGAAGGGTTGGGTGATGTGGCCAGAGAAGAATCCCTGGAGAAGGGAGGTGTGGAAGGGGCAGGTCTTGGGTTGGGGGAGGCCCTGAGGACTGGAAACAGAAGGACAGGGTGTTGGATACAGGCTGAGGATGTGTCTGCCTCCCTTCAATCAGATGAACAACCAGGCCTGGTGACAGCAGAGGGCTAGCCTGCGCTGTGCTGGGATGGGGAGGAGCTGCCCACGGCACCCTTAGGATCCACGAATAGGGCCAGATCTAGCTGCCCTGCTATTTGGACCACTGGCTCCTGCGAATGTGTGTTGGAAGTATTTCTCTAGGAACCCCCCGCCCCGCATGGAACAGGGAACTAGAAGCCTAAGGTGTTCTGACTTTGGGGTCCTTGGATCTGGGTTGTTACCCTCCAATCCCAGGTGGGAGGACTCCAGTTCCACAGAGACTCACAGGCAAGAGGCCTAGAGAACTGAGTGGTTCCTTTTTGTGGCCATGACCCTGTCTGCATGCCTCTTTGCCTCCTCGTAGTGACTCCCTGAGCTGGGACTCCTTAGGCTTATTCTGAGAAACACCAAGAATCCCACCCTCTTTCCCTAAGAGAATCTCTGAGTCAAATAAACCACAGCCTTCCCCCTCTCCATCTTGGTCCTGTTTCCCTCTCCCTCCTGGCCTGTTGCTGCTGCTTAGGGCACCACCACGTGGCCCAGGTGTCTTGGCCAATGAAGATGGATGCTCAGCCTAAGAGGTTAAGACCAGGTCTGTGGAGAGAGGTGTAGGGAGACAGGGTCTGGTCCCACACAGACTATAAAGACAGACATCTCCTACTGGTGATAGTGTGAGATGCCAGGCAGGGGTAGCTCCTTAGTGGGGCGGGAGCTCAGGCAGACCCCCAACCAAAGGGAGCCAGAGGCCCAAGTTCAAGTCATTAGTGATGTGCGGCTAGGCTGGGTGAGAAAGAATCCTGGAGGTCCCCAAGGCTGCTGGGAAGGGGATGGCGATGAGAAGCTCAGGAGTGGGCAGGGTGTGGCAGGCAGTGGTGGCCTCACTCAGAGTGGACCAAGGCCCCAGCTCCTTGTCCAAAGCCAAAGCCCTTGGGCCCGAAGTTTTTAGCATAGCATCCTGCAGAGAAAGAAGAAGGATGAGAACATGCTCCTTACCCCAAGCAGACCCTCCTGCCACCCCTGGGGACTGACCTCTGCAAGGAGAAAGTCCATCAATGCCCTTCACCTTTACTGTACCTCCAATCTCAACATGAGGAGGTTCTAGACACCACTCTGCACCCATTTCCTTTACAGTTTAAAGGAGAAAAGGAGCATTATCTGCTTAGAGCCCTGGACAGGGAGTTAGGTTCCCAGGCTGTAGGCCTGTCCTTGCCCTAATATTCCACCTGACTCTGGTTTTCTCTACTGTCTCCCTCGGGTCGTTTCCCCCTCTGATGCTCTGACTTTTGGATTTCAAGGCCAGGAGTTGGTTCACACTCAGCAATAGCATAACTCCAGGGTCTCCCCGCCCCTCAGGCCTCCCGCTACTCAACTGGAAATGAAACTACCCACCTTTGCAGTATATCTCACCATCCTTGTCAGCCAGAGTGGTTGACTCCAGCCCTTTGCCACACTTGGCACATCGGAAGCAGGACTTATGCCAAGACTAGGTAAAGAAGAAAATTGTTAATGCTGCCACCAGTGACTTGGCTGCCCTAGCCCCAGCCCATCCCCTTCACACAAGACGGTGGAAGGCACCTTCCTGTCGTCTGCTAGGCTAGGGCTGCTGTCAGACAGCAGGTGGGAGCTTTCCAACACACCACCTCATGGCGCCTTCAATAGTGTGTTGCAATAAAGTATCACAATGATTCTGTGGTTAATGGCACCATCTACACCACAAAAGGGGGGTGAAGGGGTGAAATTATCAGCCGGGTAGCTGCTGCCCCCAGAGGTGGGGTCAGACAACCTTTGTCCACATCCATTCCGCCTGCAGATCAGTGGTGTGAGCAAAGGCTCCAGATGCCTCTTGGAACAGCCACTAGTTGAACAGCCAGCCTCCTTAATGTCCTCCTCTGGAGACCTCCCTGCCTATCACAGAATGGATGTGAGGACTTGATATTTAAACATCCAGTGTCTAGCCACAGAGCAGGCATTGCCCTGCCTCAAAAATTCTAGAACTCATTGCCTCATTTGTCCAAAGGCAATTTTTCCTCCTGGAAAATGGCATGGCCTCTCCCTCATCAGACAGCTGTCAGCACTTAATAACTTCATCAGTGTCCAAAGCCTGACAGAGGCTGGAACACAGCAGATCCCAGGCCAGGGCTGTCTGTATTACTTTGAAAGGAGAATGGGTCTGTGAAATGCATTCCACGGAGCAGGAACAAGCCAGAGGAATGCAGTTTCTCCAGGGGCCCCAGAAGGCCCTTTGTGGTTCTGAGAGGTGTCCTAAGGTAGTACAGGGCAAACAACCTCCCAGGGAAGGAGCAGGGCCTCCGTCTATGCACAGCAACCACCCCTGCCCCACACTGCCAGACTCCTGGGCGGCAGCCGGCTCCCATTAGCAACAGCTGAGCAGCCTCAGAGGCTGATGTGTGGACAGCTCTGCTAAACCCAGGAAAAGCAAGGGGCTGGCGGCAGCCAGACAGGACAGAACAATGCCTTTTAAGGGCAGAGAGACTTCCGCAGCACAGCACAGCCACTCGGTGCCCAGACTGGAGGGGGAAAAAGGAAGATGTCCTCTCAGACTTCCTGACTGCTAACCTCACTCACTCCTACCTCCTGGGACTGCAGTGGGGTTCAAGGAGCTGGAGTGGGGGGACACAGGTCTCCGTCCTCCCCTCGGGGCCCTCTGCAACCTCAACAGTCTCCAGCCTTTGTTTCCTCCTCTGTAAGGCAGAGGCCCTGCCTCAGCTTCCCAGCTGGACGAGACTGGATGGCACCTAGCCTCCCTCACCCTCCCATGTTCCAACCACCCCCCAAAACTAAGCTCAATCTATTTGTTCATTCATACCACACCTGAAAGTACTCCTGCTCCTTGATGTTTCTTTCCTCACCCAGGCAAAGAAAAGAGGGGGTTTATCCCTGCCTGTTCCTCTTGAATGCAAAATTCTTTTATCCTACGGCTTAGTACAACTTTAACTTTCCTTAGAATCTAAGTGACAGGAATATTAATTCATAGTTTTTTTTTTTCTTTTTGTACAGGGATTGAACCCAGAGGCACTTAACCACTGAGCCACATCTCCAGCTCTTTTTATGTTTTATAGAGATAGGGTCTCACTGAGTTGCTTAAGGCCGTGCTGAGTTGCTGAGGCTAGGAACTTGCAATTCTTCTGCCTCAGCCTCTCAAGCTGCTGGGACTACAGGCATGAGCCACTGTGTCTGTGCTTGGCTCTTAGGTACTTTTTTGGGGGGAGGTGGGGGTAACAGGGATTGAACTTAGGGGCACTGGACCACTGAGCCACATTCTCAGCCCTACTTTGTATTTTATTTAGAGACAGGGTCTCACTGAGTTGCTTATCGCCCCACTGTTGCTGAGGCTGGCTTCAAACTTGCAATCTTCCTGCCTCAGCCTCCCAAGATGCTGGGATTACAGGCATGCACCACTATGCCCAGCATCTTAAGGACTTTTTGATAAGTTTCCATTCTCATAGTGGGACGAAACAAGAAAAATCCAACTTGAAAGTAAAATTAAAGTCTCCTGTTTTCATATCTTTTAATCAATGCAGGAATCTTCATTTTGACTTCATAACAATCGCAAAACGTAAATAATAATAATAATAACAATAATAGCTGACCTGTATTGAGCAACATTCCAGGCACTATGCTGTACCCTTTTCTTTTAAAGATAGGAATAATAATTTCCATCTTCAACGGTAATTGTGAGAGTTGAGAGCCTGCTACAGTCTAGACTTGGCATAAGTGTTACTTCCTCAGTCCCTTCCTCTTGGCCCCCTTACTCAAAGTCAAAAGGCCGTGAAACCAAGACCAAACCCAGAAGAGCTGGAGATGGGCTCTAGGCCCAGCTGGTCCATCAGATGCTGTGTGATCTTGGCCAAGTCACTCCTCCCAGGCTTCATGTGACAATCCAGAAATCCACTCTGACCACACAGTTTAGAGATTCCTTGTCAGTGGTTTTCCGACTATTAGTCTAGGCTGCCTATCCCCAGGGCATGAATTCCCCTTGCCCACTACAGCCTGAGTGAGGGATAAGATCAGCAAAGTTTGAACAGTAGGCCCCTAAGGGGATTCCTACTGTGCACTGTGGCTGGGGGGCTATGGTTAGAATCTCATGGAGGAATGGCAGGCAATTACAAACAGCTTCCCAAGAGATTCTGATAGGATCTGAACTTTGAAAAATCTCCACCCTGGGAGTATATGGGTGGGTTTCTGGGAGTACATACCCATGAAATAAAACATATATTTTTGGATGGTTCTTTTGTATTTTTTCCTTTCTTTTTCTTTTCTTTTTTTTTTTTTTTTTTAATTTAGAGACAGGATCTCAATGAGTTTCTTAGGGTCTCACTAAGTTGCTGAGGCTGGCTTTGAACTCGTGACCCTCCTGCCTCAGCCTCCCAAGCCTGGGATTTACAAGCAAGAGCCACAGCGCCCAACTTTGGCCAAGATCACACAGTATGTTGATGGACCAGCTGGGCCTACAGCCCATCTCCAGCTCTTCTGGGTTTGGTCTTTAGGTGGTTTCTGACACTTTGGGAATCACAAATCCTTTTGAAAATCTGATGACAGTTATGGATCTTCTTCCCAGAGACACATTCCCACAAATCTTCGCATGTACTTTTAGGGGGCTTGCAGGACCTCTGAAATTCAGCCATGTACTCCTAGATACTTTGGTCCTCAACTCCAGAGTACAGATTGATCTCTGCAACTCCCTATAAATTATTAATAGACACCCACCAATGCTGGGAATGTTGCTGTGCGTGGATGATGTGAGCTCCTTGGAGTCTGGGATAAGCAACCCACAGGGATGAAGGTTATTCCTTCCCTAGAAGGGAAGGGGTTTAAAGGCCAGGGTCAGGCTGCCCTGAGCAGAGCTAGGCTCACCACTTGCAAAGTTCTAGGATCCTTATTTCAGGAAGGTTGTCTCCTGCCCCTCTCAAGGTGCCCAGCAGTCGCCTTACCTTCCCGGCACCAATCACCTTCTCCGCCGCGTAGACTGCCTGGCTGCATCGGGGACAGCGCTCAGAGCCTCCAATCTTCTGGGCAAACTTGGAGGCATTAGGGTTGGTGGTAGGTCTGTGGCCAGGAGCTCTGCATGGAGAAGGACAAGAAGGGATATGACACAGTGACAAATACAGGCGGGGCTGGCCCTGCAGGGCAGGACTCACCCTCCCCTCATGACAGGGCAGGAGCAGCTCTCCCAGCAGAAGTTACAAGAGCTAGGGCCACCGGGGCCTCTAGTGTCATCTCCCATGATACATAGGGACAAACCAAGGCTCAGCACCATGTTATTTTTATGGAGACATCAAACTTCCCTTGGTCACTCAGTTAAAACCCTGGAATCACTTCACACCTCATTTGCTAAGAGTCACCCTCTTCTGCCCCTCATTTCTGCAGTTGGTCTATCATCAGATACTTTCCAGAGGAAATCTGCTGAAAAGTCATTCCTGTTGGGTCAGTGACCTTGGCTGAAATGCAGTAACTCATCCATCATTTCCACCCATCCCCTTGGAGCCGAGGAACTAGCCAGGCCTGCTGCCAACAGCCATGTTCGCCAGCCGCTTGGAGGCCAGGGAGTGTTTTAGGGTGAAGGTAGGAACCCCATGACACTCTGTGGCATTTCCAAGGCAAGGACATGATTTCTCCTCAGCAGGAGAGATGGCTGGGCCAAGTGAGGCTGATTGGCTGTGTGCTGCTCCAATCCCTGGTCTGGCTCAGACACTTGCAGGGGACCCCGGGGGCTTTCTCATCTATATAATGAGGAAATTGGACTAAGGAATTCTTGGGGTCCTTCCCAGCTCTGATGCTAATAAAAATATAGCATGCAGGGAGGACCCGGGCCTACTGCATTCCTAGCTGGGTTCCCAGCAGCTCCAGTAGCCTGCTCTATGACTCCCTTTGAAATAAATGGCTCTCTGAGCCTTTCACTGTTTAACCAACTGTGGTTGAAAACATGCCCAATACCAGGGCAGGGAGAGAAATTCGAGACAAAGTGGGAGAAGATCTTGTACTCACTCCTCATGCTTGATGCCCAGGGACTCCCCCTTGTCAGTGCTCAGCGTGCCTGCGCCCTGCCCATAGCCATAGCCTTTTGGCCCATACTTCTTGCCATAGCAGGACTTGCAGTAGATCTCCTCCCCATGCACGGCCACAGTGGTGCTGTCCAGATTCTTCTTGCAGACCACTGTGAGGGGAGCACAGAAATGGTGAGTCACAGCTGGAGTGAGCAGCTTGCTCCCTGCAGCCCTCTGCAGTTGAAGTTTTCTGGACACTTTGGGGGGGGGGGGGTTGTTATTTTTTGATACTTGGATTGAACCCAGAGGTGCCTTGCCACTGAGCTTCATCCCCAGACTTTCTTTCTTTCTTTTTTTTTTTTTTTTTTTGTACAGGGATTGAATCCAGGGGTACTTAACCATTGAGCCACATCCCCAATACCCCTCTTTTTTAAAATATTTTTTTTTAGTTGTGGGTGGACACAATACCTTTATTTTATTATTTTTATGTGGTGCTGAGGATTGAACCCAGGGCCTCACACATGCTAGGTGAGTGCTCTACCACTGAGCCCCAACTCCAGCCCCCAGCCCTTTTTTAATATTTTTATTTTGAGACAGGGTCTCCGTGAGTTGCTGAGGCTGGCTTTGAACTCGCGATCCTCCTGCCTCAATCTCTGGAGTAGCTGGGATTACAGGCATGTGCCACTGTATCTGGTGGCAGTTTGCATACAAATTATCCTGACCTTTCAGGAATGGTGTGGGTGCCATGGGGTGGCCAATGACTGGAGGACAGAGGGATGGGATCTGCAAGTATGACTCTAGGTGGCCATGTCCCCCACCTCCAGGAATCTGTGGGTGTCTCCCTTGGTCCTCTGTACCCTTGAACCTCCCCAGGCTGTGATGCATCCCATAGTTCAGAGGCAACAGCCTATGCTGACTCCAGACCACACGATGCCAAGGGAAGTTCTTCACTCTGCCCTTAACAGAGACCACATGGCCCAACAGGAGAGAAGAATAAAGAAAGGGAGGAAGGGCTGGGTTTTCCTGCCTGCAACCATGGAATTCCAAGGAGACAGTCTGCCCATGCTGGTGGGAGTGAGAGGTGTGGGGGTAGAACTGGGGAGAAGGGTGCAGGTGAAGGGATATGCCCTGAAGAAAAGCCCAACATGGTGGGCTTTGAAATGCCATATAGGCCATGCTAATCACGATAGCACTGAAGTTTCCAGTCTCAGAAATAACAGGGAGATGTGAGGCTGGGCACTGGGAAGACTGTCCTGAGTCCTGCGGTGAGAGAGATTGGAATGGGGCCACCTGGACAAGGTTCCTACATCCTTCAGTCCCCTGGATCTCACAGGTGAGTTGTGCGAGCTATCAAGCATAAAAAGGTAGAGAGCCTGGAGTCGAATCCCAGCCCTCTCCCTTTCCAGCTGTGTGGCTTGGGCTCCTACCTTTGCTTTTCTAGCCTCACTTGGAAGTGCACATAACTTCTGCCCCAAAAGGTAATTGTGAGAATCAAATGAGATTTTATATGTGACACACTTAGCACAATACCCTGCACACAATAGGTGCATAATATAAGTTGGCTACTCTGATGAGCATTACATAAAGTTGGCTCCATAGGGAGACAGAGAGGGGGAGGAGCAGGTCTGGGCCTCAAGAGATCATATGCTTCTAACTTCTAGCTACTTCCCTCACGAGGCTCAACTTCACCCTATTTCTTTAGGTCTCGTCCTGGAAGCCTAATTTGGTTTTACAGTAGTTCTTAAATTTTGGAGTTCAGTGTGCCCCAATGAACTGCAACCTCCAACACCCCCTCTGGAGCTAGAAGTCACCACTGACAAGCCACGCCTCTCACCTCCCTCTGAAAAGGCTCCCAGCATCTTGCTCTCTCTTGCCTTTAAAGGGTCCAGAGCCCTCCACCAGCTCCCCCCACCTCTCTCTCTCTCAGCTCCAGACTGGAGACTTCAGACTAAATAAGGACCCTCTTGTCCTGCCCTCCAGATCTCCACCTCATTCCAGCACTCTGGGCCACCCAAATATGGAACCTCCCCACCACCTCCCCTGGGGCTTGGCTCCTGAGGAGGGCCAGGGAACAACAGGCCAAAGGCTCCAACATTCCCTTCTAGGGCGGGAAGTCAGGAATTGGCCTGGAATTGTTTCCTGTAAGACCTAAATTGAACTGGGAATTCCAAGACCAGAGAGGGAAGGCACAAAGCAGAGATAAGACTGGTGTGTGTGTGGGGGGGGGGGGTTGTGGCTCAGTGGTAGAGCACTCGCCTAACATGTGTAGGGCACTAGGTTCCATCCTCAGAGCCACGTAAAAGTAAATAAACAAAATAAAGGTGTTGTGTCCATCTACAACAGAAAGAAAGAAGGAAGGAAGGAAGGAAGGAAGGAGAGAACTCCTCCCTGCGGGCCACCCTCCCCACCCCAGGCAACCCTCTGCCCCTCCCCTCCATCCAGATGATGTAGTCAGGGTCTCAGCTCCTTTGTAAGGTCCACCAAAGAGTCAGTCAAGAGGAATTTCAAATATATTCCTTATTCAAGGAAGACCTGACGAAACTTCCACCAAATCATGTTAAGCAAAAAACCAAAACAAAACCTGGACGTGTTGGGAAAAGTGCTTGACTGAAAAAGAGAAACAGTGCCCTTTTCATTCCTAAACACATCTTCGTGGAGAACCCACAGGTGCCAGGTGTTGCTCTAGGCCCTGGGAGTAAGCAAGAGGAGTGATGCCTCAGCGGGCCGGGCCACATGCAGCACAACACAGTCCCCTGAGAGCTCAGAGGCCCAGGAAGCGCACAGGCCGGAGACCCCAGAGGAACACATGCCAGCTCCTAGGGCTGCTAGTTGCATAATGTGCGTTCCCCAGCTGCCCTGCTCCCCAGCCAGGCTTCCCGCAACTGTTTCTAATCCCCAACACCCCCTCACACCCTGCCTCAGGCCCTGCTCCTTCCTTCCTAGGCCACCCCCTGAATTCCTGACTTCCCCCCATGCCTGACCAACAGCTACTCCTCCACAGGCAGGACCACAGGCAGGAGCTCTCAGCCACAGATGGTCCCTCTTAGTCAATGATTAAGCAACATTTGAGAGCAAAGAGAAAGGTCTTTGGGACCTCAGCAGCTTGAGCCCTCTTCTCAGCCAGTGCCAAGCCCTCTCTTATTCCCTCTGGGAAAGAAAAAAGAAAAGAAAGGAAAAAAAAAATAGCTTGAAAAATGGCTAAATGATGAACTGCTGATAACAAAACGCTGCTGCCTGTGGCCTCCTCCTCCACAGGCTGGAAGCCAGCAGGGCTCCACTGAAGCCTGTCGCCTCCCCATTCATCAGTGAGCCCTGGGGCTGTCACTCCAGGTCCACCAGGGAGAGTGCGGCCCTGCACTGGCCCGTCCAGCAACAGATCTGGATCACATCCAATGAATAGGTAGGTGGCCCTTGGCCCGCCTAGTTCCTACTTTGGAGCCCAAATTCCCTGAGAACAAAGGAAGCTCAGATCTCTCAACTGAGGCAGGATGGACAGGACCCCACTTCCTGGGCCTATCAGATGGGCTGGGACTCCAACTCCCGGCGGCTCTCCTTTTATCACACCATTTTGCTATGGACCCCTGAGCAGTGGGTACGTGTGCATACACACACACACATGCATGTGCCTATTGTTTATTGAACCTCACAATTGCTTGAAGTGCTTCATTCATTCTATAAGCTCCTTTTATTTCAACTCTCTCAATGACCCCAAGAGGTAGGTACAAATGAGAACACTCAACCAGAGAGAAAGTGGGTAACTTGTCCATCATGGCATGGATAACAGAAACTGAATTCTGATTCTATCCCTGATGAAACCTGGGGCTTAACCAGGACGCTCCACGGCCTCCCACTCAGCTGGTCCTCAAGGAGACAGACTTTACTGTAGTTGCCTCTTCGTCCCGACCTCTACACCCCTTTGCCATACCAGGGATTGAGCCCAGGGGTGCTCTACCACTGAGCTGCATTCCCAGTCCTTTATGTTTTATATTTTGAGACAAGGTCTGGCTAAGTTGTAGAGACTGGCCTCAAATTTGTGATCCTCCTTCCTCAGCCTCCCAAGTCACTGGTATGACAGGTGTGTGCATGTGGTGTAATAGTTGCTTCTTCTAATGCAGATTTCTGCTCTGATCACAGGAATCAAACATTTAGGAATCCAAGAAGAGGTGTCTCCAAGTCACCACTTCCTGGACACATCACCTGGCCCAGGACCAGCCAGTATGGCATCCCAGAGCCAAGGCCCCTGGGTCAGCCTGATGTCTCTTGGCGTCTTGGGCCTGGCTTCCTACTCCTGCAGTCCCATGACTGCAGCAACTGTCACTCTGGATTTTTCAGAATGGATGACAGTGACGGCGCACCCCTTCTTCCTCTCCTCGCAGGCCGAGTAGAGTGGGGAGTGGAAGAAGCAGACGTGCTGACCTGGAAGAGTGCCCTGGAGAGCCCAGCTCCTCCTCCACACTGACCTTCACCATGAGGTTGAGGCCTCCGTGGCTTTTCACCCCGGGATAATCTGGGTCTGAAGGCTAGTGAGACTTTGGGCTAAAAGGTTTCCCTCTGAAATGACAGGACCGTGGCGGGGAGAAAGAGAGGAGGAAGCGGGGTGGAAAGTTTTCCTCCCGGAGTCTTTCCAGCTTGGCCATCTGCCCCGCACACCCACCACCCACGAGCACTGGGCTGGTCACCCCCTCAGAAAGCAACTTCTGAAGGGAACAAAGAGGCCCTTAAGGGCGTCCCTCCCCAGCTGCGCTTCAGCCAAATGTCAAGTTATTTACATCCCGTGGGACCGATCCCTGGGGTGCAGACAGGCCAGCCTGCGGGGTCCCGGGCCCGCAGTACTCACTGCACAGGAAGCAGGACTTATGGAAGCTGTTGCCCTCGCACTGGACCTCCTCGGCAAAGTAGACCGTCTTCTGGCACACCCCGCACTTCTTGCCTCCTCCCCAGTTCGGCATTCTGAAAAGGGACACCAAAATGGGAATCAAGTTCCCAGAGAGCCGGAGACACAGACTAACCGTGACCAAGAAGCAACAGGCAGAGACGGAGGAGCAAAGGCCGAGGCAGGACTCCCGTGGAGGCTACCTGTCCCCGTGGGTCACCCAGCATCCTGGTTCCCCCAGCACCCTCCAGCTGCCTCTTAGGCTGCTGTTTCCAGCCCTGAGTAGGGCACACTGAAGGAGGCTGCACAGAGCAATGTGAACGAGGTGGCTGTCATTGTACATGGCCTCATGGGAACATGTCACCAAAAGAGCGGACCACAAAAGAGCCCAGAGTTTCTAAACCCAAATCCAATCAGGCAAAGTTCACAGTATTTGGGGCAAAACTCATACTATTGATAGAGGAAGGTATGGGGGGAAATGTATTACAGGAAAGCAAAGGATGGTCACCAACTACTGTCTTAGATGAGTTATGCCTAAGACAGGGACCGGGGCTCTGTGGGTCAAGGGCTATCAGACAGGCTGTGAGGTGTTGGCAAAGTTCTTTCCCTCCCACTTTGGTACCGGGGATTTAACCAGGGCACTTAACCACTGAGCCACAGATAGCTCCCCCTTTTTAAAAAATTTTTATTTAGAGACAAGGTCTCACTAAGTTGCTTAGGGCCTCACTAAATTGCTGAGGCTGGCTTTGAATTCGCCATCCTCCTGTCTCAGCCTCCCCAGCTGCTGGGATTACAGACATGTGCCACTGCACTAGGCCAGAGTTCTTTTTCTTAATGTGGGTGGTTGCCATGTGAGGGCTCCCTTTGTCACTACTCTTTGAACTATACACGTAGGTTTTGAGACATTCTTTTGTATGTAAGATATAGCTCACCAGGAGCCACAGGAGACAGGCACACAGAGACACTGCTCTTAGGCTTTAGAACCAGGTAATGGGCTTTTGCAAAATGAAATTTAGCAGCACCGCCCCAAACCTGATGAATCATAATCTCTGAGAATTAGGGATATAAATTTCTAGTAAGTGGGTGAGACTAAACAGGTGGCCTGGACCAACCTTGAGATACCCTAGGTATTGGTTCAGAGCTGGGGTCCTGATGCCAGATAGTTTTATTCAATCTGGATCCTGCCACTCACTGGCTGTGTGACCCTGGGTGAAGTAGTTGCTCTTCCAAACCTGGATTTCCATACCCGGCATAGTGGTATTCAACAGATAGTTGAGGAAGGAGTGAAGGATGCCCAGGGACTGAGAGCCACAGCTGGGGCCCTAGACTCTGCACAAGTGTACCTCTGCTGCAGAGCCTGGGACCTGGGGGAATGCTCTGGAAAGGTGCACAGGCTGGGAGCTGGGCTTAAGGTAGAGAAGTGGTTTGGGTGAGGCTAGCTGAATGTTACCCGGAGGACAGGAGTCTTCAGCAAGGTTTGGTTGGAGCAGAGGAGAGAGAGAGATTTTCACTCCCAGATCCTCAAAGTTGGGGTTCCCTCTAGTCCCTCCCTCCCCAGTCTCTGGCATTGCCATCTACCTGCTGGCACCTCATTGCAAGGACTCCCATATACCTATGACCCTGGTCTCTCCGCTAAGTCCAGGCTCATGCACCAGCTTCAGGTGGGCATCTCCACCTGGACAGTACACAGGGACACAGATTTGCACTTGAGCCACCTGATCTCTCTACCTTTTTCTCAACTTCATTCTTCTCCGGACTCCTCCATTTTTGTTTGTGGTACCAGGACCATCCTCCCCTCCACTAAGGAATCTCATCTCAGACCCGGAAGAAAATGGGCTCCTCACCCTTCCCCAGCCGCAGCTCACTCTGCTCCCTTTGACGCACTCCTAAGGCCACAAGTCAGGTCCCTTGGGTTCTTCCACCTCTTGGTGCCTGTCCTCTCTGTCCTTCCCACTACCCTCTGCAAGCCTGATGTCCTCTCACCTTCCCCAGGAGGTCATAGCAGCCCCCTGAAGAGGACCTCTGTCTGCTGCATTCTCCCTTTTCTTGGTAACTCTCCCTGTTTCCAGCCATGGCACGTGGCCTGGACTCACCTCATCCACCGGGGTTATCAGCTCTAGGATGGGCCAGCCAGGGAGACACAGGGGTTTCTGGCTCTGTCTTCTGGGAGGGTTTCCAGGGAGTAAGTTCCCCTAACCCCCACTTGGAGCAAAGAAAGGGAGCAGGGGGCTCTGGCCCTGTTGTCGTAAGAGGGGACAGGCAGTCCTAGCATACAGTGGATAGCTGGGGAACAGAGCTGAGATGCAAAGGAAACTGAGTCTTTATAACATCATTAAGCCAAGCCTGAAGGTCCTTCCATCTCAGAACTCTAGTTAAACAAAGCCACAAACTCCCTCTCCCTTTAAGCCAGTTATTTAACAGCAGCATGGGGCACATTCAGAGTGACAACCCTGACGGCCAGGCTGCTTCTGAAGTCTCCTTCCTAGTCCATCCTGGCCCATGGCCCCCAGAGCTGTCTCATGGAGCATTTATCTGCTCAGAAACCATGAGGTTCTGGGCAAGGTGGCATAATGCCAGCAGCTCAGGAGGCTGAGGCAGGAGGATCGTGAGTTCAAAGCCAGCCTCAGCAATTTAGCGAAGCCCTAAGCAACTCAGCAAGATCCTGTCTCTGAATAAAATATCAACAAGGGCTAGGGATGTGGCTGGGTGATTAAGTGTCCCTGTGTTCAATCCCCAGTACAAAAAAAATAGTAAGAAAGAAAACCATGAGGTCCTCCCACTGTCTGCGAATGACTGCACCCTCCCCCTGGTGTTAGAGTCTCCCAGCAGTCAGTCCTGCCGCTCCCAGCTGTCCCGAGTACTCCATCTCAGTCACCAGGATAGCCACTTGACCTGTGTTCAGCAAAGGGCCCAGCAAGTAGGAAGCCCTCCGGCCAACCCTGTGCACAAAGCTTTGGGGGAAGCTGTGCAGAGGCAGAGGGCTGAGGCTGGGACCCACTGTCCTCCTCCAGGGTCTGGAAGGACCACTGCCTCCAAGATCTGTCTCCACCTCAGGTCCTCAGGCTCCTGCGCTTCATTGACACAGGCCACAGACAGGATTCCTCTAATCGCACACGGCCTCTCTGCCTCCTTAGATAACCGCAGTACCTGAGCTCCCAGATCCTGGGGCTGGTGCCCATTCCCAGCCTCTGATGATCAATCCTTCAGCCCTGTCCTGTCCTGAGGACTCTGGAGCTAACTGCACTTGTGGAACAAGGACTCAGAGCTGCCAAAGCACACACGGTGGAGGACAATCAACAAGAACAGCAAGGCCTATTACTGGACATCTAAACAGCAGCCACTGCCCCCGCCTTCCTTAGAGTGGGAGCCCTGATTCTATTCAGGCAGCTGCCCCTACACCAAGTGCATCAGGGGACATGACCCACCCCAGATCTAGGGACAGAGCCCGAGTCACCTATGGTGATCCCATTCCCCTGACAGTGGCTGATTCAGGAACAGCCAGGACCATTTCTGGCCAATGAGATAGGAGACAGAAACTGCCTGGGAAGCCTCTAGGGGAAAGGCTCAGTCCTACGGAGCCACACTGGCTTCCTTAAGCCTGATGAGGTGCCTCAATGTGACCCAGCCAAGGCCACCAGGCTGCTGCTGATCATCTGCCATGTACCAGATCATTTATTTGCATCAACCCATTTCCCCCTCATTGCCTGAAGATGGAGAATATAGGCCCACTTCACAGACAAGAAAAACAAAGCTCAGAGAGTGAGGCAACTTGCTTGTAGTCACACAGCTGGAAGAGAGAGACCTGGAGGTTCGAATGCATTTCTGTGTCCTCCGTGACCCCAGTCACCATGCTGCAGGCCTAGCGTATCTGAGACTGGCTGCACGTGGTGGGCATGCAGTTCTTCAATGCTGGCTCTCTCCCTTGTCCCTCTTCTCCCTTTCCAACCCCCTGAACCAGCAGGGGACACACTCATACCCCTAGGAACACCCCTAAGGGAGGAAAGTTCCCCTAACCACGAGATGGGGAGTCAGTTCCAAGCAGTGTTTTGTTCTAGACACAAAAGCCCTTCTCCTCCTGGGGGGAGACCCACAGTTCCATACAGGCCTCCCCTTGTTCTCCCTGGCCCCATGTCAGGGGCCCACATCCAGCAGGGCCCCAGGGAATCAGGAACATGGGCGGAGAAATGGGTGAAGCCCAAGGACCTGTCAGGGAAGAAAATCTGCCCAGGATGCCTCTTGGCTGGGCCTTTTCTTTGAGCCTGGCATTTGGTTGGTGGCGCAGGGCCGGGGGCGGGGGGCGGGGGGGCTTCCCTTAGGAGCCCAGAGATGGGGCATGGCTCTAGAACTTGAGAAGAAAAGCAGTGATGGGGACCCTAGCCAGGAGGGGTTTCATGGCCCTTGTGAATGGGCTCCCTGCCCCTGGGATCAGATGAGGACCCTCCAGGAGACCCTGCACCTGGGGAAGAGTCCCGGCTGGAGGAGCCCGGGTTATCTGCTCTGCAGTGAGGGCTGGAGCTGCTCCTTCTGCCCAGCCCCCTCTTTCCAATAGCCAAATTCTGCCTGAGGGGAGGCTGAGTTGCCTTAAAAGGAAAGCTGTTTCTCAGTTCCTGGAGTGTGGAGTGCCACCAAGGGCCACTTGGCTCCTTTTCAATCGCCATCGGACAGCAGACCCGTGGGAGGGTATCGTAAAGAAAATTCTCTAGGTCAGAGTTCCATGGTTAGAAAAATGGGAGCTGGGGTTAAAAAGATCAGATGCAACCCTTCCTAGCTCAGTGATCTGGGGTCAAGTTACTTTCTGCTCTGGGCTTAATTTGCTTGTCTCTAAAATGAAACACTGACAGCCAGACATGGTGACGCACTCCTGTAATCCCAGCGGCTAGGGAGGCTGAGGCAGGAGGATCACAAGTTCAAAGTCAGTCTCAGCAAAATGTGATGCTAAGCAACTCAGTGAGACCTTGTCTCTAAATAAAACATTTTTAAAAGGGCTGGGGATGTGGCTCAGGGGTTAAGCACCCCTGGGTTTAATTCCTGGTACCAAAATGGGGTGGGGGTGCTGTGAGGGGGTGCTGGGGGGGGACTGACTACCCCAAATCCTATTCTGAGGATTAAATGAGAAAGTATAAAAGTAAATGCACTGCTCCTGGCACCCCATAAGGGCTCACACCTTTGATTCCCGCTAACAGGATTGGCCCAAACAAGCCTTAACACCATCCCGCCAGGTGTGGGTCCAGATGAATACCTTCCTTCCCAGCTAGCCCCCATCTTAAAGGAAAAAAGCTTGGAAAGCAACATATAAATAGGGACCAAGAGTTTGACTTGTCTGTCAGCCCAGCTAATGAGTCTGCAACAAGCTATTGCCCTCCTGTGTGGTTCAATTCCTTGGGCAACCTGAGACCACAGCAGAGACCTCTTGTATATAGCCCTGGATCATCAAGAATCAGTACTATCTTCTGTGACCACACTATCCAGTGTTTTACCTTCAGAGAGTTATATCCTCAATGGGAATTGCTGTCTGTGTTCTGGTTTGTACTACTTCACTGTGTTCATAATCTCAACAGAGAACAGAACTTTAATTTGCTGCTGAATAACTGGAAATAGCCAGTCAGCTGTTCACCTGAAATGTCAGGATCCTCAGGGCTGGCTGCAGAACAGAACTCAAGAATTGACCTCTTCTTGTAAGCCACCAGCTCCAGCCTGCTGCCCTGTCTAGTTGTTCCAGTAAGAGCTGTACCCAGATCCTCGATCTTGAGAGGAGAAATCCAAGATGGCAGCTCTTACAGCAGCAGGGCAGCGGGTAGACCAGGGCGCAGACTCGGGTGCTTACCCCAGATCTCATGAAAGTCAGCAAAGGTCATATGTTCAGTGCGTCATGTTTCGAGTTTAAGAAATCATCTCAGGGAGGTAGAATCCTTGACTGCCAGCCACCAATGCCTGAAGGAGGTTCCCTCACATCAAACCCTTGACAAACCATCCCACATCTTTAATTCTCCTATGGAAAAATCCCTTCTCTCCCATTTCATAATTACTTGTTCCCTAGGGCCAAAGAGGGACTGACAGGCCCAGGGCTTAAGTCCCCACCCTCCTGGTCCAGTAGAGACCTGTCAAGTGTTTATCTAGTTTGAAAAGTGCTGCTCACATTAGGTAATCTGTTTGGTATCTGCCAGGTACAGAGGAGTGCTGTCATCCTTTCCAACCCCGCAGCTCAGCCTCTTCCTGCATGCCCCCACATCCAGAGAACAGCCAAGGACAGAAAGGGAAGGAGGGGACCCACTGGTTCAGAGTTCATAGAGCCTGTATATTAGAAATGACACCTGCGAGCTTAGGAAGTAGACCTCACTGAAGGTAAGGGTCACTGGTTGGAGAGGGATGGCCAACAGGAGAAGGGGACTGGCTTGGCCATGATTATATGTCCCCCTACATGATTTCTTTGGAAGCATGTCCATGATTCACCTCTCCAAGCTCACGGCTCCAAGCCCAGGTACCCCAGAACATGAGTGGAACCACTCAGCACTCTCCCTCCTTCCGGGGCATGAGTTCTCTCTTTTCAAATCCATGCCCCATGGGCCTTGGGGGACTGTGAGCTGCCACAGGGTAATGCTATGTGTCTCCCCTTCCCCACGTGTCCCCTAAGGCCCTTTTATAGCAGAGTTCTCCACTTGGGGAGTTCAGAAATCTGAAGGTCATATTGAGGTAAAATAGGAGTCTCTGGCTTCTTTGAAGTATTTCAAAACCAGTCCAGGAAATGCTATAGCATGATAAGGCTTCGAAGACTCATTAACAGATGGAGCGTCTTGACTTTGTCTGGAATGATGTCAACGTAGAGTGGTAACAGTTGGTTATCCCAAGAGCTGAACAAAAAGGTCTGAATGATTTGGCTTGCACTCATTTTTGAAAAGGAAAAACAAATGAGCTCTTAGGTCTCATAAACACAGGTTGCTCACAGCTGACGTTTCAGGCAGCTCCATCCTACTATGGACGCCCCTGTATAAAGAGTATCCCCCCACACACACACACACCCCCGGTTGACTTGGTTCCTCCAGCTGCAGACCTTCCATTTCTTCCTTCCTTGTCAACACAGGAGCCAGACGCTGCCTCTGGCCTCTGGGAAGCACTGGAAATACCAGAGTCTGGAAACACTAGCTGCCTCCGTATTTACACACTTTACCATACATGGGAATTAATGCTGGCGTCAGACAAATTCCTGGGGACCTACGTAGTCCCAGCCACGTCATTACCATATAAATTCCTGACAAGTGGCAACTGCAGGCAAAGCTCCTGTCAGAACTCAGGACCCTCCCCTCCCCTTCCCTGGGGCAGTCTGCTTGCAGGGTTTTCTCTCCCTCACCCCCTCCCTCCCTCCCTCAAGCTGGCTCTTAGCCAGACTTCTTTTATTTCCTGTAGTCCTGGTCCCAAAACACAAACATGCATCAGAGCTGGTGAAAGCATATCTGGCAACTCAAGTGCAGGGCTCCCCCTACCCCCACCCCAGCCATGCAGCGGAGTGAAAATCTAGAGGTCAGGAGCTCTGACCCTGACCTCATCCACGTTAAAAGCGGCAAAAGTCCTATCTGCCTTTATATTGTTTATAAGTCTTAAGTGTCTTGTAAAGTTAATGTGTTTCACAAATGGCAGCTATTTCCCTGGTGAGTTAATCTGGAAAGAGAAGTGTCGGCCTGATCACAACTCCTCAGGGGACCAGCTGCAATTCTGAACAAGTTCCTTTTCATCTCTCAGCCTCAGTTTCTCCATTTGTAAAATGGCAAGCGTCAGCACCTACCTGATAAATTGTCCAAGATAATACGATACTTAACACAGGCCTGGCACACAGCAAGTATAGAGATCTGCTTACTATTATCTTAAGAAAAGGCCAATTCTAACACTCATTGCTTTGAGCCTCTAGGTATTTGCCATATGCCTGCATAATGGCAAACAGCTGGTTTGCTTGGAGAAAAAGTCTTTTTCTTACTTGTACCTCTTTGGATCTCAAAATGTTCAATATGTGCCTCTTCCCAGGCCTCTAGCAGGCCAGCTTCTCACAGTGAGCCGAGCTGGGTTTACATCAATACTTAAAACTTTAGTAGTCCACCAGAAAGCCTGCCTAATTTGCTTTCCTCTCCAGGAGACCCAGAGTGCTTCTTTTCCCACACCTGCTTGTCAACACTACCTGCAGGGAAAAACTGGTTGGTAACTATCAAGGTTTATGAATTCTAGTAGGACAACTCCCCTGAAAGCCCATTCCTACCCACATTCATGTTTACTGATCACATACCAAGTGTCAACATAACCCCCACCACTATCCCACCATCCAGACCCTGGGAGGACTGGCTGGCTCCAGAGGCAGATGTGCAATTAGAAAACACCTGGGCCCAAAGGCAGGTGCTAGGAGAGAGCAGAGGCAAAGAGGCTGGGGCACCCCTGTCTTTTGCACTTTGTTAGCAGGTCATTGGCTGAGCTGCTGAGCCTACATCCTCCCTGACCCCCAACACCAGGCATGGGAGACCTTGGTTCAGTTCTCCCCTCCCCCTTCTCTGGGCCACACCACACCCTCTGCAGGATAAACTTCCTTCCCCTCTGATTGTTCCCGCCCCGGATATCCACAGCAAGGCAAAGGGTCTTTCACTGGGAGACTGAGCAGCAAGTCTGGGTTGGCAGTAATGTAATACAGGGTAAGAGCAGCTGCAGACTCTGGTCCATCTCTCAGAAGGCATGGCCCTGGCTTCCTGAGCTGGAGACTGGCTACAGAATCAGAAGGCATCAGCTAGCAAGAGCCCAGAAGCTCAGCACCCAGTCTCCAAATCACGCCTGGGTCGAATCCCCAATCTGACTCTGAGATGACAGAGAGGCAGCTCACAGCTCCAGCCAACTTTGTTTCTGAGAGGAAGGGGGTGTGGGTGGGGAGAGGGCAGCACATAAATGCTGCTCTGTTGGAGGTCCTGAAAGAAACTGAGGCATCAAGACATTGTCCCTTGTCCAAAGTCACTTTTGTAGTAAGTGGCAGATTCAGGAGTCAAAAAACTCAGTCTGTCTGCCTTCCAATTGCTGATCAAGATTCCTGGCTACTTCTTCATGGTAAACTTTCTCCCAGAGCCAGGTGGACCTTTTTCCATGCCACTGTGACAATATCCCAAGGCAGTGACCTCTCACTATGGGGAAGGCCTGCCTATTCATTCTCCCCCAGGAGAAGCGGTGAGTGGCAGGAGCCCAGGGCCTCACTGCTGCTCCCAGCTAGACACAGACTGGACTGCCTTACAAGAGCACAAGGACCAGAAACTTGCAGAATATGCTCAGGCCTGTGCCTCTAGATAAAGATGCCTACCTGCCTCTGTGGTCTGCGTCTTGGGTAACATATTGCAACTTGTTTAAGTGTGCTCAGTATCAGCCCCTTTCTCACAAGTTTTCAAGGTCTGAGACCACAAAACATTCAGGGTAGGCTTTCAGGCTTCAGTACTCCCTTCCGCAGAGCACTAACTACGACTTGGGGCGGTGCGGGGTGGGGGGTGCTGTTTCAGAAAAAGGAAAACACCTGCGTTCAGGGGCACAGATGCCCACGACCAGGCCCATGAAGCCAGATGTCTTCCCCATCCCACCCGCAGGCACTTTGTCCCAGAGGAGGAGGCGGTGGGAGGGGGTGGCACGGATGCCCTCATCTCTCTGCTATACAATGAGCGTCAGTGACCCACAGAATTGCCAATTGTTCTGCCCGACCTGCAGGCGGCGGGGGAGCCGGGTCGCCCTAGGTCAGGGGCATGGGAAAGCCAACTGTGTCCAGGAAGCCCCGGATTGAGTGGAGCCCCAGTGTCTCCAGGAAAAAAGAAAAACAGCCCTAGCTAACTGCGGTCACTTCTCACCACTCCCCCGCGAGGGTCCCCGCTCGCGTCACTTTTCCTCCAAAGTTTCCTTGCAGCCGCCAGGGCCGCCGCGGGCAGGAAAGATCAGGGTGCGTCCCAGGAGCCCCTGCGGGGGGTGGCTGCAGGGGACAGAGGCGGGCGACGATCGGGAGGGTGTCTGGGCGCACTCACCTGGCAGCGGTCGGCGGCGGGCGCGGGCGGCAGGCACTGTCGGAAGCGACGGCTGGGTGCGCCCAGTCTGCGCGCCGTTTTGTTCCGCTCGGGGAAGGCGTGTCCCTCGCCACGCCAACCAGTAGGCTTTGCACACAGCACCACAGCAGGGCTGATGTCACGGAGCGAAGCCCCGCTGCTCTGCCCCCCCAAGACACCAGCAGCCCCGCCGGCTGGCGGGAGCGGGGGCAGAGACGCCGACTCCGGGCGCGCCTGCCGCCCGCGCTGTGGTCCCACTGGGCGCCCAGTGGCGGCCGCCGCCGTCGCGGGAGAAAAGTCTTGCACGTGGGAGGGACTTCTCAGGGCTTCCCTGTCAGCAACACAGGAAGGCGGAGGTGTAACCAGAGAGATCAGACCCGAGATAAACTGGGGACCTGGGGAAGAGTGGGGGTGCTCAAATTTGCGTGTCCCCGTGGCAGACTGTAAGGGACATACGTTGGGCTCCAGAGTAAGATGGACCCCTTACAGGGCACATCTGGTCCTTACCCTTCAACTCACTAGCTGAGCCGAGGCCTCGGCAGTCCGTTGGCTTCAGGTTCATCTCTGCATGGGGTATAAGCCCTAGGGATGTTGGGGAGGATTAAATGAGATCTTGTAGGACCAGTCAACCTTCAGGAACACCGCTCTTGTCCCCTCAGCTTACCCCACCTTCCCAAAGGAGATTGCCCTGCCACCTCCAAAAGCAATTGGAGGCCTGGGGTGGTGGCTCAGTGGCAGAGCGCTTGCCTGGCACATGTGAGGGCTAGGTTCGATCCCCAGCACCACATAAAAATAAATAAACAAAATAAAGATATTATGTCCATCTATAAATTTTTAAAAATTAAAAAAAAAAAGCAGTTGGAAAGTCAGGGAACTGGGTAAGGGGAGGGGTGGGGGTGGCATGGGAACTGCCCCAGAGGAAGCTCTTGGTGGCCTGGGCCTGTGTGTGTCATCCTGAAGGTTAAAGGCCTGAAGAAAAATCTCACTTTTCAGAACTGTTTCGGGGGTTTTTCATGTCAGGTTGTCAGGCAGGATTTTATCTGGCCCAGTGGCAACTTTACAGGTACACTGGAGCTTTTCTGACCCCCAAATGCCCCAGGTCCTGCAGATCCTATATCTTCTACCCTGGGCAAGCCTTCAGGCTTCATTTATAACCTTGGGTTGCTGAATTTACTTTCTTTCAAGAATATAGTTAAGAATGTTGTGATCCAGAAAATGAAATCTTTATCTCGGTTTTTCTTGTCTGCTCCCATAAGAAACATCTTTCCTCTATCAAGGCCCATCATATGTAATGAAGACCCTCCAAGACTGAGATGAGAACCCAGTCAGTGTGTCTTGCAGAAACACTGCCATCCTCATCTGACTCCACCAAATTGTAGAAGAAGAAACCTGGAGAATTCCGGATCTTTCTTGCCCTGAGCAAGTAACAGATAAAGAGGTACATTAAATTGCAGAACTGCGGATCAGTGTTAGAGACCATGGGGTTCCTGCACAACTATGCGGACCTCTGGAGGGTTTCCTCTGTCTCTTCAGTATTCAGTACCCTGTAGAGATGAGCCTTGGTGTTCTGCCCAAGACTTTACAAAATGAGTAAATGCCTGTATTTCCTTCTTTGGTCTGGACTTTTCTCCTCTGGAGTTGTGGATCAGTTGATAGATTTCACTGGGGATATGTCAACCTGTTCTGTGGAATGCTCTTAGAGATGGTTGAGGAAAGGAAAGTGGGAAGGTGGTCACACTTGGATTTCTTCCAGAGGATCTTAAAGCACCATGTAAATAAAGTGGCTGAACAATGTGTCATCCAAACTAGAGTGGTTTTGATAGTGACTAATATGGTGACAGTATTCCCAACTTCACTAAGATAGCATGGCTGTCTGAGACAATCCAGTATGTATGTAAGTGTTTTTGTCACCCTGCTTGTGACTTAGTGAGTGCATGTGTCTTAGGTGCTAGCGAGGCAGCATTGGAGATAAAGGAAGCCAAGCAGTTTCTGCCCTCTCTGCTGGTTTTCCAGTACCTCACACCACTGGCTTCCCTGTATGCTGCCAAGCATGTGAGCTTGGTCTTAGCCCATTTGTGATTAAAAACACTTTGGGGCCAGGCATGGTGGCACATGCCTATAATCTCAGTGGCTCAGGAGGCTGAGACAGGAGTTCAAAGCCAGCCCCAGCAACTTAGCAAGGCCCTAAGCAACTCAGTGAGATACTGTCTTTAAACAAAATACAAAAAAAGGGCTGGGGATGTGGCTCAGTATTTGAGTGCCCCTGGGTTTAATCCCTAGTACAAAACAAACAAACAAACAAACAAAAACCACTTTTGTGATCTAGTTGAGATGAAGATGATGTTGGGGTTATCCACCAGGCAAACAGGCATGAGCCTGATGTTGAAACCACAGGCCAGTAAACATCATCAATACTTGGGACACTATGATGCCTAAATTTTCTCAGAGCAGGGAAAGTCACTCTGGCTGACCTCAGTTACATAACTGTGCGCAGAATGCCTCTACCCAGCCAGCAGCACCCACATCTGCAGAGACAATGCAGTCAGAGCTCATTTCTATAGGGGGTTCTAAGATGGAATATGGCATATCACAAGGGCTTGGTTGCTCCTCAAGACTCTTAAAATGTCTAAACTTCTGCTCCTCTCTGTGAGCTCTACTATCTAATCCACCTGGGTTGATACTTTAAGAGCTCCTGGGGATGAAGTCAGGCATGTCAGGTAGGCAGGCCCTTCCCTTCCCTGGAGTCCTCTATGCTACTTCCTCCCCCATCACCATCCTGATGTCACATCTTCTCTCTCCCTTCCTGCTGCAAAGTCTTCCTTTTCCCCACTGAACACAAGTGAAAGGGACTTGAGTGTAAGGGTGAAGGAAAATGGGGACATGTGGCTGATTTATCTCTGCACATCAGCCTAAAGAGCTCAGAGGTCCAGACTGGGCCAGAGATTTCTTGCATGTCCATCCATCCATCTTCATTTACTCATCTGTCTATCCATACAGCCAGCAAGCTATCTCTCTGTCTTTCCATCCATCCCTCCATCCCTCCATCCTTCCATTCATTCAGAAGATATTTACTAAGGTCCCACTCTGTGCTGGTTAAGTACCACCGGTGCTAAGAATATAAAGAAGAATATAACTTAGATCTGAACATCAAGGAGTTTGCAACCTAATGGATAAACCACTAGTATGGCTCCAAAGTCTTTCAGGGGCACAAGAGAAGGGACATAGGGGAGAGTGAGTGGACAAAGGATGAACACTTTTTTTTCCCCCTGGAGGAAAAAGAGGTGATTCAGAATTGGATAGGAGACAAAGAGAAGGGGCAAGATCTTGGAACAGAATTGGTCAACTAAGGAATTGAAGTTCATCAGCACATCTGACACCTAGGATGAAAAGACAAGAGTTTCAGATGGCGGGGGCTGGGGATATAGCTTAGTTGGTAGAGTGCTAGCCTTTCATGCACAAGGCCCTGGGTTCAATCCCCAGCACCACACACACACACACACACACACACACACACACACACACACACAAAGGCACAGGGGTGCATGCCTGTAATCCCAGCAACTTAGGAGACTGAGGCAGGAGAATTGCAAGTTCAAAGCCAACCTCAGCAATTTAGCAAGGCCCTAAGCAACTTAGTAATACCCTGTCTCAAGATAAAAAGGGCTGGAGATATGGCTCAGAAAAAAAAAAAAAAAATCCCAAGGGACACTGATATTTGAGGGTGGCACTCATTTTGTGCTGTGCCAGGGGAGACCTAGGAAGTGTGGAGATGCCTGGGAAGAAAATGAACAGAGGAGTCAAGGAGGGTAAGTGGTAGGTTGAGGCTTCTAGTGCTCTTACTACAGGGGTATTTGTCCCTTTATTACCAAGCCATTTAGTAGTCTCTCCCCTTCTATACATCCTGGAAAATGTGTGAGTTGTCCCCCCAGTTTCTTCTTGGGAGGCTTTAGGATTCTGGAGAGCTAAAGAAATGAATTTGGGAAACCTGATGGCTTCGGGAGCGAAGGCCTCACTGCACAGATTAGAATATTTTCCTTAAACACTCATTGCCTTCCATGTTTCCCAGGGGGCATTCAGAGCCATTTCACAGCTAACGTGGATCCCAAAAAAAGTAAGAGCCCTGAGATCGCCAGGAACCAGTACACTTTCAAAGGTCCAGTGTTAAATTTGCAGTTTGCATCTCAGCTTTATCGTCACTCATTAAAAATACTATTAAGAATAGAATAGACAATGATTGATGTATGTACATTCCATGTATGTATTATATATCAAAATACATTCTACTGTCATGTATGACTAAAAAAAAATAAATAAAAATTTAAAAAAATACTATTAAGAATAATAAGCCTATAATCCCAGCCACTAGGGAGTCTGAGACAGGAGGATCACAAGTCAGCCTCAGCAACTTAGCGAAGCCCTAAGCAACTCAGTGAAACCCTGTCTCTAAATAAAACATAAAAAAGGCTGGGGATGTGGCTCAGAGTTAAGCATCCCAGAGTTCAATCCTGGGTACTCAATAATAATAATATTGATAATAATGAAAAATTATTGAGCACTTACACAATCATCTCCTTTAATCTTCATAGTCACGAAGTGATTTAAGGACTATTTTTGCATGTGAGAAAACCAAGGGATTGAGCAGTAAGTAACTAACTTAGTGGCCGTGTAACCATGATCTAGACATCAGTTCTCCTCTGGCATGAAAAAAGAGCTCAGACCACCTCAATATTCTTAGACACTAGTACTGAATCTTAATAAAAAGATGATGTTTAAAATTTCTTATTGCTACTTATGCATGGTGGCACATGCCTATAATTCCATCAACTTGGAAGGCTGAGGCAGGAGGATCACAGGTTTGAAGCCAGCCTCGTAATGTAGTGAGACCCTAAGCAATGCAGTGAGACACTGTCTCAAAATAAAAAATAAAAAGAGTTGTGGATATGGCTCAGTGGTAAAGCACCCCTGTGTTAAATCCCCAGTACCAAAAAGAAAGAAGGAAAGAAACAAGCAAAAGAAAAAAATACTTATTGACGATAGGTAGAAATTTTTGGAAAATGTGTAAGCTTATTATGTAGCATCCCTGGCCATGTGGGTGGTATGTAAGGTGACAAGGCAAGTCAAAGGGAGCTGGAGAATGGGGCCCAGCATTCTTGACCTGCATTCTCTCAGTCTCTGCATTCAGCATTCCTAAAATCTCTCAGGGTTTACTGGAGAAATGAGCTCAGTTGCTATCTTAGTCCATTTCCTGTTGCTCTGAAAAAAAATACCTGAGGTTAGATACTTTATAAGGAAGAGAGGTCTGTTTTGCTCACAGCTGTGAACATTCAAGAACATGCTACCAAAACTGGCTTCTGGTGAGGATCTCGTGGCAGATAACACCTGGTAGGGGGTTGTGAGAGACAGAGGTTTTATAGTCAGAGAGGAGGCATGATGGGAAGGGGCCAGGCTTGCTCTTTTATAAGAACCTATCCCACTCCTGGGAGACCTAACCCATCTTGTGAGACCAGCATTGAGCCCTTTCAGAGGACACTTGGGATTCAATTACCTCCCACTAAGCTCCACCTCTTAAAGGTCCTCCCACCTTTTAACACCATAGCATTGGGTCCAAGCTTCTGGCACGTGAAACTTCCAGGGGCGAATCATATCCAAACCACAGCAGTTGTCAAAAGAAAAGCCAGAAAAGGCAGTGTGTGGCTGTCATAAAGATAAAATACCTGGAGGCAAGAAAAGGGGGAAAACATGTGGAAAAGAACAAAATGGATAGACTCCAGGGGGCTCCCGATCAGGGAGAGCTGATTTTCAAGTTGAAGTTGATACTGTGAAGCACAAAGAATGTTCCAGGGGAGCTTGGAAGGTGATTCAGAAACTCACAGGGGTGGCTGGCTGGGTCCTCAAAGATATTGTGAAACAGTCCAAATAGCTCTTTAAATGACCACTTCCTCTTCTCCTTCCCTCAGCCCTGGGACCTGACAGCTATGTAGGGCCACTGCCCTCCTGCTCCCTTGGTAGCCTCTGTCCAAAATAGGCAATAGACTGCGTGTGGTGGCTCTCCGTCAGCGGGGGAGGGAAAGGCAGGAGGAGCAGGGAAGGAGGGGAAGGTTCTTCCTCAGAGGCCAGAACAAGAGGGGGGACAGGGAGTCCCAGGGCTGGTAAGCAAGAGAGCTTCTCTAGGGAGTGTGTAGCCAGGGAGGTTGGCTGAAGGCTCAGGAGGACTTTTCCGACAGCCCCCGGCCCAGTCGCTCCAGCTTTCCCTTGCTCCTGATCAGTTTGCTCCCCTCCTGCTTTAAACCTCCCTTCTCCCCATTCCGGGGTCAGGACACCCAACCACAGCTGCTGGGGCTTCTCCGTGATCATCTGCTAATCTGCCTCAAGCAGCAAAGTGGATTGGAAATGATCTGGCTTTAAGCAACACGCTTGTTCCATCGGGGTCCACGTGGCACTCTCAAAGAGAGGAGAAGATTGGATGACTTTTGCGGGGGAAGGATTTCACTCAAAAGACAAGCTTAAGAAATATGGAGTTTACCAGGCTGGCAGCTCTGGTGGGGGCCAGGAATCGCAGCTGACTTTCCTCAGGGGTTGCTTTAGGTGGTGTTGGTTGATGCTTTATGATAGTGTGCAGAAGGAATTCACAGTTCAAAAGATAAGACCTGTGAACAAGGTTGCCACCTGCTGGTGAATTTAGGAAGGCAGCCTAGGCTTAGACAAATAATTTTTGACCAGGATTACTTGGTACTTACTTTGTTGTTGTTGTTCTTTTTAGTTATACATGACAGTAGTATGTATTTTGACATATTATGTATACAAGGAGTATAAATTCCTATTCTTGTGATTGTACATAATATGGAGGGTACTAAGCCAAAAAAGTGTCCTGGAGACACTGGTCAGAGAAAAGGTCTTCCAAGGTAGTAGAAGCTAAGTTTTGCAATTCAAGACACTCTTCTCTCCATTGCAAATGTTCTCTCCCTGAAATCAATTTCCCATCATCCATCCAGACAGAAAACTGGTACTGAGCACCTAGTATATAGTGGGCATTGAGCTAGGTGCCAGGAGGATCAGGGCGTGGCAGAGAAGGGCTGGCAGAGCAGGGCACTGGGAATTGAGAGAGGAGAAGAACTTCACTGTGGGAAGCCAGAGGCTTCTAGGAGAGGTGCCATGCTAATGAGCTGGCTATAAAGGATGGTTAGAAGAGTTGGGGGGCGTGGCCAAATGGCAGAGAGCTTGCCTATCATGCCAGAGGCCTTGGGTTCCATCCCCAGCTACACACACACACCAAACTTAGGGATTTTTTTTTTTTACAGCAATCATTTATTTATTTTAGCATCTCCTGGTTCTGGGGTTTTACTGAGCTCGCCTATATAGCTCTTAGCGTCTCCCCTGGGACTGCAGTCAGATGATTGCTGCCTGGAGTCATCATGAAGGATTCCTTGCTCCTGGCTGGAGGCTGAGGCTGGCTGTCAGCAGGACCATCAGCAGGAGCTGATGTTTCCCCACAAGACCTGGACCCTCCCACATTATGGCAGCTGGAATTACATAGGCACACCCCCAGAGAGAGCCTGGAGGAAGCTGGCTTGCTTTTTGAAACCTAGGACATAGACACCACCTCTTGGTGTCTGCATAGCAAGGTTCTGGAAGTACTACGGCAACCATCTTTGGAAAATACAAGTTGCCACAGGCAGAAAAACCATTTCAGGTGGCCTTTCCACTGATGTGACTTCTGAAGGTACATGTTCTGAGAGGAAGCAGCTTTCATAGACTGAGCATCACCAGTGAAGTATCCACTGAGCCATCGGCCCTAAGACATTTCTCCTACGAGAAAACGCGAAGAAAGGGGAGAGGCATACTGAAGTGGGGGAGGCAGGAGGCTGAGATCGATGGCCAGTACCAGCTGGCTAAGGCCGTGGAGAGGAGGCCATCACCCAAAGCTCTGACTAGACTGGTTATTGTGGTGGGGGAAGTTCGGAGGGGGGGTGTCATTACAGCAAGTAGCCAGGAAGAGCCAGAGGCTATTGCCAAACTGAGAGGCGAAGTGGACAGGGCAGAACAAGGAAGCAGCAGTTAACAAGAAGTCATAGTGCAGCAAGATGGATAAGATATGTCCCCAACAACCACAACACAAGGCAGATGTCAGTTTGAGGTAAAACAGAAGCAGACAGCAGTTATCAGGCAAGGGCTAGAGCAAGATCTGGGGCAGAGACAAGACAGAGCCTTTAGGTAGGAAGGCAGGTTGGTGTTGAGATGACCACGGAGGGAGTGGGCTCAAGGACAACAGCTGAGGTTGAGGTTCAAGGCCTGTGGTGGAAGCAAGACTCCAGTGTTCAGGATGCTCCCTATCAACTGCAGGCCTTATAAAAAAAGACGCACAAACCTGGTGTAAAGGCCAGGAGAGTGAGGAATCCAGTGTGGCTGGAGAAGTGAGATGTTTTCCCCCAATCCCTTGCTCCATAGTGAGCTCCGGCTGTCTGGGCCCAGAGACCCAAGTGCAAGGACTCATGAGCTTCCTTCCCTATGGGCATTCCATGACCCAGCTTGGAGAGAACTTGCTTTGCTTGTTCAGATACGAATGAACTGTGTCCCACAAATCTTTGTGACTTGAAATTTAACCTCATTTAAGAGGATGGAAATTAATCTGACTCTAGGGTTCACTGGTGCCGTCTCTGGAAGGTGATAGAATTAAAGTCATTAGGGTGAAGTCCCCATGATAGGATTCTGGTGGTTTTATAAGAAAAGGGAGACAGACCAGAAAAGATACACACACACACACACACACACACACACACACACACCTGCTCCCTGTCTCTTGCCCTGTAATGTCCTGTACTGCTTTGGGACTCTCTGTCAGCAAGAAGGCCATCACCGGATGTGGCCTCTCGGTCTTGCATTCCTGGAAGCTAATGTAAATCTGCTTTCTTTATAACTTACTTAGTGCCTGGTATTATATTATTGGCAACATAAAATGGATTAAAACAAGGGCTAAATGGCTGCAAGATATTAAAGTCTATCTACAGTGTTTTTCATTGCTTATGAGCATTGGAGCTCCTTCGCCTGAGTTCCCCTAAGTGCAGATTTATGTGACTCAGAAGATTAGGTTTCTCTTCCTGGTTCAGGACATACAGAAGTGATACCAACAGAACTTTCCTTTTTAGCTGTGGTCCTTTGCTACAAAGAACTAAGAAACATCAAGAGGTTCAAATACTTGGAGGACAGGATTGGATCTTGGTCAACTTGGATAAACTGAGTCCTCGGACATATCTAGCTCATACTAAATGTCTGAGAAGGAAGGGAAGGAAGGAAGAAAGGAAGGAGGGAGGGACTTAGCAGTACAGATGATATAAAAAGCGATATCATGGTTTCTTTTTTTTTAATATTTATTTTTTAGTTCTCGGCAGACACAACATCTTTGTCTGTATGTGGTGCTAAGGATCGAACCCGGGTCGAATGCATGCCAGGCGAGCGCGCTACCGCTTGAGCCACATCCCCAGCCCGATATCATGATTTCTTAATCATACCTGATCTGGACTCTCCAGGAGAGCTTGAGAGTGTTGCTGGAAGCATCTAGTTTTTCATGGACATGCAGCATATAAGAGCATTTCTTTTAAAAAGCAAAAACAGCTGGGCTAGATGATGCACACCTATAATCCCAATGACTCTGGAGGCTGAGACAGGAAGATCTCAAGTTCAAGGCCAACGTCAACAATTTAGTGGGAAAAATTAAAAAATAAAAAGGACTAGAGATGTAGCTTGGTATAAAATATCCCTGGGTTCAATCCCCTGTACCCAAATAAATAAATAATCAAAAACAACTTTATAGATATTAGTTTATCTACCATATAATTTTCCAACTTGAAGTATACATTTCAGCAGTTTTCAGTAGACATTTAATATATTCACAAGGTTTTTTGTTTGTTTGTTTGTTTGTTTGTTTTCCTTCTTGCCAGTCCTGGGTATTGACGCAGGGCCTAGTACAAGTGCTCTACCACTGAGCTACATCCACACACTTTCTTATTTTGTTTTGAGACAGAGCCTCTCTAAGTTGCCCAGGCTGATCTTGAACTTGTGATCCTCCCACCTCAGCTTCCGGGGTGGATTTCAGGTGTGCACCCTCAAGCCTGGCTATTCACAGTTTGACAACCATCGCCACAATCAATTTCAGAACATCCTGTCACCCTAATAAGAAACCTGCACCCATGAGCAGTCACTTCCCATTTTCCCAGCAATCTCCCCAGCCCTACGCAACCACTATTCTACTTTCTGTTTCTATTAATTTACCTGTTCTGAATATTTCCTATGAATGGAATTGGGCAATATGTGGCCTTTTTTGGGTAGTACTGGGGATTGAACTCAGGGACACTCGACCACTGAGCCACATCCCTAGCCCTTGATATGTGGCCTTTTATGTGTGGTTTATTTCATTTAGCACAAAGTTTTCAGGGTTCATCTATGTTGTAGCATGTATCAGTACTTTGATGGACATTTAGGTGCTTTTTGCTTTTTGACTATCTTCAATAATGCTGTTATGATGACTGTCTCCCAAATTAACAAGTGAATTACAACTTCAACAGAGAACTTGTAGAATGTAGTCTTTGAGTCACCTCTTTAAAAGCCCCCTGTTCCTGCTGATGGGCAGAATCACAGCCTCTGACACAGGAGTCCCCTGTGTTTCTCCTTTACTAGCAAAGCAATAAACTTTCTTCTTCCTTTTTCTCATAATAATAATAATAATAATGGTGTTATGGATATTTGTATGTTTTCTGTAAGGATGTATATTTTATCTCTTTTGGGAACATATTGAGGAGTGGAATGGCTGGGTCATATGGTAACTGTTCCTTAGACCTTGAGAAACCGCCAGACTATGTTCCAAAGCAGTTGCCCCATTTAACATTCACAGCCTAAACGTATGAAGGCTCTTGTTTCTCCAGGCCTTGCTAAGACTTGTTATTATCAGTCTTCTGATCACAGTCATCCTAATGGGTACGGGTGGTATCTCACTAAGGTATCCACATGCATTTCCCTGATGACTGATGATATTGCACATTCTTTCCTGTGCTTTGGCCATTTGTATGTCTTCTTTGGAAAAATGCCTATTCAAATCCTTTGCTCATTTTTAAATCACTTACCTTTGGATTATTAAATAACCTTTCTTTCTTTTTTTCTTTCTTTCTTTCTTTCTTTAAACTGGGTGTTTACCATTGAGCTACATCCCCAGTCCTTTTTATTTTTTAATTTTGAGACATAGACTCTCACTAAGTTGTTGAGGATCTCACTAAACTTTCAAGGCTGGCCTCAAACTTGTGATCCTCCTGCCTCAGCCTCCTGAGGTCAGGCCTGTGCCACCACACCCAGTTAACATTTCTTAAACTGAAGTTCCATAAATGTTGTGTCTAGGGACCTGTGTGTTTCCTGTCAGGCTTGTTTGATTAGGTGCTTCCATTTTAATGCACTTCTACTTCTGGCCCAGATGGACTATCAGGGGTTTTCCTGCTTCAAACCACAACAACAAAAGGCAAAATACGTCAGACAACATTTTTCAAGACACTGGAAATCAGATAACAGAGCAGAGTGACCCTTAATAAATGAGAAACAAACAAGGTGAGCCTCCTAGGGAGTTTCCAGACAGTAGCACTGTAAGGGGAACCCCAGCAGAGCTCAACAGATTTCCTGAGTGGAGGTGAAGGAGCTGAGAGTCTGGGGAAATTTTGCCAGAATTCACCAGGCAAAGGAGAGAAAAGGACCTATGCAAAAGCGCCCTGCAGAGATCTCCAGGAGATTCAGGGAGCATTCAGTGGGGAGGAACAGATATCTGATATTCCTGGGAGGAACGATGGGGGTTGGGGGGAACCACTGCAAAGAATTAGAGGAAACAGTACCCAGAGGTCCTACAGGGTCAGGAGCAGGGCCTGTTCTTAGCAGGAATGGAACCTCATGAGTCACGGGGCATCCAGGAGAGTAAATGGGAAGAGGGCTGTCTTAATGAAAAATTAACCCCAGACTGAGTACACCCCCCTTACAAATCTTAAAAAGCAAGGCCTGAAAGGATCAGCTATTTCCCCAAACATAACCACATCCCAGAACCAAGCTTAAGCATTTATATAGGAAGACAAAAATGTCCATTGCCCTATAAGGTAAAAATTCACAATGTCTGGCATCCATTTAAAAAAAAAAAAAGTGCCAGGCAGACAAAGTAGCAGGAAAATGTGACCCACAAAGAGGAAAAAAAAATACCAATCCATTGAAAATGACTCAGAATTGACACAGAGACTGGAATTAACACACAAGGATATTAAAACAGATACTAGGAATCTTATGTGTTCAAAATATCAGCAGACACATGACAGATTAAAGAAATAAAAGACCCAAGTTTCACTTCTAGAGATTAAGACTGTAATGTATGAAAAATACACAGAATGAGGTTAACAGCAGATTAGACACGGCAGAAGAAAAAAATCAGCAAACTCAAAGGCAGCAATGAAAACTGGCCAAAATGAAATGCAGAGAGAAAAGATAAATTTTTAAAATAAAGAAAGCATCAGTAAACCGAGTTGACAACCCCAACCTAATATACACATAATTGTATTCCCTAAATGCAGAAGAAATATTTGAAGAATAAATAGCTAAAATTTTCCCACATTTGATGAAAACTGTGAACATACCCATTCAAGAAGCTCAATAAAGACCAAATAAAAGAATCATGAAGAGAAGTCAGGCACAGGGTCCCACACCTGTAATTCGAGCTACTCGGGAGACTGAAGCAAGAGGACCACAAGTTTGAGGCCAGCCTCAACAACTTAGCAAGACCCTGTCTCAAAGTGGAAAATGATATAGCTCAGTGGCAGAGAGGCCCTGGGTTCAATCTCTAGTACCAAAAGAAAAGAAAAGGCAAGAGAAGGGAAGAGAAAGAAAGAAGGAAGGACAAGGAAGGAATTAAGAAGGCAGGCAGGCAGGGAGAAGAGGTTCCAAACACATCACGATTGAATTGTCTAAAGCCAGTGATAAAAAGTCTTCAAAGCACCTAGAGGAAAAAAGACACAGTAAATAGAGAAGAGTAAAGATATAGAGGAGAGTTCTCACCGATAATTATGCAAGGAAGAGGGGAGTGGAGCAGCATCTTTAAAATACAAAAAGCAAAAACTTGAATTTTGTGCAAAGCCCCCTCCCCCACGCCAAAAAAACTCACAAAAGTCTCCTAACATTCAAGACCATGTTATTCAGCAATAGAGAAGAGTGGATACTGTTTTTTGTTTGTTTGTTTGTTTGTATGTTTTTCGGTACTAGAGATTGAACTCAGGGGCACTAGACCACTGAGCCACATCCTCAGCCCTATTTTGTATTTTATTAAGAGACAGGATCTCACTGAGTTGCTTAGGGCCTCATTGTTGCTGAGGCTGGCTTTAAACTCTATCCACCTTCCTCAGCCTCTCAAGCTACTGGGATTACAGGCCTGCACCGTTGCATCTGGCTGGATACTGTTATATGCTACCAGGATAGACCTCAAAAGCATTATGCTAAGAGTTCAGTCCTAAAAGACCACATATATTATATGATTTCATTTATATACATGAAATGTCCAAAACAGGCAAATCTACAGGGATGAAAAGTAAATCAGCAGTTGTTAGGGTGGGGGTGGAGGCATGGAAGAATGGAGAGTGACTTGTAATGGGTACTCCAGGTTTCTTTGGGGAGGGATAAAATATTCTAAAATTAGATTGTAGTGATGGTTACAGAACTCTGAATATACTAAAAGCCTTGAAATTCATTAGGTCGTATACATTAAGTATGTACTTTTTAAAATATGTCAATCATACCTTAATAAAGTGGTTTTTTAATTTTTTTTATTTTTGTAGTTGTGTATGGACAGCATACCTTTATTTTATTTGTTTATTTTTATGTGGTTCTAAGGATCGAACACCTCACACATGCTAGGCAAGTGCTCTGCCACTAAGCTACAGCCCCAGCCCAATAAAGTGGTCCTTAAGAAGTTGAACTGTGGGCTGGGGATGTGGCTCAAGCGGTAGTGCGCTCGCCTGGCATGCATGCGGCCCGGTTTCGATTCTCAGCACCATATACAAACAAGGATGTGTCTGCTGAAAACTAAAAAAAATAAGTAAATATTAAAAAAAAAAAGAAGTTGAAGTGTACATTTTTCAGTGGGTGATTTGCATGGTATGTAAATTTTATTTCAATAGAACTACACATTTTTTAAGTGAAATAATGAAATTTTCAGATGTAGGAAAGGTCAAGTAATTCATAACCAGCAGATCTACAATATAAAAAAATGTTAAAGGAAGTGCTAAGATAGAAGTAAAAAAGAAGGAACAAATATAAAGATTAGGGATGTTTTTGTAACTGGAAAGAGTAAATTATTATAATTATTTTCTTTAACAATCTAGGAAGCTCACAGCTATCAGCAGTTCTAGTGCAAGTTCAGATGCAATTGGTGACTTGGGAATCCCATGGATCTGTGAGGGTAGTCAGCCTTCTAGGTAAAATACAGGCACACTTTTGATAGCACATGTGAAGGGCCCTCTTTAAAAATGGCTTGTTGGTGTCATTTTCTGCAAACTGACCAAGCCACTCAACATGACGTTTGTTGTTCCTGATGTGAGTGCATGTTCTCTTTTTACAGTCCATTCACAACCAGCAGAAGATGTCAATCAGACATACATTGCCTGGGGCTTTCACAGCCACCTTGGACTCTCCATCCTTAATGCTCTTATAAAATTCTGCTTTGGTTTCATAGGAGCTGAAGTAGTTTCCTGGTGAGGCTGAGAGACAGAGTCTGTCGGAATCAGGTTTTATTTCTCAGTGGATAAAATGCAAACAAGAAGACAGAGGAACAACATTTTTTTAGGTACTAAAAGAAAAGAACTATCAACATAGAACTCTGGGGGTTTTATTGTTGTTTTGCAGTACTGTGGATTGAACCTTGGGGTACTTTGCCACTGAGCGACCTCCCCTGTCCTTTTTATTTTTAATTCTGAGACAGGGTCTTGCTAAGTTGGCTTCAAACTCTTGGTCTACCTGCTTTAACTGAGATCAGAGATGTGCCACCATGCCCTGCTAGTCCACATAGAATTCTGTATCCAGAAAAATATCTTTCAGAAATGAAGAGTACCAAAAATGTTAACTACCTGGATAAAAATGTAAGATTTTTTAAATTTATTTTTGTGGTGCTGGGGATTGAACCCAGGGCCTCAGGTATGCAAGGCAAGCACTCTACCAACTGAGCTATATCCCCAGCCCTGTAAGGTCTTAAAATACTGTTTAAAACCTTTTTTAAAAAGGTGTTTAAGGACTGGGAATGTGGTTCAAGGGTAGAATGATTGTCTAGCATTCCTGAAACCCTGGGTTGGATCCCTAGTATTGTAAAAAAAAAAAAAAAAAAAAAGAAAAAAGAAAAAAAGAAAGAAAAATTGACTGTTTAATCAGAACAAAATAAATAACAATACATTTTAGGGTTTATAACATTTATAAAAACAAATGCACAACTGTGATAGTATAACTGCCAGGAGGGGAAAAACAGACATGCATCACTCCAAGGTTTTTATATGGATGCATGAAATCATATACTATCACTTGAAGGCAGATTTGGGAAGGCTAAAGACATATGGTATAAATCCTAAAGCAACCACTGAGATAACAAAATAACAAAGTACAGCTAGTAGTCAATCTAAGAGCATGAAAAAAAAAGGTGGGGGGATAGAAGAACATTAGAACACACGGGACAGATAGAAAACAAGTAGTAAGGCAGCAGGCTCAAACCCAGCCATGTCGACAATTATATTAAATGTAAATGGTCTAAACTTCCCATTTTACAAAGGAGAGATAGTTGGGCTGTTTGTTGTTGTTGTTGTTGTTGTTTTCAAGGACCATATTTCTCCATGTAATTGTCACCACTGCATAATTATGGCACCTATTTTTTTTTTAGTTCAAAAATTGGTTTATGACCTTTCATTGCATAATCACCACATGGTATAATTCTGTTCCTTACACCACTTAAAATGTAAACAGCAGCAATGTATTTACCACTGACATATGGATGAACATTTGTCTCCTCCTGTACTGAGAGCCTAGAATTCTCCATGCTAGCACATTGTGAGAATATTTCCAAAAGCTGACTTGGGTCATCTGTTTAGGGGGCTGCCATCCTAACAGTAAACACATCTTATATGTGTGGTGCTAAGGACAGTGCACCAAATAACCAAATCTGCACAAAATGTTTGGACACAGAAGGTTAAATTTTGCAAGTCCAAACTTTCATAACACTGTAGTAAATTTCTCAAGTTTAATATTTTGTCTATAATGCACAAATCAATAACAATTCATTTGTTAATTTTTTTCAGACCAGAAAAATGTTTGCTAAATTGTCATAAAGAATGTTGTGCATTGATTTGGACTATACAATTTTAACATGTATTCATGAATATTTTGTGCATCCTAATCTTACATCAAAGACAGTGTGGTAATTTGTAAGTAATACCAGGCAACAAAAAATAAGCTTCACATAATGGTTGCACCCCACTTTTTTGCAAAATAAAAAGTTGTCATAAAATCTGCAATAGTTATGCAGTGAAATACAGTAAGACTCAATTATTTGCTACCCATAGAAATGAACTTTATATAAAAACAAGGAAAGGATGGGAAAGCATGTACTATGCTAATGCTAGTCAAAAGAAAGTCAGTATTGCTGCATTAATCCCAGACACAGCTGATTTCACAGCAGACTATCACCAGGGATAAGGAGCATAATTTCATAAAAAATAAAGGGACTACTTCGTCCAGAAGGATGCAATGATCTTATGCTTATATAGCTTAATTGCCAAAGAGAGGAAAGAGCAAGCTCTCCTTGGCAAATAAACAAAACAAAACATTATGCTTAAATCTCAACTGCTCTTTCATATAAATATATAGAATACAAATTTTATATGACCCATAACCATAAGAAAACTAGACCCTCAGATGAGTTAATCATGGAAATCAGCAGATAAAGACTTTAAGAAAATTATAGTAAGCATGGTGGTACACACCTGTAATCTCAGCTACTAGGGAGGCTGAGGCAGGAGGATTGAGAGTTTGAGGCCAGCCTGGGCAATTTAGCAAGACCCTGTCTCAAAACAAAAAGGGCTGGGGATGTAACTCAGTGGTAGAGCACTTTCCTACATGGGTAAGGCCTGTGTTCAATCTCCAATACTGTGGAAGAAGAAAGGAAGGAAAGAAGGAAGGAAGGAAGGAAGGCATTCAGTGGCTAAAATTTGGATGAAAAAATAATAATCTGTAGGTCCAAATATTTAAGCAATACCAAGCAGGATAAATACAAACAAAATCATACTTAACATGTTGTAGTAAAATGAATAAAGACTAAAGATTAAGCAAAAAATCTTAAAAGCAGCCAGAGGGAAAAATAAAGGTACATTACACATAGGAGGAAAAATATAAATAAATATGAGATGCTTCTCATCAGATATAACTTTAGCTAAATATCCATTAAATGGTGAATAAGTAAAACGTGCTATGTTTGAACAATGGAATACTACTTGGCAGTAAAAAGAAGTAACTAGTACAGTTTCAGCCCGAATGAACCTTTTGAAGGTTATTCTAAGTGAAAAGAGTCAGATACAAAGGACCACATAGTGCATGATTTCATTTATATGAAATGTCTAGAAAAGCAGAATTGTAGAGACAGGGAGCACATTAGTGGTTGCCTGTGGCTAGGGGTGGGAATTGGGATTGATTACAAACGGGTAGGAGGAACTGCATGTGGTGTTGGAAATGTTCTAAAACTGGACTGTGGTAAAAGTTACACAATTCTTTAAATTTACTTTAAAAAAATCACTGAATCTTACACTTAAAATGGGTGAACTTTAGAGATGCAAACTACATCTCAATAAAACGACTAAGGAGGTAAAAGAAGCTACTGATTTAGAAAAGATAAGTGAAACGCATCAAACTGAAAAAGTATTATTAGCCACAATAGTAATTCTTACCAATCAAAGAGGAAAAGCACAACAGCCCAATTAGAAAAAGATTAGACGATAGGAATAGAAGGCGATCCTGATGACCAACAAATTTAGGGAAAGATACTTCACCTGAATAATAGCTGGTGGAAAACAAGTTAAAATCACAACGATGTGTCAACTTACACTCATCTGTCAAAAAAAAGTCTGACAATACCAAGTATTGGCATGGATGTAGTCAAGTTAAAAGTGTCCAGACTCTATAACCATCAATTTCACTCTTGGGTTGACTACTGGAGAAATACAAATATGTTCAATAAGGTGTGTATAAGAATTTCTATACGTAGCAAACAGCTTATCATAACCAAAAAAAAGTTAAGGCTGGGGATATAGCTCAGTTGGTAGAGTGCTTGCCTAGCATGCACAAAGCCCTGGGTTCAATCCCCAGCACCACCACCAAACACACGTACACACACACGTACACATACACCAAAAAAAAAAAAAAAAAAAAGAAAAGAAAGAAAGAAAGAAAAAAAGCTATATAAAATAAAACTGAGAGGTTATAGCATAATCATACAATGAGATATTATACAGCAGCACAGAATAAACCTTACAAAGAATAATGTTGAGTCAAAAAAAAGTTATAGAACTGAGGAAGCACATTTGCTTAGTGTGCACGAAGCCCTGTATTAAATCCCTACCACACACACACACACAAACACATACACACACACAAGAAAAGTATAGAATATACTTTGCCCTTCAAACAATGCCCTTCATAGAGTTAAAATATGTGGTGCATATGTAGCATATAATGTAGCAAAAGTATAAATGTTGCTGGGAATGATTAACTTCCAATTCAGACTAGTATTTCCTCTGCAGATAGGAATGCAATGAAGAACCAGCCTAAACCATGCTTGTAGTACTTTATTTCTTAAACTGCATGTCACTTGTTTAAATGGTATACATCAACTTTTTGGGCCTGCAGTGTCCAGATACTTGGTCAAACATTATTCTGGGTGTTTCCATGAGAGTATTTTTGGATGAACCAGGCACATTGGTGCACACCTGTAATTCCAGCAACTCAGGAGGCTGAGTAGGATCCCAAGTTCCAGATCAGCCTCAGAAACTTAGGGAGACCCTGTCTCACAATAAAAAATAAAAAGGGTTGTGGGGAGGTATAACTCAGTGGTAGAGCACTCCTGGTTTCAATCCTCAATACTACCAAAGGGGAGGGGGAAACAGCTGTATAGAGGAGACCTCATGCTGAAAGACAGTGGAATAACTAGAAGCACAGACACCCTTAATAGAGTTTAGGCTAAAGTGAAAGTAAGTGCAAATACTCTACATCAGCTTTTAAAAAAATTTTTGGACTGTAAATTGGAAGATTATTCAAAGTGACACTTAACCAGGGACACTTAACACTGAACCACATCCCTAGTCCTTTCTATTTATTTATGTATCTGTTTGTTTGTTTTTATTGTGAGACAAGGTCTCACTAAGCTGCTTAGGTCCTTGCCAAGTTGTTGAGGCTGGCCTTGATCCTGCCATCCTCCTACCTCAGCCTCCAAGACCTGCACCACAGCACCAGACTAGATATCTCATTTCTTAATAGTGGTTTTGCAAAGACTACAATACCAATCCCTTGGGGAAGGAAAGGCATTAAAATCGTGATAATAAATCTTAGCCCCAGGTCTAAGAGGAAAGTGAGACCCTCAATAAATCAAGCTAAAACTTCACAAATGCTCTGCCTTGAAATAAGGGGAGAGGGAGAGAGATCAAATTATGATTGAAAAATATTGTGCTACTTGAGGGTAGTTTTTTTCTTTTTTCTTTTTCTTTTTTTTTTTCTTCCTTTTGTCCTCTAATGGTTGAGCTTGCAATGAAGTGTTACTAATGGCTTCCCAATTTAGTTTCAAGAGGATTGGCAGCAGGGCTTTCCAGGCCACAGAGGCTGAAGGGGACACGCTGTTAGTCTGTCTCACTCCTCCCAAAAACTCAGTCTGGGTTTTATTCTAATTTCTTCTTGGTCTCATCAAAAGAGCTCCAGATGAGGAGATTCTGAGCTGGGGCATATTTCTTTCTACCCCTCCCAGACGAATTGCACGGTTTTTCCAATACTCCATTCTCCCTGGGGCTCTCCCTGGTTGCCGCAGAGCCACAAGCGCCAGCAGGGGTCAGCAGTGTCCCGCACCTGGCGGCGAGCCGCCTGCCACATGTGCTGTTTCTCCTGGCGCTGCCAGAGCGGCCTGGGAATTGGAGAGCACCTTCCGACTGAGACCTTGGCATTGCTGAGCACGCAGCCTCAAGATTCCCTTCCCCGAACGTGGAGTGGGCGCATGCTCGGCAACAGCCCTGATGTGGGTGTGGGTGTACGATGCAGACATCAGCAATGCCAACTCACCATCTGGTTTTCTACCGGCAGGTTTTTATGTGCATTGGCACGTGCAACTTATTGTGTAGGTCCGGTTGTCAGACGCCGTGTGCCTTGGATCTGCCTTGGTAAAAATTTCCCACAGACTTGGGATTTCTGGGTTCCCCACCCTCCAGGCTCTCCGCGAAGGGCGTTTTGCTCTCTCGCCCTAGGAGCACTCTCAAGGATGCTGGGGGATGGAATTCTCGCGTGGTGGCCCAAGGTCAGCGACCAATGGATCCGCAGCCGATGCCTCTCAGGAAAAAGCCCTGCTCTGTTTCTAAACTCCTTCTCAGCCTGGCCTCTCCTAGCTCCAGTTCTTTTGGTCTCCTCTGGATCACATTGCGAGCCCCACAGCGCCCCCCACTGCCCAGGGTAGATCAGCCTGACTTGAAAACTTTGAAGGTCCCCAAGAGGGTCTGGAGGGCTGGAGACACCGGGTTCAGCATGTCCTGTCTTCGTTCTTGCTCCTCAATCTTCCCATCCACTACGGAGGTACGAGGGGCAGAACCCGTGAGACATGTACTGCTGGGAGCGAGGCTAGCCTGGAAGAGGATCTGTAGCTGAGACTCCCGGACCAAGGCTTTCCACCCTCGTTGCTGTGACAGGCAGATGTCCGCCTTTCCACCTGCCTTTGGAAAGGAGGACTTTGGCGAGGCCTGGGCACCTGGCCTGCTTCCCCAGGAGTAGAGTTACAGCAGCTGATCTAGGGAACAGGTGTGGGCTCTGGGTTACAGCTGCTGCTGAGCACATCTGTATTCACAAGGAGGAGGAGGGCAGCTGCAGCAGGGCCCATCAGTCACAGTTCTCAGAGCTGGGGGGAGGGTGTCCTGAAAAAGCTAAGCTGAGAGAAACTTGAGGAAACTGGGATCAGAGTTCACAGAGCACCTTTCTTCTGAAAATCCCAAAGGGAGGGCTCCTGACAAGGTTGCCCAGAGTCAGCCTGGCAGCCCCACCAACCTGGACTAGGAGGGTTGGTTTCTCTTCTCCCTGACTCCCCAGCCCTTGGGCTCCAGCCAGCTTCTCCTCCTTCCTGATTGGCTTAGCTTTGCAGGGTGGAACTCAGGATCCTGGCCCTCCCAGAAAGCAGGGAGGGAAGTGCTTGGAAGAAGGACTCTCTACACTTGCAAATGATTCTTGGCATGTAAGTTTCAAACTACAGAATCAATCGAAAGGAGAAGGGAATATTTGGAGATCCCAGACTGAGCTAGGCACTGATCTAAGACTTTACCTACATCATCTCATCAAATCCTCCTAGCAGCTCTGCCACACAAGCCTTGCCAGGCTTCTTTCTATTTCTCAGGGGAGAAAGTAAGGTTATAGATGCACAATTAAGATGTCACAAATTTGGAGCTTGGTTGCACCCCTGACTCCAAAGCCTGAACACTGTCCACTGGTCCACACTGCCTCTAGTTTCCCAGGCCTGATAAATCTGACCTCTGGGTCCCATTCTTTCCTGTGTATGGACACTCCCACCTAGTCCCACCTCATCCATCTGTGCTCACCTCTGCAGCCTATTTCATCTCCTTTGACAATTCATTTTTTTTTTTTTTTGTACTAAGGGTTGAACCCAGGGGTGCTTACTGCTGAGCCACATCTCCAGTCTTTTTTATATTTTACTTAGAGACAGGGTCTTGCTGAGTTGCTTAGGGTCTTGCTAAGTTGCTGAGGCTGGTTTTGAACTTGTGATCCTCCAGCCTCAGCCTCCAGAGTCACTGGGATTACAGGTATATGCCACCACGAACCTCAACAATTAGAGTCTTGACAGCTCCTTTGACAATTCCTGTCACCCTCCACCACCCCACTCAAGGGGACATACAAACTCTGAATTCTCATAGAACTAATACCCACACTCACTTTGCCCACTGCCTCTGGGCTCCTTCTTCCAATATTCCCTTCCTCTGTTCACACCTACCCTCATCAGGCCCTGAGCTTCCACCAATCTTCAGTGTCTGTGCTTCATGCCCTGTTTTTTTTTTTTTTTTTCTCCTCTCTCAAGATTTTTTTTTTCCCTGGGATTCTATCCTGGGATTCGAACTCAGGGCCTTGCACAGGCTAAGCAAGTGCTCTGCCACTGAGTCACAATCCCAAACCGAGCTGCTTCTCTTTTAGTGTTTTAAGAATATCTATTGATACAATTGTATTTGTAATTTATGTAATACATGAGTACAATCTCCATGTAATAAATAAACTCACAGAAAAAAATTAACAGCTCCCTAGATGACTTTCCCCAGAAGAGACAACTGCTATCAGCTTGGAGTGTCTTTACAGACTTTAAAAATGTGTTTATAAGCCAGGTGTGGTGGCACAGTCCTGTAATCCCAGCTTCTCAGAAAGCTGGAGCAAAGGATCGTAAATTCAAGGGCTGCCTGGACAACTTAGCAAGTCCAGCCTCAAAATAAAATTTTAAAAAGGGCTGAGGGTGTAGCTCAGAGGCAGAATGCTTCTGGGTTCAATCCCCTGCAAAACACATACACACACACACACACACACACAGAATCTAGCTTGGGCTCTGCTCTCTGTCTCCTAGGCAAAAATGGTTATATACTTTACAGGATCCAATGCAAACCAAAACTGTGAGATATTTTTTTTGTTTAAAATTATCAAGAATTTAAAGATTATCAGCACTAAACCAAGCAGAGAGCCCTTTTAAACACAGGGCACCACATGACTGCACAGATCACATGCCCATGATGTTGGCTGGCCCTGCCGGGACTCTACAGAGACCTGCTGACTGTTGCACTGGCTATATCCTGGATTCTTCGAGTCAATGCATCCCCTGTTCTGACAATGAACATTCCTGTCTCAGCCTCCACACTGGATCTTGTCCCCTGATTCTGCACCCAGCCTCATTCTCTGTTAACGCCAGACTGTTGGGCATTTCAACACGTGTAAACTCACAGGGTCCGTGCTCTGGAGGAACCCACAAAGATAAAAGTGTTGAACAATCACATTCCTATGCCTTGGGTGGAAAGTCTCTCTGGAGATAAGAAAGCACAGAAATATCAACCACAAGACCTGGGCCCAGTTACAAACCTTGCCCCTGGTTTTTCTGTGTGTCATTAATTGACAAGTTGTTGAACATGTTGGCACTTTAGTTTCATATCTGTTTGGAGAGGATGGGATTAGATAGTCTTTAAAACCACTCCCAGGGCTGGGGATGTGGCTCAAGCAGTAGCGCGCTCGCCTGGCATGCGTGCGGCCCAGGGTTCGATCCTCAGCACCACATACAAACAAAGATGTTGTGTCCGCGGAAAACTAAAAAAAATAAAAATAAATATTAAAATTCTCTCTCTCTCTCTCTCTCTCTCTCTCTCTCTCTCTCTCTCTCTCTGTTAAAAAACAAACAAACAACAAAAAAAAAAACCACTCCCAGCTGGGCATGACAGCACACACCTGTAATCCTGGCAACTCAGGAAGCTAAGGTAGGAGGATCGCAAGTTCAATGCCATGCTCAGCAACTTAATGAGGCCCTAAGAAGCAACTTAGAAAGACCCTGTCTCAAAATAAAAAATAAAAATGACTGGGGACATAGCTCAATGTAAAGCACCCTGGGTTAAACTCCCAAACCAAACAAAACCACTCCCAATTCTAAAAGTCTGTATTTAAATGATTCAGAGACTATAATAATAGTTTTGTCTTGTTGCAGTGCTGGGAATTGAACCCGGGACCTTATGCATGCTAGGCAATTAATCTACCACTGAGCCATATCCCCAGCCCTAACTAAGGTTTCTGAGCACTTACCATATACCATTTACAAGCTTATTTTATGCTCATAACATTTCTGTTAATCCCATTTTTCAGATGAGGAAAATTGAGACTCAGATTAAACCATAAGTGAGCAAACCTGGAAATGGTCTAAAACTTGCTTATGGTGATGACGGTACAACTTGGCAGATTTGCTACAGAGTTGTACATTTTATGATGTGTTAAAGTTGAGATATGTAAATTATGCTTCAATGAAGCTGTTGAAAAGAAATAAAGAAACCCACTGAATCCAGTAAATGATAGGGCCCTTTCCCACCATCCCATAATGCACTGGACTGTCATCCTCTGATAGTTTCTATGTATTGTCCTTGAGAGCAAAAGACTCAGAAGCCAGACTGCTCGGGTTCAAATCCAAGCTCTTGCACTTAACAGCTCTGAAACCCAAACAAGATACTTGACCTTAATTTCTTCACCATAAAATGATAATTATGGCCAGGCATGGAGGCGTGTGTCTGCAATCATGACTACTCAGGAGGCTGAGGCAGAAGAATTACTTGAGCCCAGGAATTTGAGACCAGCCTATACAACATAGACACTTCTCTCTTTAAAAATGTTTAATATCCTGGTGCAGTGGTGCATGCCTATAATCCCAGCGTGGCTCAGGAGGCTGAGGCAGGAGGATCACAAGTTCAAAGCCAACCTCAGCAAAGCAAGGCGATAAGCAACTCAGTGAGACCCTGTCTCTAAACAAAATGCAAAAATAGAGCTGGAGATGTGGCTCAGTGGTCAAGTGCCCCTGAGTTCAATCCCTGGCATTAAAAAAAAAAAAAGAAGTTTAATAAAAGACAAAAAAATGATACCTATGACATAGACTTCTTGTGAGGATTCAATATGTTAATATAGGTTAGAACTGCTGCTGAGGCACACTGGTGCTATATATGGACCATCATCTCTGGCTTTGCAGCCAGCTAGGTCTCTTAAAGGGGCCCGCTTCTCCCTGGCAACCCCGCCCCTGCTCTCCTGGCTCCTTAAAGAAACACTCCTCTTCGAAGTCCATCTTTGGAAAAACACTGTGCTGGCTCCCAGCTCATCTCACTTCCTGGTAACAGAGAAACTGCATCTTCCCGATAAGGAGTGACTCGTTCGCTCTGTAAAACACTCATTACAGAGCCAGCATTTCCCTAGGGACTCTTTCTCCTGGGTCTTCGTGAGCTTAAGCTGTCAATAGAGGGCCCTTCTTCAGCTCCCCCTACCCCAGGCCAGCTGTGAGGCCATAGTGGTTAAGGATGGAGTCACAGCTTTGCCCCCACCCCACTCCACCCCATGACACCAGCAGAGGAAGCCCCTTGCAGGCTAATTCCTCAACTAAAAATGACAAGGATAATGAATGGACAGTCAGATTTCTAGCGCTCAAAAATGGGCTGTCAAGCACAGAGCCCACCACTGGGGGGAGAGGGGGGACAATGCAAGGGACAGGAGCACTTGCACTTTGGTGAGATAATGGGAGCACTCTCCCATTATCTCACCAAATACTCATCACAGCCTCCTCTTAGGTGGCTATTGCTGCTCCCTGGGTATCAACACCCCCTTTTACCCACAAGCAAACTGAGGTACTTTAGCAAACAGCACAAGCAAAGCATGGAGTCAGGTCCTCTGCGGCCAGGCCCAGTGTTTTTCCACTGGCTTCAGAGGAGGAAGTCAGAAGCTCCTAGGACTCCACCTCAGGGTGCTAATGACCTTTATTAAATGCTCAAGAAAATCAAGCAATGTCCGATCTCCACATCCCTGCAAGGGCCTTACAAACTGCTCTGGCAGCCCTGAGCAAGAGTCAGGAGGGTCAAGACTGTCCCCCTGCCCTGCCCCGAGCCTGTGGACCACAAGGCACGTAGGAGTTATGATTCTGTTCACACTCCCCAAATCCCACGTCAGATAACTCAAGCTACAAAACAAATCAGCACTGGTCCACAGAGCTCAAGGTGGCAGAAAACAGGCAGAGACCCCAAATAAATCAGGCTATGACTGAAAAAGCATTTGTTGTGCTTCCCCGGGCTTCCAAAGCTCTCACTGTATCCAGGCCAGATCTGAGGCTATGTGGGTGACAACAGGCTTTCTGCACTGATATTTTAAAACCTATTTGTCACATTGACATTGACCTCTTGTTAATAATCTCCTGCCCTGAAGCAGGATTGGCTCTAAGTGGGGAAGAGGGAGCAGGGGAGCTGTGGAGCTTTTTTTAAATTTTTTTTTTAACCCCAGGGTGCTCTATCCTGAGCTCCAGCCCTTTTATTTTGAGACAGGGTCTCTCTAAATTGCCCAGACTAGCCTTGAACTTGCAATCCTCCTGCCTCAGCTTCCTGAGTTGCTGTGATTACAGGCAAGCACCATCATGTCCAGTAAGCTGTTAGGTTTGAAGATCCCTCAGTAAGGTCACCTTCTCTGATGGGGGTGGGGTGGGGCACAGTGATCATACCAAAGATCCCCTGCAGGGAGCCTAAGTCCCTCTCTGTCCATTACTTTCCAACCATTTCACTCTCCAGCTGTCTTTTGGCTCGCCCCTCCCTCCCCTCCTTGCCTTTACCTCTTATTGATTTTCATATTTAAGGAAAATCCATTTGCTTGATTCAGAGCAACTGAGTCATCAGTGTTCAGATGAAAACCACTCATTAGGTAGGCACTTGGCAGAGGCCACTAAGAGATGGGCGGAGAACCAGTTTCTTACCCAAATATCCCTCCATACATACTAATTTCTGTCTTCTCTTCTCTGTCACTTTGTCCCAGCCACCTTCTCTGTAGCCTTCATATCCTCTACTAATCATTCCAACCAGACTGGCCCCCTCACTCCCACCCTCCCCCAAACCATCCACTTGTTTGCCACAAGTTCACTGCTAGAAGTCTGTGATTGGGACATTTAGAGCAGAGCAAGGGAGGACTTGTACATGACTCACTCATGCATTGGAGAGAAATATTGATCCTATGCACAAATGGAAGAGACTTAACCCTTAGTTACGTTAGAGCTATGGCCTTCTTTTCCACCCTGAGTAGTACCCAAGGAAAGGCATCAGGCCAGAATTACCAGTGTGGAGGGATGGGGTCCTCATGCAGCCTTACAATGGATAGGTACAATTCCGTCTCGATGCACATTTGCATGCCTCCTGCATGGTCTCTTGTCCCTGGGCCTAGAAGGGCCAAGAAACTCAGCCAGACCCATCCTTGAACACTTGAGAAAAGGACAGGACTTCTTGTAAAGGACCGGATTTCTTATTTATGCTAAGGGGACTGTGAAAAGCAAGAAAAGACTGCAACTAGCACATCATTGAATGTTAAATTGGATGCAAGTTTGTAGACTTGGAGATCAAAATAATAGCCAGTGTTTACTAAGTAAAAACTATGTGTCAGGCACTATTTTAAGTGTTTCATCTATAATACTTCATTTTATCCTTCCAGCAAACTTTTAAGACAGGAACTATTTTTATCCTATCTTACAGATGAAGAATCTGAGGATGTCAGAAGTTAAAGAATTTGTTCAAGTTTCTATGGCTAATAAGCAGTAGGCCCATGCAATCTGCATTAAAAATCCCCACTTTTGGGCTGGGTTTGTAGCTCAGTGATAGTTTTTCTAGCATGTTCAATTCTCAGCACCACATATAAAGAAATAAATAGATAGATAAATAAATAAATAAATAGATGTCCATGAACAACTCTTAAAAATATTTTTTAAAAAATCCTCACTTTTAACCACTTATACACAGGGTAAGAGGCTCATCTCAGCTGTCACTCTACATTCCCCTCACACTGCCAAAAGACAATTCATTCTTTTCTATGATGAACCAGGAATGTCTTGAATGTCACTGTTCCTTGTCTAGTGGTCCCTATCTCCCCCTTATGTCCATGGCTACTATGCTGATTCGGTAACCAGGACTCAGGAGCTTTAATCCTGACTCTGCTCCCACTGACTGATTTGGCAGCAAAGAGCTCTGTGACCTCCTAGGGAGTAAGTATTTTGCTTTCCTCCAACCTCCCTATAAATCAGCTCTGGTGTTTGTTGGGGAAGTGTCTGATCACTAGGTCCTTGGCCCCAGTTACTTCCTTTCTCCCATATAGATCAAAACCTACTCCAGGAGCACATGCCATCTGATTTCCTCCTTCCTTCTGACCTCAGAGCCTGGAAGCCCCCAGAGCAGAAGAAGCGGTAGCCTCCTGGCCCTACGGACTAGTTGTGCCAGGCTCAGCTGAATGCACTTTATACACTCTTCTCAGGTCCTGTCATTTCCTCTCCCCTCTTCCCCTTTTCCCAAGTCCCAGAAAGAAGGAGGGGCTGCGACAAGGTCTGGAAGGTGGGGGAAAGTCAGTTATTTGTTTTGCACCCCAAAGTCCCGTCTCAGACAGTATGACTTTTAGAGGTGCACAGAGAGGGAGGAAAGGGGTGGCCGGAGTCGGATGCGGGGTAGGGATGTTCAATGGTCCATCTGTGTCCCCTTCTCTGAAAAATCCGCAAAACCAAAGGCAGCCGGGGGACGTGTGTGGGGGAGGAAGGGACCTCGGCCTGGAAGTGGTGGTGGCGGGTTCCTGGGCAAAGGAAAAGCTCAATTGTGCAAAGGCTTCCTGTCCTGACAGCTCGCAGCCCCAGCCCCGCCACCCAGCAGCCGCTTTTCTGCGGCGGGCTGGGGAGGCGGGGCGGGAAGGCGAAGGCAGGAAAGGGTTACGGGAATAGCTTTCCAATGACAAAGTCTGGAAGGGACCCATGCCTCCGCCCCTCTGCGGGTTAAACTGGCACAGTGCAGAAGCGGAAAGCGAGGGCGATCCGGAGCCAAGCCTCCCCTGCCGCCCGCCCCCCGGCCCGGGCACTCCCCTCCCGGGGCCCGCGGTGGAGGCAGCCGGCGTGTGCCTGGGGCAGCGGGTCACGAGGCTCCGCCCCCGACCGCCTGGCCCGGGGGGACGGCACTTTGTTCAGGATGCCGCCTCCTCCTCATTGTGGGGCCGGGGCCCGAGGCGGCCCTAGTGCGAGGCCCGAGGCCGGATCGCGCTGCGCCGGCTGAGTCTGGTGAGAGGGGCCCACCCGGGTCGCCGAGCCCCCAGAAAAGTTTCTGTGCGCGAGGAGAGGACGCCCGGACCGGCGCTGCTAGGAGATGCGCGACTCTGCGCTGCGGTGGTGGCGGCGGCGTGGACCCCAAGCCCCGGAGGACAGGCGCACCGGTAAGTGACCCGTGCGGGGCGGGAGCCGGGCGGAGGGTCTGACGCTCCGCACTTTGCGCGGCTTGGCTGGCGGGTCCTGCGGGGCCCCGAGCCAGCCTCCAGAGTGGGGAGCCTGGTGCCAGAGGGGTGCTGTGGGCTGGGCTCGGGAGACGCTTTGGAATAACAACGCAGATGCTAGCAGCTTGTTTGGAAGGTGTGTCCCCAGACGTCGCTCCCCGACTGTGCCGCTGACTCTGGGGGTCGGCTCTCCAGGGCTACCCAACTCCAATCCTTCTGATCCCAGGTTCCCTTTCTGTGAAATATCTGGGATTTAAAGTGCGTTGCGTTCCTAAAACCCGAGGCACCAAGCGCTGTGTTTCTCTCTCTCTCTCTCTCTCTCTCTCTCTCTCTCTCTCTCTCACACACACACACACACACACACACACACACACACACACACCAGTAACCCACACTTCCCTTGTTTTGAAGAGCTTAGTTAACTCTTCTCCCAACCCAACAGGAGCCTGCAGAATAGCTGGGACAGGTGACCTTGCAAGGCCCCCAGGATGCGCTTCTTAGTCTCTCTGAAGCTGTCTTTTCTGGCGCCAATCCAGAGAGTTTGGGAGCAGAAAAGTGCTCCCGGAGGATATGAGAGGGAAGAAAAGGGAGAGGTTGGGTGAACATCAGGTGAGACGCTCATCCGAGGGTGTCCGGTGCCTGGTCCTTATGGTCCCTTCAAATCCTCAGAACCTGGCAAAACTGATCATAGGATTGAGCCCCAGCCACATCAGAGGGGGCAGAGAAGAGACAGGAGCTGGGGAGGACATGAGCAGTGGGTGGCCAGGGGTAGTGAGCTAGGGTGACATCCACCCAGCAGAGAGGGTTCCTTGTGCCCAGAGCCCAACACAGGAAAATCAGCTGGTGAGTCAATGGGACTTTGTTAGGATAGTCACAGGGCGCAGCTGGCGCCGGCTTAAGGGAAGCGCTGGATCGCCCCTTGATAACATGCTGTTTATCTGGCTTCCTGTTTCAGCCATTGGGATACCATTGGCTCGTTCAAATTCAATGCTGAGACCCTGTGGCCAGTAAGCTCTGCAAAAGCAGTGAGCTTGCCAGGGTTTTCATCTCGGGGGCTATCTTTTTTCTAGCCTCCCCTCAATTTAGGTCCCTACAACTCACTTATGAACGGGCAGGAGGGCTTCAACAAGGAACGCCCTCCCCAAGAAGGTGGAGTTGTCACTCTGGAGACATTGGCTTATTGGGGACCAAAGATACCCAGTGACTCCAGCTTGCTTATGATTATTTTTATCTTGCTTTGAATTTTGGTTGGTACTCTTTGGGTTTACCCTGGGAAGGTTGTGGAGGGAGTGGCTGTAACTTTGGGCTTCCTCTTTTGAGATGAGCTTTATACTGGTACATGGTTTCACTGCTGGATTCAGTTTGTAGTTCTGTATCTGGCTACATTGCCAACTCTCTGGATGATCAGAGTGCCAATAATTCCTCACCTTTCTGCTCTGGTTTTCATTTTTGTAAAATTGAACCAGAGAATATAGCTACTGCTGGAAGAATAAGATTTTTCAAATTTGTGCTCCAGCCTCTAGGGTCCATTTCCTGAACTTTCCAGGTACTAGTACATATCATAAATAGATAGCAGCCCTTAATCTGAACTCTTCCAGAAATTTATCTGAATTCCCTTGGAGCAAGTCTCACATTCTGCTTTGCATTTTAGACATTTGGGTATTTGTGCACATGCCTGACTTCTCTGTGAATGTCTTCCAACCAAATACCCTTTCTGACCCTCTGCAACCCCCAGTACACAGTAGGCACCTTATAAAAACATTTGCTGAATTGATAAAATTGGGAGGGGAATCTAAGTACCACAGAGGTCTCCTATCTCACTCAAGTGCCCATTTATTCATCTTTGGGAGTTATTTGATATGCCCCCTCATGGTCCCCCATCCCCTCAACTAAAACAAGCAAAAAAATCATGGCCCACGATGAGGCTGATTTCTGAGGCCCAGCTGTCCTGGTGAGCCTTGGCTTGGGAAAACTGAAAGTGGAGATATGCTGTTTGTCCTTCCCTGGCCTCATCTACTCCCCGCACCCAAGTCTTTGTGAGCCTTCCCTATTGACTCAGCTTTTAGTTCAGTAGAAAAGAGTGGCCTGCAGTAGAAAAAGTTCCTGCCCATCTTTTCAAATGTGTATCTCTTTTCATTTCAATGTCATTTTCAATCAATGTCACTTCCCCCTTCTTTCAAAATTCTCTTGATTCCTAAAGAATATGTTTTTGAACAACTAGAATGTTAAAGTCAAAAGGATCTCAGCCTCTCCCAGCTGTGGTCCTCCCCTTCTTCCCTTCACAGACAAGAATCAGGGCCTCCTAAAGGAAGGGATGGGCTCCTGGCCACACAGCTGTGGCGCTGCCGAGGACAGCCTAGAGCACAGGTCTTCTGGCTCCCTGACCAGAGTTTATTCTCTTCTAGCAAATTTCTTCCTTGTACTCAGAATTTTTCTGCCTCCAGCGTTTCCATCCACAGATCTGAGGAGATGTTACTGAGCTGTTAGAGAGAGGAACAGAAACAGCAAGGGGTACAAAGAGCTATCATTATGATGGAACCACCTACCAGCTTTCAGTCTCCAGAACACAGAGATCTGAGAAATGTGGCAATACTTGGCAAGCCCTTCCTCTTTCTGACCCCTAGTGTGTGTGGGTAAGACACACACACAATAATTAAAAACACTTTTAGTTCCTTCTTCGATTAAACAAAGAAAAAGAAAAACATCAACTTTTCAAGTGATAAAAAAAAAAAACAAAACCACTTTTCTCAGTGAACAGTTTCCTGGGCCTAATCTGTTCCCTCCACCTCCTAGGAAGACTGACTCAGACTTGATTTCCTCCAGGGGGCCTGGGATTTTGCTTCCCTGCCTTCCTAAGGGAGGCAGGATGGCTGAGACCCAGCCTACGCTCATCAGGCCACGGATGAGGTTCAACTTCTTACGCATGTCCTATGCAGTCTGCGTTACCAGCCTCATCAAATCTATTTGCTCTACTTAATTTTAATATGAGATGCACTAATATGCATGAAAAATTAAAGGCGCTGATGCATATGCCTCCACAAAGCACCGTTAATAACAAGATGTTTCCACTTCAAAGGAAGACAAGACTCTTCTGATGTCCAATCCTCAGATACTCTGAAAGCTTTCCAAAATGGAATTGTTCTGAATTTCCTTTTTGGATTCTCCATTGCTGGGGTATAGATTCCCAAATGATTTTTGGATGTTGATCTTGTTCCCTGCTGAATTTGTTTATTACCTTGAGAAGATTTTTTGTATGTGGATTATTTGGGATTTCCTATATATGGGATCAGGTCAATTATGAATAGAGATAGTTTTACTTCTTCCTTTCTAATTTAGATTCTCTTTATTTTTCTAGTTCCCAGCCTAATTGCTCTGGCTAGAACTTTCAGTACAGTGTTGAGTAGCAGCAGTGAAAGCCAGCCTGCCCCTCTTGTTCCCCATCTTAGTGGGAAAGATTGAAATCGTCTTTCTCCATTGCGTGTGATATTAGCTGTGGGTTTCTCATAGATGCCCTTTATCATATTGAGGAAATTCCTTTCTATTTCTAGTTTTCTAAGTGTTTCTATAGTGAAAGGATGTTGGATTTTGTCAAATGCTTTTTCCTACATCACTTGAAATAATCATGTGGTTAGCTTTTTTCCTTAATTTTGTTAATGTGATTATTTTTGTTAATTGATTATTTTTCTTATGTTGAACCACCCTTGCATTCCTGGGATAAATTCCTCTGAAAGATAGTTTTTGTATTTTGTTCTTTCTTTTTCTTTTTCTTTTTTTTAATCTTCAAAGTTTCATGTCACCAAAGCAATAGTAAAGCATCAACCTTCAGTGGGATGAGTTGATGCATGTAATTACATTTTTCTGTATAATTATTATCCTTGAAACATTTAAAATCTTTATGTTGTGGTAAAATGCATATATAACATAGAATTTGCTGTTTTAAATGCTTTTAAGGGTACTGATGTTCAGTGACATTAAATATGTTCTCATTGTTGTGGAATCATCACCACCAACTATCTCCAGAATGTCTTAAATCTTTCCAAATTAGACCTTGTATCCATTATAGAATTACTCCCCGTCCCTCCCCCCAGTCCCTAGCAGCCACCATTCTACCTCCTGTCTATAAATTTGCAAACACTTTGTAATACCTAGAAAGGTCAAGGCTTCAAGAATTACAGGGTTAAAGAGCCTTAGCTTCTGGTCTCCCAAACAATCTCCCAACAAGTCCCCCAGCCAGGATGAGACTGGTGCAGTTTCTGGTCATCTGGTCATCTTAGTTTCTGGTCATCGGTCATCGTGAGGCTCAGAGAGCACAACAAAAGGGCCTCAGGGGGAATTCCATTTCCTCTAGCTCAGTGCTTCTCCATCTTGTTTGAGAAATAGCCGTACCTGGGGAGTTTTTAAGCCTTTCTGATTCCTGGGCCCATCCCCAGAGATACAGCTTCATTTGGTTTAGAATGCAGCTCCTGTAGCTGTCGTTAAAAAAAAAAAAAAAAAAAAAAAAATCTCCCTTGGTAATGCTGATGCGCTGTGAGGGTTAGAAACACTCCATGGTTGAGCTGATTTATTCCCTGGACCCCTTGACTGGTCACAGCTTTTAGTGATGCAACTCCCTCCCCATCTGGTCAGTAATACTGACCCACTTTACATCCCTTCCCTGATTTTAAAATCCATTTGTAAATAGAGTAAATGGCAACTTCCGGAGAATTTAACTTTCAGAGTTGGAAAGGACTCCTCTCCTCCTTCTCCCCTCCCCTTCCAGGGGCATGCAGCTCAGCTACATCTGTTGCTGGGGACTCTTAACAGTGTGTTGAAATCATTTTATTCCCTATTTGGACAGTTCTTTCAGAGTTTCTCTTGTATTAATCTGCCATGGGTGTAACTTCCACCCATTGGTGAAAGACACCAAAAGATTAGTGGGCTTCACCAAAATGCATTCCCAAATAAAGTGGGGGATGTGCAGAACAAGCCGGGCAGAACAAGTGTAATTGCCTTCAAAATGTCAGTCTTTCACTGTTTGGAAACAGCTGTCACACATCTGACCCCATCTCTTCCTCCTTGGTCTCAACAGCCCGGTTTCCTTCAGATAGTCCTTGATATGTTATCATAGACTTCAAGGGAAGATGTGTGATACACTAGCAAGATTTTGAATCATGAAATGAGTCAGACTTGGAGTCAAGTTTCAAATCTTGACCTCCCATGTAAAGTCTAGTACATTCTGAGTATTAGCCAAACATTGGCAATTAAGTTATATACCTTCCACATTAGCATTATTGCTGCTGTCAGTGTGACCTTAGGCAGTTTAGGAAAACTCTTAGAGACTCAGCTTCTTCCCCAGGAAAAGTGAAACAAAAAAATGCCTTTTCTCATAGGACAGTGGTTCCCTACTTGCCTGATCTTGATCCCCACACCACACTGATTCCAAAAATATTGCAAGTTTGGGAAATTCAGTCAGAGTATGATTGCATGAATCAAGTGAGATTGTGAAAGACCTGACCTGGTCCCTGGGATGCTAAAGGTATATGCTTAATCAATGCCAGACGTTTCCTCTCTCTTGTCATCCTAACAACAAACAGTTTATCTCCACATGTGTGCAGAAGTGCCACACTCCAGTTCTGAGCTCCCTGGCACAGATTATCCACAGGCAGATCACCTAGAATCAGTTAAGCAAAGCAGATTTTTGTTTTCCATTTGTAGATTGAAAACCCGAGAACTGTCTGGGGAGGGTTAAATGAAGGCTGAAAGGAATGAATCTGACTATATCATTTACCTTTCACCACTGGTTTTCGAGTCATTCCACTTCGTTTTTGGTGTTATCTATATTTTTTTTTGTAGACTTCAAACATAGGTCCTCAATAAATTATTACTAAAGTCAATTTCCAGTGCTCTTTCCCAGCTCATTGGTGCAGATAATTAAGTAGACTGAAAAGGAGTTACTGGTTCCGGGCAGTGCCAAGACACCAACTGTTCTCTTCCTGCTTGCCTTGAACAAAGGAGAGACAGCTGATGAGACACACGGTTAAGGAGCCGCTGCCAGGACCCCAACTCAGCAGCTGCCTGCCTTGCCTTGTCTTGTGATTCTATAAGGACATGGGGCTCTCCCTCTCCCAAGCTTCAGAGGGGCTCAGTTTCACAAGGCGATCCACACTGCCATGTGTGAATGTCGGCCCCCAGACCTTGGTGCCATCCATTGCCACCTGGGCACCATCAGCTTTACCCAGGAGCTTTAAGAGGGCATCAGCAAGCCGAGCACTATGGCGGCATACCGTTATACCAGACTTGAAAGGCTGAGACAGGAAGATTGAAAGTTCAAGGCCAGCTGTAGGAACTTAGCAAAGCCCTTAACAACTTCCCGAGAACCTGACTCAAAATAAAAAGGACTGGGGATGTGGCTCAGTGGTTAAGCGCCCCTGGGTTTAAACCCCAGTATCAAAAAAGAAAGAAAGAAAGAAAGGCATCAGCAAATCACACCTGTGCCTCCCTGGGAGGAGTTTGGAAGCTGCTTCGTCAGTGCTCACACCCAATGTCCAGGGACAGTGAGTGAGCAGATAAGGTGCTTTCCAGTGTTGCAAGTTTCCCTCCACAAGGTTTTATTTTGAAAGCTATCAAATCAGTAGAAAAGGTGAAAAGACTACTACAATGAATATCTTGATCCACTGATTGTTAACATTTGACTCTACTGCTGACTCTCTTTAAAGCACAGTATAGCAAGACATTAGTGAATCTAGACATTCATTATCTCTATATAGGCCTACAGATGATAAAACTTTTTATTCTGAACCATTTGAAAATAATTTCTTTTTTGTTGTTGTTTTTTAAATATTTATTCTTAAGTTTTAGGGGGACACATATCTTTATTTTATATTTATGTGGTACTGAGGATCGAACCCAGTGCCTCGTGCATGCTAGGCACAACCCCAGCCCTGAAAATAATTTCTTGACATCATGACATTCAACCTCTAAATACGTATGCACCTATTTCCTAAAAACAAGGACAATTCTCCTATATACCCCCCCTTTTTTTAGAGAAAGAGAGAGAGAGAGAGAGAGAGAGAGAGAGAGAGAGAGAGAGAATTTTTTAATATTTATTTTTTAGTTTTCGGCGGACACAACATCTTTGTTGGTATGTGGTGCTGAGGATCGAACCCGGGCCGCAAGCATGCCAGGCAAGCAGGCTACCGCTTGAGCCACATCCCCAGCCCCTCCTATGTACCCTTAATACCTTAATTGCACCCAGTAAAATTGGATTTAAGAGAATTGTTTAATATGTAGGCCATACTCAAATTCCCCAGTTGTTTTCTAAGTCCCCTTTAAAGAGGGCTATGAAAATTTTTTTACTTTTATTTTTTTTGGTACCAGGGATTGAATCCAAGGACACTCAACCACTGAGCCACATCCCCTCTCCACTTTTTAAATTTTAAATTAGGGTCTCACTAAGTGGCTGAGGCTGGCTTTTAACTCACAATCCTCCTGCCTTGACCTCCTCAGTCATTAGGTTTATAGGCATGCGCCTCTGCCCAGATGCTATGCACTTCTTAATCCATATCCTTCTGTGTTGAGGATTGAAGTTATCTTTCCTAGAAAGAAGGAAATAAGATCCTGATCATCCCTTAAATTGTGATAGTTATGCACTGAATGAAAAATAAATAAATGAATAAACAAACAAATAAATAAAATTAAAATTAATGCACTTTATTTATTTATTTTTGAGATGCAGGCTCACTGTGTTGCCCAGGCTGGTTTCGAACTTCTGGGCTCAAGTGATTCTCCTGCTTCTGTCTCTTTGAGTATCTGGAACTGCAGGCAAGCAGCACCGTACCAAGCTGAGAAGCACTTTAATTTATATCATCTATTTATATCTTTATGATAACTGAGATAGGTGCTCGTATTCTCTCCATTTTACGAGTGAGAAATCAGTTTGGAAAGTTATATAAATTGCCCAAATAGTATGAGCCATCATTACTGTTCATTCTGTGTGTCATGTTATAAATATAGAAAAATAAGATATTCTATTTGTGAAAAGCCGGCTGTCATTCACATTTCTTACCCTCTTCACCAGGTCTGATGAGGTGTAAGGACATGCTATGGTTTCCGCATTTCACAGATGAGGAAAGTGAGATTGAGACCCTCTGAGGCTAGGATTAAACAACATCTACATAGTCGAGATCACATAAAAATGACATTTACTGGGAATCAATGAGCAAAGCTCCTTATGCTCCATTGCAGTGGGTGGGCTGACTGAAGGTAGGAGAGGAGGAGGAAGAGTAGGGCCTCCAACACCCTCATCTCACCCAGAGGACTTCAGGAGTTTGTCAAGTGTCATGAAACAAGAAACCAAATTCTAAAATTCAAAGTACAATAAATAGGGGCTGGGGTTGTGGCTCAGTGGTAGAGCGCTTGCGTAGCATGTGTGAGGCACTGGGTTCGATTCTCAGTACCACATATAAATAAATAAATAAAATAAAGGTCCATCAACAACTGATAAATTTTTTTTAAAAGTACAATAAATAAATAGATAGATAGATAAAGGAACTAAAATCAAATACCTGAAGGACAGGAGAGTGAGAGCTGTATTTGGTGTAAGTGGTCTATCCTCATCTATTTTAAAGGCAATGACGGTGATTGTCATTGACAGAGGTGTCAAAACAGGGAGGAGAGCTATTAGTGTGTTATCTAGGGTTTGGGTGGGACAGAAAGTGTTGCTTATTATCCTAACACCTTCTGTACCTTCCGGTGGGACCACCCATAATAGCCATGACAGTGGTAGGCTTTGAATTCAATATCCTGGTTTCTAGGCACAGACAGGGGAGCAGGACCCAAGGCCCGGCCTGGGGAAGCTTCCCTGAAATGTTGAGCTGGGTCAGAGAGGGTGCCAGACCCCTGGGGGTGCCATAGCTCTCACCGCCCCCACCCCGCAGAGAGCCAAAAACAAGTATGCCCAGCGAGATGCAGCCGCACCCCAATGGCCCATATTCAGAGTTCATGTTTTAGTTGGAACATGTTTGAAGGATTTGTATAATTTCACTTTTTAAAAGTATTTGGAAAGTTGGTTGTGGGGAAGCATGCCTATAATCCCTGTTATTCAGGAGGCTGACAGTGGAGGATTACAAATTCCAGGCAGGAAATGTAGCTCAGTAGTAGACACCTCTAGGCTCAATCCCTAGTACTGAAAAAAAAAGTATTTGGATATCAACAATTCCTTGTCCGTGGGCCTTCTTTCTGGGAACAGGTGGGACAGCTGGTAGGCGCAGGTGTAGGTCCTGAGGTGCATCTGGGTGAGCGTTTGAGACCCACACCACTCAGGGTCCAGGTCATAGCCTGACCCTGAGGACAGAGCAAACCTCGATTGACATCCCCTGACCCAATCCCACCCTGCTGTCATCGGCTGTCCTCAGGCTTCACTGCAGAAGTCCCTCGCTAATGTGTGATCTAAGCCCAGGGACTCCCTGGCCAGCACCCCACTTGCTTATCACAGCAGCCTTGTGATCTGGTCAGGACAAGGATTTCCGTTTCTACTGATGGTGAAAACAGGACTCAGAGAGGCTACATGACTGGCCCAAAGGGGCATAGCTTCAGGGAATCAAGTGGGGAACTTAGGTCCTCTGACTCCTGCTCTTTGTCCTTTCCAATACGCTCCAGGGTCTGGATGGCAGAGGTGGGCAGCATCCTTAATGGGCGATGGAACTTAACCACAGACATTATGTCTGTTATACTAATGCAGAAATCATTAGGTTTTTATTATTAATTTTGCTATTGAATTTATCTTACAAGTCCTTAAGATTTACTTTGACTTATTATTTATTATTATTTGGTATCAGGGATTGAACTTAAGGGCATTCAACCACTGAGCCACATCCTCAGCCCTACTTTGTATTTTATTTAGAGACAGAATCTCACTGAGTTGCTTAGCACCTTGATTTTGCTGAGGCTGGCTTTGAACTTGCAATCCTCCTGCCTCAACCTCCCAAGTTGCTGGGATTTTAGGCATGTGCCACCATGTCCAGCTTTAATTTATTATTATTATATGGGAGAGAGTGCTGGGGATCAAACCCAGGGCTTTAAACATGCTAAGCATGTGCTATATCACTGAGCCACACCCTTACCCCCAAATTTATTTTATTTTATTTTATTTTATTTTAAATTTTTTTTAAGAGAGAGTGAGAGAGGAGAGAGAGAATTTTTAATATTTATTGTTTAGTTCTCGGCGGACACAACATCCCCGTTGGTATGTGGTGCTGAGGATCGAACCCGGGCCGCACGCATGCCAGGCGAGCGCGCTACCGCTTGAGCCACATCCCCAGCCCCCAAATTTATTTTATAATAAAAAAATTTTTTTTTGGTACCAGGGATTGATCCTAGGGGTGCTTAACCACTGAGCCATAGCTCTAGTTCATTTTTATTTTATTTTATTTTATTTTCATTTTGAGACAGGGTCTAAATTGCTAAGGACCTCATTTATTTGCTGAGGCTGACTTTGAACTTGCAAACCTCCTGCCTCAGACTCTCAAACTGCTGGGATTATGTGTGTGTGCCATTACATCCAGCAACAATAAAAACTATTTGAAAATTTATCACTAATTTTATTATTAGGTCATTTTTTACCCACGTCGTCAAAGAAACAATAAAGAAGTCTTGTATTTTGAGTTCTCTTTCTCCTTTTCTCATTAGTTAGAAATAACTTTTATATGAACTTAGGCTAACAACCCACTAAACTCCTTTGCTAAATTTTTTAGCTGGTCTGGAGCTAATAAACTTGCCCCCCTCCCAATTTACACATGTCCTGTGAAATCGCAGTCTCTGTCACTCTTTACCAGTCTCCGGACTGAATGTCATCACAAAGACACCACATCACACCTCTGAGTCATCTCCCACGTCTTCTCGTTAGCCCTGGCCAGAAAATCAGAGGATAGAAGAGAGGCCCAGAGAATGACCGCAGGATTGGGTGGCTGTGGGAAGCGGGTGGGAAGGGCTGCTGCTGAGCTGGCCACTGAGACTGTGACAGTCCTGTGTCACATCCAGTCCCAGACAAAGGCCTCTGTGTTGAAGATGGCAGGGCTGGGGCCAGATGTTGGGTGGGGGCTGGCAAGCTGATCGAGTCTGGGAGAGGAAGCCCAAAGCAGAGAAAAGCCAGTAAGACCAGCACCGCGGGGCTTAAAATAGGCCAGTGGCCTAGCTGGGTCCTGGCACATAGTAGGAGCTCAGGAAATATTTGAAGATTGATTACTCAGGGGTAAGGGATGTGGTTAAGCTTAAGCCTTGCTGAGGGGCAGGCAGGAATGGATGCCTCTCTTCTTTCTCCCGCCCACAGCAGTACCTTCAGTCCTGAACTTCCCTGGCCAGCCTAGAGGCCACCTCCCTGCTTCCTTGGTCTCTCCCTGGCACCTGCTTCAAGCAGGTGGCATGATGGAAAACACAGGTTTTTAAGTCAGCCTCATTTGGGTTCCTACAACTCTCCTGGGCTTCAATTTCCTCATGTATAAAATGGAGATGATAATAACTCACAGCATTGTGAGGAACATTCGAGAAGGTGTTAAACGCCCTCTGGCATAGAGCTAAAAGCGGCCATTACCCACGTGCTCGCTTGGTCTGGCTGCCCGGTGCTGGCTGCACCCGCATGCATAAACACTTGGTCCACTGCAGTCTATGTGGGACAGGCAGAGTGACAGAACAAAGCCAAAGATGCCTCAAACATTCAGTTCCCAGCCCTGCAGACAACGCTTCCGGGTGGATTTATCCCCAAAGGGGTGTTTATATACAGGCGGGGGGATGTCTCCCCGTCTGGGGGTCAGAGGGATGAGTGGGAGGACCGTCTCTGGTGCCGGTTCGAAGATATATAGTCCCTGCGGGTCCCAGGGGGTCCAGATTGCAGGCCTCTGGGGGGGCGGGCGGTGATGGGGAGTGGAGTGGCCTGGGGTTTTGTTTGGCAAAAGCTGCCTATTATCTGGCCCAAGCTGTTTCAGGGCATTATAAATAGCATTGGCTTTGGGAGGAGGAGTCACAGATGTGGCTAAGGCAAAGTATATGGGAAGGTGAGAGATTTGAGATGCTGAACTCAAGGCTTATGGGCCAAAAGACAGGCAGGGGGGCAGTCTCCATGGCAATAGGACACCAGGGAGGGCCCAGCCTGGACGCCTCGGAGGCAAAGGCCTGGCTCACAAATCCAGAGAGAGCCTGGGTTTAGTGGCCCATGGGCCAGGGCTGCCTGCTCTATTTACTTCCATCTGCCTCTTTGTAGAGAGACCTGGGCTGCTGCCGGAACCCAGCTGGGGGACAGAACAGAGTCTGAGCAAGATGTCAGGCCTAGGGAGGGAAGTGGAGAAAATGCGGGTGTCCGTTCACCTGTAGCAGCCTTCTCTGACCCCAGGCTGTGGGCCAGGCTTCCCCTCCAACTGAGATTCAGGGAACCCTTTCCTCTGCTCTTGTTCTATTCTATCTTAACTGAAGTATGATTTACAGAGAAATCCACACATCTTGTGTCCATCTCGATGCATTTCGACAAGCACACACACACACACACACATACAGGTACCCCACACCCTAATCCAGATATAGAACATTCCACCCGCCTGCAGTTTCCTTCCTGTCCCTTTTATCAGAGCCTCACCCCGCCAGCCACGGTTGCGCTGTGCTGATTTGGGTCACCATCCATTAGCTTTGCCTGTTCTTGAACTTCATATAAGTGGAATCGTGTGGTAGGTTCTATTTTCTGTCTGGACTCTTGGCTCAACATCATGTTTTTTGAGATTTATCCATGTTCAATGTGGTAGTTTACTCCTTGTACGTTCTGATGTATGAAGGTCACCACAGTTGGGTTCTGGAGAATCCTTGTAGTCACTCTGGGTTTCCCATCTGTCAAGCAGCGCTGGGGAATCTGACGGCATTTCGACATTTTAGATATGCTGGGAGGGGGCTGGGGTGGTGGCTCAGTGGTAGAGCGCTTGCCTAGCATGTGTCAGGCACTGGGTTGGATTCTCAGCACCACATTTAAATAAAGATCCATTGACAACTAAAAAATATTTTAAAAAAAGATAAGCTAGTATGTCCTCTGGATTTTGTCTTCACAGTGTCCCCTTCTTTGACTCAGACCAAGTCTCATTTCTGTGGCTTCAGAGTCGTTCTTTTTAATATTTATTTTTTTAGTTATAGGTGGACACAATATCTTTATTTTATTTTATGTGGTGCTGAGGATCGAACCCAGTGCCTCACACAGGCTAGGCGAGCGCTCTACCTCTGAGCCACAACCCCAGCCCTCGATATCTTTCTTTACTTCATGGACTGGTGCCTCCTTTGCCTCCTAGGGCTGGAAGTTCTTAGCATTGGTAGGGGGACCCTGATTTCCCCACAGGACCCAATGTTGTCCTCTGGCCTGAATTGAGCTGGCACGTGTTGACAAGCAGGACCCTATGACCCTGCATCTGAGAAACAAAGGGTCCTATGCAGGACCCGAGTCATTCAGTGGTGGGAAGACACTAGAGAGCTGGGAGGTGACATGTAGAGGCAGTGTTTATCGGGATTATAGTCCGAGTGACAGGGACCAGGTCAGTTTTGTTGATTGATGGGAGCTCAGGGCCTAGCACAGGACCTGGTGCACCGAAAGCATTGGATGAAGTTGTGTTGATGAATAATGGTTGGGAAAGGGAGAACTGGACTAGCAGATCAACTGACATCCTCCTGGCATGGAATGTCTGAGCTATGGTGGCCCTGCTGTGAAAGGAAAGGAAGGGTGAGTGGGTGAGACATTTTTACAAAGGAAAATCCAACAGGATTTGGAACATGGGAGGGCCACAGAGTGGAGAATCAAAAAGGTGTGCAGCCTGTTTGGAAGAGGATTGGACTGGGAGTCGAGTTGGTCCTGCTCCTTGGAGTGTGTAACTCACTTAACTTGCTTTAGTCTTAGAGTCCTCATCTGTCAAGTGGGTATGATACCACGTATCAGTTTGTTATGGCTGCTGTAACAAAGTTCCTCAAACTACATGGTTTAAAACAACAGAAATTTATTGTCTCAGTTCTAGAGGCCAGAAGCCCAAATTGCAAGTATCTCTAAGGCTACCCTCCCTCTAAACCCTGTCCAGGAGTATCCATCTGTGCCTCCCGTAGCTTCTGGTGATTGCTGACATTCCTTGGCTTGTAGACACACTGCTCCAATCTCTCTCCATCTTTGCAAGACCATCTGAGGTCTTCATATCATCTTCCCTCTATATGTTTCCAGATTTCTTTTTTCTTAGAAGGACACCAGTGGTATTGGATTTGGGGCCAAGTTCAACAAACCTCATCTTAAAGAATTACATCTGCAACGACCCTATTCCAAATAAGGCCACATTCTGAGACACTTGGAATTAGAATATCAGCTGTCTTCATTGGTGTCATTTCAACCCCTGAGGAGCCACCTCACCTGCTCATGGGATTGAATGAGGTCATCCTTTGGAGTTGTTATGTGTTAGACCGGGGTCAGATGATTTTAGCCCGGGGATCTGTTTTTAATTTCCTAGGTGACCTCAATCATATCTCTCCTCTCTTGGTCTGTTTCCTCATCTACAAAATGTGACCTCAGGTTTTCTTCAGATGTAAAGCCTGTGGCCTTTTCCCTAAGTTCTGGACCCGGAGGGCCTCAAATAACTGTGGGACTCCTAACAGGCATGGGTGAGTCAGGAGGAAGAACCAGTTTAGGGATCAGAAAATACATTGATGCTTCCTCTGGGTTCTGCCCCTCATTTGGGCCTCAATTTGCTTCTCCTGGTGGCCAGGATCCTGGAAAGCCCCAAGCAGTCTCCATCCCACTTCCTGCACCATGGCCCCTCACCTTGGTGAGGTCTAGAAGGAGGGAGACCTGCTATAAATAGTACCTGGTTAACAGGCCCTCTTCCCCTGCAGGAAACCCAATAGCCTAATGGGGCAGGAAAAAGGTGTTTCCGAAAGAGAAGCCAAGAAAGGCGAGAGGGGTTTGGGGATTCTGGAGCCAACTGAGTTCCTAGGTACTAGAGGGGGCAGCTGGGGGGGGGGGGTCCATGGGTGGGTGTAATGCCAGCTTCTGAGGCTGGTGTATAGTTCTGTCTGGAGTCTGCCACTCAAGAACCCTATGAGAGCACCTACTGGAAAAGGTCCCCTATAAAATCAGGAGCTTGCTTCTAATGAGCTTTCTGCAGTGGTGTGCATCACAGGCAAAAGCTCATGCGGGTGGGTACATCTAGGGTGACAGTGAGTCAGCCAGAGACCCAGCAGCCCTGACTCCATGTTCCCCAGGCCTCTATGATCCTGCCAAACCACAGGGCCCTCCTTAATAGCTGGAGGGGCCTGAGATGAAAATGGGCTGCTGTTCCTGTTAGGAAGCCCCAGAGAAGTCTGCTTTGGTGTCAAGTTAAGATTCCTTTGCATTCCCACGCCACCAACAGTGATGTTGAAATGCCACATTTCAACCCCCGTCATTCAGCCAGGGCGGTTTGCAATTAGTATCCAAGACCGGATCCCAGGCCTCTGAGGGGCCAGTAAAAATCCCAGCCCCTGCGTTTCCCTCTGCAGAACAGTGCATAGTGATTTTGGAAGAAAGACAAAAGTTAGCATATGTACTTGACCAGTGTCCCTCAGTCCAGCCCACCCCTCCAGACAGTAATTAGGCATGTCCTGGTGATTGCGTGCCCACACACACGTAGTGACTTAGTGGGTCTCTGCTGGGGCTTGATTTCAGGACATTCATCCTCCATGGGGAGATCACTTCCAAAGCTGCCCTGTGGCCCCAAGGACTCACTGTTTTTTCAGGGAGAACTAACATAAAAAACCACCCAGCCACCCGCAGTGTGCTGAACTCCAGCCTCCCCATGAGCACCTTCCTCTGCTGCTAATATTTCTCAATCTTCCCAGATTTTAGATGGGTTAACCGAGGACCCCACACTGCTTAGACTGGAAAGCAAGAGTAATTAAGGCCTAGGAATCACTCACCGGCATCCAATCCCTTTACTGGAATAATGGTGAGAAATGTCAGATGTGGGTTTTGTTCCAATAGGAGTTGATGCATCTAAATGTCATTTCTGGGATTTTCTGTAGAAGGACAAAAGACTCCTCCAGGACCATAAAAAGAAGCTTGTCTATGTGGTGGGCAGCGTTGGAAGTGGGTGTGGAGCCCTGTATGAGGCCCTTGGAGGGGCAGGAAGGAGGAGGCCTGGCCCTTCAAAAACCAAACAGGATTGAGTAAGGGTGAGACAGGCTGGGTTCCTATGCTTCTACCACTTTCTGTGTGACTTTGAGCTTTTTATTTATCCCCTCAACGACTCCATGCCTTCATCTGTAAAATGGGGATAATTATAACGTAGCTCCCTGGACAATCTCACTCATAAGGACTGAAAAGATAATGCATATAGCACATTTCACATGGCCCCAGGTGGGTGGAAAGCTGTGGGCATGAGACAAATGGCAGCTCTTGTGCAAATCACTTGACCTTCCAGGGCCTGAGTTCCCACTCTAAAAATCGAGATTGATTTATGGTTCTTACAATCCTGCTGAGAAGCCAGAACGAGGCTTGGTTGTAAAGGGGTGTCATGAAATAGGTTCTCAGGCAATACTCCTGCCCTTGGGAGGCTCCCAGTCTATTTGGAACAATTGGAAGTGTGCCTTGGAGAATCCGACACTGGACATAAACCATCATGAACAGTGACTGTTCTGTAGCTGAAGTTTTCAGCCTCTGCAGAGGGCTCAGGGCCTTCGCCAGAGTTGGCCTCTTAGAGCAGGGCTTTCAGGAAGGCCAGGAGCAGGCTTTGACCCAGATGAGGCGCCTGCTACACATGTGGTCAGATGAGAGTGGCTTTGTCCATTCAAGGACTTATTGATAAAGTGTGTGGGCAGGGAAGGCCTGTAGCTGGAATGTGGAAGGAGTGGTCTCCTCCTCCAGGGAAGGTTTCATTTAGAAGCCAGTGTCTCCCCGCTTCGTTTGGGGAAGGGTCCAGTGCTATCTACCAATAGGTGCATAATAAAGGCCCCATAGAAGGATTCTGGGAAAGGGAGAAAAGAATCTGTTTCACCCTTTGTCTGCATGTCCTTGCAGCTTCCTGTTGTTGCCACAAGAGGGCACAATTGCCCAGCAAAACTCAGCCCCATCCCCACGCCCTCCTCTAGGTCTAGCAACCCGCAGCTCAGCATCTTTTGGGCTGAGAAAGCAGGCCCAGAGCATATCTCCTCCTCTCCAGACTAGAAGAAAGTCTAGGGTAGGAGCCTTGGTCTGGAGCATCCTGTAGGAAGACCGAAAAGGGTGGTGAGCTGAGGAAGCTCAGTGACCAGGCAGAGTAGCGCTCTGTCACCCTCCATTGCTGTTGCCTCCAGCTTGCTGGGTGTATCCTAAAAAGTCCTTCTTTGCTTGAGCTTAGTTCCAACTAATACAAACTAACTGCTCCCTGTCAAAAAATAAGATTCTTGCTTTCTTCCTCTTAGGCTTTATTGTTCAGAATGTAAAGCCCAGTGTCTTGGATGACAGGATATGGAGCAGGCTAGGATGCTATTGGTTGGCAAAATCGAAAGGTCATTGGTTTTCCAGCTTCTCTTGGAATCTTCTCTTTTATGGGTTATGGGGATGAACCGGCCATGCCTCCTCTAACAGTACAACCCTCTTGTCAGGCCAGGACAACGTGGGCAGAAACCTAGCCTTGGCCATACTGAGCTAGTAACCAACAGGTGAGAGCCTCTGAATCTGGGGTGCTTTGGGGGGCCAGAGAAGAAGCTGAGAAGGAGAGAAGGAGCTGGAATCAGCATTAGATTCTGGATTCCTTGCCAGGGCCCCCGCCCCATAACAGGCCCATGAGCAAGGATTGAATGAGATCCTGCAAGGCCCAAACTCCTGTTCCCACGGAAAGAAACTGTCTCTCTCCAACCTGGATCTCTGTTGTTCAGGGCAGCATTTCTGTCTCCCCTCTTTGCAGAGCCTCTTCCTGGGGATGAAGGAGCCTCAGAGAGCTTTGAGCTCCATGAATCTGTACCCTGAGCAGAGGCCTCCTAGGGCTCTGGCACAATGACAGGAAGGCCAGCCTTTTGTTCCACCCTGGGTGCCACAAAGCAGACAGAGAGCTCAGGGAACATAGATTCAGCGTTTCCACTGCATTTTCCACTGCCACAGGCCCTCCTGATGTGTACCTCAGGCATTATTCTTTCCAAAGGTCCTGGGCAGTTTGTTCACCCAGTGACTGGCTTGGGGCCAGCCTGGGGGTGGGGAGGCTCAGCACTCTGAGCCTTCTGTCCCTGAGACCCCAAAGAGCCCCTGCCTGGATCACAGCTTGCCTTGGCGCGGGACCTCCACTAACAGAGGATGAGAGCCCATCTGTGATCCTTCTCTAGCTTGATAGTCCCTCTTGCTGCTGGGACAGTGGGACATTGTTGGTGCATGAGGTTGTCCTAAATGTAGAACTATTTAATATGCAGATGGGGGAGAAAGCTTGCTGTCAGCCTAGAGGGTAGAGTGGGAAAAGAAAGCAAGGGGATTTGTCCCACCAATGTAGTGTGACACCAAAGTGCCATGTATGAGCTACTCCAACCTGAGTGTGAATCCTGGGCGTTCCTGACTAGCTGGGAGCCAACCATGGTGCTTTCATTTCCTTGAGTATAATGAGTATATGAGGTGATGGTGAGGATTTCAGAAGGCTGAACCTGAAGAGGACACTTGGTAGGAACTTGATGAACTTTGGTTTCTTTCGTTTTTTTTAAATCATAGTTTTCATAGGCTTTTCTTCTGGGTCCTTTATTCCCAGACATTGGAAGCTCCCCAGAGACAGAGATGGTCTCTTCTATCAGAGTGTAGGCTACCTCAGGGCAGGGCTGTGTCTCTTCCATCATTTTGGAATTGACTCAAGAGCCCATCTGACTGGGAGCTCTCTGAAGGAAGGGGCTGTTTCTCCCACCAGACTCCCACCTCTCCAGGGCCCTTAGGCAATAAGATTTTCAATGGAGGAAAAAGGTACCCAAGAGGTATGGCCAATTAGGTTTGAGAATCCCTAATCAGCCAAGGCAGGCACTTGGTGGGGGTCTGAAGGTATTTTTCTAAGGTCGGGTATGCCCCTGACCTTGGATCTCTGTTAGCAGAAGTGTTTCTAAAGCGGCAACATCTGGAGGGCAGATGTGGAGCTGGCTGGGAGGGGTGAAGCTCTGGAACACTTGAGATTCCAGGCCTGGTGACTCACCCTCCACCACAGCAGCTGGGTGCCTAGGGCCAGAGCCTGGGCTACGTGGAGTTGTGAGCCAGGCCCTTGGAGGACAGTGGCCCCTGGCATTGGACACAGCTGCCTCTCAGCAGGAAAGGACTGAGGAATCCTAGCAGGGTCTGCTGCCTCCTGAAAGGTCCAGGCTTCCCTCTGGGTACAGTGTAAGGCACCATCTTGAGCAGGTCATCCTGGAGACGTGTGAAGGCAGCAGAGGGCCATCTCTAGCTGAGCTCAGGGGAGGGTGGGGGGCTCACAGGCTGTTTCTGCTGTCTCCATGGTGGGGGGATGAAGGTGAGCAGACAGGGACAGGTCCAACAGGTCCTTCCTATAGTGTTTGTCCCTAGAGAACAGCAAGTGGACAGGAAGGGAGGTGGGCTCTGAAGTGGGAGGTCCTGAATGATATTGTGACACAGTGTGGGCTATCTGTCTGAACATCAGTTTACTTTTTTTTTTTTTAATTTTTAAATTTTTATTTTTTTTGCAATGCTGGGGAGCAAACTCAGGACCTCGCCCAGTGCTCTACCACTGAGCTACACCTCAACCCCTAGGAAACAGGTTTTTCCAGAATGGATGCTTTTGACCATTAGGAATGGTCGGGGCCCCTGACTGAGTTATCCTGGTCTGGTGGTGAAGCCCTAAGAGGACGTGTGAGGGAGTGACAGACTAATTAGGAGGTGACAGCAGAGTCAGCGGGTATAGACATACTTAGCAAGCCAGCAGTGTGAGCCCAGGCCTGCTGTCCCTGGTTGCACCCCTCCTGTGTGTCTGCAGCAGCAGGAAACGCTGTCCCTGGGAGACAGCCCCTCAAAGAGCTTCTGGACAGAGCACCCAGCCTGGATGGCAGAAGGGGTGTTAACTCACCCCCACAGGTTTTCATTGGCCTGACATGATTTTCCATGGTGTAGCCTAGAACTGGGCTGGGGGAAAACATATGAGATTCCTAATGCCAAGATGCTGCTTGTTGGGGTGGTAGGACCCTAAATCTCTGCTTCAAGTACCACAGGGGATGCAGCAGGGCGCACCCCAAAGCCCCTCCATACCGGAGGTAAAGAGGAGCTCAGAACCTGGAGTAGGATGCCAGGCACATGTCCTCCGTGCCTGATGTGGCCAGCTGGGGATGCTGTCACTGACACCCTCTTCTTCTAGCCTCAGTTTCCTCACCTCAGAATGCAGGCATCCATTCAGTTTCAGGGGGTTTCTTGGGATTGACCGAGGGCTGTGGACGGCAGAGTGCTGGGGCGGTGGCAGCAGATGCTCTACCTGCACAGATCCAGTGGGGACCCGTTTGTCTTCAGCGTCATGAATTCCTCAGCCTCAGCGCAGGGCCTGGAGCTTGGAGGGGAGTCAGTTCGTATAGGTGAGAGGACTAGTCCAGCTAGGGACCCGTGGTTTCTACCAGCAAGACTTGGACCTCGCTCGCCCCCGGTCACTCGCCCACGACAAGGAATGGACCCCTTTCCCGTGCTGCTGCTGTAACAAACGGCCACCATCTGAGAGACTTAAAACCACACAGGCACGTTCTCTTACAGCTCAGTTGGTCACAAGCTCCACGGGATGTCACTGGGCTAAAATCAAGCTGCCTGCAGGGTGTGCTGCTTCTGGAAGCTCCGGGGGGGAACCTGTTCCTTGCCGCTTCTCATTTCTAGGGGCCGCTGGAACTCCTGGGTGTGGACCTTGACTTGTTCAGAGCCAACAACAGCAGGTCAAGTCCCCCAGCTGCCGCTCTCTGGCTCTTTGCAACCAGGAAAGGAGCTTGCTTCTCAGGACTCATGTGATTAGATCGGGCCCACTTGGGTAATCCAAAATGCTGTCCCCACCGCAAAGGACTTGAGCTCCATCACATCTGCAAAGGCCCTTTGGCCCTTTTCGGTGACCTCCACAACTTTGAGTATTAGGCTGGTGTATCATCTGGGGTCCACCACTCCGCCCACCATGGAGAAAACTAATGGTCCCTGTCTAATGGGTTGGCAGAATAAATAAATAAATCAAGGCAATCAATGTGAAGTGACTGTCATATATACTAAGTGCCCAGTAAATATTTGGTTATTGCTATCCTCATACTATATAAACCATGCAAGACTTTTTAAATGCTAGTTGTTAATGCCAGTTTTCAAAACACGAGGTACAGGTTCTGCTTTCCGTCAGCCCCACTGTCCCTCTTCCTCCCTGTGCCTCAGTTTCCTCCGCTGTCAGAGGAGAGGCCGGGCCTGCACTTGGCAGCTCACGCGCCAGCCCTGGGAGGCACACAAAGTTTCCCTTGTGCTGTGTGATGGCGGCTGCCAGCAGCGGGCAAGGGGCCCGGCCCATGGCTATCCCAGGGACTCGGCATTCACTGAGATCACAAGGGAACAGAAGGGTCCCTTCTTTGGAGGGCAGAGAGGTTCCAAGCGGATCCCTGCAAGAACTGAACCCTCTCTGTGGGAAAGAATTGCCTCTGTTGTGAGGCAGCAGCGCTATTTGCAAAGCATTTTACAATCATTTTTACTAGCAGAGCCCCTGAGACCTGAGGATAATAGGAAGGCTGTCGTCCACCCCCTGCCTCTCTGGGAGAAACTGAGGCCCACACAGTGGGAGGCAGGACCCCAGGCCACAGGATGAGGTAGATTTGACCCCCAGGGGCTTTGCGGCTTCAGGCTATCATTTTATCCCTGGAGGCGCCACACCCCCCCCAAACAACCCCCCCCCCAACAACCCCCCCCCCCACTGACTGAACTAAAAATTAACACCCAAATGGCCGCTGGGTACCTTTCTCTTAGACTTTTCTTCAAAAGACCAATTTGAAATGCAGCCACCTTCTTACAGGATCAGGCTCCGGCTGGTCCTTTCTTTCAGATCCTGGCTGCTCTTCCTTCCTCTGCAGCCTTGCTCTCTCCCCATCCCACCCACACCCCTTCCTGTGGCTCCAGCCCCCTATCCCCCAACGCGGTGCTTGCCCCAGCAGCCTCCCAGCATGCACTGCTCTCACCATGAGGCTCACTGGCTGGCTCCTCTCCGTCAAGGGCAGACTGCCTCTCCTGGCACCCCAGCCCTCTGTTCCGAGACCACTTCTCTTCTTGCCTGTGGACCCACAGCCCCTCACTTCACCTCTGAGCCCACCACTGTCCTCACCCCTGTCCAGCTGCAGAGTTCCCCCTATGCCCAGGGACAGAACCTCAGCTCTTACAGGGCTGTATCCCTGTCCCTTGTACCTGTGTTCCTCGTGGGCTCTCTTCCCGGGGAAGCTCCTGTTGGAGGCTTCTGAACACCCCCTGACCTCCACCAGCTCTGTGCCACCCGCCCGTCCAGTCCCCTGTCTGTGCGAGAACTTACAGAGCGCTTTCTTCCCTACCCACCCACAGTCACACACACACAGCCTCTCTGTCCCTTGGATCACAGAGGGCATCAGCCCCCTAAATTTTAACTAGTGTTGGTTTTTAATTTTTTTCTGTTTAACAAAACTCATAGAAAAATAGAAAAGTTTTAAGTACCCAGAATTCCCTACTCCAGAATCGAACACTGTTACTATTTCTTTCTAATTTTCAGTGTTTGTGTGTATGTGTGTGTTTCAAGTCACATTTGTCTCTACACAATTGGCATCATTCTCTGCACATGGTTTTCTGGGTTTTTTTTTTCTTTTTTTTCTTAATATGATCCCAGGCATTTTTCCATATCCATCAGAGCTCTATGCACCTCACCGGAACATCCCCTCACCTGTCTATGCCATGATGTGCTCATCTATGAATGATCCTTCCTCACTAATAATCCCCAGGCCACAGGATGGTGACTTCATTAGTGTTTTAGGAATCCTTTTGCCCCCTCCCTTACCTACCTCTGGGAGACAAAAGCAATGACCAGCTGCCCTGCACAGGACTGATTAGGATCTCCAACTGGGTGGCAATTGGAAATCAGTATCACACCCTCTCACCCTCTCCACACCCTACCCCTTCCTGTCCACAAGCTGAAAAAGCCACCAGCTACGTGGTGGGTGTGGGGGAAGGGGGAGCTGGGGAGCAACAAACATCCCCACCCTGTCCCTGGGGAGCAACAAACATCCCCACCCTGTCCCTGGGGAATGGGCTTCTGTTAGTTTAGGAGGTTATCTCTGTTTTTTGTTTTTTCTTTCTTTCTTTCCTTTTTTTTTTTTTGTCCTGGTGGGGCTGTCCACAGACTCAAGGGCACAGATCAGGCCAGAGGGACCCTGTCCTGCAGAGATTAATGGGGGTTCAGGAGACGGACCACTGACTGAAGGGCCTAGATGCTTCTGGATGGAGCCTGTCCAACACTCAGCAGGAAGATCCAGGCCAAGGGAGCCAGGGCTCTGCCACCTGTTAGTCCTCCTAACAGCATTGCTCAGAGAGGCGTCTCAGGGATCCAGATGGTCTAACTCAACAAGTTATGAGGATCTCCTCTGGGTGGAGACAGTATTGATGTCTCCAGGCTGTCACAAGTGCAGGGAGATGGAACTTCCGGCTCCCGGTGACGTGTGTTCATATCCAGCTTGGTCAGGGTTTATGTGCCACTGCTTTGCGTAGGAAGGTGGCAACTGACTCTCCACAGAGAGGTGTGTCCCCTGAGAGACTGTGGCTTCCTCCCAATCCGTGGACACTGCTTGCCAGTCATGTACGTTTCCAAGGCCCTGGTGTGCATCCTGCCTATGCAGCCCCAGACCTCACAGCTAGAACGTCCTTTCTCTATGTGGGGGTCAGCCTGGGAGACAGCCTCATTGAGTGCTTCAAGCAGTTGTACAGTCCAGCTGTGTCCAACCATCTTCCCTTCATCAAAGTATACTTTGTACTTTATACTTTGTCTCTTGAGTGTCTAGAAGTCACCCATCGTGGGCTACCTGGGCTGTGTACAAAGAAGTAACTGGAGTGTGGGCATCCTGGACGGGCAGAGAGAAAGGAAACGGTGGGGCTGGGGCGAAGAGGCAGTGCGGGACAGCCACAGAGAGCCTCACGCTGCTCCTCTAAAGCCCAGAGTGAGCCCTTGCCCAGTTGAAGCCTTGAGGCAGCTCTCCTTGGCCCTAGCTGACAGTTTTCTATGGGAAGGTCTGGGCTGCCAACCCAGATTCCTGGAACCTGGACCTATTTCCCATAATGTTCAAGACCCACCTCTCAACACAGCATCAGCAGCCCAGCACGCTTCCCAAGGGCGCATCCGAAATCCCTGTTAGCTACTCTGTCTGATCCTTCCGAGTGTTGGTAGTGGTGTGTCTGGCTACCATGGGGCCGTGTGGTTCCTGTGAGTGCTTTATGGCTGAACGTACACACTGGCTGCAGAGCAGGCTCAGGAAGATGTGGGTTAGATACTGGCCCGTGGCAATTAGGCATTTTGTTTTAACCTTCTTCTTTTTTTTTTTTTTTTGTTTTGTATTGGGGATTGAACCCAGGGATGCTTAACCATGAAGCCCATCTCTAGCCCTATTATTATTATTATTATTATTATTATTATTATTTTGAGACAGGGTCTCACTAAGTTGCTTAGGGCCTTGCTAAGTTGCTGATGCTGGCATTGAACTTGTAATCCTCCTGAGCTGCTGGGATTTTGTTTTTTCCTTCTTTGGCCTCAGTTTCCTCATCTGTAAACACAAACATTAATCAGATATGCTCCATTGAAGTGATTCAGTAAAATAATACAAGCTATACATGTTTGTACAGTGCCGATTCCAGAGTTTGCTTAGAGGGCTGCGATGTAGCTCCGTTGTCCAGAGCTTGCCTACAATATAGGAAGCCCTAGGTTTGATCCCCAGTACCACAAAAAACAAACCAGTTACCAGAGTTTGTGCTAAGGGAATGGGGCTCCATTACAATAATCTCTGGGTCTTCAGGCTGCTCCCTGACCAGCCCCTCTTCTTCCCCAGCTTGTCTAGTCTGAAAGTCAAGATGTGCCTTAAGCACACACAGAAGTTTCTGGGGTTTCCCCTAGGTCAGTGGGCTTGAGTGACAGGCAAGGTCACTGTGGGGAGGAAGGTCAAACTGGAAAGGTCAGGAGAGGTGGGCTAGGAGCCCAGGCAGCTGTGCAGGGTGAGGCCTCCTCAGTACCACCCCCTCCCAGCTGCTTCCTGTTAGCTGGACATGCAGGGAGAAGCATGTTTCCTCCCTGCTCTGGGCCAACATAGGCAGTTCCCCCAGCTTCTAGGACCGCCATCAGAACTGAGGCGGTCCAGCAGCCCTGAGGACTGTGTATAGAGTTGGTCAGAGACTTGCCCAGGTTTCGGCAGCCAGCCCTCTCCATATCTGTGGCTGATATTGGCTGGCTCCTTGGCAACTTGGTGCCAGTGGGAGTTGGCCAGGCCGTCTCTTGGTTTCCTGAGGCAACTGGCAGCTGCAGTGGTTCATGGCTGGGGTGTGAAGTCCTCTGATGCCAGCACCTGTACTGAGCTAGAGTTGATTGATGAGGGATTGGATATCCAGTTCTTAGAGCAAACGGCTCCAAGATCCCAAAGCACACTAGTTTCCCCAGCCCACAGGTACTCACAGGGTGCCATGGACCCCTGAGGCAGGTGAGTCAACCCTCCCTTTACTTGAGAGGTCACCCAAGACATCCTTCTGCTATTTTTGTGAGCTGACATCATATAAGACACTCTAGATTGTTCCAGGTACATGTAAAGCACCATCTAGGGAAGGTACAGGATGCTGGCAGCTGCCCAAGTCTCTGCTCTGCCTCCCTGAGGCCACTCACAGAGAGGGACATTGACACTATAGGTTTGAGGGGGAATCTCAGATGAAGACATATACTCACCTCCAAGTTAGGATGCCCCTTGCATGTCCCCTGCTCTAGTTCTCTCTCACAGCTCCCTGGGACACCTGGGATGGCAGTATAGAGAGAGGAGGGGCACTGGAGGCAGAAACACAGATCCCTGGTTTCGGCCCAGTGGTGTGATCTTGGACAGTTAATTTACTTATCACTTGCTATTTTATCTGTGATTTAAAAAAGAAAAGAAATATCAGAAGAGAGAAATATCACCTGCCTGCCTAGCTCACAGGTTTATTATGACTATAAAATGACAGAGCATATGTGAAAATGATTTAACTACAAAACCCTGTGTTCATTTTATTGACTATGACTAAGAAAAGGTACCCTAGCCATCCTGGGTGGGAGTTCCCCTGGCCTCTTGTGTGCCCTGGTTAGGTGACCTGGAAAACACTTACAGAGAAACCGAAGCAGGTGGAAGGAAGTAGGTTTTCTCCCCTCCTGGTAGGTGACCATGGCCCATATACAGGCTTTGCCCATGGCTACCCCTCCTTCCCTTGCAGAGCAGATTCAGCACATCCAAAGATCCAACCACTGCCAGGGCCAGGCCCCTCTTCCTGGCCACTGTGGAAATGCCTGGCAAGACAGCCCTGAACTCTGTCCCTCTGTAGCTCCAGGGGTATTGATCACAAATCCCCATTCGCGTCTCGCCTCTGCAGGTCCAGCCTGTGAGCACAGGTCTGCAGAAGGGAAGGGCCCTTCCAGCCCACCTGCTCTTATGCTTTCAGAGTGTCTGTCTTCAGAGAGGAAGAGGAGTAAGTCTTCAGGGCTGTGTGGGGTAGAATCAACCCAGGGGCCCTGGGGACTTTTGCAGGTACAAAGCTTTTTCTCCTGGCTGACAGCCTGCCCTGTGCAGGAAGCCTAGGCGTAGGAAGAGGGGCCTCCCTCTTCTGGAGGGTCTCCATCCTAGAACCTCAGACCTGACAACATGGCCTGTTTTCTACCATTAGCCCTGCGGCTGCCTCTGCTCTGCTGCTGACCCTGGCTGCCCGTTGCTAAGGCAACAAAGCCCTCTCATTTCCTGAGCTTCATAGAATCTCGGCACCCATTTCCGCTGTGTCCGCATCCACCCCCTCCAGGGTAGAGGTGCCCTGCAATTGTTTCTGTCCATGCTAAGGGCCCTGTCAGCCCTGCCAGGTCTGGAAGCCATTGATTTCAGAAGAGCAGGGTGGTCAGTGTGCACTGCAAGCTGGGAGGCCTCGGGGGCACTGGTTCCTGGGTCTCTGGAGGAGGAGTGGGACTAAGCCATTGCAGGGTGGCGAAGTGGGAATCAGACTCACATCCATGAACCTAATTTAGATGAGATAGTGGATATGAGCATGTATACAAGGTTCCTAGCACAGCGCCTGTCCACCACATAACAGATGCCCAATAAATAGATGATAGCCCCCTTGCCCGCGCTTCCATGGCTTAATATGCGAAGGGCCAAGTATCAGGCAGCCAGAGAACATCCTCCACGTTTTGGGTCCTGCCAGCTTCGAGCACTGGAGGATGCAGTCCTGCTGTCAGGGAGTTTGTAGCTCAGCTGGGGAGCCAGGCCCCTGCCACGGTGAGATCACAGACAGAGTGGACCACAGAGTGAGCTCTCTGGGCCTGTCCTTAGTCTCTGGCTATGGGAGCCCAGACACAGAACTACAGAGGCTCCTTGGTTTCTACCGTCAAGAACTAGGAGCCTGACTAGGCTTTCTATTTTGCCTAGAATTGCTTATTACAGGCTGATTTTTTTTTCCCCCAACAAATTTCCTTTCCTAATTTGGTTTTGTTTATCCCACTATTAAAGTGGGATTACTTAGGAGTTTTCCCAAGTAAATGATCATCAGTGTATACGAAGGTCTAGCTACAAAAATGTTCCTTGCAGGATCATTCATTACAGTGGAAGGGGACAATTTGAGTGGGTAACAATGTGTTAGTGGCACAGCCACCTAGCGGAAGGGGTAATATCTAAAGTGCCTAATGCACACATAGGGAGATGTTGACAGTTCATATGTTCAGTCTTTAATTCATCTGGTTAATCATTTAACTCATGTTCCTAGAGCACTTTCCAGGCAAACAGTGTTTTATTCAAGTTGTACACGGATGAGAGTGTGATCAGAGATTAAGGGAGAAAAGTACAGGATTCACGATGAGATGGTAAGGAAACTGGGCAAGAAGGGATTTTTGGACACCTCATGGCTGAGGCATGTGACAGGCCTCTTCAAGGGCCAGAACATCTCCCGCTTGCAGAATCCTGGATCCAACCTGGTTTCCACAGCTCCCTGAGAGCAGTGTTGTGTGGTCAGGCAAGTTCAAGATTTGAACTCAGGAGACCCAGGTTCTAATTTCTCTGAGCTTCACCCCCCCACCCCCCAATCAGTGAAATGGGCACAGCAATACAGTCTGACCTACTACCGACAAGTCATTATAAGACAAATAGGGGCAGTTAAGTGGCCCCCTCTGAACTGTGTAGAAGTGAATACACAGAGATTTTTTTTTTGGATTGTTTTGTTTTCTCAGAACAATACAATCCTCATTGCTCAAGTAGATCCTCTGGGGCTTGGGTTAGTGTCCAGCTGTGCTTTTCTTTTCTTTTCTTTTTCTTTTTTTTTTTTTTTTTTTTTTTTTTTTTTGGTACTGGGGATTGAACTCAGGGGCACTCAACCACTGAGCCACATCCCCAGCCCTATTTTGTATTTTATTTAGAGACAGGGTCTCACTGAGTTGCTTAGTGCCTCGAAGCTGGCTTTGAACTTGTGATCCTCCTGCCTCAGCCTCCCAAGTTGCTGGGATTACAGGCGTGCGCCACTGTGCCCAGCCAGCTGTGCTTTTCTTGAAAATGACCTCCTCCCCTGGCTAACCCCCACCCTGCCTTGGAAGCAAATAATCAAACTCCATTTCAAGCCCCGATATAGTGTTGATTTGTGTTGGTCAAACACAGTTTGAATTGCAGGGTGTAGGGCCTGTCCCTGAGGAATTTACCACCTAGGCCAGACACTCTAATTTGAAGGACACACTGACAGCAGGACATCCAGCCAGAGGAGACCACAGGGAGCCACTCTGGAGTACTGATTTCCAAAAATATGGCTGCCAAACCCAGAGAAATTTTTGTCTCCTGATGAGAGAGAGTTCATGTGTGTTAACACCAAGGGGTAGCAAAGGAGGAGGGGAAGGAGGCACAGAGGGAAGGAAGGAGGAAGGGAGAGAGGAAGGAAAAATCAAGGAAGGAAAACCTTTGAGGAGGGCTCATGTGGCCCCTGCGGTGCCTGGGTGCTGTCCTGCTCCTCCTCTGGACCAACTCTTCCTAGAACAGTCTCTGACATGGAGTACTTGTCCCTTCCCTCACCTCTCTGTCACACCAACCCCCCTCACTGTCTTGCAGCTAGAACCTTCCATAATGATAGAGGAAGGCCCAAGTTATCTTCTGCTTCAGGCCCGCCTGCTGCTCTTCCTTCCCCTGTGGTCAGTTCCCGAAGCGGTGGCCTGTGGCTTTGCATGTCCTCCACTGACTCCGAGAACTCACATTTCCCAGAAGGCAGTAGGCGCACAGTGGAGTCAGAACCACCAGACTTATCCCAGGCTCCAGCTGCCCAGATCCACCTTGGAGCCTCCATCTCAGCCCACAGTAGTCTCTGTTTAGGAGACTGTACAGAGAGGCCACTCTAGTATAGCAGTTCAGAGAGCGGACCCTGGTCAGATTGGCCGGGTTCAAATTCTGGTGTCTCTACTTATCAGCTGTGTAACCTTGGGCAAGTTATTTAACCCCTGAGATCTTTATAAAATGAGAATAATAGTGACTTTCTCCCAGGGTTCTTTTGGTCATGAAAATATCTTAATATGTGGGAAGTATGTAGACTGTTCCAGGTACATAGTAAACACTCAACAAATATCTATCATTAACTGTTTGGGGTCATGGTCCTGTTTTGGGAATATGATGAAAGCTATGGGTATTATGTCCAAAAAACACACATTACATGCAGTTCATGGGGTATCTGGATCCCAAGTTAAGAACTCAGTCTTGGGCTGGGGGTGTGGCTCACTGGCAGAGCGCTTGCCTAGCTTGTGTGAGGCACTGGGTTCGATTTTTCAGCACCACGTATCAATAAATAAAATTAAGATCCATTGACAACAAATAAATAAATAAATACATAAATACATAAATAAAAATAATCCAGTCTTAAGGGAGGAAAAAAAGAATCCAGTTTGGACAAACTGTGGAGTTCTATTTCTGACCATTTATTGAGCACTCTTTGGTGCAGAGGATTGGGCTGGGCTCTGGGAGGAAGTGAGAAGGGACCACCATCTGGCAAAGAAGACAATTTTCTCATTTGCTCTCTATAACCTGAGGCAGGAGGTGTTAAGAGAGAGAGTGTCAGATGAAGCTCTGGGGAGTTTCAAGGAAGGGCACTCTTTCCCTGGAGAGATCCAAGAAGACTCCACGGAGGAGGTGGTATGAGAACTGGGATTTGCAGGAAGACAGGTTTGGGCCAGTGGCTGTAGCTAGAGAGTGGCCACCCAGCAGCAGCCTGAGCCCAGTGCTTCTGGTTGCAGTGGGCAACCTCGGCGGCTCTATTGGCCAGTCCTGCCCCAGATCCTCAGGATTCCTGTTAGCGAACAGTGGAACCCAGTCCTGCTTAACTTCACAGAAAACTTGCCTGTCTGGGATCCTGGTAACTTCCTGAGCTAGTGAGAAGGCTGAGGAACAAGGCTTGGAAAACTTGGAGCTTCCAAAGGAAGCTGGTTGCAGATTCACTGCCTGAGTCATGCCACAGGAAGACTGCTCAGATCAACTCTGCTGCCACTGTTGGAAACCAAACAGAGCCACCATTTGCACCTGTCACCACCACCTCCACCACCAGGCAGTGGTGTGAGCTCTGCCCATTCCCTGCCCGTTTTTATCATCTGTGTGGATTTTGTATTGTGGGTGGAAGGAGACAGAGCTGATGGGGTTGTTGCTAGTCCCCACTGGACGCGTGCTACACATGGCAGGGGACATGGAAGGCAGGGGGCCCCGGGGCCACATCACTCTGCTGAGTGGCACGGAAAGCTGTAAAGCATCCAAGCCTTTGTCTTAATCCCTACCTGGAAAAACCCCAGACTTCCTGGCTGCACAGCAAAGAGAGCCCATCTTCTCCCTCCATGGTGCTTAGTCCTTTAAGTCCTGATAAAGAGTTGGCTGTCTGAAAGGAACTCTGTTCCAAGCCCCGGAACTCTGGGCTTCCTTTTTCATATCGATTGGGGAAGCAGGTAGGGAGAGAACCCAAACTGAGAAGCGATGTGTCTTTTCCAGGGTTCCTGGTAGACTCCAGAGCCCCTCTCAACCTTGTCCTTACATCTCTGCACCCTTGCCGCCCTCTGTCTCCTAGTCCCTCTGTCTCTTAGCTTTTTTGCCCATTAATTGCTGAGCTCTAGGATCTAGGTCTATCCATTAAGGAATTTATAGCACATTCAATTCAAGTCAGCCAGAATTTATTGACATCTACCTTTGGAAACACGGAAACCACTGGAATCGGCAGATCTTCTACTAAATTTTTTTTTGAGGGGGGATGTGCATTGGGATGATGAAGGTGTCTGCCCCTAGGTTGCCCCCGTCTGATGGGGGAAACTTTCACAGACATCTCTTTTTGGAAGAAGAATCCAAAACCAAACAAAATACTTCATGTTAAATTGAAAATTAATGGTGGAGGCAGTCAGAGTGTTGACATTTCCAAATCCAAGGTCAAGAAGGAACTGTTTATTGGATAGTTTTCTTTGAGTGTATTATAAAGGCAAGAGAAGCAGAGTGGGCAAGCAGTAAGGGAAAGAAATTCTAAAGCATCTATTCGCATCTTGGTTCTTGGTCACCAGACTTGGGATACTTCTTAATTTCATATTTTCATATTCATTTTCTCATTCCATGCATTTTACACTTGATATTTTTATTTATTTATTTATTTACTTACTTACTTACTTACTTATTTTTATATGTGTGCTGGAGATTGAACCCAAGGGTGTTCTATCACTGAGCTACATCCCCAGCCCTTTTTATTTTTTATTTTCAATTGGGATCTTGCTAAGTTACTGAAGCTGGCCTCAAACTTGTGATCTTCCTGCCTCAGCCTCCGGAGTCACTGGAATTACAGACATGCACCACTGCACCTGGCTTTATTAAGCTTTTTATTCTAAGATAATTGTAGACTCACGTGCAGTTGTAAAAAAATAATAATAATACAAAGGGATCCAGTGTGCGTTTTACCCAGTTTCTCCCAATGGTAACATCTTACAAAATTAAGATGGGCATGGATACGGTGAAGGTGCAGAATATTCCCTCCACCACAGGATCCCTCCCCTGACTTTGCATAGCCACACCCCTTTCTCTGTAGCTCCTCCCCATCTTTGACTCCTTTGACTAATTTGTTCTCCATTTCTATACTTTAGTCATTTCAAGAATAGAGAGAATTTGTGAAGTCTTCATTTCTATGGGACAGACATTTGTTGACTAGTGTGTTTATTTTTAAGAATCCGACAAATCATTTTCCAAAGCAAGGATGCCGTTGTACATTTCCACCGGCAACATCTGAGTGATCTAGTTTCTCTGCATCCTGACCGATTTCTGGTGTCATCGCTGTTGTAAAGACTTCTGGTGTCATCGCTGTTGTAAAATCTTAGCCATTCTGATGTGTGTGTAGTGATCCCTCATCACGGTTTTGATTTGCATTTCCCTAATGGCTAATGGTTTTGAATTTCTTTTCATGTGCTTATTTAGCCATCTGTGTATCTTCTTTGGTGAAATTACTCTTTGTGTCTTTTCCTTATTTCCTAATTGAATCAGTTGGCTGTTGAGTTTCTTATCAATTCTATATGCAATTCTGAATGCTAGTTCTTTGTTGGCTGTGTGGCTGGCAAATATTTTCTCTTCCTCTGTAGCCTTTCTTTTCATCCTTTTTTTTTTTTTCTTTTGGTACCAGGGATTAAACCCAGGGGCGCCTAACTACTGAGCCAGATGCTAAGTTGCTTATGGCCTTGCTACGTTGCTGAGGCTGGCTTTGAACTTGAGATCCTCCTGCCACTGGGATTACAGGCGTGCACTGCTGTGCCCAACTTCATGATCCATTTAGAGTTAACTTTTGAATGATGTATAAGACTTAGACTGAGACTGAGGTATTTTTTGTTTTTTGTTTTGTTTTGCCTATGGATGCCCAATTGCTTTAGCACCATGGTGTTGGAAAAGTTCTTTCCTCCATTGAATTACTTTTGCACCTTTGTCAAAAATCCACTAAGCTTGGTGTGGCTCAGCAGCAGAGCATTTTCGTACCACACACACGGCCCTGGGCTCACTCTCTAGTACAAAAATAAATAAAAATCAGTGAGGCACATTCATGTAGGTCTCTCGCTGGGGTCCTCTCACACGGTTCCTTTCTGTTTAGAGAACTTCCTTAGCCATTCTTTCAGTGTTCAGCTTGTAGCAATAAATTCTCCTAATTTCCCTTCGTTTGAAAATATTGATTTTTTAAAAAATTTATTCCCAAAGGACATTTTTACTGGTATAGAATTGTAAGTTCACAGTTCATTCTTCAGCGCTTGAAAAATGTTGTGCTATTTCCTTTTGGCCTCCACTGGTTTGTGATGAAAATCTGCTGTCGTTTTAATAGTCTTTCTTTCTGTGTCTGTAACAGCTTTCAAGATTTTTTTCTCTGTCTTTAATTTGCTGATGTTTAATTGTGATGTATCTTGTTGTGTTAGTCATATTTCCATCACTGTGACAAAGTACTTGAGAACCTCAACAACCTAAAGATTTATTTTGGCTCCTAGTTTTGGGGATTTCAGTCCCCACGGCGCTGGCTCTATCGCTTTGGGCCTGAGGCAAGTCAGAAGAATATGATAGAAGTTCATGGAGGACGGAAGCTGCTTCCTCATGCCAGGAAGCAGAGAGAGAGAGAGAGAGAATACAAGAGGTCAAGGACATGATATGCTATTCCAGGGCACAACCCCAGTGAACTAATTTCTCCAACTAGGCCCCCCTCCTGAAGTTTCCACCCCTTTCTGTGGTGCCATCAGCTACGATCCCATCAGTGGTTGAATCCCAAGAGCCCCACCTCTGACCTTGCTGCATTGACAACCAACCCTTCAACACATGCGCCTTTGAGGGATACTTCAAATACAAACCATGACACTTGGTTTAGGTCAATTTGTGTCTGTCATTTGCTTGCTTTCTTGAATCTGTAGGTTTATGTCTTTTGCCAACTTTGGGAATTTTGGAGCCATTTTTTAAAAATACATTTTTAGATGTTGATGGACCTTTATTTAATTTATTTATTTATATGGATGCTGAGAATTGAACCCAGTGCCTCACACGTGCTGGGCAAGTGCGCTACCACTGAGCCACGACCCCGGCCCATTGGAGCCATTTTTTGAGAATGCTTTCCCAACATTATCCTCTTTCCCCTGTCTTACCAGGACTCCAGTAACATAAAAGTTAGCTCTATTGCGATAGTCCCACAAGTCCCCGAGGGCCTGCTCCATTGTTCTCAGCCTATTTTCCTTTTGTTGTTCATACTGTATGATTTCTATTGTTCTACCTTCCAGTTGACTCTTTCCTCTATTGGTCCCAAGCATTGTATTTCAGTGATTGTGTTTTTTAGTTTAAAATGTCCCATTTGGTTCTTCTTTATAGCTTCTATTCTTTGTTCTTCATTACTGCTTGGCTTGAGGTGAGGTTCTAGCTCCCCACTAGGCCTCCCCAGACACCACCCCTGGGAAAGGGGTAGGCGCTTGTTCCTGCTAGATGGGGGTGGGAGTCAGGGCTCCCTGTGGTCTTCACTGGCAATGAAGGGGCCGTGTGGCCTCAGCTGAGCAGGGTGGGGTGAAAGCCTGGGATACTCAGCCTTCCCTGACACGGGCCCCAGAAGGGCTATAGGGGTGCCTTGTCATAGCCTGATGAGGGTGGGCTCTAGTCTCCCCACTTGACCGCTGCTGATGTGGGTGTTGTGGGGCCACCGTTTTTCTTTGGCATTTGGCAGGAGTAAGGAGTTATTGTCTAGAAGTTTTCTGTCTTGCTGGGCTGCCATCTTCCTGGTCTTTGGCTAGAGAGAGCAGGCTTTTGTTGAAGCTTTTGACATTTTGTGCCCCTGGTATTTCTTGGTTGCCAGCCTCTTTAGTTCCAAATCTAGACGTGGAAGCAAAAGAAAGCCCAGGGGACTCACCACCATGTCTTTTCTCCTGTCCCAAAGTGCCTAGCCCCTGCCTGTGTCTCTCCACCTTTGCTTTATGTATAAGGCCCAGGGTTGTTATTTGTACTTGTATTAGGGTTCTGCAGAAAAACAGAAAGAAGAGATGATGATTATGATGATAAGGATGATGATGATTAGAGGAGAGAGAGAGAGAGAGAGAGAGGTCTATTAGAGAAATTGGCTCATGAAATTGAGGAGGCTGCGAAGTCCCACCATAAGCCATCTGTAGACCAGAGAACGGGGGAGTTGTAGCATGGCTCAGTCCAAAACCAAAGGCCTGAGAACCTCTGGGGACCACTGGTATACATTCCAGAGTCCAGAGGTCAGAGAACCTGAAGTCCTGATGTTCCAGGGTAGAAGGAGAAGGTGTCCCAGCTCCAGTAGAGGGAACAAGCAAGTTCCTTTGTTCTCTGACTCTTTGTTCTGGCCGGGCCTTCAGTTGATTGGCTGGTGTCCCCTTCCTCACCCAGTCCACTGATTCAAATGTTAGTCTCTTCCAGAAACACTCTCACAAACTTACCTCAAAATAATGCTTTACCAAGCTACCCCTTAGTCCAATCATGTTGACACCTAAAGTTAATAATCACGTTACTCCATCTTCCTGGAATTAATTTTTGGACACCCATTCTATTAAAAAACAATGGAAAAAAATGGTTGGTTGGTTGGTTTGGGTACCAGGGATTGAACCCTGTGGTGCTTAACCACTGAGCAACACCCCAGCTCTTTTAAATATTTTATTTAGAGACAGGGTCTTGCCGAGTTGCTTTAAAACCTCACTAAGTGGCTGAGGCTGGTTTTATACTCCCGATTCTCCTGCCTCAGCCTCTCCATCCACTGGTTTTGTTTTCAAAGAGCCCAAAGCCTGGCAGAGGAGAGAGATGTATGTGAAGATCAAATATCATGTTGAAGTACTTCAGTGGGAGATGTTGAGATATTCTGGGGGCTTGAAGGAGGTAGGTTTGCCACCCTACCTGGGATGTATGGGGCAGGAGCAGGAATACCTTTTTGCCTTTGAAGCAAACTTTGCAGATACGCAGATTTCTGTATGGAAGCTAGTGTCAAGGACACTCCCCAGGGGAAACCAGCTGGGGAAAAGGCATTGAACAGCAAGCTGAGGCTGCTCATTGTGGGCAGGTGTGATGGTCTGATAAAACCAGAGAAGTCAGTGGAGGTAGGGAAGTGGGAGGAGACCAATTGTTTGCTCTGCTAATCCTTAAAGCTTTTAAGCATGAGGGGATATGGTTAGATTGGCATTTCTGAGTGGTGAGCCTGGAATGCAGGAAGACAACAGCCAGCAAGTTTTCATTATGGCTCAGGTGAGTTGAGCATAGACAGAGATGGTGGAGGTGAATTGCAAGGGTGAATCTGAGAGATGCTTAGGAGACAAGATTCACAGGACTGGGTGGATGAGGGAGCAAGAAAGAGCACAGCCACTTGGCTCTGCAGCTCCAACTAAGGAAACAGTCTCAGCTTTTGAGAAAGGAAGAAAGAAAACGAGTTCGGCTTTGGACATGTAGAGTTGGATCATCTGGAAACAGCCCAGTGAGGATGCCAGATGGATAAGTATCTCAGCAGAGAAGTTAAAGACAGAGAGACAGATTTGGGAGTCATCACATAGAATTGATAGTTTAAAACATAAAGCTCCTTGAGAGGGCTTTAAGAATTCAAAAAGATCCGAGCTGGTGGTACACACCTGTGATCCCAGCCACTTGGGAGACTAAGGCAGGAGGATTGCACATCTGAGGCCAGCCTGGGCAATCTAGTGAGGCTCTGTCTCAAAATAAAATAAATAAAAATGTTTGGTGATGTAGCTCAGTGGTACAGCACTTGTCTGGCATGCCTGGGGCCCTGGGTTCAATCCCTAGCACTGCCAAAAAAAAACCCCCAAAACAAGAAGAGAACCATCATGATTAAGAGAGGGTCAGCAGAAGAGTCATGGAGGGTCTTGTGGTCATATGCGTCTTATTAGAAGCCACTTCACATTTTTACAAGAGGAGCTTTGATGCAGACAACTGGCTACACCAGAGAGAGAAGAGCTGAAGAACCCAACAAGGAGGAAGTGGCCATCGCTACTGTGAAGAGACCTGGGTCCTGTGGATCTGGAACCACAAAGGGCCAGCCTGGGAGGGGTTGGGGCCACCAGGGAGTCTTCGATCCTACTGGAGACACCTCTTTGAAAAGGGAAGAGAGAATTCTCCCTTCCTCTCACCTTCCAGGGGATACCGTTCCTTGTTGGCAGAAGCCCAGCTGATGCAGGAGCCCTGAGGAGTGGGTGTGAGGACCGGTGGCAGGACTGTCAGACACCACAGAGCCAGGAAGTTCAGCTTTACCCTGCAGTGTCCAGTGTGTCAGAGAGGTCAGCCAGCCTGAGGAGACGTGTCCCTGGGATTGAGAGATGAGGACAACATGGTGACCTTCATTAAGGAAAGTGCTGAGGTCTAGTTCCAGGCAGGTCAATTGCCCTGGCTTTCTGACTGCAGATCTGCCGCCTGTGACACCCTTCCACATGCCCGAGCCGACTGCCGCCCTCTGATGTCTAGACTCACTGCCACTTTCTGGTCTTAGCTCTTCGTGCTGCTGCCAATTCCCCCAGTCTCAGGAGACTGTGCAAAATCTCTCAGCGACCCCTGCCTTGTCCTAAGACCTGGGCCAACGCCTGGCATTGTGCATCCCAGCCCATCCTCTGACAGCCCAGTGCGTAAACAAGGCCAAGCACCGTGGCTCTGTACCCCCTTGGGCTCAGCCCATTTGGTGGCTTCTGGGCCTGCTCCCTGCCTGGCTGATTTCTTTGTGTGCCTTGGCCGGGCTCCCGCGGCGCCAGCCCGCTGCACTGGTATAATAGCCCTGATCGCTGTGCTTGTCGGAGAGGAGACAGCAGGGGCAAGGCCCCATCCAGGGCTCATCAACCCCTGCGCCCCAGCTGTGTTAATTGTCCAAGCCCTCCAACAAGCCGACCCTGTTTTCCGTCTGCAATTAAGACAGAACGCTCGTTATCTCTTCTGCTCCCATTATCTGCAGACTCTGCTAAGGAGCTTTCTCTCAAGAGCAGCACCTGCAGAGGCCAACAGAGGTTGGCATTAACTCCTTCCCTGCTGGAGCCTCAGAGCCAAAGGAAAGGGGTGAGGAAGGCTGCTGAGACTGGCAGAGGCTCTGGGAGAGAGGGCAGCACATGGGACTCTGGCATGGTTCTGCTCAGACTCAATGGGTGACCTCTGGCCTTCTAAATCCTCTCGCTCCTCTCTTCTGCCCAGGGAACCTATGGAAATGAGTAAGACACTGTTTAAGTTGCTTGCTCCCTTGAGCAACTGTGTAAATCCCCAGCCTTCTATTATCATGACTAATCTCACCTCCCATAGTCAAAATTTGAGCCTCCAGTTTAAGCATGGAAATAAACAGCCTAATAAGCAGTGGTGTCTGTGCCTGGGGAAGAGGAACCATCCAGGTTCTGAACTGCCCCAAGGGACTTGGACTTAGCAATCCCACTTTGCAGGGTGTCCTTCAGCAAGTCACTTAATCTCTCTGCGCTAGATTCCTTCTCTGAAAAATTAGAGTCCAATTAGGTAATCTTCAAGATACTTTGTAATTGAGAAATCCCATTACCAACGATGATCTTCTGTACAATACAATTTGAGAAGGAAAATAGCATTTATTGAACCTCCAGTGTGTGCCAGATCTTTCCTGTTTATCAATATTTCCATTTTAAGTATGATTAAAAAAATAAGGTTCAGAGAGGTTATGTAAGTTGCCCAAGGTCAAACATCCAGCACTCAGAAGACTCTGGTCTCAAATCCATGTCTGTGAGGCTTTAAAACCTTGCTCTGTCCATGATACTATGTTTTAAGAGTCTGCACATCTCATGCTTCCTTAGGAGATAAAACTACATAGAGAGGAAAACAGTAAACCGAACTAAGAATGGAGATGAATTGTGACCCTTTAACTCTCTGGAGTCATAATGTGTTTGGGATAGAGCGAACGAAAAGGAATCTTCCCTTTGGTCTTCCTATGTGACAAGAGAATACCTGAGATGTGTGTGCAAGATATTCTGCGAGGAGGGATAAGATGGTAGGGGGAGGCACAGAGATAGGTTATTATTGACAGCTAAGTTTTGGAAATGCAGTGAAATCCATCTGTCTTTTGGAATCCTGACCTAAAAGAAAAGAAAAAAGTTTGTGGCGGAGTGTAGTGGGGCATACCTGTATTCCCAGCAACTTGGGAAGTTGAGGCAGGAGGATTGAAAGTTTGAAGCCAGCCTCAGCAATTTAATGAGGCTATAAGCAACCTACAGAGACCCTGTCTCAAAATAAAAGATAAAAAGGGCTGGGGATTTGGCTTAGTGGTTAAGCACCCTTGGGTTCAATCCCTGGTACCCTCCCCCCCCCAATTTGCATAATCTTTGGACATTGAACTCTTGTTGCCATCTGGGTAAACTGAGGCCTGGAACACAGCTGTTAGTTCAGCAGCCAACCCAGCCTGGGATGTGCTTGTATGCAGCAGAGCCCTCCCAAGCCTATTTCTAGAATTTCCTCTGAGTCTGCAGAAACTGCCCAGGGCCTAGCCTGTCTGTCCAGCTGACAGGCTGGGATAGTCCAGATGCTCCACCAAGGGCTGCTGGATGCTGGACCGTTCACTAATCTGCTCCTGAGTCATCCAGAGACAGGGGTCTGGACAGAATCTGGAGCAGACATGAGGGAGAGCAGTAAAGGTCTTGACTAGCAGCTGGCCGAGAACCCAGATCCTGGCATCCCACAGAAGGGGAGAAGAGCCGCTGCATTTCCAAACCAAGGCCTCACAAGATCGAGAAACAGGCCTAAAACCCTTAACCTAGAAGTAACTCTAAGGTGGCTCCACCTAGCCCCTGTCCCACACAAGACTGATGAGACAGATGCTTCTTGTCTTGGGTTCCTGTTTGAGTAGTTGTCCCAGGGGTCTGATCTCACATCAGACCTTAGGCTGGTTCTCTCCTGGTTTTAGGATTCTGTATTTGGGATGCCTCCTCCGTGGAGGGCTTTTTATAGAGTACTGGAAATTCTTAAAGCAGGAAATCTCAGCGTGTTCTGTGGCTTCTTGCAAGATATTCTGCAAGGAGGAATAGGATGGTGGGGGGAGGCACAGAGATAGGTTATTATTGACAGCTAAGTTTTGGAAATGCAGTGAAATCCATCTGTCTTTTGGAATGCTGATCTACATTAACATAGGAAAGGCTCTGAGAAATTCTTCATTCACAAACACCAAGGGAAAAAAAATAGACCAATTAGGCTTCATCAAAGTTAAGAGATTGGGCTTCAAAGGACACTATAAAGAAAATGAGGGCTGGGATGTACCTCAGTGGTAGAGCATTTGCCTAACATATGCAAGGCTCAGGGTGCAACCCCCAGTACTAAAAAAGCAGGAAAGGGCAAATGACACTTAAATAGCCATTTCTTCAAAAAATATATATTAACAGCCAACAAACATATGACAAGACGTTCAACATCACTAATTACTAGGGATGTGCAAATCAAACCCAAATGAGATACAAACTAATAAGATGATGGGTTGAGGATGAAGCTCGGTGGTAGAGCACTTGCCTGGCATGCATGAGGCCCTGGGTTTGATCCCCAGTATCCCAAAATAAAAAGAAAGAGTTGTTTTTTGTTGTTGTTGTTGGTGGTGGTGGTGTTTTGTTTGTTTGTTTTTCTGATTAGTGAAATTTTATCTTTTTCAGACTTGCTCATAATGAACAAGCTCCAAATCAGAGACTAATACATAAGCTATCTCTTTTGTAACACTCCCAAGAGGGCCTGGGGGTTCCTTTTTGTTGTTGTTGTTCTAATTAGTTACACATGACAGTAGAATGCTTTTTGACACATCATACATAAATGAAGTATAACCTCTCATTCTTCCGATCGTATATGATGTAGAATCACACCAGTCATGTAATCACATATGCACATAGGGTAATAATGTCTGATGCATTCTACTATCTTTTTACCCCCATACCCACTCCCCTCCCTTCACTCCCTTCTGCCACATGTGGATGCTAATTCACACCAAGAGAGGCAGGGCTAGGGAAAAGAGAAAAAAAAATTTTTAAAGAAAACGTCCAACTAATAGGATGGCCATTATCGAAAACATGGAAAAGTTTGGGGCTATAGTTCAGTGACAGAGCCCTTGCCTACCATACATGAAGCTCTGGGTTTCATCCTTAAAACTGTGAAAAAGCAAAACAAACAATGACCTCTCCCCCAAAAAAACCCCACAGAAAATAAAATTTTGGCAAGGATGTAGAGAAATTGGAACAAAACTCTGGGACTCTGTTGCAGGAATGTAAATTGGTGCAATCATTTGGAAAACAGTACAATGCTTCCTCAACAAATTAAAAATAGAATCACCATATGATCCAGCAATTCCATTTCTGGGTATACACCCAAAAGGATTGAAAGCAGAATTTTGAGATATTTGTGTACCATGTTCATAGCAGCAGTATTCATAATAGCCCCAAAGTGGAAACAACTCAAGTGTCCATCAACAGATGGATGGATCAACACAGTGTGGTAGATACTTACAATGGAATATTATTCAGCCTTAAAAAGAAGGAAATTCTGACACATGCTCTAACACACATAAATCTTGATGACGTGCTATGTGAAATAAGAACTTGATAAGTCAATAAATGGCTACGAAAAGCCAAATACTGTCTGATTCCACTTTTCTGAGTTCCTGTAGTTTGATTCCTACAGAAAGAGAGTAGAATGGTAGTTGCCAGGGGCTGGGGGTGGAGAGGGAGTTATTTTTTAATGGGTAGTGTTTTAGTCAGCTTTTTCACTGCTGCGACTAAAGGATCTGACCAGAACACCGTAAGGAGGAAAAGTTTATTTGAGGGCTCACAGTTCCAGAGGTCTTAGTCCACAGAAGGCCGGCTCCATTCCTTGGGGCTCAAGGTTAGGCTGAACATCATGGTGGGAGAGTGTGGCAGAGGGTAGCAGCTCATATCAGGAAGCAGAGAGAGAGAGAGAGACTCCACACTCCAGGTACAAACATATACCCAAAGCCACTCGCCCCAATTAACTACTTCCTCCAGTCACAGCCCACCTGCCTCTAGCCACCACTCAGTTAATCCCATCAGGGATTAATACACTGATTGGGTCAAGACTCCCACAATCCAATCATTTCTCCTCTGAAACTTCTTGCACACGTGAGCTTTTGGGGGACACCTCACATCCAAACCATAACAGGTACACAGTTTAAGTTTTGCAAGGTGAAAAAAATTTTGACGATCGATGGTAGTAACGGTTGCAGAACAGTGGGAACGTACTTAATACCATTTGCGTTCATCTGCCTAGACTGCCATAACAAAGTGTCAAAGTCTAGGTGGCTTAATTTTTTTTTCTCACTGTTCTAGAAACAGTTTCTCACAGTTCTGAAAATCCAAGATTAGGATGACAGGGTTGGTGTCTGGTGAGACCTCTTCTTCCTGGCTTGCAGAGGGCAGCCTCTCACGGGATCCTCAAGTGGCCTTTCTGTGTGCAGGCAAGCACCAGGGAGGAGGATCCCTGATAGTTCTTTCTCTTCTTATAAAGACACCAGCCCTTTTGGTTTAAGACCCCCACCCATCTTGGCTATATTCTTTAAGGCCCTATGCCAAATACATTCACATTTTAGGATAGACTTTCAACGTCTAAATTTGGAAGGTGGAGGACACGCAATTCAGTTCATGGCACCATTGAACTGTACATCTAAGAATGAGTAAGATGGTAATTTTATGTTATGTGTATTCTACCACATTTTTTTTAAATGCTTGTTTTTCAAATGACACTATCAAATAAGTGAATAGACGACCCGTAGGATGGTATAATATTGGTGAATCAGATGTCTGAGAAGGGTCTAATATCCAGAGAATACAAAGAATTCTTAAAATTAAACAACAGAAAGACACATAAACTCAATTTAAAAATAGACAAAAGATTTGAATAGACATTTCTCCAAAGAATATACACAAATGGCAAACAGGCACATGAAGAGAGGCTCAACATTATTAGTCAACAGGGAAATGTAGATCTAAACATGGAACACCACTTCTCACCCATGTTGATGGCTATTATCAGAAAGACAGACAATAAAAAGCATAAGCAAGAAGGTGGGAAAACTGGAACCTTCCTATATAACTAATGGGAATGTAAAATGGTGCAGTCTCTTTAGAAACATTTTGCCCCCCCCCCCTTTTTTTTGGTACCGGGGGATTGAACCCAGGAATGCTTACCACTGAGCCATATCCCCAGCCCTATTTTGTATTTTATTTAGAGACAGGGTCTCACTGAGTTGCTTAGCACTTCGCTTTTTGCTGAGGCTGGCTTTGAACTGGTGATCCTCCTGGCTCAGCCTCCTGAGCTGTTGGGATTACAGATGCACGCCACTGAGCCAGGTTGGGCTGGCACTTTTTTTTTGAATATTTTTTTAGTTGTACATGGTCATAATATCTTTATTTATTTATTTTATATGGTGCTCAGTACCTCACACATGCAAGGCAAGTGCTTTACCACTGATCCAAAACCCCAGCCTGAGCTGGCACTTCTTAAAACATAAAAATATGATTTGGCCCAGAAATACCAGTTCTAGGTATGTACCCAGGAGAATTGAAGACATATGTCAGGACAGAAACTTGTACACAGATGTTCATAGCAGCAATTTTCATGATAGCCAAAAACGTGGAAATAACCCAATGACTGATGAGCAGACAGATAAAATGTGGTAGTATGTTCCTACAATGGCATATTATTCATACATGAAAAGGAACTGAAGTCCTGACATAGGCTCCAACATGGTGAACCTTGAAAATATGCCACGTGAGAGAAGCCACACACAAAGGGCCGCTTTGTATTGATTCCATGGATGTGAATTTTTAGAATGGGCAAATCCATAGAGACAGAAAATAAATTTGCATTTGCCAGGGGCTGGGGCAGGGGAACTAGGAGGTGATTACTATTAGGTATGGGTTTTGGGGGAGTTGGTGAGATGTTTTGAAATTAGGGAGTAGTGATGGTTGCACAATTTTCTGAGTACACTAAAAAACAATACATTGATGGTACGCCTTAAAACAATGAATTTCATTGTATACAAATTTATTTCAATTCATGGAAAAAAAAAGAAGAAGTCTATTCAAACTCAGCCGTGCTGGGGATCAAGCCCAGTGTCTCATGCTTGCCAAGCACGCGCTCTGTCACTGAGCAACAGTCATAGTCCAAACTCAGTATTTCTCTAACTAAATAAAAATATAAACCCTTTTTAGCTCAGAGGACCCATTAACTTCCAGTGGAAACAGTTAAAAATGGAGAAATTTCACATTTTACAGATAGGGAAAGGAGAAGAAATTTGACATCTGTGCCTTGATTTTGGTTAGTAACTCATAATGGAATGAAATCAGAGAAGAAATTTCAAAATTCTTAGACTCGGATGAGAACAGTGATACATCATAGCAGAACACTAGGAGGCCCATTCTAAGAGGAAAGTGTACAGCTCTGAGCACCTAGCTAAGTACAGGCATCGACTTTCTCAACAGGACCCTTAAGACTCAGGAAATAATGCCAAGTTAATCAAAGGAATGGAGTCAAATGAAAAAGCTTCTGCACAGCAAAGGAAACAATTAGGAATGTGAAGAGAGAACCTACAGAATGGGGGCAATCTTTGCTAGCTACTACTCCAACAGAATATCCAGAATATGTAAAGAACTCTAAAAACTTAACATAAAAAAAACCCAAATAACCCAATTAATAACTGGGTAAATGAATTAAAAGACACCTCTTAAAGGAAGAAATACAGCATATATTATGGGATGGTCCTGAGGATAGGTTGTATAGCTTGATCCTCACCACTACTCAGTAAGGAAGTCATTATTGTCTCCATTTCACAGATCCAGAAAGTGAGTTTGGAGGAGGAATGCAGTTAGTCAGCACCTCACACCCTGATGCTAATAAGGAGTGGGAGAGGAAGTGTAATCAGGTCCCCCTGACTGCAAGGCCTGCTCTCTCCCCAAGGCCCCACACCACCTCTCCATCCCATGCTAAGATTTCCCTAGCTAGGCAGTCCCTAGCTAGTGTGTGTGTGTGTGTGTGTGTGTGTGTGTGTGTGTGTGTGTATGGAGAGAGGGGAGGGCAGCTTTATTGAGGTATAATGAAATTTAGTGAGTTTTCAACAAGTGAATACAGTTGTTTAACTACCACCACAATCATAATTAAGAACATTTACATCTCCCCAAAACATTCCCAGTCAATCCCCAACTTCCTGGTTCCTGGCACCCTATGCCTTGCTTTTTTTGACACAGGTGTTAATGATGCATGAAACTGAGCCCACGCCCAGCCGAGGAGGAGCTGCAGGGGAAGCTGCTATTTGGTGGATGGGGAAGCCAGGAGTCAGAGCTAGGCACCAGGAGAGCCAACTGCACCTCCAATTCCAGGCCTGACTCATGGAAGTTCGAAGACAGGGACTTGTCTTCCTAACGGCCACTTCACCCCACCTGACACTCCCACCCCTCTGCTGGCTTTATTTTCTTGGGTCCTTAACATCATCTACCCCACGGCCTTTGTTCTTCATAGTCAGTTCTCTGAGAGTGAGGGTTGATTGGGAGCTACCGTGTTCCCTGCCCATTCCTGGCCCTTTGCACTCTGATCTTCTTATCACTCTTAATGTACAATAGGGTCCTCTGGGAGAGAAGAGGCCGAGGAGGGAGGCTATAGTAGTTGTCGCTGCTCAGCTATGACTTTGGTCTGATATGGACGTATGTGCCTAGAGAGTCTCTTTGTTCACAGGTGAGCAGGGAAAGTGCTGTTTGCACAATCTCTCTGACTCAGGCCCCCTGCCCTGGGCTCAGCTGCACTTAAGTGGCCCTGGCCGGTATTGGTCCAGCCAGGGATTGGTCCTGCCTGTTGCAGGAGCCCAGCAGGCCTAGTACAGCCAGAAAGGGTGTGGGGAGCTAGGTTGGCTCTGGGACAGAAAATAAGTATGTGTAAATGTATGCAGATATATGCAAATCTCTGCAGCTCTGCAGTCTGCCAAGCAGGCTCTCTGAGTAGGAGCCCCACAGCCCAGCCTGGACCCCACCCTGTGTGCGACATCTCCTTCTGGCCCTGTGAATCCCTTCTTCCTGCTTCTCCCTCCCAAGAGCATCTGCTCCTTCTTAGTGGCATCCTCCCCTTAGCCCCCCAGGGGTCTGAAAAGGTGAGAAAGCTGAGTCACGGGGCAGGGGAGGGAAGGGACTTGGCCTCCAACTGAGAATGACTGTAACCAGTGACAAGAGAGCCACCCCACACCTAGCTCTTGGTTGCATGCCCTTCTTTGACCCCAGGTGTCAAAATTGCTACCTTTCAGATGGGGGACCACTGCCCTGCATCTGGAACAATCCAAGGCAGAGCTTGGCAGTGTCTTTGGTGTGGAGGGCCCGTGCAGTGTAAGCAATGCGAAGACAGTCTGCAATGGGGCCTCCTCTACCCCCTCTCAACCTCCCACCTTCTGCTCTTCCAAAGCAGGCCTCCTGAGGTGCAGACGCTGCCCCACCTGGATGGGATGGACCAGCTCTCCTCTCTTGGTCTGGGCCTTTGTATTCTCACAGCTGTCTGCCTCTGCTCTCTCTGCCTTCAGCGAGCACACACATCCTCCCACTTGCCATCAGCAAATCTTTCTGGAACCAACAAGAGCAAACACAATCCTCAACCAGAGTTTGAGGGAAAGACACACAGTCCCTGCCTGAGAAAGCTCAGTCTACTGCAAAGGGTGGTGCCAGGCGACAAAGGCCCTTCATCGCTTTGGAGGCCCACACTGGAGTCTGAGAGCTCCTATCTCTATCCCTCATTTTGTTGGTGGTAAAATAGACCTAGACAGTGCAAGCAGTTTTCCTAGAGCCACACAGCCAGGTGGTAGTACTGTGACTCTAACAGGGTCTCCTGGTTTCCAGGTGGTGCTCTGTCCTCCACCCCTTGTTGACTTAGCCATTGAATGGGAGTGAGAGGGGAGGTCAGGAATTGAAGGATGAGTGACCTCACCCAAAGGCTTCCTGGAGGAGGTAGTCTTCAGATTGTGCTCTAAAGGCTGAACACAGAGAGTAGCTAGGGTTGAGCTGACCAGTCGTACCCTGCAAAGAATGTGAGGAAAGCACAGGTTTTGTGGTCCAGGTAGCAAAATGGAAGCACCTTGTAGGAAGGGACAGGAGGCCCCATCACCAATGGGATGAGGACCCACCCCTCACCTCCCAGCTCAGACTACCTGTCAGACCAGGAAGGAGTCCAGGAGTAACTGGAATACAGCGGGCCGTCCCCTCCTATCACTCTCAGATGCTGTCATCCTCAGTTTGGGGCCATGGCTCCTCCTAGTCACATTTTCTTATTCCCTTTTCCTGATTCTAGGCACCTCTGTGGACATGGTCTAACCTGCACAAGGTCCCCGTCATCAAGAACCTCCCCAAGGCCTGCCTTAAATGACCCCAGGCACTGTGCCCACCCGGAAGGTGGAAATGTCTAAACATCTGGAGCTGAGTGGGAACAGCAACCAGGAGGCTGGGGTGTGGGGCGGGGAAAGGGGTATCCAGTCAGAGCTGCCCTTCTCTGGCTTTAGGAGGCCTCGGGTGATGGATGCCTTTCCCTGTCCAGCCTGACTCCAGCAGTAGCCCTCCTTCATCCATCAGCCCCACGAGCTTGTCAGCAGGTGGCTGGGGGGGGCACTTTGGTCCTCAGGTCTCAATCCATCCAGGCCAGAGACAACTTCCTCTCCCGGAGGGGAGGCTAATGCAGGCCCATAAATTAAGACATCTGCTCTCCCTCCCCGCCCCGGGAACCTGGGGCTCTGTAATACCCACCCTGTTTTCTTTGGCCCTATTTAACTTTCCTCCAATTAGTCAGGCTTTGGGGCAGTGGCTAGACGACAGATGAGTCAGAGAACGGCAGAACCAAATCCAGAACCAAGCGTTTACCCAGGTGCCAGCGGCCTTTCTCTGCTGGCCCCATTCTCTTCCTCTTCTCAGCATTCTCTGATAGTCTGTGTCCTGGGCCTGCACCAAATTTGTAGTCATTTGCATGTTTCTTTGTCATTATCTGCACTGATACCTCTGGGAAGGAGACAGTTTAGCCTGTGTCTGAGAACATAGTCTGTCTCCCCCTAACTAACAGATTGGGGCTGCCCAGTGGTCTGTGCAGGCTCCTCCCCAACTCATTCCCTCCTCGTAGACTATCCTGTCTGCCTTTGCTTCAGCTGCAGCTGCAGGGAGCCTGGATGGGCCTGGGACCCCAGAAGGCTCACTGGCAAGGTGACGAGTTAAGAGCAGGTGTCAAGACGTTGACTGCAGGTGCTGAGGGTCAGGGCAGAGGGAATGTCATCAGTGCAGGTGGGAACAGGCCTAGTGCACCAGGAGGTCCTAAGAGCAGCTCCTGCCAAGAGCAGAGTCAAGGAGTCTGACAGTAGGGGAGGGAGTGTTGCTTCCCAGGCCCATCCGTGGCTCCCAGGGCCATTCTGGGCCAGGGTGGCTCTTAGCCCCCTGCTGGAGACATGCCTCATGCAGGCAGGGGTTCATTTCTGCCTCCTTGGTTCTCTTCAGAGCCTCCCAGTCAAGACAGGGTTGGAGTCTTAGGATGACATAGGAGAAGGCAGGTGAGGAGAAGGAGGTGAGGCTAGAGTGCAAAGCTTATAGAAAGTTCCATAGGAGGCTACAGGAAGGGAGCATGAGCTTGCAGAGAGGGCTGTGAGGGCACCAGGGCCAGTAGCCAGAGGCAGAGGCAGAGTAGTACAGACTGTTGGCAGAACCCAGGTGGAGTCCTCGGGCGCAGTCCGGGAGGTGGGCATCATCCCTTGGGAAGCAGAAGTGGCTTCTCTCTACATGGGTGTGGAGTAAGGCAAGGTGAGCGAGGGGCAGCAGGGAGGGGGGCTGGCCCTTTCTTCAGCCAACCTTGCCTGGGAGAGCCTGAGGCAAAGCAGTGGGACGCCCACACCCTGGAACTGGCGGGCTGGGAGCTGTCCAGCACAGGGACCTGCTGAAACCAGCAGGGTCCCAGCCTGAAGGAGGTCCAGGGGAAGAGCCGGCGCCCTTCTGCAGTTCACTGCCCCCTCTCTGCTTCAGGGATTGTGAGGCTGACCTAGAGGGTCAGCCTGGGAAAGGGGATGCTGAGCAGGGAATATGTGAGTCTTCTGAATGGGGAAGTCCACGGGAGGAGGGACAGTGTGCAAGGCTACACAGCAGTCAAAGGCAAGGTGCTTTGTAAGGACATGTAACAGTCATATAAGGCAACTTGTCCCGACTCACACTTCAAACCAAACACTTTTTGCTTCTCTCTCCTAACCATGAACCTCTTCCATCCCACCGAAGCTTTCTCAGTAACTACAGAGGCCCCACCTGCCCTCCCTGCTCCATTCTCTGGCTCCCTCTCCCAGGTGCCAAGAGGGTCATATCCACTCAGCAGATCCCTCGTCTCCAAACCATATCAGGCTTTTGATGAATTTGGGGACCAGTTGGGGACTGGGAAGAAACAGGCTGTATGCACTGTCACAGCCAGGAGGCTGATCTGAGGGTTAGAGTCAGGATCAGAGCCCTGCCCTCCAGCATGGCCACAGTCTTCCAACCAAGGGAAGGAGGAAGAAATTCCTTCCCACTGCTCTTTGGCAAAGTTGAAAACTGTCTCCGTCATCGCTTATGTGTGTCCTTCTCTTTCTCCTCCACTGAGCCACATCCCCCCAGAACCAGCACTCTCCTCTCTAGGACACTCATCCACTGGCTCTGGCTGGCACCTTAGGGACTGCCTCAGTAGTTATGCAAATCACCTGTGCCTGCATGCCATCGGCAGTGGTCGGGAAAACAGGCTCTGCAACCCGCAGCCTGTGCTTGACCATTAGCCTTCCCCCTTCTCAGCAGCCTGATCAAGGCCAGCGCCTTCACCTTGCTCTGCCTCCGTTTTCCCACCTATTAAACGAGAACAATGCCTTTGTCTATCTCTCACACAGTTTTACGAAAATGAAATCAGCCGATACAGTGAAATGCTGGCAGCAATGCCTGGCACGGGTGAATGTCCCATGAGTGGCAGCTGTCATTATTACGTCTCTTGAAGCCTCTGTCTCCCTTGTGAGCCCCATCTTTCCCACCAGGCTAGGAAACTGCCATGAATACCTCTTCATGTACCTTCCAGCTTCCAAAGAGCTTCCTGATGACAGAGACTGTCTTCCTTTCATTGGGGTACCCTGACCCTGATGTGAAGGGCTGGGGATATATTTTTTAATATTTTTTGTAGTTGTAGATGGACAGCATGCCTTCATTTTGTTTATTTTTATGTGGTGCTAGGGATTGAACCCAATGCCTCACACATACCTCGCAAGTACTCTGCCACTGAGCTACAGCCCCAGCCCCACAACCACTCATTTTTTTAATATTTTTTTTACCTGTAGGTGGACACAGTACCTTTATTTTTATGTGGTGCTGAGAATCGAACCCAGTGCAGCACACATACCAGGCAAGTGCTCTACCACTGAGCTCCCCACACACTTGTTTTTAATATTTTGACTTTTTAATGCAGTACTGGGAATGGAACCCAGAGATGCTCTATCTCTGACCTACATCCCTAGCTCTTTTTAAAATTTATTTTGAGACAGGGTCTCATTAAATTACTGAGGCTAGCCTCAAACTTGCAACCCTCTAACCTCAGCCTCCCAAGTGGCTGGGATTACAGGCGTGCACCGCCACACCTGGCTCAGTCACATTCATTGAACATCGACACTATATACAGACTGTAGGAGAGAAAGTGGTGAAGAAAATACAGTCCCTGCCCCAAGAGAGCTCTCAGCTCAGTTGGAAGATACAGAACAAGTGGGTTTCAGCAAGGGGGACACAACGGGAACACTGGTCCAGCATAGGGCGGAGGGAAATGATCACTGAGGAAGTGAACTCATTTTTGTTTGTGTTTTTGATGGTGCTGGGGGTTAAATCCAGGGCCTCCCACACACCAGGCAAGTGCTCTAACGCTGAGCAACGCCCAGTCCCAGGAGGTGACCTCACGATGAGAGGTTTAGAACAAGGAGGGGAATCGGTGAAGGAAGATGAGAGGGGTGTCGTAGGTTCCCTGCAGCCCACCCTCCCAGAGCACCCGGCATCTTCCAGGATTCACACACACCTGGCCAGACAGCTCCCCACACTCCCCCTCCCATCAGGAAGGCCGCCTAGCTGGCTCTACTGTTTTGAGTAGGGGAATGGTCAGGGCTCACTGTGCAAACCGCACACTATCAAGTAACCTCCTAACGTGCCCCCAGGGCCCTCTGGTTAGTGCCTGAGGAGACGCTCCACAAAGACACCTTCCTGCAGGCTGCGGAGCCCCTGCTCCACTTGGCTGAGGTCCAAGCTGGGTTGATCCCACAGCCATGCCCAGCACGGGGGACGGGCCACGTTTCCTCCCTCCCCCTCCTCAGGAAGCTTGCACCCACACTCCACCCTCTTCCTGTTTCGCAGGGATGATTTCCTGATCTGTTTCCTTGCCACTCAGGCTTCAGGTCCTCCTCTTGGCCTTGTGGCGTCCTGGCTGAGTGAGATGAGGTCAGGCTGTCATGTCCCCTTCAAGCAGGGCCATCTCCTGCCTGACTCCACCTGCAGGCGCCGAGGAGTCCAGGAATCGTCCTGCGCCTCCCTCACATATTGACTGTCCAGTCTGTGCCCGGTGTGGGCCCAGGAGCCAAGGGTTCGAAGCCAAGTGCTCTCCAAGCAGGAGGTTTTGGAGAGCAGCTCAGGATACGTCACGAGCAAGGCCCCAGTGCAGAGTACGCTGAGGCCACTCAGCAGCTCATGGAAGGTCAAGGAGGCCTTCCTGGAAGGGAGGACATCCAAGGGGAACCTGAGGATGTATAAACATTTGACCAGGTCCTCCAGCCTCAGTGCAGAAATGGTGTGATTCAACTGGCCAAGGTGGGGCCAGGAGAACAAGATCCTGGTGAGAAATAGGAAGGACCTGAGTTGTTCCAGGCAGCTCTGTGACTGGGACTGTTTCTCACACGCTCTGAACTTCAAGTTCATCTATAAAATACCTTTTCCATCTCCTAGAAGGAGCCGAGGTCATGGAAATAAGAGCCGTGGGTGAGGGCAGGCACCGTGCTGCCATTTTGTGATCTGTGAAGGCAGTGGCATTTCAGCTTGGTTGAATTCCAGCCACCAGGAGTCTGATTCTAAAGTATGGGGACAGGGTAGGTGAGAGGACAGAGCTGTCCTGTCCGGGGCTGATCCTGAAGCTGGTCAAGTCTTACAGAGGTCATCATGTGGTTCCCTGCCTTGGACAGATGACCATGACTGAGGAGGTAATGGAATGAGGAGAGATTCACTCTTCATCAGGAAATGATCACAGGGTCCTGGCTTTTGTTGGTTCCACTTAACACACAAGGAAGAGTAAGGTCCCCTCTCTGCTTGCTGGCGGCAGTCACCTCTTCCCTGCCAGTCAGCACCCTGGACTTAGGTGGCCAGCAGGAAGCCCCCAGGAAGCAGAATCCTACAGAAGATCCCCAAGCCCTCAGCAGATCCCCGACTCCTCGTCTCACGTGATTCAGGGTCATCCAGATCTTCCGCTTGTCATTTCCCCCTGTCCAGCCCCGATTTTAATGGTTGGAAAGAGACTCCCCTTTCCTGGGCCCTGTTTTTAGTGGGAATGGGGAACAAAGGCTTTGTATCTGCAGAGCCCATTAGCCAGCCTCCCCTTGACCCTCACTCCGGGATAGAGTCACCCTAATCCATTAACCTCTCCCTGGCTGGCTCTCCCTCCACCCCCTGTTCCGGAAGCAATTCCAGTTCCCTGTGCCCCTCGTAAACCACGGGGCACAAAATGAATGTGTTGAGAGTTTCATGAGCTCCGGAGCCATGCTTGGGACAGGAGGATGGGTGCCCTGGAGCTCTGTGCCCACGGCAGCCCGCCAACCCACCCCAGGACCCAGGGCCCACTCCATGCTCAGGTCCCAGTGCTTCTCTCCCTGACTCTCACGTCTCTAAGAAGCCAAAGGCTTTGTCATGAGCCCCTCTCACTAGGAGGGGGAGCCACCAAGCCGGCTTCCTGGAGCCTGCTCTGATTCCTGATCAGCACCACTCACGTCATTGCTATAAAAGAGACCAGGCTGAGGGACAGGGAGGAGGGGTTGTGTGTGTGTCATAAACAAGGAAAGATATTTAGTGGTTTTCAAGCACCGTAGGCATCTCCAGGGATAGTATGAGGGGGAAAGAAACAACACTTTATTTGGAAACAATTCTGCTGAGATACAGTCTCATCTCGGCTTCTGGTTCCCTGCTGTTTATGAAGTGCTATGTGCTCAAAAATAGGGGCTGGATCTTAAAGTCACAGGCCGAGTTCTGGGCTCTGAATCCCAGGGCAGCACGGGACAGGTTATTCTAGGGGGAATGATCTGAGGAAGAGCAGCTCTTCTGTGACTCTGGTCACCTCATTCTTAGGGCTCTGGGGACACAGATCTCAACAGGCAGCTCCGAAAGCCTTTGTACCATGGAGTGACTGCTGTAGGAGGGATCCCCAAGGAGAGGGCCCAGAAGATCTCCCAAATGACAATCTCCAGGTGGAGGGTGAAACTAAATAAATGAGCCTCCCCTTGGCTCGCTTTCTCCAGGACTTTCCCTTCCATTTATGCCTTCTCTGCCCTGTGCAGTTTCCTGCTCCGAACCAGGGTGGACAATTACCCAAGTACCTTCTTTTCTCCTGGTGGAGACAGGCGAAGGAAGCTTATAATTTAAAAAAGTGGAGGGAAGCTAAATGCCATGGGGCAATAGAGGAAAAATTGGTGAACTCCAAAGAAATCCCACAGCTTGGTTACTAGTCATGTGCCAATGTTAATTCTACCAGGAGGGGAAACTGGTGAAGGACAGATGGGTAGTCTGTACTATCTTTGCAACATTTTTGTAAATCTAAACTTACTTTAAAATTAACTTTGTGTGTGTGTGTGTGTGTGTGTGTGTGTGTGTGTATACTAGGGATTGAACCCAGGGGTACTTAACCCTTGAGCCACATCCCAAGCCCTTTTTTATATTTTTATTAGAAATGGGGTCTCACTGAGTTGCTCAGGGCCTTGCGAAGTTGCTGAGACTGGCTTTGAACTTGAGATCCTCCTGCCTCATCATCTCAAGCCACTAAGATGACAGGCCTGTGCCACAACAATGCCCTGCTAAAATTAATTTTTTTTTAAAAGGTGGAAGCACTGGGGTTGTAGCTCAGTGGTAGAACACTTGCCTAGCAAATACAGGCCCGGGCTTGCTCCTCGGCTTCAAAAAATAAAGGAGGGAGGGTTGAAAAAAAAAAAAAAAACATAAAGACAAGCCATAAAATTCCCCCAATCCTAGCAGAAGAGCAAAGGGCTCTCTTGAGCCAAAAGGGATTAGGATCAAGTTTATCCGGATGCCCTCCAGTGCTTGACAGATTTCCTATCTGAAGTCTGATTCTTGGAAGTCAGCTCCTGGGAGGTTTGCCCTTCCCACAGTCTCTGCAAATGCTGGTCAGTAAACTTGCTTTTTTCTTTTCCTCTTTCTAGGCTCTCAGACCCCCAGGGTATCTCCTACTCCTAGCTTCTGGTCCCTGACAAACTGATCAAAGCCCCACTCATCCTCATCCAGCTCCAGGGAGTAACTCAATTGGAGGAGTCTTCAAAATTATTTTAGCTAGGGAATCCACGGCCTAAATGAAATCTAGCATGGACAGCAGCAGTGGGCCGAACATGGGCCCCCCACCAACATTCATATGTTAAAGTCCTAACCCCCAACTTCATGTAAAGGTTAGGACGTGGGGCCTTTAGGAGATGTTAGCGGGGAGCCTTTATGAGTGGGATTAGCGCCCTTAGAAAATAGGCCCCAAGGGGCTGGGGTTGTGGCTCAGTGGTAGAGCGCTTGCCTAGCATGTTTAAGGCCCTGGGTTCAATCCTCAACACAACATACATACATAAATAAATAAAATAAAAGGTTTATTTAAAAAAAAATAGGCCCAAAGACACCCTCCGCCTTCTACTCTGAATCTTCCAGTGCCTGGAGTTGGGGCTTCTGGCATTCAGAATTGTGGGCAATATGTATTTGTTGTTTATAAACAAGTCTATGAAATTTCATTATTGCCGCCAGAATGGATGAAGAGAAGAGCCAATCTTTGAAACAGATCATCTTGAAGCTAGTTAAAGCAGGGGAGTCCCTCCCCCCCAACTCCAGCACCCCTTTCTACTCCCTTATGGCAGCCACAAAGGGGGCTCCATGAGCCCTTGGGAAACCTCTGGGTCATCACGCATTCTAAACACCCCCCTGCGGGTCCTCTCAAGATGGGCTCCTCTTGGATGTCCCCCATATTCACCCCTCTGCTGACCCCCAGAGAGGATGGTTGTGCAGAAGCCCACCTTCTAAGTCTCCAAGAGGAAAATATATTTGACCCAAATTATTGACACAGGCCAGAAATATCCCCACACACTCACTGTCAAGGCCACCTCCTACAGTTGTCCTTAAATCTCTTTTGTTTCTGCAATTTCATCTTTTCCTCCTAGCACAGGAGGGGAAAAAAACGGACCTCACTGGGCCTTAAGTAAAGGTTTTTAAAGCTGTGGTTAAGTCCATCTCATAATCACCTTTTTTTTTTTTTTTTTTTTTTTAGTACCAGGGATTGAACTCAGGGGCACTTGACCACTGAGCCACATCCCCAGCCCTATTTTGTATTTTATTTAGAGACAGGGTCTCAATGAGTTGTTTAGCACCTCGCTTTTGCTGAGGCTGGCTTTGAACTCGTGATCCTCCAGCCTCAGTCTCCTGAGCTGCTGGGATTACAGGTGTGTGCCACCGCACCCAGACCATAATTACCTTTTTTTACAGTTACCTTCTCAGCCTGTTGCGTTGTTCTCTTTTTTTACGGAGTCCTTTGGTCTTGACCATAGGGCTAGGCCTTCTGAGCCCCTGAGGGTGCTGTAGGCTGGCGGGTATTCCAGTATGGCAGCGCTGGAAAGCAGCTTCCCACCAGCTCTTACTCACGTTCCTCCGCCTTGGCTCCCCCAGTTCTCCCAGCTCAGTCTCCCCCATCTTGGCAAGCTGGGCTCAGGCCAGGCAGAAACAGTAACAGCAGCCCCCTGATGCCTGTTGGCATTATTGGAAAAGTCAGCTTGGAAACCACAGAGGGGTTTAGAGTGTTGGGGCGAGAGCTGGGGAAGCGGTGCAGACAGTGAGACAGCTGAATGAAACAGCGTCTGCGTGAGTCACTGCTCTTCTGCCTGCCGCCCCAGTCCTGGCGTGAACCTAGAAGCTGGGAGACAGTTACCTTCTCAGCCTGTTGCATGGTTCTCCGAGGCAGAACCAGGAGGACCCAGCTGAGAATGACAGCAGGAAGGATTTAGGTTAGATGTCAAAAATGATTTCTTGAACTTTATGGGCCCCCGAAGATGTTCCAGTTTCCTGGGAGGCAGGCAGTAGCTTGCCAAAGCTCCACCTGCCCAAGGTAATTTCAGCAGCCCTGTCTGCCTTGAACAGCTCTTGTCTTGGTGTGTCCCTATTCATGAATGGATCGCATATGGTGACAACCCAGAATTGCCATCTCACTGCAAAATACACGGAAATGGTTGTTGAGTGCTCTCTTCTGTCACCATTGCTTCTGGAGACGGAAGTCATCACCTTGGCAAAATTAATTTGCTTGAAAACTAGTGTGGAGGACCCGCCTTTGCTTTGTCATCCAGGTGCCTGCATTCTATCACCCGCTGTCTTCCCCACAGTCACGTAGACTGGCTGCTTGGCAGGGCAATACTGAGACCTTCCATCCTTGAAGGAAGGTTGAAACCAGCCCCAGTTTAGAACTATGGGTCTCTAGCACAGAAAGCAGGCAGGCAGGGGTTAGTGCTCAGCATTTAAGACATCCACTGAATATCGGGCATTGGGATTGGTGCTTTATCAGCCTGTTTAAATCCAATCCTCCTAGACCCTATGAGGGAGAGATTATTATACCTGTTTTACAGATGAGCTACTCGGGTTAATAGTTTTCCCAAGTCTTATAGACCGTAGGTGTTTTAGTCTGAATGGAGGCAAGTCTTTGAGCATTGGGAAGAAGACTCTTTTTTAAAAATAGATATATTTAGTTGTTTAGTTGTTGATGGACCTTTATTTTGTTCATTTATATGCGGTGCTGAGAATCGAACCCAGTGCCTCACACATGCTAGGCCAGCGCTCTACCACTGAGCCACAACCCAGCAGGAAGAAGGCTCTTTCCACTCCACACATTGCTGTAATTAAGATAACACATGGTTAGTTGCAAAAGGCCAGGGACACCATGCAGCTGACCACTTCCCAAGCCCCTGCTATGTGCCAGAGCTCACCTCTGCCTTTTATTTATTTATTTATTTATTTATTTATTTATTTATTTATTTATTTATATTGGGAATTGAACCCAGGGGTGCTTAACCACGGAGCCACATTCCCAGACCTTTGCATTTTTAATTTTGAGACGGGGTCTTGCTAAGTTGCTTAAGTCCTCATGAAGGTGCTGAGCCTGGCATCAAACTTGTGATCCTCCTGCTTTAGCTTCTTCCCAAGTTGCCAAGATCACAGGCACCCATCACCGCGCCCGGCCTCCTCTCATTTATTCTTGTAACAACACTGTGAGATACTTGTTTAATCCCACCTTACAGATGGTAAAATTGAAGCTCAAAAAGGCCATGCCTTGACTGGGCCATGCTTCAAGGAAGGGGTAGAGAGAAGATTCGAACACAAGTTTGATCCTGAAGCTCTACTCTTTACTGTACCATGGTGTCCTTTGTAGAATTTTTCTGCCCTGATATTAGGAGCCTCTTTTTTGTCTTCATTCCTCCTACTACAGTGTAACCACAGCTATGAAAATACATTAATGTATGTTTGTTTTTCTTTGTTGTTTTTACTCAGGGCACTGCAGCAAATACACAAGTGATGACCGAGCCCCGGGGAGGTTACATGTACTCGCTTCTGTTTTATTTTCTCTTCATTCTGGAGCTGTCTTGGGCTTCTCTCCTGTGCCTTTCTGTCCCCCCGGGGTGTTCCTCTACTTTCCCACTTTCCCTCACCATCCTTTTCTGCTCCTTTAGACCTTGACAGCCAATCCTGCACCTCCAACTCTTCCTGTTGCCAAGCAACAGGCTTCCTACCTGCCCCATTGTGTTAGGATCTCCATGACAACAAGACTACCAAAAGGGGGGGGGGAGAGAAAGAGAGAGAGAGAGAGAGAGAGAGAGAGAGAGAGAAAGTTAGATTGTGGTGGGAGGAGGTGTTGAGACCCTGTATTTCAGGACATTCATGCAGTTTTGCCAGCTCTTTTTCAGGGTCCCCAGAGGGTATCACAAACTGCCTAACCCAAACCTCCTGAGAGCAAATCATGAGACTGAGAGTCTTCATGGAGGGAGGACCGTAGCTTAAGGGTACTCATAGGAGGACAAGGATGAGAGCCATGCACACTTTTTCTTTAGACAGATGAACTGGGCCATGTGATGACCTTCCTGTGAGTGGTCTGAGAAGGCAACCAGGATGAGGGAGGACTTTTCAGTAGTGAGACAGTGGAGAATGTTTTCCAGTAAGATGCAAGTTGGGATCTATCTGAGCCAGACCTGGCCTGGCCAGCAGCATTAGAGATAGATAGAGGACAAAGGATGTCATGAACAAGATTCTGGGCCACACAGGCTCCTGCCCGAGTACTGTGGGTGGGGGTGAGCCCTGTATGAGTCCTGGTCTGTCTGGCTCTGGGTAGTGGGTGGCCTCTGCACCTCTGCTTCCCTTCCCCAAAGGCCTGGAGGAAGGCTGCAGGGAGGACCAGGGGAAGAGGAGGTAGGGAAGGAAGTGAGAACAGCTCCGGATTTCCTGGTGCCCAGGCTGGAGTTCACAGAGGCACCCTGGCTATTCCGGCCACTGTCTCTGAGCACCTGACAGACGTTCACCAGGTGCCTATGGGACCCACCTGGGATGGAGACATTGGGTGATGTCTTAGAAAGGAGAACTAAAAAAGAAACAGCTGGCCAGGCACTCTATTCTTACATGGCCGGGAACCAGCCAAGATTTCAGGAAGGCAAGGACCTTCGTATTGTAAGTCTCCTGGCATGTGGGCACACAGGGACTGCTTGAGTTGAATTGGTTGATCAAGGCAGATGATGCATGGGAGACCCCCCAATCCAGCACCCTGCACTCACGGGGACTCAACAAACCCTCCCATTTTGTTGGTACTTTCGTCACTGGTACAGCATGTCAACTTCAAAGCTTTCCTAAGGCCAAGGGTCATCCTGTCATCCTGGACCTGAGCATTCCAGAAGAATGTCTCTGTCCCTCCAAATTCTAAACAGGACCCTCCCCCCAAATAAAAACCCAGTCCCAGCATTTAGTGATCATCATGGACAGAAAATTCTTCCCCACCTCTCAGGTCAATCTTCAAACAGCAGTCCATGTTCTTACTGTGTTCAGTCGGGAGGGACCACACAAGGGCGGGGCCTGCTGACCACGGGGCCACCCCATGCGTCTTCTCCTCCAGCTCTGTTCCCCTACCTGGCCTGACTCTTCCAGAACCTGTTTCTGCTCTCGGTATGTGTGGCCAAAAAGAAGGCCAGGCCAAAAGGAAGGCCAGACCCCCAGCGGGCTACAGCCCCACTGCCCAACAAGGCAGCTTAGAAGCAAGATTCTCACTGCTGAGACAGAGGTTGCGAGTCTTTCACTCCCAGCCGCTGCTGTAGGAAGGAGCTGGCTGATCTTTCTGAACAGCAATTTCCAGTTTGGAACTGAGAGTCTTTATAAGATTCTCCTCTTAGACCGAATGATTCTCCTTCTAAGAACATAGCCTGAGGAAAGAATCTCTGACTTCAGCAAAACTTGTTTGGAAGTTTATCATACAATCATTCATAATAGTGGAAACAACGTTAATAGCTAATGAGGTGGAAAGGTTGAATCATTTTTATAGAATGCATTCACATAATAGTTTATTATCTATTAAGTATGTTCTAAAATAACTCTTGGAGACTTTATTTTAATTTCTTACAGTACTAGAAATTGAACCCAGGGCCTAGCATATACTAGGAAAGCACTCTACCACTGAACTACATCCCCAGCTTTTTTTATTTTACATTGAGGAAGAGCCTTGCTAAATTGCCTGTGCTGACCTTGAACCTGTCATTCTCCTGCCTCAGTCTCTAGAAGAGCTGGGATTATAGGAATAGACCACCATGTCTAGCAACTTTTGGAGATTTTTTAAATGAAAAGTAAAAATGATTAATACACAGTACATGAAAAGATATAAAATGTATATGTAGTATAACTTTAATTTGTGTGTGTGTGTGTGTGTACAGAAGTGTGCATGAGAGTGTACAGCAAAAAGCCTACAGGAAACAATATCCAGTAGGATGGTGGGCTCTTAGTTGATAGATATTTTCCTAGATTTTTTTTTCTAACGTTCATGTTATTATTTTTATGAGTAATAAGAACTACCCCCTTCTTCTTTTCTTTTTTTTTGGTATTAGGAATTGAACCCAGGGGTTCTTACCATGCAGCCACATCCCCAGCCCTTTTTATTTTTTATTTTGAGACAGGTTTTTGCTATATTGCTTAGGTTCTCACTAAATTGCTGATGTTGGCTTTTTCTTTTTTAATTTTTTTGTAGTTGTAGATGAACAGAATGCCTTTATTTTATTTATTTTATGCAGTGATAAGGATGGAACCCAGTGCCTTCACATGCTAGGCAGGCGCTCTGCCACTAAGCTCCAGCCCCAGCCCTGAGGTTGGCTTTGAACTTGTGATCCTCCTGCCTCAGCTTCCCGAGCTGCTGGGATTACAGGCATGCAGCACCATGCCTGGCTAAGAACTACTGTTTTAAGCACTCCTATGCTAAGCATGGTCCATACATTATCTTATTTCATGCTTACACATCGTCCCAGTGATGTCAATCCCCATGATTTTCAGATGAACCAGCCAAAGCTTAGAGAGGCTAAGTAACTTTCCTACAGCTATACAGCTTATAAATAAAAGCAGACTCTAAACAGAGCCCACGAAGTTGTGAAAGATTAATACTGTCATGCAGTGTAGGGGTATGGGTGTGGGCAGGTAAGTAATGCCAATCTGCATGGCCTGTGGGTTTCTGCTCCAAGTGTATAAATGCCACTGCTTCCCAACTCGGGATCCTCTTGCTTGAGCTGTGCTTGTCAGGCAGTCCCCGCCAAAACTCCTGATGGAATCCCTCAGGCAGAGATGACTCTGTTCAGAGTCCTGTAACACAATTCCAGGGCAGTGAGGCCCTAAGTGTGGTCTGGGAGAACAGTTGCATCTGGGGTCTGCCAGCAGAATGGGGGAGGAGACCACCCCCGGGCATCTCCCATACATCACCTGTCCACCGCCTGGTATCTGGAAGTTCACTGGGCCTTGGGGAGCTATGCTTTGGGAGCCTCATTGCTCATGGAACTGTTTCTGAGCCTGGGATCAGTGGTGGGGGGGGAGTTTCTCTCCTGCAGCTCGGGCACCAGCCAGGCCAGGCGCCTCCCTCCATGCATGACTGCCACACTAATGTGCTGCTGGAGGTAGGGAGTCGTCCTGGCTTGGCAGCACGGGCTGGTAGGAACAGGGCTGAACGTGGTCATAGCCTGGCTCCGGGGGAGGCTGTCGGAGCCAGCAGGACAGGGGAACTTGGCTTCGCTTAGGACACACAGACATTAAGGAAATTGATGATCTCTCTGCTCTGGAATGAGAGGCAAGGAGACTCGAATTCTATTCATACTGGAATTGCTTGCCCCACTTTTCAGATGGGAAAGCAAAGGCCCAGAGCCTGAATAACCCAGGAGACACTAGTGCCGGAATCCAGTCCAGCGCCCTGACTCCCGGGCTGCCAATGACTATTGGGTCTCACAACTCAACTCAAGCCTCTTATCTCCCACGCCACTCTTTGCACGGTCACAGCCACTGGGGAAGGCAGAGCTCATTAGAGACCAGTGCAGCCAGTCTGGTCTGGTCCTCACAGCCCACTCCCACCAACGGGTCCAGAGTCAGACTGTGAGTCCCAGCCCTCTTCAAACACCAGGATGTGGCCCGTCAGGCTGAGAAGCAGCCCACACGCTTACAAAGTGGTTTGGTCTTCTGGGATGAGGCCTTTAAGAATGGTCCCGAATCCACCAGACCTCCCCTGCCCCAGCACCAAGGAACCTCCGTCCCCTATCCCAGCTCCAGTGGTGCAGGTCTTTGAGGCCAGGGAAGTATGTGGGATTTGTTGAGTGACACCACTTTCATCTGCCTGGCTGGAAAACCCATCCGTGGAGAAATGCTGGAAGCTTTAAGTTGGAGGAGAAAAATAATAATGAAGTGAGTGTGAGAAGTCCGGAGCTGACAGCTCTGGTGGGAGACGTGGCCTTCTGGCCAGCTGCCTGGGGGTTTGTGCAGGCTCAGGTTTCTGTCTGAATGGGGCTCCTCCGCTTACCCCTGCCCCTCCTCCACTCAGCAGCTCCTGGGTCCATCTGGAATCTAAGCCATTGCTTGGGAAGCAGGACCTCTAGTAACTCTGCCCTGGAAGGAAGGTGTATGGCTGGGATGGGGGAGGGAGGCAGTGGGGAGTAGGGGAGGTATAGATTGTCTTCAGGACATTTTCCCCCAGGGACCTAGGCATTTGTACACTTGTGACTTAAAACTCTGGGTTCTAATCTGTATTACAGAAAGCCTCCCAAATGCTGGGTGTTGGGAGCTGGGAACTGCAGAGCAGGAGGTATTCTGGATGAAAGGAAGGTGCCTGGGAGCTGAGAGGAGGGAGGAAGGGCAGCTTTTTTGCTCCACTGGGGATGAAGGAAGCTGTGTGCTGGCTGCACGAACTTCCGGTGCCAGCTCAACTTCCTGGGAGGTATTTATAACTGACTTTCAGCCCCCAGTGATTTGTGGGACAGTTTTAAACCACTGATTTCATTAGCACTAAATCATTTCTCTTGGCTAATTGAAAAGGAACCAAGAGTGGAGCCATCTGAATGGATCAAATCAGCAAAAAAAAAAAAAAAAAAAAAAGCCAATATGCTGATACAGCGTAAGTCTTCAGCTGGGATGGTTCTGGGGCCCCTCCCTGAAGTTCAAAATCCACTTCTCTCTCAAAAGGCCAGAGGCTGTGAGAAACAAGCCCCCAGAATGGAGAATTAGGAAATGAGCTTGGCTTTTAGCAGGGATGGAGGTTAGACATTTGAAAGAACTTCCAGCCTAGGGAGATGGGATGAGAGATTCTGAAAGAGGTGGAAGAATGAAGTGGCCATTTCTTCTGTGTAGCTGTTTGAAGTTTCCATGTGTCCTGCCTCTGTCAGCTTGGGCATAGACAGAATGGCCCATGGCCAGGAAGCACTGTTGGGGGAAGCTGGTGATGGAGTGGCCTGGGAACATCAAGTCTAGGTATTATAGAACTCAGAAGCCTCTTCTGGGAAGAGGACTGGGCTGGGCTGGGCTGGGTGTGAAAAGTAGGGTCTGGGCTCCTGCTGGATCACTTAACTGTAAATGCCAGGAAGCTGAACACCCAGCATTACCTGCGATCTCCACCGCCAGCCCCATCTTTCCTCCATAAGAACACAACCACCATCTGGCCAAAAAGGAGACCATGCCACCGTAGGATAATGGAATCCCTGAGAGATGTTGGCAGAGCCCTGGGCTCTGGGGGTGAAGATGGGAGGGGAACGATGAGTCCCACTGCTATGAACAATCCTGATCCCTATTCTGAGCCAGGAGCCAGCCAGGCGGGCGCTCGGGGGATGCAGAGCCCCCACCGGCTTCCCTGCCAAGTCCTGGCCAGCCGACCCCAGCTTCCTCCCCTTCCTGCCGATGCTCTGCCCACTCTCAAGTGAAAACCACTGGCTGCCCATCTTTGTCCTCTCCACACAGCCTGGGGTGACTGCCTTCTCTGCCAAGGACCAGGCAGCTGAATGGCTCTCTGAGTGGTGTGGACATGGGGGATGGGCTAGGCTCTCCTATGCAAGGCCCCTGGACTGCCCACAGCTCAGATCTTCCATCCTCTCTGTCCTGAGAGGTTGGCAGAGGTTAGAGACTGGAAAGAAGGCGAGGCCTGCAGCAAGTGACTATTGCAACCCTGTCCTCAGCCCTGAGGGCATCTTCACGATGCTCAGGCTGAGGAACACAGGGAGGTGTGAGGGGAGAGCACAGCCCAGGAGTCACCAGGCTACTGCTACTCAGCAGTGTGACCTGGGGCAGGCTACTTCCTTTCAAGCACACGGATGTTCTCACGTGCCCGTGTAACCTCAGCTCTGGTGCCACGCAAGAGCTGTACAAGGCCCCTAACCCACAGGTGGTGAGTGCAAGTGTTGTACCCACAGTGGAGGCGTTGGGGCCTGTTTTTCCAGCGAAAGTCTGTGAGCACACTCCCAGAGAGAGGACACAGGTGTTTCCTCATCTCTGGGCTGGACATGAAGTGAACCAAAGGGGAAGGACAGTAAGGGACAGGAGGAATAGCAGGAGTCAAGTACAAGGTGTGTGTGTTTAAGAATCTGTGTGTGAGGCTGGGGGTTTAGCTTAGAAGTAGATCACATGCCTAGCATGTATGAGGTCCGGGCTCAATCCCCAGCACCCCAAGGAAAAAAAAAAAAGAACTTGAGAGTGTTTATGACAAATGTGTATGTGTAAGAGTGTGTGCAACCCCATGTCTGTATGCAGGTGTGCATCTCTCTATGTCAGTGTGTTTCTCTGTGTGTCTGTGTGTATGTGTTGGGGAGGATGTGTGCGACTATGTCCATTTCTATGTCCACCTGAGTATAGGTATGTGTAAGTGTGTGTGTGTGTGTGTGTGTGTGTGTGTGTGTGTGTGTTAGTCCATATAGGTTGCTATAACAAAATACCTCATATTGGGACGTTTATAAACGAGAAATGTGTTGATCACAGTTCTGGGAGCTGAGAAGCCCACAGCACCAGCAGATTCAGTATCTGGGAAGGGACAATTCCTCATAGCTGGTGCCTTTTGTGTGTCCTCACATGGTGGAAGAAAGGGACAAATGTGCTTTCTTAAACCTCTTTTATTTATTTTTATCATCATCATCATTATTATTGGCATGGGGAGGAAGCCAGAAGTGCCCTACCACTGAGCTACATCCGTAGCCCTTTTTATTTTTGAAACAATTGAAGTCACTGAGGCTGGCCTCAAACTTGCAATCTGCCTGCCTCAACCTCCTGAGTAGCTGGGATTACAGGCATGTGCCATCAAGCCTGGCTTTTAAGTATCGTTTATAAGGGCACTAATCCCATTCATGAAAGCGGAGCCCTCATGACCTAATCTATGCCCAAACATCCCACCTCCTAATTTTATTGCATTGAAGATTAGGTGTCAACATGTGAATTTGGAGGAACCAAACATTTAGATCATGGAAGTACATACCTTGTATGAGTGTGAGTGAGCATTGTGGGTAGTACGTCTGTGTGTGTGAGTATTACTCTGCATGTGGTATTTGTCTGAGGCAAGCAGTAGCACAAGTCACCCCTTTGCTGTGGCACCAAAGGACACAACTTTCTGTTCCTTGAGACCAGACTGGGCCTCCAACTAGAAGTGAAGCCTGAGTTGAGGACTGCATGGGAAGACTGATCAGGATTTTTTTTTTCCTGTTCTTTCTTTCTTCATGTGTGCACACGCATGTGGTGTGTGTGTGTGGATTAAACCCGGGGGTGCTTTACCACTGAGTTACATGCTCAGCCTTTTTTTTTTTAATTTAAATTTTTGCAGTGCTAGAGATAAACCCAGGGACTTGAGCTACATCCTCAGCTCTTTTTATTTTATATATATATATATATATATATATATATATATATAAGTTTATATATATATAATTTTGTTGGGGTAGGTACCAGGGATTGAACTCAGTCAGGGGCACTCGGTCATTGAGCCACATCCCCAGCTCTATTTTGTTTTTTATTTGGTGGTGCTGAGGATTGAACCCAGGGCTTTGTGCATGTGAGGCAAGCACTCTACCAACTGAGCTATATCCACAGCTCTAGAGACTGAGTTGCTTAGCACCTTGCTTTTGCTGAGGCTGGCTTTGAACTCTCGACCCTTCTGCCTCTACCTCCAAAGTCAGAGGGATTACAAGCATGCACCACCATACTTGGCCTGATCAGGATTTCAAGGGCAGAAGAAAGCATGTAGCAGATGGAATGGGGAAGCTTGTGAGGAGGCCTGTGTGGTCTAGGAGTTCCTCTGTGGCATCTGGACCTCAAGGTCATTCTATCCACTTTCTGGTCTCTGGATACATTACACCTAAGCCATCTTCCTATAGTCAGAGTGCCTCAACTTCAGAAGGGTCTCCATGAAAAGAGACCCCTCCTCTTCCTTCATGAACCCGCGCCAGGGTCTTAAACGTGCTTAGATTGGAAACTCAGCCTAATCTTTGGATTTGTTTACCCACCCCACTCCAATCTCATATAAATTGGTTGCTCCATTCATAATCAAACAAGAAAACAGAAATTTAGGTTAAAAGTGAAATATTCTGGTGACAATGTTTATGTTATTCTGACTAGAATGGTTGACAAAAAGTGCTAATGGTAAATTTGGGGGTCAAACAGAGAAAGGAGATAAATTCTGTGCTGATGACTTAATAATAACTAGCATGTATTCAGTGTCTATTATGATCAAGGCACAATCTGAAGGATTTTCCTCGAACTCACCGAATATAACAACTCCATTAGGAAGGTCTTATCATCATGTGCATGTTACAGATGAGGAAGCCCATGGAGGTCAAGTACCTTGCTCTTGACCTTAGGCAGGAAGCCCTACAAATTTGCACTGGCGAGTGGATAAGTAGGAGAGTGGGAAGATGAGGACAGGGCAAATAGAGAGCGGGTGGCCAGGTTCCAGACCTCTGTTTTGGGCTACCACTCTGTACTGTGCAAGGTCTGTGCTTCAGTGCCTGAGTTCAGAGATGCTCTAACCCTTCAACAAGAATAAGTCCACTGTCTTTCTTCTATTTTTCCTTTTTCCCTCCCCCATCTCCCCCTTTCCCCTCCTCTCTACTCCCTTCCTTCCTTCTTTCCTTCCTTCCTTCTCTCCTTCCCTCTCTCCCTCTCTTAATATAACGTACCTTTTCGTTGCTGTGGTTTAAAAGTCCTGACCTCTTGGAACCGATATCATAACTGTATTCCCCAAACGCAGTCGCGGCCCCTTTAACAGGGCCGCTGCAGGAGGAGCTGTCCTATCAGCACCACGGCCGCCGCCCCGCGCGCCCCGCCCACCCGACGCTGCCGCAGGCGCCGCTTCAAGGGCAGAAAGGGCTGTCGGCGAGCTGGCCCTGAACTTGCCACCTGAAGAGTTCTCTGGGCCTGGGAGGAACGTTCTTCCTCCCCGAGCCCCGCCTTTGGCCCCGCAGATCAGAGGGAGCTGGCACTTAGGCCCTCACCACCTTCTGAGCTGAAGTTAAATATTTATAGCCCCCAAATACTTACTGGCTCTGGGGCTTGGAGAGCATTAAGCCAGGAGACTCCATTTGTCCTGATGGGGCCTGGGGCCAGAATGAGTGGAGGCTGAAAGATCTAGAGGCTGGGCATGGAAAGGAGACTGGAGGGTGAGCAGCACAGAGGAGTGGTTACTGGTTCCCAGTGCAGCCTCTGGAGTTGGTCCATCTGGGTCTAACCTTGGCTTTGCATTTACTAGCTGTGTGATGGTGAGCAAGTTCTTTAGCTTCTTCTCTGTGCTTCAGCATCAGAGCCTCTGAGGTAGGGATGTTAATAATGGCAGCCAATCAAAGGACAGTTTAATACAGGTAGAGCGCTTCCCACGGAGCCTGGCACGCAGTTAGTCAATGCAATGAAAAAGAATTTGGTTTAAAAATAAAGCACCAGGGTGAGGAGGCGAGCAGACAGCAGGGGTGTGGACTGAAAGGAGAGGAGTGGGACAGGCTGGAAGTGTGTGTTGGGGGTGGTCTGTACACCATGCTCAGATCCTAGGATTGTTCTACTTCCTGGAGGAAACCACCAGCTTCTCCACTCAACTGCCATTCACCTGACAGTCCCATTTGATATCGGAATTTAACTCCTTTCCTTCTGAGAGCAGGGACAGCTGTTCTCCTTAACATAATTTCTGCCATTTCTTGAGCACCTTCTATTTGCCCATCTCTATGCTAAATGCCTTATTTTTATTCACTTTACTTAATATTTATGAAATCCCCATGACTAAGTTAGTGCACAGGGCTCTGAGCCCAGAAAACTTAACTTGTTAAGCCACATAGCAAGAAGTAGCAGAGCTAGAATTTGAACCTATTGATGCTACAGGTTTCTGTTCCTGGCCAGGCTAGTGGTCTTCCTCTGCTCTGCTGAAGGCTGCAGGCAGCTCATCCTCTATCCCTGGGTACATGGGATGGAGGGTTACTTGGAAAAGAAGGTCATTTGTCCTTGTGATCATAATAGCAAAAACATCTATTGGGTTCTTTACCATATTAAGCATTTCATGTTTATTTAACTGATATGTTTTTTCCAAGTAACCATACTAGGCAGGTCTTGGTCTTAGTCTCATTTTAAATATCATAAAACTCGGAAGTTCTGGAATTTTCCTGAGGTCAAACCATCAGCAAATGGTAGAGACAAGTTTTGAACCCAGGAACTCTAGCTCCAGAGTTTTACTCTCTAACCATTATAACCACACAGTGTCCCTGAGGAGCAGATTCTGTATTTTGGAACTAATGGATAGACCCAGGGGCATGGGGGAATCCTATCATCAAATGAGACAGGGTCTTGCTAAATTGTAAGGCTGGCCTTGAACTTGTGATCCTCCCACCTCAACCTCCTAGGTAGCTGGGATTCTAGGAATTCGCCGAGGTGCCTGGCTGTTTTCCTCTCCTGATGCACACTGCACATGCTGCTTGCTGTGCATGTGTTTCTTCCCCACCAGATTTCTGGATCCTTGAGAGCAGAAGTTGGGCCTCAGCCATTGTGATTGCCAGGGCACCTGGAAAAGCACCTGGCATATGGAAAGTGCCCAACCAGGGTGTGTAGTTGTTGAACAAAGGGATCCTGCCACAAATCCTTTAATAAATGGGAAGCTCTTTGTCATGTGAAGTACTAACACCTTAGTGTAATTTGCTGAGGACAAGGATCCTCACGATGAGGGAATTAAGGAATTCCTGAGACCCTCGTGTTATTCACTGAGGATAAGTGAAATTTCAGTGCTTAGGAGGAGAACATATTTGGGGGTAGGGGATCTGATAGAATCTCCCAAGTACATACATACACACACACACACACACACACATTAAATATTACCTTGCTTCCCCTTCCAGGTTCAACCCTAACCTGCCCTTGACCCTCCTTCAGACACTGCAAAGGTGTCATAAAGGATATTGGGTGTTGATATCCAAGCTCTTTGATTTGAACAGAGGCCAGTCCAGGACTTGGGGGCCGTTACAGCTAACCGTGCTCATCTCAGGAAGCCAACATTACCTTGTTCATCCTGCTTAGGACTTGAGACATTGGGGAGTAGGGATGGAGTCAGAAAGAAACTAAGTCCCAGAGCAAGCGTGTTGTCTCCCAAATCATTTGGTCCATGAATAACATAGATTGGATGCCACAGCCATCTGCCGGCATCTGTCTGCAGCCCAGGAGAAATCACCTGGGCAGAGGCTTCACCCTTGATCTCTGGGGCCACCATTGTTTACAGGTCTCAGAGCCCACCCTCCCCATGCATTCTCTTCCCTTCCTTCCCCATTCTCTCCACCCTCCACTGTCAGAGACCTGTAACCCCAGAACCTTCCTCCTAAGTCCCTAGCCCAGCCCACATGTGCCACCTGCCACCAACCAGGCGATATTAAACCTGTGCCAGGCTGGATTAGGCCCATCATTTCCTTCCCTCTCTCCATGTTACTTACAATCTCACATGGGACAACGCCCCTCCCTGTACCACCCGTACCCCCAGCACTACCCAAGGCAAACGCTATGAGAAGGGCAGGAAAAACGGGCAAGATCTGAGGTGTTGGGGAAGAAAGAAAAGAAAAAGGCCTCCTTTGGTGCTACCTGTAAACAAGATTCAGCCTCCCTACCCCTCACTTGAAACTCTATCTCTGGAAGGCCCAGACCAGCCATCCAAGCAAAGAGAGAGCCAGATACTTTTTTTTTGGGGGGGGGGGACACTTTTTTTGGTACTGGGGACTGAACCCAAGGGTACCTAACCACTGAGCCACATCCCCAGCCCTTTCTTTAATATTTTATAAGGAGATCTTGCTGAGTTGCTTAGGGCCTTTCTAAGTTGCTGAGGCTGGCTTTATTATATATAGTTGTCAATGGAACTTTATTTATATGTGGTACTGAGAATCAAACCCAGTGCCTCACACAATGCTAGGCAAGTGCTCTACCACTGAGCCACAACCCCAACCCTGAGGTTGGCTTTGAACTTGCAATCTTGTCTCCGCCTCCCAAGCTGCTGGCATCACAGGCTTGCACCACTGTGCCCAGCTTGGACACATTTTTGTGTGCCCAGAGGATCCATCCAAGAACCTGGGCATCCTGCCTATCTGCATTCAAATCACACAGCTCTCCCACTTTCCATCCTTGTGCATCCTTGGGCAACTCACAAAAATCTCAGCATCATGTTCCTTACCTGTGAAACAGAGATAATAAAACTCACCATCTCAGGTTGTTGTAAAAAACTAAAAATAATGTCTCAACAAAGGAGCCTGTTCCCCGGGCCTAGGGCTCAGTGTCCTCAGAGATGCCCTTAAAGACGCTGAGTACCTTTGTGTTCCCACTCTGAAAATATACCTGGAACAGTCATTGTGACCCCTTTACCACCATGCCAGAAGGACTCACCCCATCTGGGGAGCCCTCTACCACCCCAAACCAGATCTGATTCTCCCAGGCTTTACCTGGGACAGTGGTTTTCACTTTCTATATGCATCCTAGCCCCATCCCCCTAGGGGCTGTTATCCAGGGAAGATGAGAGAGCAGGGCCCCAATTGCAGTGGAAAGGGAGGTTGGGGCTCCTGGGACCTACCACAGAAATGTTTTACAATCCTCCCCCATTGAGCTTTTGAAAAAATGATGATCCAGTAAGAGCAGCGATGGTGTGTGATCCATTAGCGAATGAGGTAGGCGCAGCCTTCGGCCTTTTGGCTCTCTTAGCTGAAAATCTAGTCAGTCCTAGGCAGAGAGCCTGGGGAGGTCTGAGCCACGGGAGTCCAGGCCTGTCCCTGCAGAGCGTGGAACTGGGGATGCATGGAGGACAAGTTAGGTGAGTCGGGCTCCTGGGAGTTTGGTTCCTTGGCAATAAAAGCCAAGTTGGGGAGTAGCTCCCAAAAGAGTCTCAGGCAGAGCCAAGATGCTGTTCTTCCAGAAGGAGTGTTTAATTGGATTTGGAACCCATGCTGGGACTTGGTGGGGCTTGGGGCTGAAGGCAGAAGCAGAAGTGGGTCAGGCATGATGGCACACCGATGGTACACCCCTGTAATCCCAGCAACTCAGGAGATTGAGGCAGAAGGATCCCAAGTTCAAGGCCAGCCTTGGTAATTTAGTGAGACCTGTGTGAAAATTAAAAATAAAGGACTGGTAATATAGCTCCAGTATCAAAAAAAAAAAATTATAAGAAATGGGCCACATGGCACCTTATTGGAGAGGGGACCGAATCTGGGAATGCTAACATCTCAGAGATGATGCGACAGGTCAGTGTTCTAAGACCCTTCTTTTAGGAATTCATATGATTGTCTCTGCTGGGCAGTGCATAGCCCAGCTCTGCTGAAAGCCAAGGTCAGCTCGGACTCACATGAACATCTGAATACGTCTGCATGTATGTTTCTGGTCCTGCTCAGCATCTTCACAGATGCACAAAGCTGACTGCTAAGGGGTCATTGGATAGAAGGAGGAAGACAAAGTAAATCCACTGTCACCTCTACTGGGGAAGAATTCAGACTACAGGTCCATAAGCTAAAGCATGGTGTTTTCTTCTTATCTTAAAGACTTCCGGTCTCTGCCTGTCTGCAGTTTCTAGATACCATCCTGCCCTCATTTTACATAACGGTCACAAAGAGGTTAAATAATTTTCCAAATTCTCACAGCTTCAGGTGGTAACTGCTTGACCTCCTCTGAGATCTCCTTATGAAAGTACTTCTCGGTCCCCATCATTGGGCCCTTCTTGGTTATGCTGGGGCTGGGAACAAGGCAGGATGCCTACATGGGAGACTGGGAAGACAGCGGGTGACTCAAAGCATCCCTTCAGTCTGGTGGGTGGTCGGGGAGCAGCATGGATAGATGGGGAGGAAGTAGAAGTCAGGCAAGCCCTGGACATAGTCCTCCAGGTCTAGGCAATGGGCAGCCATTGGAGAGACAGAAGTGAGCTGCTCGTGGTTCCTGAACACCCATGCCTTTGCCACCCTCCTCTGCTGGAGGAGGCAAGGGCTGCTTTACCTCATCCAGTAATGGCATCAAGTCATTAAAGTACAAATTGGAGGAATGGAGGAGGGAGGTCACAGCACTTCTTTCTTGTGGAGATTATTTCACCTTTGTATAGAGCCATCCTAGAAGCTCCAACTCTCCCAGGGGTTCTATAAATCCATCAATGTTCAAGACTCTGCATTGACTGCTTACGGTTTAGCCTGTAGCTGGTCCCAGCGCGCAGGGTCAAAGGTAAGGGAAAGGTCAGCAACAGCCATAAACAATCCCATGCTGTTGGTGACAGCTTCATCTACAATATGAGAGAGAAAGTCCCACTGGGCTGAGGTGGACGGCTGTGCTTTGGTGGTCTCTTTAATGTCTAGATGTCCTTCCTCTCCATCTTCACTTAATAAGGAGTTTACCCTGCAAGAGGCAAATTGAATATTTTCATTGCATGTAAATCTTTGCCCACATCTTTAATCATTTTCCTAGGATAAATTTCTAGATCTGGCATTGATCCCACAGCAGTGTGTGAGGGCCCAGACTCTTATCAACACTCAATATTATACTTTCCTTTCTGTAAGACAGTAAATCTGATAGCAACAAATAATAACCTATTTAATTTCCATTTCTTAAATTTCTAATGGAACCCTTTGTCTTTGTATTGTTCTGGCCAATTATGTTTACTAGTTCATGAGTTTCTGGGTGTCCTTTGCTATATTCATTAGAGTGTTTGCTTCTTAAAATTGATTTAGTAATATTCCCCATCTGTAAAGGTCTGAACTCCTGGTTCTTCGTACCTGTTTCAAATATTTTTATGGTTTTCTAATACTTTAAACCTCTTTAAAGGGGTTTCTTTTTTGTCCATACAGAAGTTTTCATTTTTATGTACTCAAAAATCTATCAGTATTTTCCTTTATGGTTTCTGTCTTTGATGTGGTGCTTAGAAAGGGCTTGTCCATAACAAAATTATGGAAATATTCACGCATGTGTTCTGAAAACTCTTTTATAGCTTCATTTTTTACATTTGACTCTTCAATCTGTCTGGAAACGATTGCATGTGTCTTTGTGAACTGCTGCAAAAACCTTTTAAATGAGTGTGAGTCATTCATTAATTAATATGACAGGATGGGGGAAATTAGCAGAGGGGAAGGGGTTGAGATCTGGGAGAGAGACGGAATAATTAATGGATCAAGGTTTGGAAGAGAAGGGATCTAGTGCCGTTGGTAGAAGGTATTTAGAGGGAACTTTCACAAAACAAAAGTGGGACAGTCTCTGAGACTAGACCAAGGGGACAGGAGGCAGCAGAAGTATTTTGCCAGGGCAGGAGTTCAACAGGGAATGGGTAGAGTTGAAGACTGTGAACAGGGTACCCAAATCCCCACTGACTGTGGGACAGGGGACAGCAGGGTGGAGCCAGGAGAGATGGCCTTGATGAGGAGGACCAGAGAATGGTAGGAGCCAGGTGGCAGGAGCCTCAAGGAGAGATTTACCAGTTACAGGTTTATGATGGGGAACCGTGAGACTGGCTGTTGTAGCTCTGAGCCCAGTGTCATGTGGAAGAAGACCTCGTTCCACTGGAGAGACGTTGCAGGGGAGAGCCAGGGACCAGCTAGGTGTGAGTAGAAGGAACAGACCAAGAAATGGCTGAGGGCATGAGGGAGCTTGTTTACTGTGGACAGGGCTTTCTAGATTCAGGGTACCATGAAAGATCTGAGAGGGAGGGGGCTGTGGGAAAGATATTCTGTCCCCAGTCCTTGGGAGGAAGTCAAGGAAAGTTAAACAAAGCCCATTTGTAGAGTGCATAGCAGTTCGCAAAGCACTTTCACATGTGAGTTTGCATGAGTGCTTTGCAACAACAGTCCTTTGGAGCAGAGAGGTTCAGGGATGTGGCCTGGTCAGGATATGAATCCAGCAGTCTCCATGCTCAAGCTTCTGTCCCTGGGGGTAGGTGGTGCTTGGGCCAGGACCTAATGATCTTCTCTCCCCTCTCCCCACAGGACAGTAGTCCACCCTGAAGCTTCGCTGACCATGAATGGGATGGCCAACGTGAATTCTGCCAGCCGCCCGCACTATGCCTCTTCCATTCCTGTGCCTCGAGCGTCTTCCCAGACCAGGATCCATACACCCGGTGCCTCTCCCCAGCTGCGGCCCCGCCAGGCTGGCCTGGCCCTGAGCCCCCAACGAGCAGCCTCTCCAAGACTGGGCAAGGCTGCAGGTCCTTCCAGAAACTCCTCCCCCAAGGTCTCCCGGGGCAGAGGCACCCCCAGGGCTGCTGGGGCAGCGAAGGAATCAGCAGAGGATGGAGAAAGCCTCCCCAGCTCTCCCTGGAGCAGTCCCAGGGTAACCCCCAAAGCAGCCTTCTCCAGCCAGGCAGGGTCCAGAAGAGTCAGAGAGGCTCAAGGCACCCATGGGAAGAAGAAGGCCCAGGAAGGGATTCCAACCCGCCAGACCCGGGGCAGGAGCCCGTCCCGGACAAGCTGTCATGGAGAAACCCACATACCAGGGACTTCTGAAGGTCGAAAGCCTCCTAGCTGCCCAGGAAAAGATCAAAGAGACATAAACTACAAAACTTCTGGGATCCTCAGGTCTTTGGAGCCCGACGACAGAGCATCTTCAGGGGCTTCCTCTCCAGTCTGCAGTCCCATGCAGAGCAAGCGCCCCTCCCCGACCCCAGCCATTAGCTTCTCCTCCGTCCATCAGCAGAGCCAGCCGGTCACAGCCACCGTGGCCCCCTTCCAGTACAGGTGAGCTGGGGGAAGAGGCAGGGAAGGAAGGAGGGAAGAAAGGTGCGGGGACCCAGGGACAAGGCCAAAGAGGAGAGGGGCTTTGACGACCAGTGATTGGTGGAGACCAGAGGGCCCCAGCGTATAGGCAGGTGGAGGCCTAAAAACCTGGGGGTTTGGCAAGGTAAGATGAATGGAGAACACAAAAGGGGACCCTAATCCAAGCTCTGGTCTTTCTGAACTCTGAGGACTCTACAACAGAGACTGATAAGAAGGATACCCCTAAAATGTTCCCTTCTCCTGCTGTCTGGGAAATGAAACAATATATCAGGGTATTGTGGATACCTGGGCAGCTAGACCCATACTCAGGTGGGTGGTAGGTGGGTTAGCCTGGCCTGACTCATAGAGGACACTTGCCCACTACACATAAGACAAGTCACATTGTCTTGGGCACTGTGCTTCCAGTTCAGGGTGAGTAAAACTCTGCGTTGATCTCATAATATCTTCTGTTTATAGGTCTCTCTTCCTCTCTCACTTGCTTCTTGGCTCCACTGATTACATTGTCCTGTGTACACCTGTATGCGCATGGTGTATCGGCAGTCAGTAATGCTTCTCAAATAGATAAAAACTAAGTGTTGTCACCACTGGTAGTGATGGTGGCTGACCAGTATTTACAACAATGTGGTCAGTAAGTCAGTATCTCTAACCTTCTTCATGAGTTAAGTGAATAGAAAAACAGTCAACTGTGATTTTTATTTATTTTTTGATACTGGTGCTTTACAACTGAGCTACATCCCCAGTTCGTTCCCTGCCCCCCTCCGCCTCTCTTCATTTTGATACAGGGTCCAGCTAAGTTGCTGAGGCTGGCCTCAAACTTGCCATCCTCTGCCTCAGCCTCCCAATTGCTAGAATTACAGGCATGTGTCACTGTACTCAGCTTAACTTTTTGCTTATTGATTTTGGTGTTACTAGGGTGTCACAAGGCTTTGTGCATACCAGGCAAGAACTCCGCCACTGAGCTACATCCCTAGCCCCCAACTATGATTTTAAAATAAAAAAAAACTCTTTACTAAAATAACTACATTAAATAAACTAAATTTTAATTACTCTTTATTATACAGTTTAGAAATGCCCAAATGCAAACTAAGTACCTTCATGACTAAACTTGCTTCCTATGTTTTTTTTTTCTTCCTATGCTAATGTAAGGAGTGCTCTCATTTATATTTTGGATATAGAAAAGCTTGTACATCGTTCCCTAGATACTGGAGAGTCTGAGGCATCAGCATGGTTGGGAGTGGGGGCAGAGAACCACTAGGCACTTCAGCCTTCAGTAGAAGCCAACTCGCATGCCTTGATCTCTGAAAAGTCAAGTTCAGTTTTTCGTACCTTCCAGTAAAAGTGACTTGGGGTCCTGTACAAGGAAGTGAATAGTCCCAGTCTGTTCTGCATGGGCTCAGGCCTCTTTTAGAGTGCTATGTTCAGTTACGAACACCACATTTTACAAAGACATTGACGCACGAAAAACACATTTAGAGAAAGACTGGCAGGTTAGTGAAGGATCCAAAAAAGGTGTTATGAGGGTGATTAAAAGAACTGAAGAGGTTTGTTTTGGAAAGGGAAGGCTTAGGAGGGCTCGAGAACTGTTCTCAAATATTTGAGAGCTGTCATATCGCAAGATAAATTAGATTTACTTGGTGCAGCTCCAAAGGACTGACTCAGCGTCATGGTGGGGAGACATTCGTTCGAAACAGATTTGAGGCTCCATAGAAAGAACTTTCCAGCAACTGGAGGGGAGTACAATTTGACTGTAAGGCGTGAACTCCCTGCAGGGATTCCAGCTGATTCTGTGGCCAAAGGGAGTTCTTCTCCGGCAATCCCTGGCTCTCAAATCATCCCTTCGGCCTGACTGTACTGTCCATGAAGTGCAAAAATGTCCCTTTCTTTAAGGAACAACTTACTTCTGTCCCTTGTGACTTTTTTGATTCAGATTCTGAAGCTGAAGCGAAAATTCAAGAAACTCAAGAAATGCAGGACAGACCTTCTTCTTCTCCTTCTCCTTCTTCTTTCTCCTCCTCCTCCTCCTCCTCCCAGGGTCCCAGGCATGTTAGGCAAGCGCCCCTAGCCCTGACCTTCCTTTGACAGGCATTTTTTCTCAGTTTAATATTTCTCTGATGACTCTTTGACTTTCCTCTCCTGATTCCCTTCATTTTGAATTCATTCTCTGGGAAAAAGTGTCGAGGTATTAAATTGTTTCAGATTTTTACATTATCCACTCGACAAGTCCCATGGTATATTTAGAATCTGGCATTTTCTGAAGAGGTCAGAATATTTCCCTCTGAACATTTCAGTGTAACTTAAACAGAACCGTGTTGCCTTCATTCCGCAAACATTCATTGTATGTTTGCATTTTAAACAGAAATGGAAATACATCACATCTTCCCAAGAGGGGTTTTCTTTGCCACTCTCCTGCCCCAGACTCTTCCCATTTCACGCCATGGGTTCGGGTTAGAGGGTCATGGCTCAGGCAAGAGTGAGATTAGGATCAGAGGTACCTGAGACAGTGAAGGAAAGATGGGCTGGGCCCAGCACACCCTGCAGGACTGAGAGCCTCTGCCACAGGCAGCTCTGCTGGGAGCCTGGCTGGGCCACCCCTCCAAGCTTCGTAGCCAAGGGAGTGCCATCTGCTCCTGAGCATCCACAGACAGCCTGTTTTCATGGAAATTTGCCCCTGTCCCCAGCTCTTTGGCCTTTTTCAAAGCCCCACGTGAATACAGAAGCAGAGATTCCTGGGCTCCCTTCCCCATCTTTAGCCTGGTTGAGTCTGACCTGCTTCTCCAGGGGTCGAATCTCTGCCCATCCTCCCAACAAGCTCTTTTTGAAGATCTGGGCATGATCTTCTCAGTGAAGCTGATCTCTGTGTGCACCACCTCCTCTCAACACCCCCCTCCCTGGACAGGAGGAAGGGGAATGCCCCTGAGGCCACCCTCTGGTCTCACCTGATTCTGTCACATCTCTCACCTCCTTTCCCTTCAAACTTCTGGAAAAAAGGCTATGGCAGCTTCTCCACGGCCGTTACATTCTTCCACTTACCAAGGATTTTCTTTCCCTGACAGTTCACTCTGATACGTGATAGAGAATTCCCTTTCCCTGGTAGAATGTTCTATATTACTTTCTCACCAATATGATGCATTTCTTAGTTCAAAAACCCAAGTTCATAAGTCCACAGTAATCTCTTCCAATAAACTAATCAACTCCAGTTTTTCTTTATCCCCTTGGTAATTTGTGTACCTGGGCAAACTGATGTTCTCATCATGCCAAGCACTCTCAAAAGCCAGGATGAGGTATCCTGCTTTCTCTGAGTTCACCCCATCCTACCTGATCCCCAGCACCCATCCAAGGGGCCTGCAGACACAGGAGAGCATCACGCTGCCTTGAAAGGCTTGGAGAAAGCCAAGTAGTAGCCACAGACACTTCAAGCAACTCCAGATTGTCCTACTGGTCTGGGCCTTGAAGGTCATCCCTTCACCTTGTGATGGAAGCCAGATCCAGAGAGAAAAGATTCCTTCCAGGTTGCACAGTTGAATCCATGACAGAGCTGGCCCCAGAGTCCCAGTCATCTAGGTGTTGAAAAAAGTAAAACCTGAAGAAAGACAAATCTCAGCAGCATCAGAGACTCCCAGGGTCCCCTGGCCCAGCCTGTCAGTTTCTCCTCCTGCCTGTAGTCCTCCCCTCCCCCTCCTGCCAAGCTGCCAAAGGGTCCATTTAGCTGGCGACAGCGGGCGGATGGTGGGCGGGCCAGCTCCAAGAGCCCAGAGTAATTGCCTGTAATGAAAGCTCCCACAGCCTTTGTTCCTGGGAGCGATTGTACGGTTGGGGTTGTGCTCAGAGGTCTCTGTGTGCTTGGGAGCTGATGCCCAGAGACCTCACCCTTCCTTTCTGTTGCCACGACTGGCCCAGCATGGACTTGGCCTCCCAGGAGTCACTGTGACCCAGGTTGAGCCTACCCCTCCTTCTTTCCTGACCTCCCCATGCCTGGATGGTGAGCGAGCCCACAGAGACTGGCACATCCCCTGAGCATGCACACAGCTGTATGCATGCACATCCTGAGGGCAAAGACAATGGCAAAAGAAAGGAACCAAGGCCTGGAGTTGCAGGGAACTCTTTTGCCCTGTGGTGAACCACGTTCCTGGGACTGGGTAGAACACTAAAAGGCTACTAGCATTGGACATCTCAGAGTCTGATTCCTGCTGGCCCAGCTTTGCACAGATGCCTGTCACCTGCTAGAGGCTGTGCCCGTGCACATACCCTTCAGAGAGGCCCAGCTGGCCCAGAAGGGTTCAAAGCACTAGCAAAGGGAAAGAACCAAGCTCAAAGGAAGATTTCTTTGTCCATAGAGGGGTTTTGAGGCCATGCATGAACTATGCTTCTTGGTCCCACAGGTTACAGACAGACCAGGAGCCTGGTCCCCTCCCCCAAAGCAGCTGGGCCCTCGATGGCTACTCCAGTCCCCCCAGCAGGACTGAGGACAGCTTCTCCTGTATGGGTAAGTGCTCTGGGGAAAAGACTTCCTCCTGGGCTGGGGGCCACTGGTCTAGAACTCTCCTCATTGCCCACATGGAAGAAGTGACCTGGGCCAAATGAGTCTATCACTTAACAATGTGACAACAGCTTGTGAACCACATGCACTTGGAGTTTTTACCACACATGACTAAACTTGGGCTTGGTCCATCCAATCCAGGAGAACGTCAGGGTCAGGATAGAGGAGTGGCATAGGGGTGGTGTGGGATGCTCGGGTTGTGGCGGTCACTGTGTGTGCCTGGTTTGAGGTCATAACAAAACAGTAACAAGCTGGGAGAGTGGGATCCAGGTTCTGGGTGAAGCCAAGATTAAAAGTGGAAGTGCGGGAGCCAGGGAGGGAGTCCAGAGCCACTTGGCTAGCTGTCTGATACCCTCTTCCTCTCAGGACCATTGTCTCCCACCCGTTCCCTTCCCAGTGTCATCCTGTACTTACAACATCTCACCTGGTGCACATTATTTATAACAACCTCCAGAACCTGAGATTGACAAGACCTTTGAAACTCAAATACTGTGACATTCCTTAAGGACAGAGACCTTGCTTGGTCTAGGTGCATCCTCAGGTCCACAGAGTCTCTGAATGAATGAATTGATTAATTAATGACAAGAGATGAGTGAGCTCTTTGTGTACCTATAGCTTGCGTCATGAGCAGGTCAGATTCTACACTTTCAGCAGTGTTTAGGGGTATTTGTTGATTTTCTTGCAGCATTAGAAAATATATATATCTAGAATCTGGCAATGATGCACACAAGGGGCACTTAAGACTGCTCACTGTGGGGAACAGCTCTGCCCTTTAGTTTCTCAGACAAAGGAAAACTTGTTCCAGAAAAGTAATAAACTTGACTTTGGAAGATCTAAGATTGTCCAGAGGGTTTGTTTTACAGTTTCACTGCAGTACCCTTTTCAAGGGGGCAAAGCTAAGGCTTAGAACACAGCTTACCCTGGCGTCATTTGACAGCAATGGCATTGCCATCCTTGTTATCTCTGTGCCCTGCTAGGCAGGTGGTCAGGTGTCTCCTTAGCCTGTGAGCCATCTTTGGAGAGGATGACAGCAGTGATATTGGAGCCACTTGGACCCTGAAAACAGCAGCCACATTCACTCCTCCCTGGCAAGTCCTGTGAAGGAAGGCCCTGGGGTGGGGCCTGGGTAGTTAAAGGATGATCCATCTCCTGACACAATAAGCACACACGCAGGGGGATCAGGGCATGGCAGGGGACAAAAGGAAACCAAATTTCACTGGCACTAACAAACCATCAGAATTAGAATGTGGTAACCAGGAAACTATGTGGAGCTCTATTTTTACATTTGCAGTTTTGTTAGTGTAATGGCTTCCATGTGTGTGTGTGCCACATTGTTAGTCTAATGATCTCCATTCTCCTAACCAGGCACTTGTTCCTAATTATTATCCCATGAGCTGATGAGAGGACTTTTGCTTTTAAACATCTGTGGTGGACTGGCACTAGGAATCCCCCAGGCTTCTCAGCTGGAAGCCCACCCTCGCCAGCTAGCCCTGAAAGTGGCTGATAGATCACAGGTTGGGTGCTCTGCGGGGCATTGAGCCAGGGCATGTTGGAGGTGAACTTCACACAGAACAGTGAGGAGCACCCGCTTCCTCCAAGGCTCCTAGGGAAGGGGAGCAAGGTTCACAGCGCTGTCTCTGCTCTGGTGCTTGCTGGTTGTCATGGTGATCCATCTTTACTAAGGACACACTGAGCTCTTTGATGGGCTGGATGGGGAGAGCGATGTAGGATTTGCCTTCTTTGTGGGGGAGCCCCCACTCCTCTGAACTTGAAGAAAACAAAGATGTGGGGAAGAGAAGGGACAACTGAAGGGCTCTGTTTTATGGCTTGCTCTCCCACTCCCAAACTCACTCAGGACATCACATGATACGACATGACATGACCCATTCATTCATGCATTCTTTTATTTAATCAGCAAACCATCAGTGATTGTCTTGTACCAAAACCTGTGTTTGACACTGAAGTAAAAGGTGAAAAAGATTTTGACCTGCCTTTAAGGAGTTCACAGTACAGGGATTCACTCCAGTTAGACTCACCTGGAGAATTCCTTGGCTTCCCACCCAGTGGCCCACCCAGTGGCCCTTACAGGTTGACCAGGCAGCCAATCAGTCCTACCTCCCTCACTGGGCCCTGAAGCACGAGGAGGTTCTAGGATTTTTCTCTTCTTCTTCTGGAAGGAGAACTGGGTGCCTTAGAGAGTATTATATTACATAATTTTATCACTTAAAGAACCCCTCGCAGTTATTTCAGTTATTGATCATGTCATTTCCATACCAATCTACAGACAACAGGAAGCAGAGGGCTTTTCTTGAAGCTCAAATATTCCACTCCCTGTCCATGAACTTATCCGTGCTGGTGCATGTATAAGTGGTCAGTGATGCTCATGTCCTCTGTCAGCCTGTTTTTGCTGGGCAGCTGAGAAGGAGCAACCAGTCTTTCTCTGCTCTCTTCCCAATATGGTCCTCTCTGGCCTCTAGGCTCACTGCATGGGGGAGAGTCTCTGAGGGGATCAGGGGAAGGCCACAGAGCTTTCTCCACCTTGTACCACTTTCTTATTGTGCCAGGAGTCCAACTAAGGCTTACAGTCTCTATATAGCAGGAACGGGATCTCCCAGGCTGACTTGCCTCCAAGCTGAGGTGCTGGGACTGGCCTTCCTAGGTCCCAAGGGCTGTCCACAATCATCTGTTCCTTCTGCCTCTGCCCTGGGGCCTCTGCCCTGGGGCAGGTGTGTAAGAATCCAACCCACAGGTGTTTGTACATGTGCTCTGACCCTCCCCTCCGCCGTCTGGCTCTGATGGTTCCATCTGCTCATGGCCAGTGCCAGGCAGTGCACCGGCCACCATCAGATCTTAATTTGGACAGCCCAGGGAAGCCAGGGCTGGCGCTGCCACGTGCCCACATGTGTGAGTCTGTGTGCAGGAGGACTGGGAAAGGTCGCCCTGGGGTTTACACAGATTCCTTAATTACTTCCACTTTGTGGCATGTTTGAATGAGCGCTAAGTGGACACATAATGAAGGGATCTTTTCTCGTCGTAACATGTGTCACCGAGGAAGAAGCCAGTGCCTCCGCTTGCCCCTTCTAGCACAGGGGGTGATATATATAGAATGGGAGGGGCAGAGCGGAGTTGGGCCTCAGCCTGGGGTTGTTTTACTTTTCTTCTTCTCTTTTCCCTTGTTAAGCTGACTTCATCTTTAAGCCACAATTAAGTTGTTCATGTTCTGTGGATTTGGGAGCACGGATAGAGTGCTTATTCCAAGAAAACTTGCACATCTGGTGTGCCCTCGGCCAGGGCAAGAGCAGGCTCTCTGGGAGAAGAGTTTGTTGTGGCTTCTAGGCAGGCTGCAGCTCGGAGGTGTTTGGGGGAGTTTCAGGCCAAATCTAAGTATCGCAGAACGACAAAGGACTTGGAATCCAAGGACATAGGAAGTCACAGCTCTTACAAATTCTATACATCACTCAAATTTGGCCTCATTTTCTATGGGGAAAGATGATACTCAGAAGAAGTGTCCTCCTCAAGATTGATGTCGAGCTAAAAGCAGGTGAATTGAAAACAGGACCACTCACTCCCTTTTGACTCCCCAAACGCTGAAATCACCAAATAGTAATATTGACGACCATTTACTGAACACGTACTATGTGCTCAGTACTATGTATAAGACAAACTGCTAGGTGCTTTATACAAATGCCTTATGCAACCCTTTGAAGGTGGTATTTCTGTTATAGATGAGGAAACTCGGGCTCTGAGAGGCTATGAAACTTGTCTGAGGACAGACAGCTCGGGGTTATGCCAGGATCTGAGCCCAGCCTGTCTGAAGGTCATGTTCTCTCCTCCTCCCCTGCCTTCCCATCTGCCACCAGTACTCACTGTGGTAATTACACACTGTCCAAGCTCAACTCCGTCTCCCTAAACCACTGCCAAGTGGTTGGGAAGGAAATGGGGTCAGTGAGCCACAGTCCCTGCTGACATCTCCCTCAACCTGAGTAAGCCCCAGGATGTCACTGGCATTTCTGTCACTCCCAACCTGTGTCATTTCATGCTGAGTTCACACTGCTGCAGTTCCCTTCCCTCTGGGGACTTCCTAGCCAAGACAAGCCTGATGTCCCAGCCATCCGTGGAGAGAGGACATGCAGACAATTGACTAGGAAACAGAACAAGTTCAGGGACACTGACATTAGCCAAGATCTTAGGGCTTGAGCTGCTCAGTGCCACTGTGGGGCAGAGGAGGCTGTGAGTGTGGGGGTCTCTGAAGACCCTTTTTGGGTAAACAGAGCAAATAGGCTTCTAGGAATTTGGATGGGATGTCATAATAATACTGGTAGTAGTAGCTGACACTTAATTGTGGTTTTCTGTGAGCCCGGGCATTGGTCCTACCGTTAATTCTTCTAACAACTATCTAAGGGCTGGAACCTAATTTCCCAACTGCACTGCAGCTGCCTCACAAGCTAGCTGTGCAGTGTTGGAAAAGTTGCTTAATCTCTCTGTGCCTGTTTCCTTGGTTGTAATTGGAGTTGATAATTGGACCTTTCTGTAAAGGTTTTGTGGAAATTAAATGCATTAATATAGGTCAATTTCTTAGAAGACAGTCCGATGCACAGTAGTGTTTAATACATGTTCAGCATTATTTGTGATTGAGGAAAGTGCTATTATTACTTTACAGATGAGAAAACTGACAGAGGGGTTAAGTGACTTGCCCAAGGTGGTCCAGCCAGGATTTGATCCCAGGCAGCCAGTCTTCAGAAGTCATGCCCTTCACCATTTATGCATGACCTCACTGGAGGAGAAGAGCCACAAATCCAGGGCTGCCCCATGGAGGCCGGGAGAGGCAGCGAGTGGAATGACCAGCATGACAGAGCCTGGCTCTGAGAGGGGGGAAGAAGGAGACCAGAGAAGCAAGGTCATCTGAGGTTCCCTGTTGGAGGGGTTTGAAATAGAAATGGGAGGGATCTGGATTGTGTTGCTGTGGAGGAGGGAGGGAGAGGGAGAAGATGGAGTGACTTCTCATGACAGCATTTGGCTGGGAATGTGATTTATCTCCAGACAGCAAATTGGATCCAATAGGAGCCATTTTAGTGGAGCATCAAGAATAATGGAGGCCAGACAGCCTGGAGCCCCCTTCCCCATGACTCTCCTGGTCCTCCCCAGACTGATCCTATTCCGGAAGGTGTGAGAGTGGTTCTATATGGTGTATGCAACTCTGAGTGATTGAAGTAGGATACATGGGGTTGGCAAGGCCTGACTTCCCTGTTTCCTGCTGCACTGGAAAACCAGGGCCTCTGCACGGCTCAACTCCAGAGGGATTCATATTCACTTGCTGATTTTTATTAAGCACTTACTATGTGCCAGGTGCTATTCTAGAAGCATGGGATACATCCAGGGACCAAATAGGTAAAGGACTCTGCCCTGGTGGGATATATGATACTGTCTGGATCCATGCAGCCTGTGCAGCTATACTTGACCTATAGTGACCCTGGAGAAGCCTTCGATCCTGGAACATGCCTCCCACCCTGGAGAATGAGAGCAGAGCTCTGTCCTCATGACACTCCTGGAGACTATAAGTCACGGCAATCTAGGGCCAGCTGCCTTCTCCCAGAGTACTCTGTACTGGGAAAGATGTGCAGATGGAGAAGGTGATGAACTTCCCCCTATGGTTCTCCTACAGAATTGTCCCTTGTACCCAGTACCCATCTGTCCTGGATTTGACTTCTTCTTGGCAAGTTTTTAGAGATGAAGCTCTCCAACCCAAGAAGCACTGCTTCAGTTAGTCCTTCCTAGGAAATCCCAACCTCGTGTTTAGTCCTCATGTGCCTGTGGGCCATGGAAGGACCCTGAGGGTAAGGATGGTTATAGAGAGTGGCCTGGCTAATAGGAATCTCCCCAACTAGACTACCCTGGGGTGGTCATCCAGGGAATTATTTGTCAGATTTCCACCACTGGGGCTCCCCCCTTCTGTGGCCAACCCAAGGACTCCCACCTCAATGGCAGCCTGAACACTTGGTTCCTCAGGCCTTTGCCCCAAGCCTGGGCAAAGATTGGCCAGCCCTTCTCCTGGCCTCTGAAATAGGATCTTTCTGGGAGGCCCCAGGCAGATGGAGAGCCTGCAGGAGCTGTGTCAAGGATGCTGGCTCTGAAGCCACTCTTGTCCAAAGTTGCAGCCTTCCCTCCAGAGCTGGCCCTAGTGGTAAGAGGATCGGGGCCCTGCTGAGAGTCCCCCCAGGCTGCCCAGTAGGGTTACATGGAAGGAGCTCTGGGGAGGCAGGAGAAGATTGAGATGATGCAGACACAGAACCAGAGAGCGTGTTCTGAGAGCTGCTGCCAGGCATAGTGTTCCTCCGTTAAGGTCCTTAAGAGTAAAAACCCTGCCTGCCTGTGCACGGCTCCCAGTAGTGGGACTTTCAGGGCTTGAGAGGGAGCCAATCATTGAAGATCAGGTTGCAGGAAGGGTCTGCAAGCTTGGGATCATCTACCCCAGAGCAGGAGAAGCCCTGGGGGAGGGGAGAGCACAGAACTGCCTAGGGGTCTCTTCACTCAGGGAAGTCATTCCCCCTCCACAGAGAATGGGAGAAGGAAATGAGAGTGTTCTGGGGTATGAGTGATTGAGATCAGACAGCTAAAAGAACTTCCGAATCAGAGAGCTCAGCCCCAGTGGAAGTGGAGGGAGAGAGCAGCCTAGTCCACACTGAGATTGGCCCAGTCCAGGGGTGGGATCTGACCCCATGAGCTCATCACATCCTTCCTGCTGAAGAATCCCTTTGCACAGAGGTAGGAGGCAAGCTCCCAGTGAGGAAATCAGGCAAAGTTCTCCTCATGGCACTGATACTCCCACCCACCATGCCAATGAGTATTCTTAGCATTTGCAGAGCCATTTTTATATGCCAAGTAATTGCCAGTGATTATTCTATTAAAATTCATTGAAATATGAATCCATGGCATACCTCTGTGAAGTTTAATGCCTCATTGAAAAACCCAGCAAAAACTCTAATAAAGCACAGAGGTACCAACGGGGCACGTGAGTACTTCCACAAAATGAGAGTTTTTTGGTGGAGAAACAAATTTTTCAGGGCAGTAAGAAGGCCAGGTTTCTCTAAAGAGCTGTCCCTTCTGCTTCTAGTGAAGTTGGGCAAAAAGTTCCTATTTACTCTCACAGTTGTCTTTATCTTTTTGGAGTCAAGAACCTCTCGAAGCCAGGCACGGTGGCATACACCTGTAATCCCAGCAGCTCGGGAGGCTGAGGCAGAAGGATCACAAGTTCAAAGCCAGCCTTGGCATCTTAGCGAAGCCCTCAGCAACTCAGCAAGACCCTTGTCTTTAAATGAAATATAAAAAGGGGCTGGGGATGAGGCTCAGTGATTAAGTGCCCCTGGATTCAATCCCTCGTTTAAAAAAAGAAAAAGAAAAAGAAAAAACCCTCTCTAAGAACCTGAGGGATATTATAATATGTGTCCAGAGACAAATGGCCACCTTCACAGCGTTTGGCTGATAGTGATGGTTGGCTCTACCGACCTCCTGAATGCAGTCTGTGGACACAGATTAAGAAGTTCTAATCTGGGGCAGGATCTCATCACTGGGTTGGCAAGGCAGCCAAGGTCTGGGCCTTGTGTTTTTTATTTCCTTCCCATTTGGGGGGCTTACTTGGCCCTCTGTGAGGTAATAGGATTTGTTACAAATGGGTCAGTTCTGCCCTGAGGGAGATGCTGAGTAAGATTATCTTTAAGGTCAAAGTTAGCCTTATAATTCAGTGACATTGAAACAACCAACTCCGCATGGATGGGTCCGCTTTGACTCTAGGTTTGACAACACCAAAGGGTGCCTGCTCACATAAACAGGATGTGTGTTTCCATCCAACACAGGGGCACCGTCTCTCGCACGCATGCACCCACTTTACTCTCCTTTTCCACTGCCTGCCTGCAGTTCCCTCTGCCAGGCCTGTGGTTGCCTAGGCAACTAATCTGGGCTGGTCTTGGTCTAAGGGTGATGTACCTGGGTGTGCAGAGCTCATCTGGGGCTCAATGTGCAATGGCCACCCCAGCTGTGTATATGGGACAGTTGCCATGGTAACATACAGGACAAGCACATGTGGGAAACATCTGGACTTCCTACCCTGGGCTTTTTATTGGGCAGTAGAACAGGGAGATGTGATTTTAAATGAGTCCAATTTCAGAGTGTGAGAGAGAGAGTGCTCTAGATTAGATATTTTCCTCCTGCTTTTCCCTGCTGGAAAGAATAGAGATTCTCTACCCTCCCTTCCCCATCTAATTTCTTTGTTTAATTTTTTTTGTATTGGGGATTGAACCCAAGGGCACTCTATCGTTGAGCTATATAACCAGCCCTTTCAATTTTTGGAGGGGGGTGGGTGCTAGAGATTGAACTCAGGAACACTCAACCATTGAGCCACATCCCCAGCCCTATTTTGTATTTTATTTAGAGACAGGGTCTTACTGAGTTGCTTAACACCTCACTTTTGCTGAGGCTGGCTTTGAACTGGCTTTGTCTCAGCCTCCTGAGCCGCTGGGATTACAAGTGTGTGCCACCACACCCAGCCTTTTCAATTTTTTGAGAAAGGGTTTTTCTAAATTGCTGAGGCTGCCCCAAAATTGAAATCTCCTACCTCAGCCTCCTGAGTCATTAAGATTATAGGTATGCGCCACCATAGCCAGCTCCTACCTAATTTCTTATATGACCAACTGAAGGTAGGCATTCTCCTAAGGCCACATAGGAAGTCAAGAAGAGAACCCAGGGCTCCCAAGATTGAAGATGGGGGAAGATCACAAGGAATCTAGGACTTGTCCACTGTAAGTGACCCAGGACCCTAGGACAGAGGTTATGAGGCTGTGCTAGGAAGGAACTGATGGTGCTATGGAATACCAGCTATATCCAGAGGATAATTCTTCAGTTAATCCCTGTTCTGTGGGCCAGTCCTGGCGTAGTCAGTCCTAGACCCATGCAGACTCAGCTGTAGCAGGCTCTGGGCCATAGCAGCTCCTCAGTGGGTCAGACAGGAGAGGCAGCCCTCCTTCCTATTCTCCACTCACCCTGCAGGATGCAGTCCCCCTTTCTCTGCCAGGACCCTAGAGTTTCCTGTTACAGGAGCTCCATACTTCTTGATATCACATGCAATTACCAAGCAAGTCCCTGGAAACAGCTGCATAGAAAGAGGATGAGATTAGGGAAAGACGTAGGACCCCCAACAGACCTGGATTCAAATTCTGGTTCCACCAGCAGCCTCCTGTGTGTTCTTGGGAAAGTGTATTTATTTATAAAATGAAGACAATGATGGCCCCTGCTTCATATAGTTTTATGAAATAATGCACATGACGTATCTAAGAGAGTTCCTGGCAAGAGTCGGGGTTTGGTGATTGTAGGAATCCTGCCTTCAGTCCAGCAAGTATCTGTGGACCCTTAGTAACTCTCCTGCAGGGGCTTACAATTTAGCTGGAAGGAGAGGATATCTCCCTAGGATATAACAAGGCAGAATGTGACCACATGCCTCCCTGACTATAATCAGTGAATAAGAAAGGCAGTGTGGATGGGGCAGGCAGAGAGGGCTTTCTGGAGGAGGGGACCGTGAGGCATGCCTTGAAGCATGCATTGGACTTGAATTCATATAAAAGGTATTCAGGAGAAGGGCAGGGCAAAGCAAAGGTATACAGTAGGAAGGGTTAGGCCTGGACCAGGGGCAAGGAGATCAGCAGTAGAGGGCATTGTTGCCAAGGGGGTGAAGTTGGAGGGGTGAAGATATTAGTGCTGCGTGTTGGTTAGCACTGGACATGTTGGAAGCCAAGATCAGAAAATGGGGGACTTTCCTTTTCTTGGAGGCAATCCAGGTCATTCTCTCAGAGATGTACCCTCCTCCAGGAGATCATGGAGTTCTCGCTATAAAAGGAGAAGAAGGGTCTCAATCCTGGGGGGTCCCGGTTCGCTCCCTTCAGAAGAGCAAGAGAGGCCCGGTGCCTGGTCCTGCCTCTCTGGGGCTGCCCCCTAAGAGCCTGGGTCTTGAGGAACACTTAGCAGAGCGAGGAGCAGCAGCCCAGTCCAAGACCACATGTCCCTGGCCCTGCATTTTCCAGCCTTGGACTTTTTAGCTCTGGGGCCAGCTGAGATCCCTGGGTGAAGGAGTGGTCAGTCCTTTGAGCTCCAGCTCCTGTCCTCACTTAGGTCTGAAGCAGACCCTCTGAATAAGCCTCATCCACAGTCCCTGCTCCCTGTGGGGCTACGCAGCCAGGGGCAACTTCTCTCTGAAGGGCTCTGAAGGTCCCATTCCTCTAGCTAGGGATGCTGGGCTTCAGGCTCTGCTCTTGTCTCCTATATGACCAGAAGTGACAGTGTTTTCTTCTCTGGGCCTCATTTCTGCCCCTTCCTTTCACACTGTGGGCCGGCCCATCCCTGCCCCGCTGGTCAGAGGAAGATGTGTCCGGGCGGCTGTGGGCGATGTGCGGTGTAGCTTAGTATTTCTTGGCATTTTTATCCTTCAAGAAGCTGCCACTGGGACTGTCGAGCCAGAGGGCAGACAGAGCCCATGACCCTGGCTCCACTCCCAGCCTTCTGTTTGCTGAGCCTCGTTTTCCCCAGCAGACAGACAGACAGACAGACAACAAATTTATTGTCAGAGCTCACACATCTGATCTTCTGACCCAGAATAAAAATCCCCCAATCCCTGAACTCAGGGAGACTTCTAGGGCTAGGAGGGGTGATCCACAGAACCATCTCAGCTGCTGATGCCCTATTAAAGCAAAGATAGGGACTGGGCTGGGAGGAAGCAAGTGGACCAATCTAGAAGGGTTTCCTGGAGCTAGAGCTGCTGGAGCATTCATGTTGGTCAACTGTGTCCACTGTCCTCTTTTCTTCTGCAAATGGGAGGCTGAGGTTCAAGTTCAGTGGGGACTACATGAGCCAGGCAGACTGGGTTGGGAGAACATCTCACTCACTCAAGCCCCTGTTTCTCAGAGCAGAGCAGAAATTTGGGGGCAGGAGAGTTTCATCCCTGAATGTCCCAAGGTCATTGCTCTGAAGAATAGGACTTTGCTTTGAAGAGGCAAGGAGAGGGTCGGGTGGCCTTTCCCCAGCCCAGGGCTGCAGGAAAGGGAGAAAAGATGCCTCTGGGACTGCATCCCACAAGCCTGGCTTCCATTCCACACGCCAGCTGCACCGTCTCTCGCCACAGGGTATCGAGAGGTCACTGCTGTTTACAATCCCCTACACATCTGTTCTGAGTCACGCATTCATTCATTTAATCAGTCGTCATTCACAAAATATTTTTGAGAGCCCACTATGTGCACAGGGCTTTGATGGCTTTCAAGAGCAAGGTCAACCAAAGTTGGGTCTTGGGAAACACGAGTCAGTGCATGATGAACGATAGCTGCAGATGTTAGGAAATTATTAAAAGTCGCTGCAGTGAACCCCATGAAGACTCGGGGAATGCATCCGTAAAGGACATACGTATGTCCTCAAGAAGGGCTGGGGAGAAGAGAGAGCTCTAATCCTTTCTCCAAAACCAGCTCCTCCTAAATCCTTCTGTATCTCAATGGACAGCAACTTTAATCAGAGTCCAGGCCAAAATCCTTGGGGATGTTCTTGATTCCTCTCTTTCCCACACACCCACATTTGGCCTATCAGCAAATTCTAATGGCTGCAAAATATATCCAGAGTCTGACCATTTCTCACGATCACTACAGCCACCGGCATCACTCCGCTGAATTGTTGCAACAGCTTCTGCCCAGGAACCCAGCCATTTGTCTCCACACAGGAACCAAAGTGACCTTTCCAAGGGGGAAGCCAGGTCATATCACTCTCTGCTCCAAACCTGCCAGTGGCTCCCTCCCAAGTGAAAGGCCAAGTCCTTGTAGTGACCTAAAAGGCCCTCCACACACTGACCCCACATCACATCACTGACCTTACCCCTCCCTTCTTTTCTCTCTAGTCCTGCTGAGGTCCCTGCTGACCTTCAAACATGCCAGGCATATCCCCCCTTGAGGCCATTGCTTGGGCTGTTCAATCTGGAAGTCTCTTCTCTCCCAGATGTCCATGTAGATGGACTTCCTTCAGATCTTTACCTAAATGTCACCCTCAGTGAAACCTTCTTTGGCCACAGTATGGAAAAGTCAACTACTGCTGCTGGATATTTCATAGTCCCCTTCTTTCTCCTTAGCACTCATCTAACATCTCTGTCTGGTTTATTGTCTATTTTCCCCATGAGAATATAAGTCCCATGACGATAAGAATTTGGTCTGGGCTGGGGATGTGGCTCAAGCGGTAGCGCGCTCGCCTGGCATGCGTGCGGCCCGGGTTCGATCCTCAGCACCACATACCAACAAAGATGTTGTATCCGCCGAGAACTAAAAAATAAATATTAAAATTAAAAAAAAAAAAGAATTTGGTCTGCTTCATCACTTGCCATATCCTCTGGCGCTTGTAGTGGGCCCTGAGCAAGGCATGAGCAGGGGAAACTGGTTGTCTGGGTGCAGATGAGATTGTGCTCAAACATCAGCTGTGTCAGCAGCCTCTATCTAGTCTGGCCGTGCACACATTTGGGGTGCTTAAGAAGTCCCTGCTGAAAGGTAGAATGACATGGGAAAATGGCATGGTGGAGAAAAGGGCAGAAGGAAATGGGACCAATGGCTGGAGGGCTTTCTTTTTTTAAAATAATTTTTTTAGTTGTAGTTGGGCACAATACCTTTATTTTGCTTATTTATTTTTATGTGGTGCTGAGGATCAAACCCAGGGCCCTGCATGTGCTAGGTAAGCACTCTACCACTGAGCCACCATCCCAGCCCTGGAGGGCTTTCTATATGGGCAGAGATGTTGGTATCTGCTAGGACCATGATGAAGACACCATATCATGGGGTCTGAGCAGGGAAAGCTCTATGGGGCTGGTGACACCTTGACTCAGGGTGGGTGGGCTAGGTTCAGAGCCGTGTCTGGATTCCTAGCCCTTGCTCCCCAGATCTGGACTGCGGGGACAGAAATCAAGGACACCTTCCCTCAGCCCTGCTCTGCCCTTACTCCTGGAGGGAGCCAAGTGTGGAATCCTTTGCCCACTCCTCCCTCCCCCAGATCCTCTCTGCTCCCAAGTCACCTTGCAAGGTTAACAGTGTGGGGAGCAGTCTAGTCTTCCCTCCCACCCTATTTTCTCTTTCACTGCCTCCCCCAGCTCCTCCTAACCCCTCTCTAACAGGCACTGGACCCAGACCCCCCACAGACTCCCTGAGTTACATCCGTTTCCAATCACAGGAGTGTGAGAATGTAAAATCACCCAGCAGGCCTCTCCTTGGCCATAAGCCTACATCTTCATTCCTCAAATTGCATTAAGTTATTGGTCAACAGATGTGGTCAAATCACTCATCCTATTTCCAGCCCAGAATCTGCCAATGCCTTCAGAAAGAGAGGAGAGGGGTGATAAGCCTGTCTTTGGGGAGCTGGGGATTGGAGACTTTCAGGATTCCTATTTCTATACCTCCCTTTAGAAATTGGGCAGGATCCAACCCCCTGAATCAGGTTACTGACATCACCAGCGCCCACTGCCTGCCCAGCCAGGCCTTTCCCTGGTCACATAGCCCCTTCGTTGATCTTTGACGGCTCTTTAGTGAACCATTCGAAGCCTGCCATTGTCACAAGATGGGTGAGAAAGGGGAAAATGGCCAAGTGGGAGGGCTTGGGGCTGGGCTTGGAGATAGTGTGACAGGGCAGGTCCCTCTCTTTTTAGGAATGACTCGAGGAAACGCTCTGCACATATTGGCTTTATCATATTGGCGTTATCGACTGATGCCGAATGACTGTTGCCACAGCAGCAGAGCTCTCCCACTGCAGAAGAGGATGGTGGGAAACTCAGGGGATGTGAAAGGAATCAAAAAAGAGACTGACCGAGTGAGAGGTCCCGTTAGGGAGTGTCAGAAAGTTCCAGGATGCCAAGATGACTATTTAAAGAAACCATTACCTGGTCATGGCAAAACCCTTTAAAAAATGACAGGAGGAAAGCATACTGTGTGGACAGAGGAGATGCACTGGTGATTTTCATCTTGGATCTGTCAGGTGATGTGTCCACAAAGGAGGGACTGGGGCAGTAGGTTTTTTTTTTAAATTTATTTTTTAGTTTTAGGTGGACACAATATCTTTATTTTACATTTATGTGGTGCTGAGGATCGAACCCAGTGCTTCATGCATGTTAGGTGAGCGCTCTACCACTGAGCCATAACCCCAGCCCCCTGCCCCCCACCCCCCACCCCCGGGGCAGCAGGTTTTGATGGTGTGGAGGAGGCTGTGCCTTTTTCTGGGCAACTTGTTCTTCCCCTCTCAATAAGGAGAATTTCAGGAGGTGTTTATTAAGGGATTTGGGAAATATGCCATCCTATGAGAGGAGGGACAAAGGAACAAAGAAAGAGCCACTAGGATGAACTACACATCAGATGAGGGAGTGAGGTAACCAGAAAGGAAGGCAAGCAGGCCAGGTCCCAGGGGCAGTGGACATCCAGTGTCAAGGAAGTGCAGATGAACAGAGCAACAAATGGACGAGTGTTTCATAGCAACTCTGAAGACTTTCATCTAGAGACGTGGATACCAGAGATGAGGGGCCAAATTCAGCAAGGAAAGGGGCTGCAGCAGAGTACACTGGGTGGAATGGGTCACAGGGCACATGATGGTTTTCAACCAGGATGATTACCCGTAAATTTCTCTTTGCTAAGGAGGAGATGAATTTGTGTGCAGGAAGAAACCTGCAGACAACGATCAAGAGCTAGTGTAACCTAGTCAATCATACAATAGGCATCCTCAGATTCTCAAATAGCTATTTTTAGGAAAGGTGAGGTTCCCTGTGATTGAATCAGGGGCATCTTGTATGAATTAGAGAATGAGTGCACAAGGATGAGGACTTTGGAAGTGATGGTCTGCAATTTTATTACAAGTGGCCTGTGGGATGGGGAGGAAGGGAGTGGTCATGTTTACTCAAAGATTTGGCATCAAAGTTGGGGCTTGATCCCCTGCTTGAACTGGGATCTTATGTTTATGCAGAAGCCTGAGTATCTCGTGTGTCCCATGACTGGCCTCATCCCTTGGCTCGGAGCCTGGCCAAGTTCTGGCGTGATACGACTTACATCCCTTTAACTAGCTCCTTATTGCTGGTCATTTCCTATCTGGACTCATAAGCCCTAGCTCCACCCTGAGTTTCCTGAGTTTTGGACTCGGGCCTCTGAGAATGGTGTGCCTCGTGCCCCTGCCTTAGGACTATCTGGCAAATTCTTTTACCCAACTCCTTTCCTCTACTGCTTTGAGGTGGTGCCTCTTATCGTTCCTGCTTACCTGTGATGAACGTGTGACATTGCTTTTTCATAGGGACCAGACTACTATTTCCCTAAGTGTTGTATTGTCTATCTTGCATTTCCCTGCCAGACATTGAGTTCCTTGAGGCTAGAATCTCCCTCTTTCTCTGTATCTCCAAGGTCAGCCAAGGGTCCATGCTTCTTACCAAACACCTTTCTGCTTGAGAATTCTATATTCTCAGTACTGGGAAGGCACATTCTCTTGGCCAAGATCCCTGTACACGAAGACTTTGTGGTATCTCAGTTCAACCCTTTGATCATGGAAGGCAGGGAGTCTTGGGCTACCGCCAGGACCAAAAGATCATGCAGGATACCAACCCGGTATCTACCAGGCAGGCCTTGGGATCCATTTAACCAATACTGCTGAGATACCTGCTCCACATAAGTGCTGGAGAGACAGCTCCATGCTGGGAGAGCTCCTATGCTGTAGGGAGACAGATGCATACAGAAGTACCCCTCTCACTAGGTAGGGCTTGATGCTTAGTACTAGGAGAGTGGATGAACCAGAAGACTCAGTAGACCCAGGGGTCTTCAAATCTAGCAGGAAGAAAGGGAGCAACTAGAAGATCCTGGGGGTGGTGGGGATGGAGAGTAATCGATAGTTACCACATTCTGGCAGAGTTCTTAGGGCTTTACAATCCCCAGCCCACAGCTCCAGCTGGAGCCTGCCCTTCTGAAGTAAGCTTTCAGAATTCCCCTCCACTTTCTGCTGTCCCTCACCTCTCCTGAGAGCCTTTTGCTCTGGCAACCTGGTCTTGGGAGGACCTGGGAAGACTAGCAGTGTGGCCCTCTACTGTCCTAGGCAAAATGCTGCCTACCATTTGGTTCTTGCTCCCTCTTCCCCGGGCCCAGGAGGTGCGGAGGGGAGAGAGATGGGTTGGGTAAGTGTCTTTTTAAATGGTTCTGCAGCACTGATTCAGCTCTGGAAGGTAAGGGACCAGGGCTCATCCTCCCCCTGGTTTGACAGAGGGCTTTAAGTTCTAAAGCTCTTTTACCTAAGAAGCTGGTATTATAATCATTGTGAGAGGGACAGACAACCAGAGGGGTTCAATGACTTTGACAAGGTCACGCAGTCAATCAGAAATGGAACCCAGTCTTCTCATCCGAAGGGTCAGTCCCTTCCTCCAAAGAGCTCAGTCGGCTCCCCAGCAAACCCCTGGCCCTGTCTTCTCCAAGCCTCCCCTGTCCTATCTCCTGTCCCCTACCTTCTGGGTTCAGGAAAGCAACCTTGCGCCTCAAAGACTAAAGTAAGGTAGGATGGGAATTTCCTGTGGGAAAACCAAGGATGGTTTGGGTAGGGGGCAGGGACCTTCCCAATGTCTTTTCAGGTCCCACTCTCTGCCCTTTTATCCCGAGCTGCCCTCTTCAGTCCCTTTTACCTGCACCCCCACATTTCCTCAATTAATCCTTTCTTCCGGATGCGGCAGGAGACCACCAGTGCCCTCCAAGAACCTGCCTTGCCACGGCGGCGCGGAAAGCGAGAAGAAAACCTAGTGGGATCCTTTATGTGCCCCCTACCCCCCACTCATCCGCCCCTGGAGCGCCTGCTTGCAGATACCTCCCCCTCCCGAGCCAGAAATAGACACATTCTCTCTCCCCCACCTCCCTCCCTTCGCGCTCACTCCTCCCCTCCTCCAGTTTGCTCCCCGCCTTCGCCTCCCCTCCTTCCCGGGCTCGGAGCTGCAGCCTGCAGCCTCTACTGGAGCAAGGCGGGCGGAGTGCGGCGAGGGCGCTGCCGGGCAGTGCACTGCCCGCGGGACTGACAGGCCGGCCAGGGCGGCCACGATCCTGCTCCAGGCTTCGATGGAGCAGCGGGGTTTCCATCTTTTCTTAGACTGATTTAAATTTTTTAATTTGTATTTTTCCCGCCCCGCCCCCTTTTCCTCCGACCCCGCCCCATCGCTTCACGGTTTCCCTGCTCTTTCCTTTTCCTGGTCTCCCTTCCCCGCGTTTCTTTCCCCGGTCCCTCCGCTCGCCTGCCCCACTCCTCCCTTGCTCCCTCCCCCTTCCTCTTCCCTTCTTCCTCGGTTTCTTCCGTCCTTTCCCTCCCCCTCCTCTTCTGCCGCCTCCTCCTCCCTGCGCCCCCGCCCCTCCCCCCGCCCCGTGCCTGCAGACGCGCGGATCGTCCATGCGCTCCTCGCGGGCAGAATGCTGGGCAGCAGCGTCAAGAGCGTGCAGCCCGAGGTGGAGCTGAGCGGCGGCGGCGACGAGGGCACGGACGAGCCGCGAGGAGCCGGCAGGAAGGCGGCAGCGGCGGACGGCAGAGGCATGCTGCCCAAGCGCGCCAAGGCGCCGGGCGGCGGTGGCAGCATGGCCAAGGCCAGCGCTGCTGAGCTGAAGGTCTTCAAGTCCGGTAGCGTGGACAGCCGTGTTCCCGGCGGTCCACCGGCCTCCAACCTGCGCAAACAGAAGTCGCTCACCAACCTCTCGTTCCTCACAGACTCAGAGAAGAAGCTGCAGCTCTATGAGCCGGAGTGGAGCGACGATATGGCCAAGGCACCCAAGGGTTTAGGCAAGATGGGGTCCAAGGGCCGTGAGACTCCGCTGATGTCCAAGACGCTGTCCAAGTCTGAGCATTCACTCTTCCAGGCCAAAGGCGGCCCGGCGGGCGGCGCCAAGACCCCCCTAGCTCCTCTAGCGCCCAGCCTGGGAAAACCCAGCCGGATCCCACGCGGACCTTATGCGGAGGTCAAGCCGCTCAGCAAGGCGCCAGAGGCGGCGGTCAGCGACGACGGCAAATCGGATGATGAGTTGCTCTCCAGCAAGGCCAAGGCGCAAAAGGGTTCTGGGCCTGTGCCCTCCGCCAAGGGCCAGGAGGAGCGCGCTTTCCTCAAGGTGGACCCCGAGCTCGTGGTAACTGTGCTGGGCGACCTGGAGCAGCTGCTCTTCAGCCAGATGCTGGGTAAGTCCTGCCGCCCCGCCCCACCCCGCCCCTGGCGCTCTTCTGGCCAGCTGCAGGGGAAGGTGCCAGCGAGGTGGGGACGGTCGGAGCTTCCTCCCTTGCCCCAGCTCCGTAGGGCTCTCCTGATCACCGGTCAGATTAGAGGGGGTATTGAGCCCAGATGTGCAGACCCACCTCTAGATGTGCACAAAGTACGTCTTAAAGATGTTACCTGGCTGGAGTCCAGGCCCTACTCTGGCCTGCGGGAGGTGAACCCTGACAATGGGGTGAAGGACTTAGATTCTCAGACATAAGCCCATTGGTTTCCATTGTTTTCCTCGAATTTTAAAGTCCAGAATCCTAAAGAGACAATATCTGGGGCTGGTGGAGACTACAGCTGTGGAGTGGTCTGCACTGTGCCAGATAGCATCCAGCACTGGTAGGGAAGCGTCCAGGGAGAGCCTAGATCTAGAGGACAGATGTGAGGAGAGCAGATGTGAAGGCCTGTTGGCCCTAAAGCAGAGCTGAGGCTCCACTTCCTCTGGATCCCGGGTGGGAGCGCGAGTCGGATTTCCCGGGTGTGGGGGTTCTGGCAAGGAGAAGTGTCTGGGGCCAAGGGGCAGGCGGACAGCCAGCTGCGCGCATCTGGATGCGCCTCCTATACCTCAGCCCAGACTCTAGCTCCAGACCCTACCCCCACTCCCACCCCAGGTCGTTTAGTGGAAGGTCTAGGCTTTTGCACCCAGACCTCTGTTTGACAGGGCAGCCTTTGCCCTTTGGCTAATGGAAGCAGGCGGGAAGGGAAGAACAAAGCTTGCTGGAGTGGAGGAAGCTCAGAGAGCTGCTCCATTGTTCTCTGAGCCTGAAGAGTTCATGCAAAAAAACCCGGAGCGGGCCAGGGAAGTGCTCTTGCTTTCCCTAGGGCCGGTGCCCTCACAGAGGGACAGATCCAGGATGTGCAGGACACAAGGCTGCGGTGCCTTGGGAGCCCATATGGGCGGTGCTGGGGCCACGCGCGGACGGCGGCAAGGCCTGGAGCCCAGGCTAACTGCCTTGGTTGAACAGACTTGTTGCTGTGCCTAGAAAGTGGATCCTCAGGCCCCGGCGCCTAGGGACCCTTCCCCGGTACCCTGCAGGGTGGCTGCCCCGCTGGGGGCTGGGAAGGGGCGTGTCTGTGCGCGTGTGAAGGGGCGGAGTCGAGTGATGGGCGGGCCGGTGGGGATGGATGGATGGATGGATGGATGGATGGATGGATGGATGGATGGAAGGAAGAACTTGCCTGGCTGCCCAGGAGAATGAGAAGCTGAGGGAGATGGGTTTGGCCTGCTGCAGGTTTCCTGCCCCCACTCCTGCCCCCCCCCAACTCCAGTGTGGGCCAGGATAAGGATCCCTTGACCAGGGACAAGGATTTGGCCTTTCTGAGAATGGATCCTCTCGGAGGAGGCTGCAGATGGGTTTTACAGAGGCAATCAGGAAACTGGGCAAGGGCAAAAGGGGAAGAGCAGTCTTGTCCCTGGAGAGCCCCTGAAAGCTCAGGCCTCATCAGGGAGGAGTAGAGGTGGGGGGTGGGGGTGCATCAGTGACAAGGCAGCCTCACCCTGAAAAGAGAAATTGCCACCTGTGCTCACTGCCTGCTGAGTCGGCCGGAGGCCCTGCCCTCAAGGAGCTTGCAATGGGACAAGATAGTCGCTAATGAATAAAATAATTCCAGGCGGTGGAGAAGATGAAACTGGATTGTGTGCTGGAGAGATACTGGGCAGGCCTGCTGAGGCCTCTCTAAGGAAGTGATAATCCAATTGTGACTGAAGCTTGAGAAGGAGGCACCAGGCTGACTGGGATGAATGTTGCCTGAAGGACTAAAAGGAGGGGGGGGGCGGACCTTCACTGTGATTTGGGCAGGGGAAGTGGATAGGGGCATGGAATAGCAGAAGGCACAAATCCACTTCCAAGGTCAGGGCTTCCCCTGTTTGGTTGGCTTAGCTGATCTGGCCCTTCCTAGACCTGGCAGTCCCAACACTACCCCCAGGAGCTGGGCTGTTAATTGCTTCTCAAAAGGGGTAACCATGGAAACCCTAACAAATAGGCCTAGAGCTGGTTGAGGGTGGCAGGGGAAGCTGAACTGTAGTCCCTTATGTGTGCTGTGCATGGGCCACCAAAGTTGTCCTGATGACCCCATGGAGAGCTGAGGGGCTTCTCTCACAGGTGGAGATTCAGGGGTGGAAAGTCTGAGGAGCTTGCTGGACTGTCATCAGCTAAGAGGTAGGGTATGGGCCCAGGCCCTAGAACTGTGCTTGGCATCAGCTATGGGTGCAGCTGGTAACTCCAGGCCAACTTCTGTGTGAAGGTGGACCTGGAGGATGGACTGATCAGATGAGGGTGAAGGGGACAGTATACCCAATGAACCTTGCAGGGCCTGTGAGGGTGTTCCCAGTGTGGGGATAGGCCCTTGTTGGAGGGCAATGTGGCCTCTGGAGGGAATGGCTATTTCCCTGTTGCTGGAGATAAGGGTATTTTTCCCCACCCATGAGTCTCAGTGTCAGGTTATGCTCATTCCCTGAGACTATCTCAGACCTAAGAAGGTACCTAGATCCAATTTCTGAGGCAGAGGGTGTGGGGAGGTGAGGTAACCCCAAACAAGAGCCTTTCTGGAATAAAGGGGAAAACAGTGAAACCTGATCATCCTCTTTCCAGAAATCAGCTGGGGCCCAGATGGTCTAAACAGGTTCCCTGTCCCTTCTCCAGCCTTGGAAGCTGCCAAGTAACCAGGGTCCCCCTGGGGAACTGTAGAAACTAAGAAGACTGAGGGGTAGATCCCAGAGAGAAGAGACCAATTCCAGGAAATCAGATGCCTTTGGAACCTGGCCGATCTTACACATCAGGCAATTTGTCTCCCAGAAGGCCACCAGGCCTGCATCTAGGGCAGGGCAGGAAGCTGCATTCCACATTTGCCTGTCCAGAAGTCTTAAGCTCTCAGTTCTCTTCTGGGACTCAGTTTCCCCATTTGCGAGTGAAAGAGAGCCTCGCTTGGCTCAATCATACCCTTTAGGGATGGGGGGGCGGTGGCGATTAAACCTTGAAAATGTCCTAGGTGGCTTCAAGAGAACTTAGATTAGTGCACAGCTGAATTAGTGCACAAAGAAACGTCCCCAGACCACACTCTTCCTCCTCATGGGCCCAGGCCCCAAGGATCTCAAGTGAAATCTGTCTGTGGACTCCCCGAAAAGTTCAGCGTTTCTCCATTTTGTCCTCCTAGAAAAAGGGACAAGGTGGAGCAGTTAAGACTGCCCAAGGTTAGGTGTGAAAGAGCCTAGGAACTTGGAGTTCCTAGTTGTACCTCCCCACAGAAGGTGTCTGGCACCCACCCCAGGGTTACCATGACAACATTTAGGTCCTCAGAAGCACAGGACAAATAGGATTGAGGAAGAAAGGCAGGAAGCTACCCATTTCTAAGCCACTTGGTTGCCATGGGTTTTTTTGTGGGGGGGTGGGCAGAAGGAGAGAGTTACTCCAGAAAATGTGCTCTTGGATGCTGTGAGTCGTGGAGGGATGAAATGTCCTTCATATTCAGTTCTTTAGGGGGCAGGTGGGTAGAAGAGATGTTGTTAATTCTCCAAAGAATGGCTGCTGAGAGCAGACAGGTGTGTGTGCAAATTCACCATGCACCTCGGTGTCAGAGGCTCCACCCAGAGCCATTTCAGATGCTTCCAGGGCTTCCCCAAGGCCTGGCAGGAGAGTGTGACAAAGCTCACTTCTGCCCCTCCCCTGGGCAGCAGTAGTGGTGCTGGAGAATGCTCTGGTGTTTCCTGCAGGTGAGCCGGGACTGTATGAATCAGGAATTGGTGCAGATCCGTGCAGCTGTGAGGCCTCCCTCCTTCCTCAAGTTTGGTGCTGAGAGCATTTCTTTTTCTACCTTGTCAGGATGTTTTCTTCCAGGGCCAGGCTTGGGCCCTCACCCAAGAGGTGGCCAAGAGGTCCTGCTCCTCTGCTCTGGGCCTTGGCTTCTTCAGATTGCCTCCTCCAAAGCTGCCATTCCCAGGCAGCCCAGGCTCTGCTTCTGAGAGTGACACATGGGAGGATGAGTAGGGGGCAGACCCTCCATTCTGGGGAGAAGGTCCAGATTGAACAGACGTGTCCAAAGCTGCTGTCATTCCCCAAAGCATAAACCAATTCAGGGAGATGCCCTTTACTGATGGCTCTGTCCCCAGACCACCGGCCCCTTCTAGACCTGGAATGAATACATAACAGAGCCAAGTCACCAGGAACCCTTGGGTGTTTCCTGACACTTCCCTCTTGTTCCAGTCCTCCTCACCCGCCTGCCCTATCTGTTTTTGGAGCTACCACCACCCACCTCCTGCCTGTCCCCTACCTGGCCCCTACCTGGGCATCCTCTTCTGCTTGCTAACCTCCAGTCTTGCCCTTGCCTGCAGCTGTCCCTCCACACCCACACCCACACCTGGCAGCCTCTGACCCAAGGCTCAAGGTGCAGGTGGCTTCAATGGGCTCGAAGGAGAACCTGTCCTGCATTGAGCAGAGGCCTCAGGGACCTTAACTGCAGCTCAGCATCCTGCTGCTCCACCAGCCACCGCTGCAGCACACTGCAGTGTCTCCCTGGACAACCCGTGAGAGAGAAGTCCCCTCCTCTCTGCAGAGCACTGCACCTCCCTCAGCCTTCCCTGGGATTTCATAGAACCACAGAATAGAAATTGTCTGGTTGAGCCACCCACTTAAGCTGAAACTAATCCCATCATAGGCAGGTGGGTGTTCTGTTTACACACTCCTAGTGACAGAGGACTCACTACCTTATTTTCCTGAAAAGCATTCATTATGAGAAAGCTCTTTTTTTTTTTCTGTTGAACCAAGATTCTGTTTCCTAATAATTTCCACCCGTGGTCCAGAATTGCTCTCTGGATCTTTACAGATTAATTTAGTCTGCATTTTAGATTTCTTATATTTGAAGTCAGATACTTATGCAAGCTCTATCTTATCTTTTCTCCTTATACCTCTCCCTTCATTTTCTTTCATTTGTCTTTTTTTTTTTTTTAATGAGACCTGATGGGGGGAGGAGCCTGACCTGGTTCTCAGGCCCAGTGAAGTCCAGCCCCCTCAGCTGGATCACATTCCCACCTCCTCATAATGTCTGCATCTCAGGGTGGCTTCCCGCTGGGGACCCACAGCACCTGGCTGCATTTTCTCCTGGCCCAACCCGGAAGCTGTGTTCCTCACAGCCTTCTCTCTCAGCCTGGAAACCCTGTGCTAGGCAGCCAGCAGAGGGAAATGGAGCCACATGTTTCTCATTTGCACTGGCTGACCTCCCTCCACACCTTGTTTGGATTACCCAGATGTTTTTGATGTCCTGGAAGCCTGCAGCCTTCCCTCTCATGCACAGGAAGGGCCAGGGGCCAGGCCCAGCTCACTACCCTGCGTGGGCAGGCGCCCTCTGATAGGAGACCCTTGAGAGCTGGGCCAGCCCTGAAGCAGACACCACCTCCTACACCTTCCCCCACATTGGGGCCTGGGAAGCAGGATCCCAGGGACCTCCTGGGATCGGTTCCACCTCCTTCAATGAAAATAGTTTCTGTTTCCTTCTGAGCAGCAGAGATGAGGGCACAGACCAAGAAGATGCCCAGGAACTGTTTATATCTCCCAACAGAGGCTGAGCCAAGAGTAGAGTTGTGCCAACCCAGGGTGTGTCCAGGGTGGCTGTTCAGTGTGGGCACAGCTGAGATAAGCAGGGTTGGCTGGGAGGCTTATCATCTTTTATATGCAACTTTTTGGCTGAGATTTTATGACTGTGGCATATGTAAGTACAAATTGCAAGGGTGGGAGCCTAGTCGCGTGCTGAGCCAGGGAGGGAGAGGGTGGAGCGTGGCCCATCTGCAGGTCACAGGTTCACCCCTAAGGGCTTTGGTTCTAGGTTCCAGGCGCTTGCTGTCAACGCTGTCGTACACTTGAGTTTGACATCCTGTTCTTCTCCAACTCAACTCCAGCCAAACCTCAGCACGGCAGCCAGGGCTGGGCCAGGGTGGACCCGTGCCCTGAGCCATCAGCATCTATTTTAGACATCTCAATGATACATTTCAGGGCCACTGGAGTGGGCGTTTCCTCCAGCGTCTTCTAATTTCTGGGTGGCAGCTCTTCCTCTGGGCTTCTCAGGGTACTAACTTCTATGACTTGGGGGGATGTGGAAACCAAGAACAAGGGCAGGTCCAAGCCTGGAAGTGCTGTGGATACTCCTGCCACTGGTCCCTGTGGGGTCCTAGAGTTGTCCGAGGGCTGTCCTTCTGGGGCCTGACTATTGATTGATGTAATCTGGTCTAAGAGGTTGGATGTCATAAGCTCCAGGTGTTTCCATGGAGAGCCGGGGTTGTAAGCTATAATCCTGGGCTGAGTGGAGGGATAGGAAGGCTGACAGAGTTGGACTCGGGCAGGTGTGGTAGGAGCAACTGGGCGACTAGGTTGTATAGCATGCGGCAGAAACCCCTGCAGCTTGCGTGAGTTTGGGTGTCAGGATGTGAACACAGGGTGTGCAGTGGATGGTGTGTGTTCACATGGATCAGTGCAGGTAAACACTTGCACACTCACTGGCTTCCAGCACATATGCACATACTAAAGGTGCGCTTACGTGTGTGTGTGTGTGTGTGTGTGTGTGTGTGTGTGTGTGTGTGTGTACAAGAACTGGACAGGTTTAAAAGAGTCTGAAATACAGCCATGGTGGAACAACTTCCCCCAAACAGACCAGGAAGAGGCTGCAGAGGCTCAGACTTCTGGCTCCTTTCCCAGAAAAGCACTATAAGTGCTGGTTACTCCCTGGACTCTAAAGATATAGACTCTTCCTGCCCTTGGTGACCCTAAACACGTCCTGCCTTTAGGGGTATGCCGACAACCAGCTAGGAGGCTCCGCCTTCTCTCTGCAGAGTCCCTGAAGTGCTGTGGGGCATAGGATTCTGATACCCAACAACTGAGGATGGCCTCCTAGGAGCACTGGTACCCAATTCTTCTGCCTCCCCCCACACAGAAAAAAATCTCTACAATAATCTAATACTATTATTTACCAATCACTTGGCATACCAGAGGCAATGTTTCATTCTGTTTGTCTTGTATTGTTTTGGCACTGGGGATTGAATCCAAGGGCACTTTACCACTTGAACCACATCGCAGCCCTTTTATTTTATTTTATTTTATTTTTTTAATTTTGAGACTGGGTCTCACTCCATTGCTAAGGCCTCACTAAGTTGCTGAGGCTGACCTTGAACTTGCAATCCTCCTGCGTCAGCCTCCTGAGTTGCAGGGATTACAGGTGTGTGTCACTACACCTGGCGAGGCATTGTACTTATTCCTTATGTATCCTAAGCAACTTAATGCTCACAGTAATCCCATGCTTCCAATTATAATTGAAGAAACCGAGGCACTGAAATTTAGGTAATCTGCCCAAAGCAAGTGAACAGCAGAGCCAGGATTGGAGCATAATCCTGGGGATGTGGTGCTCCCAGGAGCCTCAAGATTCCCCCAAACATTGTTTGATTTCATTTAATTCAGGAGCAGCTTATCAAGCAGTAGGTAGGGGCAAACCACCGTGCTCCTGAGCTCAAGGTTTGGGGCCAGAGTGCTAGTTTGACAGGTGAGAGGAGGAGAAAAGACGTGCTCATTCTCGGACAAGGTAGAATGTGGCCTGTGCTATGAAAAAGAGAAAAGGTGACTGAGGAGGGTGAGGCCACCTAGAGCTAGAGTACAGGTGGGGGTGGGAGACGTGCAGCAGGGCACTTTTGGAAATGCCCTTTTTTAGTTGTAGATGGACATAATACCTTGATTTGATTTATTTATTGTTATGTGGTGCTGAGAATTGAACCCAGTGCTTCACACATGCTAGGCAAGTGCTCTACCGCTGAGCTGCAACCACAGATGAAGGGTTGACTTGTTTTTTAAAAAAAAAAAATTTTTTTATTAGAGCATTATAGTTATGCATAGTAGCTGGGTACATTTGGACAGAATCATGTTTGCAAGGAATTTGATTTCCATTCCCATTCCCCCCAGGATTAACATATTTTTGAAAAAGTGTTAAAAGGAGCATGAGATTGTGGCAGCAGAGATGGAAGGGCCTGGAAAAGGAAAGGAGGAGATAAATGTGGGGGCTTCATGATAGGCAGTAAGGCTGGAAGGCAGCAGAAGAGACAAGACTGCAAAGGCAGGCTGGAGAGGGTCGTGGCTCTGGGCAGACAGTTGAATGGAGGAACACAATGAGGGTTTACCCAACAGTCCTGGGTCTCCTCCCTCCTTGGAGCAGTGGCTGAGTGAAGAGCTAAGCCAGCCTGTGGTTCCACATCTCTTCACTGCAGGGAAAATGGCTCTTGCAGCCCCTGCCGTGTGCCCATGGAGGTCCCTAGGGAGAGGACACCTCTGTGCTCCAAGATTCCCCCTCATTAGCAGCAGCTCTGATGAGACTCTCTGCCCAAGATACAGTGTTCTTCCCTGACCGGGGATTGGTCCTCCACTGCTTTAGCTCTGCAAGTGCCCTGCTGAAGACAGACCTGCAGCCCACCACGCATGACCCAGACATAGCAGAACCCAGATGTGAAGCCAATTTGGGACTAGGCAGTGGAATTGTTCAATTGCTTGCAATTTTGGGGGTGGGGAAGGTGGTTACTGGAGATTAAACTCAGGGGCACTTGACCACTAAGCCACATCCCCAGCCCTATTTTGTATTTTACTTATAGACCAAGTCTTGCTGAGTTGCTTAGCACCTCACTTTTGCTTTGAATTTGCAGTCCTCCTGCCTCAGCCTCCTGAGCTGCTGGGATTACAGGCATGAGCCACTGCACCTAGCTTGCTTGCAATTTTGAAGCAGACTCAAGTAGTGTGGGAGCCACATTTTAGCTCCTAAATTATTTGTTCAATGCGAGAAGTCTTCCTGAAAGAAGAGGAAGTTGGGGAGCGGTTGAAGGGAATCGGGTCTTGGCACTGGGGACAGGCACTTCAGATTTTGTTTGAAGGATGGAGGAAGGCAGGCTGGGGTGTGGCTGGCTAGGAGCCCTCAGAGCAGATGGCGTTTCAGGGAGCAGAGGAAGGAGACCACCCTGGGCAGGAGGGCCCAAAGGGATTGGGGGTGCTCTTACCCTAAGCTCAAGCTTTCCTCTGCCTCTGTTCCTTTGGGATGCCACTAGGTTATTCCAGTTGCCATGCCAGGTTTTATCATGAGGTTCTGTTGTTATAGGAACCAGTGTGTTTGCCATAGAGGATTTGATTTTATTATGGAGTCTAGGTGTCCCCAGAAGGTGTCCACAGGGGGCAGGTTCAGAGTTTGCTACAGGGTGTAGGCACTGTCCTATTGTCTTTATTTAATTTTATTATTATTAGTATTTGGTACAGGGGATTGAACCCAGGAGTGCTCACCACTGAGCTACATCCCCAGCACTTTAAAATTTTTACTTTGAGACTGGGTCTTGCTGAATTACTCAAGCTGGTCTCAAACTCAGGATCCTTCCTCAGCCTCTTGAATAGCTGGGATTGCAGTTGGGGCCCCGCTCCCTACTGCCCCACTGTTCTAATGTTTCCACGGGACCTGGATGATGATGACACAGTGTCCAGGTCTGGGGAGAGGGAGTGGATAACAGGGAAAGCAGCAACGCCTGTCCAGGGCAGGGAGCCCTGCAGCCAGCGCCGCTACTGCTCCTTCTGCCACAGTGCACAGCAGCACCAATGAGGGGTGGCCTTCCTCAGCTGCAGGAACGGGGCCCAGTCCCTGTGCTGCCTGACATCACCCAGCCAGTGGCATTTGCTCTTTGCTTAACAGACAGCATGGGAGGCTGGTGCTGCTCCTGCTGCCGACATCAAGGGATCCACTGGACTCCCAGGAGCAGGCCTCCAAGGAGGGAGGCCTGCTGGGCACCCCAGGCCTTTAAGAGGTCCCTCAACCCTCTCTTAGTTTCAGGTGTACTTGACCACTAAGCCACATCCCCAGCCCTATTTTGTATTTTAGTTATAATACAGTCTTGCTGAGTTGCTTAGCACCTCACTTTTGCTTTGAATTCTCGATCCTCCTGCCTCAGCCTCCTGAGCTGCTGGGATTACAGGCATGTGCCACTGCACCTGGCTTACTTGCAATTTTGAAGCAGACACAAGAAGTGTGGGAGCCACATTTTAGCTCTTAAATTACTTGTTCAATCCAGGAAGTCCTCCTGAAAGGACAGGAAGTTGGGGAGCAAGGGTCTGGCTGAGGAGTTTGGGCTTCCTGGAAGAAAACACTCAACCCTGAGACTCTAATCGAGGCTGTGCAGTTTGTGGATAAGTCCTGCACCTTCATCCTCAGGTCCCAGGGCCACCATTTAATGCTCACAGCCCGGAGATCAGTCACAATAGTGACTAATATTTATTGAGCACTCACAGTTTGCATTGGATGCTTGGTTTGTATAATCCCATGTGGTCCTCATAATGAGATATTATTCAAGGGTCACATGTGAAATATTTAACAACCTTGGGAGGCTGTAATGCTGGATTCCACCCTGGGAGGGAGGGTCCTACTATATCAGGTGTTGTACCTGTGTTGGGAGGCTGAGGCAGGAGGATCTTGAGTTCAAAGCCAGCCTCAGCAACTTAGCGAGGTCCTAAGCAACTTAGTGAGACCCTGTCTCTAAACAAAATATAGAATAAGGGCTGGGGATGTGGCTTAATGGTTAAGCACCCCTCAGTTTAATCCACAGTATTAAAAAAAAAATAGTGTGATTGGTGGACTGTGGTGTTCTAGAGCAAGGCCCCAGGTGACCCAAGTGGCAAGGGGAGAGCTCAAAGAAGCATGCACCTACCTACTGTAAAAGAGTGTTCACAGTATTTAATAACCGGGTGGCCCTACTGGTGCATTTCTTCTGGCTGGTAACCCCACTCTAATACAAGATTTAGATACAAGAAAACTGATTGGAGCCTAAGGAATGCCAAGCAGCTTGCCCCAAATCACGTGACAAGTGTCACCATGAACTGACTTCTGCCCCTGATCTACGTGGCAGAACAAAGATGCCCACAGCTCTGTACCAGCATTTGAACAAGGCTTGAATCAGCATCCTGATCGAGCCACTAGGCTACACTGTCTCTTGCATGAGACAGTATGAGAGAAGGAAAGCCCTTGCTCTCTCCATGTTCTAGAACTTAGGCTCAGCCAGGCTTGCCGTGGTCCTGAGAGCCCAGGTCTAAACGAATCAGTTCTCTCCTGCCCTCTGCAAACGTTCCTCAGTGCTGACTATTTGCCAGGGACCCTGCTCCCCAAGCTGTCCCTGTCCACTGTGGGAAGCACAGGTGGGAAATTCTGGCCCAGTCATGGCTCGTGCTGGACACAGCAGAGACCTGGAGCGGCAGAAAGGCTCTCAGAGGTTTCCCAGGTGGACGCAAAAGAAGATGGTAACCAAGGTGGCCTGAATGAGGGTGACTCGAGGTCAGGGAGAGTGGGAGCCTGGAGTGTCAGCGTAGGGCCGACTGTTCCTCTCGTTCCCTGACTGTGAATCCCGAATCTGTCGCTCACTAACTGTGGATCTTGAGTAAGCCACTTAACTGCCGGATCCTCAGCCTCCTTATTGGTAAAATAGAGATTAGACGCACCAGCTTCCAGATCTGCAAGGACTGGACATGACCTCACATGGGAGAAGGCTGGCACATGGCTGGTGCTGCAGATGTCAGCCCCTCTGCCATTTCTGGGACCAGTTACCCTTTCGCTTTCCCTCCTACTCCCCCTCTGTCAGCAGCCCCTGATTTCTAGATTTTCCCTGAAGTTGCATCTAAGGGAGATGTTGGCTTCATGGAATATCCGAGACTTACGTTATTTATCATTTTTTGTGTTATGCACCAGATAATTCATTTAATTGCTAGAACAACAGAATTAGATACTATCCCCTCCCCCATTTTACCAGTGAGGAAACTGAGAGATGAAGTAACTTCCCCAAGGTCACACAGCCAGGAAGTGTAGGGGCCTGGGTATGACAGCTGGCCTGGAGCACCTGCTTCCTTAACCAGTGGGTCATACTGCCCACACATGGAGAGAGCTGGCCTTGTAGTGTCCCTCAGTCATGGCAAACCCTCCTGGGCAGCTACCCGGACCCTTTATTATAAACAGGGGGTGGGGGTCCCGTGCTGAGGTCTCCTGTTAGAATTTTGTGGCTCTGGGAACTGGGAGCCTAGCACATTCCTAGGACCCACTTGGGTAACCTACTGCAAGGCTGGTGACATTTTGTGGGGTCTGTGGCTGATATACTTTCACACCATTTGCATGCATGTTTCCACCCTGGGAACCTTTCTGGTGGTTCCAGAATGGCCAGCATGTCTGCTACAGGGGATGGATGTGTACCAAGACTTTGGAATCTGCCCTTGGCCTGGAGCCCCATGCGTCTCTGGGTCCCTGATTATCTGGGGTGATAGGTGGAGTCATGCATATGAAGAGCTATACAAACTAACGCTCACTCATTGGCTGGCTGTGGCCCTGTTTGACCCTATGTCTCATCTGTAGATTGGGGCTAACTGCACTGTGGATAATTGTGAGGATCCCATAGAAGAATAGGAATACAACACCTGACACACCATAGTGATCAATAAGAAGTTCCCTTCCCATCTTCCCCACAGGCCTGAAGTCATCTTGTCCTTCCTCCTCCTAACCACTGTGGCTGTTCCAACCCCCATCAGTGGTGACCAGTAATCCCAGTGGATTTCATTCACAGCTTAGCTCTGGTCATTGACCCTATTTCAATTCAGCTCTGATATCTTGTTCAGACTCTTAGATATGTATTTTGAACCCTATTGGCCAGCTTTTTTTTTTTTTTGAGAAAGAGAATTTTTTAATATTTATTTTTCAGTTTTCGGTGGACACAGCATCTTTATTTTATTTTATGTGGTGCTGAGGATCAAACCCAGCGCCCCGCGCATGCCAGGCGAGTGCATTACCGCTTGAACCACATCCCCAGCCCTGGGGCCAGCTTTGACACTCACACATACACACACACAAAAGAAAAAAAGTTCATCATAGGACACCGAGTTATTTTACAGGGCTGGAGTTCAGGAATCACACAGGTTTCTAGGGGAAAGGAGCTAATTTTTATTGAGCATCTTCACCTCTTTGGCATATTAGCTTTTGCTCTTTGGTTTTTCCCTACGCATCTGATTCATCTCCTTTTGTACCACAGGCTGACTTCTTCTGCCCCTGGTCCATCCACCTGGCAGAACAAGGAGGCCCACAGTTCTGTGCCTCCTCTGTCCAATAAATCACCCAGTTTACCCAAGGGGACCGGGAGGATGCTCTGATGGACCCATCGGGAGGAGAGAGGAAATTTGTTCTGCTGAAGGTTTTTTAGGGTTACATGTCAGCCCAGGGGTTATTTACATACAATGAAAAGAAAATAGCAGAAACTATGAAAAAAGTGTGCAGACCATGGTGTGTGGAAGATTGTCAAGGGACAGAACTTTTGGTTCAAGTTTATTTCTCATTCCCAGCCCTTAACAAGCCTGGTTCCCAGCTAGATCAGGGTGAAAACTGGCAACGTCCTCATTTCTGGGTAGGGATGGGCACTCGGGCCTGATCCACGGCTTTACTGTGGTCTTGTCTGCTGCTCCAGTGGGTGATGGGAACAACCCCCTTGATGGTCTTAGTAGGCTCTTCTCAAGACTGAGACATAAAATCCACCCCAGTGGCCTGTTATCACACAGCTGGGAAGACATCTGGGGAGGACCAATGCCAAGACATCCTGGCTTTCCTTCTCTCATGGGGGAACAGGTGGATGGGCTTGGTGCAGACCCCTTATTTCCTGCAAGCATGAGGCTGGGGCTAGGGTTACAGTCAGGGTGTGGGGCTGGAGGGAGGGCCCCTGGCTTTGCCTTAGTGGGTGGGGTGTCCAATGGCAGATGGGAAGAAACCAGCCACAGAGGATCTAGCCCCGCTTCTGAGCTGGAGGAGCCCAGCCTGTGCCTGGGCAGAGGATGGATTCTTGCCATCTTCCCACACTCTGCAGAGATTGGGTTTCCCCTTGAAATTGTATCACTGGATCACAGTTGTAAAGTTCTCAGCCTCTCAACTCAAGCTGTTTGCAGCAATCCAAGTCACTGCTCTTGTTCTTTTGGGATCTTGGGAGGGAGAACACAGAATATAATGGCCAAATGCACAGGCTATATGGGGTCAGAACAGACCTGAATTCCAATCTTTGTTCTGTATTAACTAGCTTTGAGACCCTGGGCCATTAAATTTCTCAGAGCTTCACTTTCCTCATCTGTTAAATGGGTTCAATAACCCTCTAAGTTATAAGGGCCAGAGGTGTAGCCCCAATCTACCTTACAGGATTGCTATGGTGATTAAATGAGATAATGCTTGTAATGCACTGAGCACGAGCCTGAGCTCATTGAAAAGCAGCCCATTCAGGAGATTTTGGCATTGTCATTTTGTTGTTATCTAGTTGCCCCTTTATGCTGGGTGGTAGAGGAAAGGGACATGGCTCCTGCCCTCAGGGGACCCCACCTGAGCCTAAGGTGGGAGACCTGGCCCTCAGGCACTGCCTGTCCTGATGAGGAAGACGGCTCTGCACTGAGGCATCCACTAGCCAGACTGGGACACACAGGTCTTGTCTCAGGGCTCTCCCCTTCTGGTGACAGAGACATGGCCCCTGGACTCAGCAGCCCTCAGCCTCTTTATGCAGAGTCCTGTGTTTTCCTGGACCCTTCCGCTTGAGCCCTAACTGCCTTTAACCTGTCCCTTTGTCACCAGCCTGCCCCCAGCTCACTCATCCCCTTCTGTCTCCGCCACCCCTGTCCTGCTGTCTCATCACGTCCGCGTCCACCAGGTGACTGGTTCATCAGCCCCTGCCTGTGTGTGCTCAAGAAGTGTCACCACCAGGATGCTAGCTTCTTTATAGAAGCCACCCAGACTGCACACGCAAAAGCCAGTCATGTCGGTGCGCCTGCGTGCGTCTGCCCGAGATCTGCATTTGCTCGACAAGCGACAGCATCCTCCCACCCTCCATTCTTCCTTTCCAACCTTCTCTTTGAAGAGTATCCCATTCTCCCACCCCACCTCTTTTGCCACACTCAAGAAATCCTCCAGGTGGCTACCCTTAGAGGCCTGGCCACTCCTGCTGGCTGGAACTGCTCTGCATTCTCTGTTTCTCCCCTCCTTTCTGGGACCAGAGGTGCAGATTTTGCCTGAGTACAGTCTGCTCTCCTTGGGCCTCCAACCCTGTCTTCCTGGTGCTCATGGTTAAGAGTCCAGCTGCTGGCCCAGAAGTGGGGCTCATTCCCTTGCCCCCCTCTGTCTCTGCCCCACTCATCACTAGCACTACCAGGTGTAGGAAGTCACCAGGTGTGGGACGACCTTGGGAAAGCTTCCTTCTCGCCCTGTCTGCAGAGCCCAGAGCAGAGCACAGGTGGACAGGTAGAGGCCTTCTCCCAGGGATTTCTGGGTCCCTGTTGGTCCTCCCTTAACTGAGAGACAAGGAGGATGGGTGACCAGGATGCTCAGAACTCCTTGTTCCTTTTCTGAGTCTCACTGTGGGAGAATCCTCATTAAGAAGCCAGAATTGCCCCTGCCTCTTGCCCATTCCCAGCCTGACAGCACACCTGCTGCTTTTTGGAGTTTCTGCATCCATATTACAAATACCTCATCTCTCCATTAACTGGGTTAGTGTAAAAGGGGTGGGGGAAGCCATTCCATCTGTCTTAAACCACTTCTTAGATTTTGAGGGAAGCACTTTTTCCTTTTTTGATTTCTGGTCATTTTGACTAAGACTGGTATCCATTTTGATTCCCTGGAAGTGGGGCAGCAGGGACCTATAAGTGACAGGTAAGTCCCAGTGGATGGGCATCTGAGGTCGGGGGAGCAGGTTGGCAGGGTTGAGGCAGTGGGGCTTCAAAGTCCCACTAACTTCGGACACAACACCTTTCCAACGCCCCCCTTCCCAGCCACACTGAGTTCTGTGAGATGCCCCTGGCGGGACTGGGGAGGCCAGCCTCCCACCCTCATCTCTTGCCTGTCCCTTGCTCCTTGGTTTCCATCTGTTCAGGGAATGCAAACTGACACGGGCGAGGGTCAGCCTGAGCCAGACAGCACTGGAAAGGGAATCTGTCTCCACCCCACTCCTGTCTTGCCTTCTCCTTACAAAAAAAAATCCTACGTTATCTTCAGCAGCTCTGTATGGAGGAAACAAATCTGGGGGGGAAACCCAGATGGGGTGGGGGATGGCTTCTGGGGTGGTAGAGCCCCTATCCATTCTATTCATTGAGGAGAAATCAGGAGAAAATGGTAGGAGCAGGACAGAGGTCAGACTTTAAGGGCTTGCCTTTGTCATAAATGAGTCCCGGGAATTTCGAGGGAAGGAAGCCCAGGGCACCTCCTCCATGCCCATCCCTGGGCAGCTGACATCCTTGGCTCCTTGCCCGCTTGGAAGATTCCTGCTGCCTGAACCTGGAGGGAAGGCAAGTGGGGCAGGGCTGCTGGACACCGCCTTTCTCCTGGGCAGGGACTGGCCCGCTCTCACTCTGGATGCCTCCTCCTTTGAGATTTTGAGGGCCTGTGGATTCCAGGATCCAGAGTTTCTGGGAAGCAGAACAATATAGGGTTCCATCTGGAGCCAGCAGGCAGCCGCCCTCTGGCTTGTTCCTGGTCAAGATTTCTCTGCATGGAGTTTAAAAAAATGAGAGTCTTGGATGAGGGTGAGGGCACCTGGCTCCTCTCCAGGAAACCAGGCTCCCAGGTGAGGTCAAGGGACGTCTCTCCATCCACATGAACAGCCAGCAGTTCACCTGAGGCACGGGCACTGACCCCTGACATGGTGATAAGACACAGCATCAGAGTGTCCCAGTCGGAGTGGTCTGAAGATGAAATGCAAACCCTTCATTTTGCAGATGAGGAAATCGAGGCTCAGATAGGATCAGGAGTTGGCTCAGGATCATGCAGAGCTCCCTCACCTCCTGGTACAGTGATTTTTTTTCTCTCCCCTAGAAGTTTTGTTTGTTTGTTGATTGAACTCAGGGGTGCTCTGCTACTAAGCTACACCCACACTCTTTTTCATTTTATTTTTTTACTTTGAGACAGGGTCTTGCTAAGGTTCTAAGGCTGGCCTAGAACTTGCAGTCCTCCTGCCTTAGCCTCTGGAGTTGCTGGGATTACAGGTGTGTGCCACCGCACCCAACTCCTTAATCTAGTGATCTGCTTCCCCGCTTCCGGTGTTGTGTGTTGTCTTGGTCGCAGCAGGTCCTTGAAATGAAGGACTGAGATAAACTCCCCACCCCACCCCCACCCTCCGGCAGATGTGTGCTCCTTACAGTGAGGTGACCCAGGCTCACCTTAGAATGTCAAGTTGGGTGGGACCTCAGTGCCCAGAACCCAAGCCCTTTTTTGTTTGTTTTTTGTGTGTGTGGTGCTGGGGATCAAACTCAGGGCCTCATACCTACGAGACAAGTACTGCACCACTTGTACTGAGCTACATCCTAGCCTCATCCCCCATTTAACAGATGAGGAAGCCGAAGTCCCGAGAAACAAAATTTTCCCAAGGTCACCCAATGCATCAGTGGCAGATTGAGGACCCAGATCCAGGTCTCTCAACTTCTATTCCTGTCCCATGATCCTTCTTATTTTAACCAGGCGACCTGGTGGGGAGAGGACATGATGCCTGTCACAGTGGCACCTCAGCAAATAGCTGCTACTGGCCTGACCCATGAATTTTAAAAACTGTATCTGCTGAGGTTTCAGGGTCAAGTAACAAGTATACCTCTCCTTCCCTGTGCCTTTTAAACCTCATAAATAAGCTTTTAAAATGTATTCTGCAGTTCCTGCCTCCCATGGAGGCTCATATAATAGCTCAGTGAAACCCGAGGGCCAGTCCAAGGTGGTGGCCTCCAAGGCTGTGGGTGTTGGCCGAGGAAGCCTGCTCTGGCAGCCACTCTATGTGTAGGGAATGACATTCCCTTGAGGACAGAGGCTCCCACAGGCCTTGGGTGGGCCAGTTTGACTGGTCAGCGACCTATCACAGGCCTTGGCCTCAGGCCCAGGAAATTCTAAGTGTGTTGGTCTCAGCTTGAGGCACTTAAAAGCTAGAACCAGTGCCCTCCCCCTGCTGAGGTTTCCTGGGGTTTGGAGACTGCCTCAGTTTCCCTCTGCAAAAAAGTCAGGGTGGTTAACAGCAGGAGGCAGGAGCATGAGGTCATGTCTGCAGCAGACCAAACTCTTCATAGAGCAGACGGGTGAGGGCTTGGTATTTCAGCCCCAGAGCCAGGGGGCTCATGTTCCCCTACCAGCTTCCCCCAGGTGCCTACCCTGATGGCCTTTGCTGGTGGCTTTCACAGGCTCTGTTCTCAGGTGGAAGTGAGCTGAGGGAGCTTCGTCACAAAAATGCATGGGGGCATTTTTAAAAAAAATTTTAGGGGCTCAGTTGATAGAGTGCTTCCCTTGAATGCACAAGGCCCTGAGTTCAATCCCCAATACCACCAAAAAAAAAAAAAAAAAGGTCAATGAGCCTCTATTATTTATTTATGGATGTGCTGAGAATCAAACCCAGTGCCTCAACACATGCCAGGCAAGTGCTCTACCACTGAGCCGCCACCCCAGCCCCTGCATGGGGGCATTTTTAAAGATGAAGTGGATGTTTGCTACTGGGCACTTCACAAGCCTTGACCTGGAGAGCCATGCACTGACCCTACTGCCCGTCTGCCTGTCACTTCTCATCCACTCCAAGCCCTGGCTTTCCTTCTAGGGCTCTGCCTGCAACTAGCCCCTGCATGGCCCCAGCAGGCTCCTGGGAGAAAGCCAAAGTGGAGAGGCAGAAGAGTGGACCAGGGACGCCCTGAGGGAAGGGACAGGAGCTTGTGAGCATAGTGGACTGCATCCCTTGAGCCCAGACATCGAGGTTTCTGGTGATAAACCGATAAGGATTCTGGACCCCATAAGCCTTTCTGCTCCTGGGCCTTCATGTTTTCTTACATATATAATCTGGTTTTTGTTTTCAGTTTTGAAAAAAAATACCACACTTTATTTTGCCTTTACATAAGTTTCTTATGCGTAAAGCACATAAATTTAATTAAAAACCACAGACCCTCTCATTTTCTAGTAAAGATGCCTTCTTTTGGAAAGGTCAACAACTCAGGGGGCTGGGGATGTAGCAGAGTGGTAGTGCTTGCCTAGAATTTGTGAAGTCCTGGGTTTGATCTTCAGTACCCCCCCCCAAAAAAAAAAAAGGTCAACTCAGCTCAGCTCATCTTAGGACACGTGAGATTCATACAAACCAAACTCAGGAAAAAAAGGGGCAGGACAGTGTCCAGAGCAGGCAGATGTGGTGGTGGCAATAATGGTGATAGTGGCAGAGATGCTGCTGCTTTTGAGGATGGTGGTAACGATGATGATGATGGTGGTGGTAATGATGATCCTTATGGTAGTTGAGATGACAGTGACAGTTTTGGTGATGGTGATAATTTTGGTAATAGTAGTCAAGATAATGGCGATGGTTTGGTGCTGGTGGCCAAGATGATAATGATGGTTTTGGTGATGGTGGTGGTCATGAGACTGGTCATGGTGATGGTGGTCAAGATGATGGGGATGGTTTTGGTCAGGGGGGTGGTGGTTGTGATGGGTGGTAGAAATGATGGGGATGTTTGGTGATGGTAGTAGAGACGATGGTGATGGTCTTCGGGAAGGTTTTAGAGTGAAGGTGGTGGTAATGGAGGTGATGGTGGTGATGGTTTTGGCAGTGATGATTGCAGTGGCATTGGTGTGATGGGAATGATCATGGGGATGGCCAGGCAGCCATCCCATCTGCAACCTCAGAGGCAAGGTTAGTACAGGGCGTTCAGTGTTAGGTCGCTGTGACTGTTGCTGCCCTAAGTGTGCCTAATTCTAAGAGTAACAGATGACCTCCTTTGTTTATTCCCTTAGGCAACACATATGACTGAGCCCAGGACATGCTGGGGTCACAGCAGAAGAATAGAAGTGGTCCCTGCTTTCAGAGAGGTTGCCATCTTCCCCAGACTGTAGCCCACACTAAACCTTGGTGTCCCATCTTACGGTGCTGGGGTTTACCCTCCTCCCTCTCCTTGACAGGATGAACTGGGGAGCCCGCTTCAAGGCTGACAACCCCCTGCCCTACCTCCCCCCACCCCACCTGCATAGACGTGTAGGCAGGCAGGATACAGGTTAGGCGGGCGTGTGGACCTTTGCTGGGCCAACAGGGCGGTGTGTGGTCTGGGGCCAACAGTGTTCCTTGTGACCTTGAACAAGTTATTAACCTCCTGGGTTCTCATCTGCTATCTCTTCTAAGCAGAGGATAATATTTGCTCATAGAGCTGTTGGGAGGACCAAATGAGGTCACAGGTGGGAAAACTCCTTGAGGTCCCTGGGAGTCACACACCGAGGGGAAAAGGCAGAGGTCTCTGTAGGCACTCTGCCCCTCCCTGCTGTCTGGTCAGCAGACCTGGCCACAGAGGGGCCCTTGTCTGGGGATTCCCATGGGGAATCATGGTCCTGGTTGCAACACCAAAGCTGGCCTTTATCCCTGATGAGTGATATCAGGTGGTCTGGAGGTAAACCCTCAAAAGAGGCTCTCAGTTTCGCCATAGGAGCAGGCTCGGCTTAGGCAGAAACATGAGGTACAAGACTGTCTCTGCCATCCTGGTCCTTTGCACCCTTCTTTGTTTCCCACGCTGTCCACAGGGTTCTCTCCCTCCTCTCAGCCTGCTAGGGCACCCCTGTCTCTTCTTCCTTTCCTGCTTTCTCTCAGGGAAGAACCAAGACCTCATTCACCCCAAGGTTGTCACTACTTGACAGCAGCCTACAAAAGTGTATCTAAAACTTTTTTTTTTAACCTTGACCGCCCCCCCCCCTCCCCACCTCAATCAGAAATGCTTTTTCTGGCAAACCAGAACCATATCGAGTCTAAATTTTGATGAAACAATACTATATGGAATGTACTTGATTTTCTGTTTTATCGTATATGTTTTGTTTTTTTCTTTCTTCTTTTTTGTGGTACTGGGGATTGAAGCCAGAAGTACTCTACCTCTGCCAGCCCTTTTTTAAAAAATTATTTTGAGACAGTGTCTTGTAAAGTTGCCCAGGCAGGCCTTGAACTTGCAATCCTCCTGTCTCAGCCTCCAGGTAGCTGAGTTTATAGGCATGTTTGTTTTTTTTTTAATTGTTGGTTGCAATCCACTAAATTGATTTCGTGATCCACAAATGAGCTAACAGCTTGCAATTTGAAAAGCCCTGGCCTAAATGGACATTCTTTTCCAGCAGAAGGTCTCTGGGAGCTGGTTGTGAGGAAGAATTACCCAGACTTTGCCTAGCAGGGCATTTTCCCTGCTTCAGGGTCTGTTCTAGACACCTTATGTATAATAGTTCAGGTAACCCTCACAACCACTTTAGGAGTAGGTAATGTCATCATTACCCACAGTGGACGGGAATGAAACAGAGGCACAGAGAGGTTATATTATTTGTCTTAAGCTTCTACTGCTATTAAGTGACAGAACTCCAGACACCATAGACTCGGCTGGCTGCCTGGAGGACACAGGAAAAAGTGAACCTGCAAAGGGACAGTCATGATGCTTTAAAGCCAGCAGCCTGGGTCTCTGAGGTCAGCGTTGGACTCAGACGCTTCTGGAAACAGGCCTAGTTTGCATTCTATAAAGAACCTACAAAACAGACTGAGCTCTGGGAACTCACAGCCCAGCAGACCCAGGCATGACTGCCCTGTGGATCCCATAGTCCAATGGGGATGCCAGTGGGACAACGGCAGCTCTTCTGGAGCACCTGTTAGGTCCCAGTGCAGAACTTTGCCCACTGGCCAATTTTTCTCAGACTCGAGTCAGAGAAAAATCTGACTCGAGTCTATACAAAGGTACTGCTGTTAATTTTAAACATAACACTTTTCACAGGCTAAAAAAAAAAATGAGCGAACTTAATCCTACACTCTCACTGTTTTTTTAATGACTGTATTGTTTTAGGTTCTGTGAGAATGCAATAGAAGTTTTAAAATTTTATTTCGGAACACAGTAAGAATGTGTCCCCGCATTTGATGGATTGCTTTTAAGATTCTGAGTCCAAGGCTTCCAGCACGTGGGCAGGCAGGGCCCCACAGATGGGCCGTGGCATATACAAGCAAAAAGAGAGTGCATTTGTATGGGGTGGTCGTGGGAGGCTCACACTTAGCAGATTTCATTTCTGTTCTCGTCTTTTGGCATAGTAGCCGGGGAGCGGTAAGATGGAAGGGAGATTGGGAGACAGTGAAATGGCTGAAGTAGAAGCCTCAATTATCTACAGCCTCCTCCAAAGTGAGAATTGACCTTTCAGCTCTCTCTTCATTTTCGCAATTGAGAGTGTCAAGCCCATTAGTATCGGCCACTCCTAGTATCGGCCATTCTCAATTTCCTAACCTCTGCTTCCTTAGCTGAGCTCAATCCAGAAATTCAAAGAAAGAAAGCAGGCCCTGCCCACAGAGAGCCTCCAGCCTGATGGGGAGAAAGGACCCAGAGGTCAAGAGCCAGAGCGTTGAGGAGAGAAGGCACAGGACAGTTAGGATGGACACAACCGTGGCTCAGGGTGAGCCTAGGCCTGGGAGATGGCTCGAGAGTTGTCTGAACACTGTGAACCCAGTCTGGAAACCCGGAGAGCTGGTGGAGGAGCTGAGTTGTCGAAGCCAGCTAGAGTCAGGGAAGGATGCTTCAGAGAGTAAGACCCAGGGAAGGAAGGGCCCGGGAGATGCAGCGTCGTCGGCATTCATGGAAAGGAGCATCATCTGAGGGTCCAGGCCGGTCAGTGCCTCCCAGGGAGAACTGAAGAACAGGGAGAGCCCGAGCCCACATCTCTCAGTTCTAGAAGGGACGGGGCTGATGGCTGCTCGGAGACCTCCCCACCAGGCCTGGCAGGAGGCCATCCCAAACCTCGGTCCTCAGTCCTCCCTTCACTTGATTTCCCATGGGCCCTGCTTGCCAGCTAAGGTACAGGGCCCTCCTTAGCTGTGGACGCACAGCCAAGTTGAGTCGCCATGGTAACCTTCTGGCTGATGGGGACTTGGGTTGCCATGGAAACTTGTCTAAAATCAAAAAGTATTTTGGGGGAGGGGTTGCAGTGGAGAGGAAGAGTGGTGGGGACCGTGGGCAGCCGTGCCATGCTGCCCACGACTGTTTGAACCTTCCTCAGGTTCCTCTTGGAGCGGGTGGGGGTACGGGGCTCTTGGAGAGCGAACGCCTCACGGTCCCTTTCAGTGCCATGTCTGCCTGTTGGCAAAACCATGGAAGCAGCAGAGTTGATGTTCCACTGCTGTCTGTCCCCTGCCCCTGAGGTCCGTGGCCTGGCCCCGCTCACACTTAGAGTCTCCTTTCTGACAGGGTCCTTTTGTCACAAGGCAGGCCTCTTGTAGTCTCCGTTTTCTCATCCCCTGGCGGAGAGATGAAGGTCCCTGCTGCATGGGGGTGGTTGGGAGAACTCCATAGGCACTTAGCTCAGAGGAACTGCGCCGCACCCACTTCCTGTTGGTTAGCAATAAAAACCAAGTGCGGCACCTGCCAAGGTAGTTGTCTTTTACCCGTCTCAGAGGAGTGTACGTATTTCATGATCTCTTTCTGTCATCATTCCCCGCAGCTACCTTTCCTTAAGTCAGATGATGTTTAAGACAAAGCAATGACATGTGAGGTGTGAGGTCCCTTTGGTTCTGCCCAAGTTCTCCCCCTGCCCATTTCTAGGACTGAGCCCAGGATATTCTACCAGTGAACTCCACCCCCCACCCTTTGTATTTGTTATATGGAGACAGGGTCTTGCTGAGTTGTGGAGGCTGGCCTCAGGCTTTCGATCCTCATGTCTCAGCCTCCCCAGTTGTTGGGATCATAGGTGTGCACCACCGTGCTGGCTCAAGTTCATTTCTCTAAGTTCATAGCACATCCTCCACTCCCCCGCCCCCACCCCAGCCTCCTGAGCTTGGAGTTCTGCTTGGGGCAATGAGGGCTGCCAGTGTGGAACCGTTTTCTGAAGCTTGATGGCAGGAGAAGAACCTTAAGAGGAGAGAAAAGATAAGCATTTCATCAACCTGGTGGCCTGGCCCATTGGTTATCATTCATAATGATAAGAATTTATTCCCTGATCGCCATTCTGGGTCTCATTTCTCCTTTACTAGAAGGAGTGATTCCAGGCCCTCTTTTTGAGATGGGCTGTTGATGAGTCTCCTCCGGGGCCAGTGAGAGGAACGCATAGGAGTGCTGTGTGGGGAGGTGGCCAGGGAGGACAGGAGGGCCTGCCCTGGAGGCCCTGGCCTCCCAGCCGCTTCCTCCCCAGCACTAGAGAGGAAGGTGTAGCCTGAGAAAGTCAGACTCCCTCCTGGAAGCTGCACTTCCTTAAGCCAGGCTCGGCTCGGGTTTCAGGACTCAGGGACTCTCTCTGGCTCTTTCTCTCTTCCTTTTTCCTTCCCAAGACTGAAACGCAGCTCCCAGAAATGCTGAGGAGGCCACAGAGTAGGCTTCCTGGGCACAGGCCCAACTCTGTCCCCTCCATGCTTGGTGCCTCTTGCTGGAACCTCAGGGGAGAAAGGAATCGGGGCATCTCAAGGAGGCAAAGTGGGCCACCCAGGAGGGAAGCGGCTGGGAGAGTGACATACAAGGAAACGGTTTCCCTGAGGTCGAGTCCAGGGCCCCAGACAGTCCTCTGCCATTCTCCCCGCCAGCACCCAAACAGGCACCGTCTCTCCAGGACTCCAGCCTAAACCTTTTCTGGCCCTGTCGAACCTCCCCATCCCTCTCTTGCCAAGCATTTTTATACCAAAATAATTAGGTAATTAATAGTCATGTCATAGACTGTGTTTCTGGCACTCTGCACTTTGTAAACTTTGGAACCTGTGTATAATAGATGATGGGAATGTCAACCCACAAATTTGGACATTCAACAAACATTCTTGTTCTTGTTATTTATTTATTTACTTATTTATTTTCAGTACTGGGGATTGAACCGAGCGGTGCTCTACCATGGAGTCACATCCCCAGCCCTTTTGATTTTATTTAGAGATAGCACCTCCCTAAGTTGCTGAAGCTGGCCTCCAACTGACAGTCCTCCTGCCTCAGCCTCCCAACTCTCTGGGATTACCCTCCGCACTTGGTTAAAATCACCTTCTTAGCAGCCTGATGCTTTTACTAAATAATGCCACTGGTTCTGCTTTCTGCCCTACCCGATATCATTGAAGCTAGGAATTTGAAACCTGGTGACCGGTTCAAATTGGGGGCAGGAGAGTAGAATACAAAGAGAATTAAGTATCTCAGAAATGCCTCCTGCCCAAATGTGACCTCATTATTCTCACACCAAACCTAGGACGAGTCGGCAGGATAAGCGTCCATCTCCCCAGCAGGCAGGTGAGGGAGCTGTGCCATGTGCTGATGAAGCACTGAGTTTGTGACAACCCCAGGACTCGAAGCCAGGCCTCTTGCCTCTGGGCTGAAGTCCCTGCCACTGAAGCAGGCCTCTCTGGACTTCCACGAAGGCCTTTGACTAGAGCCAGCCGTGGCTGGTATGTTTCGAGTGCTTCTGTCCCCAGCCCTTCACACATGGTTTGTTCGGTCTCATTCGGCTCCTTCAGGCAGGTTCTCTTGCTCCCACTTAACAAATGAGGAAGTTGAGGCACAGAGAAAGCCTCAACTCAGCTGGAAGCCACAGAGTTGGTCCTTGATGCAGCCAGGATTTGAACCCTGCCTTCTTAACGCCTGTGCTTCCGCGGGTCTATTGATGACTTCAGCACCTTTAAGGCAGAGGAATGGAGTGAAAAAGGAGGAAGTAACTTCATCTGTGGTTTTGTTTAGCTTTCAGACTTCTCCCAGCTTCCAACAAAAGAGGCTGCTTTCCAGACTCGGGGCTCCATTCATCCCGGAGAATTCATTGCCTCCACCACCCACTCATAGTCTCACCACAAGCTCAGACTCAAGGACACACCTCCCCTCTGTCTGTCCTTTCCTCCCAACTCCACAGCATTAGCTCAGAGGGAAACGCTTGAAAGGACAGAGGAGGGGGAGAGAGCCAGGGCCGTGGGGAGGGGGTTGGCAGCCCCTCCCCTCCATCTGCTTCCAGCAGAAGCACAGAATGCTGGGGTGGGGGAGGCTGTTCTGGAGACAAAGGTGAGGGGAGCCCAGGAGGGAGGGGGCTTAGTTGGGGGGACACAGCAGTGTGCCTCTGCCTCCAGAATTCTCACCCAGATGAAGCCCCCTCCCCTGCCAGACTGCAGCAGGGGCCACGCTCAGAGCCTGCGGGTGGACAGAGGCTGTAATTGAGGCACAGGGAGACCAGCTGGCCCTCTGAGGTCCCCTTCGTGAAGCTCGGTAGTGGTCTCATTCACAACTTGTCTCCCAAAGGGCCTGGAGGTGTTTGAGAACAGAAATCCTGGTCCTCTAATTACCGGTGTGCATCTGGGAAAAGGAAGCCACCATATGTGGGAGGGCAGCCCAGAGGGCAAGGAAAGCGGGGCCCTGCTTTCCCATCTCACACCTGGGCTGCCACCCCTGAGGACCTGCTCTGCTCAGAGCCTTTCAAATTTAGCCTCCAGGGCTTCCATAGACCCCTCCCTCCCTTCCTTCCTCTCAACACTGAGCCCTGACCCACACCAAGACAAACCAAGTGCTTACTATATAACTTAACCATCCTAAGCAATGAACACATACTAACCCCTGATGAGCTGACAGAGTTGGAATTATTTTCATCCTCCTGCTAACAGAGGAATTTAAGCAGAAAGATGGAGTAACTTGGCTGAAGTCACTGAGCTGCAAAGCGGTGGAAAGAGGATTTGAACCCGTGCTTCTCAGAAAGGCTTTGCAGTGGTGCAGAGAGGGCGTCGGGAGCCTGGGTGCAGGTTCTCATCTTTATATAGAGTAGAATCTACATAAATTATTTGAGATTTTTTCTTTTTTGGAGATTTGTTATATTCTATTATTTAGAGTATGGTGACAAGAAATAAAATCTGCCCGTGTTCAGTAGACACACAGACAGGGGACTGGCCTGTCCCCCAGCTGTGATGCCCCCACTCTTCGCCTACCCCCTCCTCTTCATCTCCCTCTGTCTTGCACCTGACCCCACCCTTGGTTCAGTTGCTCACTGAGTCTTACGGCTTCTACCTCTGAAAACTGAACATCTTTTTCTTTTTCTTCCAGCCACTGTCTTGATTCATTCCATCGTTTTCATCGTGAACTTTTCCCGCCTCCCCTCCTTCTGATCATCCCCGTTCCCTGCTCTGGGTGCCCTCCTGATGCACAGCTGAGGCCGTGTCGCGCCCCCCTCCCCAGCACAGTGGCCTTTGGTGGCTCTCCACAGTGTCACGTCCTGATTCTTTACCCTGACGTGGCAGGCCTGCACATCCGCACCTTGCTCTACCTTTCTAGATGCCCCTATCCCTTCCCTACTCAGACCATCTGCTGGCATTTCCCCGAGGGATTTCTATGAAACCTGTTAATTAACCTTACCTAGAAATGAAAGGCTCTGAGGTCAAACAGATCTAGGCAACTCTTGAGTTGAAAAGGTTCACGGGTTTTCAGAGTCTTTATATACAGTGGGCTTTGTGACTTCCCAGGAGTAGGTTAAAGAGATGCAGAATTTCCCCGATGGTTCTGTCCAAGGATTCTGTCTTGGCAGAATATTCTGTAGGGCCATGCTCCTAGTGTTCAGATGGGCTGGGCTCTTCTCAGAATCTGCACCAAATTTTCTGGCCTCTGCCTCTTGAGTTAAGCCATATTCCCAGCCTGGAATGCCTACTTTCTTCATCCTCACTTATAAACACCTGGACCATCCTTTAAGAACACAGTTGTCCCCCTGTATCCATAGGGATGGTTCCAGAACCCCAGTTCCTTCTATAAAATGGTGTAATCTCCATGTGTGTGATATATATATATATATATATATATATATACACATATATATATATACACACACACACACATATATACATATACACACATACATGTATATATACATATACATATACACACATATATACATGTATGTATATATACACATATATGTGTGTGTGTGTGTGTGTGTGTATTTTTATAGTATGTGTTTTTGTTTTCCTGTACTGGGGATGGAACCCAGGACTTTGCATATGCTAGGCAAGTGCTCTGCCACTGAACTACATCCCCAGCCCCTATCCCAAATACTTTAAGTCATCTCTAGGTTATTTATAATATCTAGTACAATGTAATTGCTATGTAAATTATTATTATACTCTATTATTTAGAGTATGGTGACAAGAAATAAAATCTGTCCGTGTTCAGTAGACACACAATTGTGTTTCAAATATTTTCGACCTGTAGTTGGTTGAATCCACAGATGTGGAGTTTGCGGACATGGAGCATGGACTGTATTTTTCTAGATTGCCCTTCAACCCTGCCCCAACCATGAACCTCTTCTGAAGTTCTTTTAAACTTCCGTGGCAGTACTTCTAATTGCTCTCATTGATTGAGACTGTTAATTTTAGCTTTTTGTCTACTATTCTGGCAGGAATTCCCACTGTGACCATTAGAGTCTGTGCACCTCAATGGTAGGGGCTGAGCCACACATTCTGTTTCCGTTAGTATCTCCTATGTATTATATCACCCTGGCTGTGCCTCAGAACCATCTTTGCCTCTTTTTATTTCTTGGTAAACTCTTAATTTTAGAATAGTTTTAGATTTATAAGAAAGTTGCAAGGATATTGGGATATTGCAGAGAGTTGCCATATATCTCATGCCCAACTTTCTCCTAAACATTGTCTATGATTAGAGTCCATTTATGGCAACTAATGAACCAATATTGATATATTGTCATTATTGTTATAATTATTTGGTACTGGGGATTGAACTCAGGGGCACTCAAATGCTGAGCCACATTCCCAGCCCTATTTTGCATTTTATTTAGAGACAGAGTCTCACTGAGTTGGCTCAGTACCTCACTTCTGAGGCTGGCTTTGAACTCACAACCCTCCTGCCTCAGCCTCCTGAGCTGCTGAAGATAAACTGTTATTATTATACTCTCTTTGGGTTTCTTTGTTTTTTTGCCTAATGCCCTTGTTTTGTTCCAGAATCTTGTCTAAGGTAACCTTTAGTCATCAGGCTCCCTAGGCTCTTCTAGATTGTGAGTTTCTTAAGACTTCCCTTGTGTTCATCACCTTGACAGTTTTGAAGAGTATTGGTCAGATAGTTTACATATTATCCTTCTATATGGGTTTATCTGACATTTATCTCTTGGTTCAACAGGAGTTATGTGTTTGGGGAAGAAAGACCACAGAAGTAAAGTACTAATCTCAGGCCAGCATATGACTTATCACTATTGATGTTGACCTTGGTCATCTGGCTAAGGTAGTATTGTCGAGTTTCTCCACTGCAGTTACTATCTCTCCCTGACCCTCTTTTCAGAGCATGCTCTTTAGGAGGAAGCTACAGTGGGCAGCCCACGTTCCAAGAGGGCTCTGACTCCAGAGGGGGAGAGCTGCATAAATCCTCTGGGAGATCTGTCTGTTCTCCTCATTCATTAATTCATTCATTAACCATCATCCATTCCTTTAAATCAGTGTGTACTCTTGGATGTTTCTTTTACACGTTGAGTTATAATTCAATGCTTCTTTTTATATTTTGTTGCTTAAATTGTTTCAGCTTTGGCCATTAGAGAAGTATTTTCAGTTGGTACCTGTGTCACTTTGACATACCTGATATATATATTTTTTTATTTTGCTTTTTTGGCTGAATAAGAAGCTCCAGGCTCATCTGACATGTTCCCTGTCCTTATCCTCTTCTCCAAGGAACCCTATTGCCTTAACTGAGGAGGTGTTGGAAACTGAGATCAGGGTGCTGGGTGTGCTCATTGCTATTAGGGTATCACTGCTTTTAGGCCTTCTCAGATGGCAAGGCTATGAATACATGTATCTATTTTAATCCATGTATGCACACATCTCTCTCTGATTATATATGTATATCTGGTATATCTCTCTATAAATATAGCTATATAGATATAGATACAGATATATAGATATATACATCTATATTCATATATATATAATAAGTGTATATGTATCTAATCTCATAAATATTACATATATAAATAACTAAACATTAGTTAATACTGATGTCTCCAACTCTGATCGAGTACCACATGGTACATTTTAATCTTCTTTCCTTTATGCAGCTTTTTGAAATCCCAGTTCTTATGAATCACAGTCTTTTGAGGCCAGGCCAAAGATTATCCTCCAAATGCAGAGAAATATTATAGCAAGTATTCAAATGTTTGTTAAATTTGGTTGAGTTTAGAGAAACCCAGAGCTGCCCCATCACAGATGTGCAGGATTTACAGCCGCCTTAGTGCATCTCCTACCCCTGGGGCTCCGAAGCAAATGAGCTTTTCACCTTCCCCCCAGGTGATGCTCAGTGGGAAATGTCCTGTAATCCTGCCAAGGTGTCCATTACCCCACGTTTGGGTGTTTTCTGCTCATTTCCTTCTCTATCCGGCTCCCCAAACACCTGATACTTCCTGGTGTGAGGCCAGACTGTCTGGGATCCATTACTGCCTGTGGCAGAAACCTGATGACAATCCCTGCCTGTCCCTCTTGGCCTAACAGCCAGTACTTCTTTTCCCTGTGGCAATAAGCTAGGCATGTAAGTCAAATCCACAATGCTTGAGATGACTTACAGATCATTTTACAATTTGAGGACCAGGTCCAGGAATCATAGGTGGTGGCAGAGCACAAGGTAGAACCCAGGCCTTGTGCTCCTCAAGTCTGCTGTGTCCCCAGCCCATCCTTCTCAATGCCTGGGGCCAGAAGGCTGAGGACCACTGATGCATTTGTGGGGAACCAAAGGCTGCATGTCTTGAAGGCCACTATGAATCCAAATACCCCTGAAGGCATTCTTGGTTTGCTTTCTACAGAATGTCCCTAGAAAGGGGGTTTGGGACTTTTCTGCAGATCAATAGGATAAGATGTTCTCCTGCCCTCCTGGAAGGGAAAGAGTCATGCTGGTCCTAGGCAAAAGGGAGGCATTTGTCTTTAGCACCTCCCCTCTCCCCCATGCCTGTGTAAACCCCTCTTCTCATTCCCCGGATCCCCTGTCCTATCAGTATTGCTGCCACATCTCTGCCCACTTCTCGTCTCATCTAGTCCAGTCCTTTTTCAAGGGCACATGTGCCCTTATTCCCTCTCACACCTTCCCAGGCCCCCAGCAACCCACCTATATCTTTTTATTTTTTAATTTTAATTTATTTGTTTTTACCCACCCGTTTTCTTTAATCCAGATGTTGGACAAGCAGACTGATGAAACTAAAGGACAAGATACTTTAGAAATCCAGAGATTTGTCATCCCATTTTGAATATTTGGGGAGCAAGTTCCAGGCTTTAGGCATTTGGAAGCCCTATTGTGAGCCACAGCGGACACTTGGTCTTTAATGTCTTTAATATAGTCACCCCCACCCCACATTCCTTTATGCTGAACTAAAAGTCTCAAGATTTCATCACAAGATGCTTGTCCCCCACCATATTGTCCTACTTAAATAGCTTCTTCAAGTTGGCTCTCCTCCGGCTACTTATCTGGCCACCTCTGCCTCCTAAAGAGCCCTTAAATTGGCTTCTGGGCAGCAAAGTGTCCTTTTCTTTCTGGAGAACTGCCCAACCCCTGCACCTCCCTCTCCTGCCAGCCTGGGACTGTTCCCCACCCCTGCCCCCGTCCACAGCAGGGAGAACCGATGGCAGAAGGCAGCTCACTTCTGCTGTCACTGCACAAAGCTCCAGCACCAGCTGCTCTGTCACTCAGTGCCCAGGCACCTTCCTGGTGAGCAAGATATTTTGCCATTTTGCCTAGTTACCCATTCACAGAAACCTTTCAGCTCCTTATAAGCTTCTTAAATGCCTTTCCCTTTCTCCCTTCAGAAATTATAAATTATAACTGTACAATATTTAGGAAAGGCTCATTGGCCAGGATATCCAGTGTTACATAAATGACAACATGGAATGACCAACCAAAATCCTCCCTCTGAGGATTTTACTACTAAGCTCGAGTGTATGACACTGCTGCCGTCTGGGCCGCTGCCATGGGGGGCAGGTTTCATGGATCCATCCCCTCTGCCAGGGGGAAGTGGTTGGAAGGTCAGAGAGACGATGTCCTCTCTCAAATCATACCACCATTCAATCTGGGGTTCGTTTATCATATATATGACCATCCCCCAGCTCCTTTCTTCCAGTGAGAGGGAAGATGAGCAAGAACTTAATAAGCTGAGGCCCCTCTGGGTTCATAACCAAAGGGGACCCAGGTGGATAAGCTTTCCTACTTAAAATAACAAGAACAGCAATGACTACCCATTTGAATGCCTACCATGTACCAGGCTCAGTGCTAGTACTTAACTTATACTATCTAATTGGATTTTTTCTAATAATCCTAAGCAGTAATTACCTTCATATTATAGGTCAAAAGCAAGACTTGAATATAAAGACTGTCATGGTGGAGCCAGTCTTCCAGCTCACACCTGTTTTGAAAGCTACCACCCACTCTTGGTTCAGAATAGACTTGGGGGAGAGGCAGTCTTTCCTGAAACCCAGTTTCATTTGTGGACTGGGAGCTAATGGGGTAGTTAAGAGAAAAGTCAGTTTCTCCAAGGCCCACTTTCAGGTGGAGAGTGATGGGGACCTCCCGCCCAACCACCTTTAGCAGTGTGATCCCAAATGTTCCTGATTCCGCTGTATCTAATTAAAGAGGAGTGACCGCCCAGCATTTTACATCTAATTGCCACAGAACGTGGAAGTGACAGTGCAGATTATTGCATGTGTCAGTTGAACTTGGTTGAAAGTCTTGTTTAAAAGCTACATTCTTACCCAGCGCATTAGACCTTGGTAGCCAAGCAGCAGGCTTCTCATTTAAGCAGGGAGGCTGCAGAGGGGCCACCACAGGCCTGGTACAGGGGAGGACCCTCCTCGTTCTCCACGCATGCTCCGTGTTGGCTCACTGGTGGGATGAGGGTGGTGGGCAAGATCAGGGACCAGGCTGGTCAGGTGCCATGGAGCAGGTAAACCTATTCCCAGGAGCAATGTGTTTTTGGTCCCCACTCCTATGGAATGGAGGAGGACTTCCTGGGGAACATGACAATGTTTTAAAGAATTTGTTGAATGAAGAAGGTGATTTGGGATTTTAGAAGTGATCTGTCTTCCTGAATAAAAGATGAATACACACAACACAAGACACCACATAACCAGATCAGAGCGGAAACTAGCTGTCCGTGGTGTTTACACCTGCCCACTGTTGAAACCCCGGGATCCCTTTCTGCGGCCTGCTCACTCAGGGGTAGAGGCTCAGATATCACACGATTATCACTGACACCCGCCCCATAGAAAATAATTATTCTGAGGATTCTGAGAGCCAATGTAATTAGTCCAATTAATCTCTAGCGATGAATTATTCTGTCCGATAATCGTCTTCGGAAGCAAAGGATTCATTAGCGTCTCTGGCTGACAGCAGGGAGTCAAATGTCCTTTTATCTCTCTTCCCTGTCCCTGACATGATAGAATGAAATTGCCTCTCATGTTGATAAATTCTAACTCCCTTAAAAAGGAGGTTGGTTAAGAGAGCGGCAGAGGCTGGGACCTGCGTAACTAGATGTGTTGCCCGCTCCACAAGAACACTTGACCTTGAGTTTGAGGCCTCAGTTTATCCAGGGGCAACATGGGGAGAATTGAGGGCAAGCTTTGTGATCAATTTGAGATTAACCAGGTACCTTCATGCGCGTCTGAGAGACGATTAATCCAAGCACACCCACTGAGACGAAGTGCCCTTTTCTGCTCAGACATCCTCAAGGAACTCTAAGGCGAAAGTCCTCTTTTTGTAGGAACTGATATAATCTCCCCATCTTGAAGGCACTAATAGGAAAGATGGTAAGTAGACTCCAAAAAAGGCACCCTGCTGTGAGCTCACCTTTTCCATCAAAATCCACCCTAGGGCCAGGCACTGTGGCCCACGCCTCTAATCCCAGAGACTTCAGAGGCTGAGGCAGGAGGATCACGAGTTCAAAGGCAGCCTCAGCAACTTAGTGGAGAGCGTGGGCAAAGGCACAGGGTACTGAGGGGTAGGTGTCTCTAGGATCTCAGGTGGCCCAGCCCCTTGTCCATGGGAGAGATCAAGGTTATGTGTCTTGTGTGACTCTGGCTCAGCCAGATGTGGAGCTTCCTTTTCTGCAGATCCTCTGAACAACTTAGTGAAAACCTGTTTCTAAATAAAAAATAAAAAGAACTGGGGATGTAGCCCAGATATTAATTGCCCCTGGGTTCAATCTACCCTAAGTTTGGAGAGCAGTTATGGGAGACTGTGGTAGAAGATCTGCTGGGGGTTTTGGAGCAACTAAGGATTAAGGGTTCTGCACCCCCAGTGTATGGATAATGTTTCCTAAACACCCTGTTCAAGGCACAGTGCTGGGATCCCGAGGCTTTTAATTTTCCTGGTCTCAAATCCTTCTTTCCAGAAAAATGACCGTCATGCATGAGTACATGACTTTGTGTGTAATTTCAAGGAATTCCTAGACCTTGTGTGGCATGGCATGCACAGCTCCAGATATAGCAGTACATGGATTCTGCCCTCAAGGGATTTAAAATCTCTGGAGTGCTCCAGGTGTGGTGGTGCACATCTGCAATCCCAGCTACTGCAGAGGCAGAGGCTGGGGGATTATGAGTTTGAGGCCAGCCCGAGCAACTTAGCAAAATCCTATGTTGGGAAAACTAAACTTCAAAGTAGAGATTTGGGGAGGTGGTTGTCAAGGTCAATGGTAGTACATGACAATAAAGAGTTGACGTGGTAATGGAGTCAACCTAGGCATTATTGACTTTGTGAAAGAGGCTGTCCTGTGCACTGAAGAATATTTAATAGCATCCTTGACTACTACCTACTAGATGCCAGTAGCACCCCTCTCTGGCCCAAGTCATGACAATCAAAAATTTCTCTAGACATTGCCATATGTTCCCTGGAGGGCAAAAATCTCTGTTCTCTGCTGAGATCCACTAGCACAGAGGCACAGCAATATGCTCAGCCCCAAAGGAAAGTGTGGCTAATTCTGGGTGGGAGGACCAGAGAAGGCTTCCTGGGAGAAGTGGTTGGAGTTTGGGAACCACATGGAGAAGGCAGCCTTTTCTTGTTTTGTTTTGCCTGCTCACTTTGTAGCCCCAGAGTGTGGCACAGAGCTTGGCACAGACAGTGCTGGGAATGTGCTCACTGTGTGGACAAACAGCACCAGAGAGCTGAATGAGGAAGGCTTGAAAGTGCAGGAAAAAAGCAAAACAAGGCATTCCAGGGAGAAGAACGTGGGCAAAGGCACAGGGTACCGAGGGGCAGGTGTCTCTAGGATCTCAGGCGGCCCAGCCCCTCGTCCATGGGAGAGATCAAGGTTGTGACTTGTGTGACTCTGGCTCAGCCAGAGGTGGAGCTTCCTTATCTGCAGATCCTTAAGAAATGATGTGGTGGTGTTGGGGCTGGGGGCTGCAAATATAGTTGAGCCCAAGAAAAGGAAAGGGAATGGCTTACAGAGCCTCCCACTAGTTGATCACAGCCCTCCATCTTGGTAAACCCTGGACATGGCCTTGAAATTCTCCAATCTGCTCTCCAAGCGTTTGCAGGAGGGACACCAGAAGTAACCTGAACCTCCCTGACTGTGGGCCAGGGGACTAATATCAGACTCAGGGAAGATTGTTTTGCTTGAAGCCAGCTCACACAGGGGACAGGAGCCCGACATGGTCATTGTGTCCAGTCTCTCTACCCCACCCCTTTCCTTCTGAGCTGTTGAGCTCTGTGTCTTGAGTTCTTTTCTCCCAGCTGTTGTATTCATCTGTTCACAAACATTTAACGAGCCTGTGTTACCTCCCTGAGACACTGCTGTGGACACACAGAGGGGCTGTTCCTCATTTGGATGGAGGGAAGCAGACAGGTGGCTGCCTTGTGACGTGGTGAGCGCTGCACTGGTTGTGGAAAAGGGCAGGGGCTGTGGGAGCCCAGAGGAGCGTGGCCTAAGAGCAGACTGAGTGAGGCTCTGTAGGCCCTTTTAGGGAAAGGACCACTGAAAGCTGGATTCCAGGTGGAGTGACAGGTAGCTCAGGTTTATAAATCTGAGGCAGTGAGTTTTATTGTCATTTTTTTTTTTTCGCTTTCCCCAGTGTGTTAAAGAGTTGCATGTCCAGTAAAATATATATGTCTGCCTGCCCAGGGAAAATCACTGAGGCTCCCGGGTAACAGGAGTTTGCAATGGCCTAGAAAATGCAGGAAAATCTTTAGAGTGAGTTCCTGGTCTCCATTAAAAGCATTTATGTGTCTGGGGAGCCATTTCCCTCTGACTTGTGTCTGACAATGGAACACAGGCTGAGGTGTCAGGCAGGAGGACAGAGGCTCACGTGTGTGGCTGGACAGGGTAGGGGTTCACTGGGAGCATGAACAGGACTGCCTCTAAATCTCCCTGCAGGGAGGCCCCGGATGAGGCACGTGGAAAGAGCAGAGAGGGGAATCTGGTCTCTGCTTCTGGGAAGTCAAGGCAGCCACACTGTCAAGAGAAACTGGCAGAGAGAGGAGCTGCTGGTGCTAGAGAGGCAGAAAGCAAGGGTTGGGACAATAGGTCAGGCAATTGGGAGGGGGGGGATTGCATGAAAGTTTCCTGGAGGAAGTGAGCTGGGGAGAGGGATGTGATGGGTGGTCCATCAGAGAGGAGGACATAAGGTAGCAAATGGGGACATGAGGTTGTCTCCCTGCCCATCTCTTGACCACAAAGGCCTGTGGAGAAGGACGTTAGGAGGTGGGTGAATGGAAGGGCAGGTGCCATCTGACTGTGTGCTAAGGGATGTCTTGACTCAAAGGCCTTTACTGAGGACCTACTGCACCCTGGGCTTAGGCCAGGTGCCCTGTGTTCAAAGACAGATTGCATAGGGCCTCTATATGAGGCAGATAGCCGTGTGAAGAGGCATGGGTGGTCAAGCGGCCGTGGTGGATGTCCATCACGTGCGCCAGCCAGGACCCTGAGAAAGGAATAGTGATTTCTACCAAGAGGAGGGCTCGGAGGAAGGGCGGTCTGCATTCCTCAAGCTACATTTCCTGGACACAGGCCGCTGCCCAGTGCTGCTGATGTGGGGTGGGCGAGACAAGAGCAGCAGAGACCAGGAGCTGTCACTGCAAAGACAGTGTGTGCTCTTAGACAGGGACTCAGAGAACCAGTGTTCTGCAGCCTGAAGGGGAAGTGGTCTCTGGAGTGGCCGTGGAGGTCTCTGGGAGAAGATGTGACTTAAACTGGGGGCCTTCAGGGCTGGGGGGCATGTCCCAGCAAGAAAGGCCCTTCAGATGGGAACAGTTGGAGAGAGGGGCGAGCAATGATGGGGGCCCTGGATGGGTGTGGGGGGAGGGGGCATGTGAAGAAATAAAGACCAGGCCAACAGATTACCATAGAAAGCCTTGAGTGCAGGCCACCAGCCCTGTGTCATCTGAGAGATGCTGAGGTCTCATGTTGCAGAGGCTCAAGGTTCTGTGGATGGGGTGTGCTCTTGGACTCCTTAGCTGGGACTTGGGGACTGGGGGAAGGGCCTGTCTGAAGCCATCTGGGCCATCCCCCAGCCTCCAGCCAGGGCTTGGTGTCATGTGCAAAATTCCCTTTCCCAGTGTGTCTCCCAGTTTGGCTTCTCAGTGGGGGAGGGGACACACACAGTCATCAATTCAGTCCAGACTCTGCTCACGCCTGTCCCCAGGAGCAAAGCCTTGGCCTGCTGTTCCCATGGCAACCGCCTGTCAGTGCCTAGCATAGGAGGGTGCAGAGCACAGGGAGCTGAAGGAGACCAGCAGCCCCCTCCGCATCACTGGGGACTCCCCCAATTGGGGTGTAAGGATACAGGGGAAGTAGGAGCCATGGCCAGGAGACCTGGAGGGCCAAGGGACTCCCTTTGTTCACTGAAGGAGCCACAGCTCGGCCCAGGCAGCTGATTGCCCATCTTTTCTCCCATCCCTCCTTCTGAGCCTGGGTGTCCCCTTTGCATCGTGCTCATTAAAGATAGATGACCCTGGGGAGGCTGGGGGCAGGGGTCACCAGCTGCTAGGGCTTCTTGCCCTGAGATGGGCTGAGGATCATTTACAGGGAGAATGTGGCCAGGACCACCCGCCCTGGCTACTGGGGTGGGGGTGGGGCATCTCGGGAAGCTGGCCTAGTGAGTGGTCAGCAGCACGTTCTCAAGACTAGGTACGTCCTATTGACGAGTATTAGAAGTGAGTCAAGAGAGCCATAAATAGCTAGGAATCTGTTTTCTGGGCTCCTTGCTCTTAGGTTGCATATTCATTGAGAAATGAGAGGCAGGTGAGATGTAGTCCTGAGAGGCACAGAGCCATCAGCACAGGAGTTGGAGTCAGAGAGGCTGGGTTCAAATCCCAGCCTCGCTGCCGAAACCAAAAGCAAATTGCTGATCAGTCTCTTTAAATACAAGGAGAATTCTCAGCGCCTGCTTCACGGGATTGTGCAGGGCTTAACTGACATCATGAATGTGAAAAGACCCGGCACACAGTAGGCATTTAGTAGGTGCTAGTTTGTCTCCGAACATAGAATGGATGAGATCAGTTCTGCAGGGAGGTCTATGTAGTTCCAAGAATCGAGGTGGCCAAGCCTGAGGACTGTACCTGTTTTGTTCACCCAGTGCCCCAGAGCACCTGCTTCTGGCCCAGCCCTCCCCAACTCTGAACCGGTCCCCAGGCCAGCCTCTTCCCTGCCTGGGCCTCTTGCCCCAACCTGGATGCATTCAGGGGGGGAAAATAAAGAGCACATGACATCTGGTGGCTTTTCCTTGTCCATCCAGGGCAGTGCCTCCCTTGCCTTCCCAAGGGTACTCTTGGTCACCTCCTTTCCGAGGCCCTTAGTGTAGGGCTGTCACTGCACTTTTGCCCAGTGTCCTGTTTCTGGTTCAAACGGACATTCTTGAGCACAGAGCACGCCTTTTCCTCTGCCTTCATTTTAGTGGTCACCAGAAGAAAAGAAGCCACATCTGAGCTGGACATGGTGGCACATGCCTGTAATCCTAGTGACTTGGGAGCCTGAGGCAGGAGGATCCTAAGTCTAAGGCCAGCCTGGGCAACTTAGTGAGACCCTGTCCAAAAAAGAAGAAAAAAAAATGGATTGAGGGTGTAACTCAATGACTCAATGATAGGGTGCCCCTGGGTTCAATCCCCAGTAGCCAAAACAAAACCATCCGCCAATCAGTAAGTCATTATATTTAAAAGAAAAGAAACCACATCTGGCCAGCCAGGGGGAAGGAGGGTATGGGGAAGGAGGCGTGGGGAAGGGGTTGGCACTTGGTACTGCAGGACGAGTTGTTACTGATCTCACAGTGGCTTTGATGTTGCTGGGGCAGGGGCTTCTAGAAGGCCTGGGTACCTCCCAATCTCCCCCTCCACCCCACTGCCCCTTCCTGACCCTTCCTAGGCCTCCCTTCAGTGGGGGTGGAGAGATTCTCTGCTCTGGTCCAGCTCAGGCTGCCCCTCTGATTCTGGAGGAGAAGGCCCAGGACATGTGCTGCTGTTCACCCCGTCCCTCTCCTCTCCATCCCCCTCCCCCACCGTCAGCAGGGGCCTAGGGGGCTGATGCTGTCTCACAGAAGGGGAAACCGAGACCCAGAGAGGCTGAGCAGCCTAATCCCGGGCCTCAGAGGATGCTGGGGCCAGGACTCAGGGGTCTCAGGTTCCACCCAGGCACTGAGCCACAGGCACTGTGTGTTGGTCCCCCTGACTTCTCCAGGGAGAGGCCAGCGAGGGCGCAGGGCAGGAGGTGGGAGCCGGACCCTCCACTCCCACGGGTGTTCCCCATGAAGGAGAGGGTGGCTGGTGACAGGAAGGAGGAGAGGGCTGAAGCTCTGCTTTGCTGGCAGCCGGTTCCCAGGCTCCTGCCTGGAACAGGGCAGGAGAGAGCTCGGAGCCCTCCGATTAGGCGGTGGAGTGTGAGTACCATTGGTCTTGGCCAACAGGCTATGCGGCCCGCCTGCCAGACGCTCTAGGAAGGTTCTTCAGAGGCCAGAAGCTTTGCAGGTTCCAGAGCTGGGACCGAGCCCAGTGGGGAGAAAGGGCTCCCTCGAGGAAGTATTGGACAGGAGTGGTGACTGCCAGCAAGGCCCGGCCTGGCTGGCAGCCCCGGTCTTGGAGGTAGAGAAATGCTTGGCCTGGCCGGTGGCCCGCTACTCCCCTGTGTCCTGGCAATTCTCTAGCTCATTCATTCCATGGAGCGGAGGACAGGCCTCACCCTGTGATCTGTGGGGACGACGATTCCAGCATGTCAGTCAAGAAGGGCCTCCTGGGGTCCAGCCAGATTGTCTTTGTGGTCATTTAGAATTAATTTTGGAAAAAGCATGGATTTCAGAGCTAGGCTGGTGTTCAGATCTCTACCATACCATTTCCACAAGCTGCGTGACCTTAGGAAGTAAACCCGCCTCTCTGAGCGAGAGATCTGTGAAATGGGGGCGATTATACTTACCCTCTTAGAGTTGTTTTGTTCCAAGGACAGAATGCCTTTCAGTGTTTAGCTCCGCGCTCAGCGCATGGAGGACACTCAGGAAATACCGTCTCCTTTCCTTTCTTTTTCCGTCACTGAGAACAGCCCACGTCGGCAAGCCTTATTAAGTGTCACTGTAGGATTTCTCTGCCTTCCTTCAAGCTGGCATGGCTTCCTGCTTCGATTTGTCCCAAGCTGTTGGGGGAGTTCTTGGGCCTTGGGGCGAAGGCTGAGGATCCCCCGTGGTGGACAGCAGAGAGTTGAGGGGGGTTGGTGACCCCGGAACCCTCCAGGGAGGCAGCCATTCCAGGTGGATGTCGGAGTGGACGCTCTGAGGGCAGAGCAGGAGGTTGGGGAACAGGGAGGTGTGGGCGGTCTCCTTAGGTGACCTGGAGCAGCCCCACCTGGCCCCGACGCTGCCCTGAGCTCCTTCCCGCACAATCCTCACAGCTTGCCTCTGAGCCAGCGGGCACGGTCATCTTGATTCAGTCACTGCCCCTGGTCAATTCTGGAAAAGGAGGGGCCATCAGGGGTGGAGGGGCAGGTGTGAGGGTGGAGGCCTGGACAGGGAGTCAGAGTGGACAGCAGGAATGGAAACAAAAGGCAGAGACGCCCCTCACCAGCCTCGCTCACCTGGGCAGCTGGTTCTGCCCTGCCACTGACTTGAGTCATGTTCTCCAGCAAGCCTCTGCCTAACCCACGCTGGGCCTCAGCCTCGGCCCTACCTGGAGAAGACAGTCACCTTCCAGAAAGAGAGCTGGTCATACTGGAACACACCAACCCCAGAGGGCTCCAGCAGGCAGCCTAGCCCGAAGAGCTCTCCGGAAGGTTCTCTGTCCATGCTGCGGGAGCTCCTAGCCACAGGAGCCAGGTGGCTATCCAGCACTTAAAATGGGGCTGGTGTAACCTAATGTAACTGAGCCGCTCAGCTTTTTATTTAATTTTAATTAATTTAAATATCAAAGATGCTCAGCATCATTAATCATTAGGAAAATGCAGATGAAATCTACAGTGAGATCCCTTCACACCCACAAGGATGACTGTCCTAAAAATGACAATACTGTGTGTTGGTGAGGATGTGGAGAAGTCGGGACTCTCATGCTCAGCTGCTGGGAATGAGAAATGGTGCAGACACTTTGGAGAACAGTCTGGCAATCCCTCAAAATGTTAAGTACAAGTTACCATATGACCCAGCGTGGCACTCCTAGGCATATATCCAAGAGAAATAAAAACAGATGTCCATATAAAAAACTTGTCCATGAATTTTCATAGTAGCATTATTCATAATAGGCAAAAGTGGAGACGAGCCAAGTGCCCATTGAATGATGAATGGATAAGCAAAACACGGCCATCGATACAATAGGATATTGATACAATAGAATATTATTCAGCCATGAAAAGGATCAAAGGGCTGATGGACACTGCAATATGAAGGAGCCTTGAAAACAGTGCTAAGTGAGGGCTGGAGATGTGGCTCAAGCGGTAGCGCGCTCGCCTGGCATGCGTGCGGCCCCGGTTCAATCCTCAGCACCACATACAAACAAAGATGTTGTGTCCGCTGAAAACTAAAAAGTAAATATTAAAAAAAAAAAGTGCTAAGTGAGAGGAACCAGTCACAAAAGGCCACATGGTGCATGATTCCATTTATTCAAACCATCCAGAATAGGCAAATCTGCAGAGTCAGATTGGTGGTCACCAGAGTTTGAAGCAAGGGAAAAATGGTCAGAGATTGCCGATGAGTACAAGGTTTATTTTAAGGGTGAAAAAATATTCTGGAATTAGGTAGTGTGATGGGTGCACTTTGCAAATGTATTAAAAATCACTGAATTTTATATATGTGTGTGTGTATTTATATTTATATTTATATTTATTTTTGGTACCGGGGATTGAACTTAGAGGTACTTAATCACTGAGCCATATCCTCAGCCCTTTTTATATTTTTTATTTAGAGACAGGGTCTCACTGAATTGCTTAGGGCCTTGCTAAGTTGCTGAGGCTGACTTTGAACTCACAATCCTCCTGCCTCAGCCTCCCAAGCCCAGCTTGAATTACATATTTTGAAGGGGTGAATTTTATCTCAATTCACATATAGGTTTTTGTATATCTCACCTTCTTGGCTAGTGGCTCCAGTATCAGACAAGGCAGCTCAGTATCAGTATCAGGAGTCGGCATCCGGGTTACAGTTCTGGCTGTGCCATTTGCTGTTATGTCGTCTTGGACAGGGTACTTCGTATCTCTAGGCTTTGGATTTTTCAACTACAGAATGGGGAGAATGACTTGGCCACCTCAGGCTTGTCATGAGGATGGAAAGGGCTCATATACATAAAGCTCTAGAGCAGTGCTTGGCCCCGCAGCGGAGTCATCCGCCACTAGTTTCAAAACCAGAAATCCTCCCCCCCCTTCCAATTGTCCTGTACACTTGGGCCCCACCCCTCCCCACTCTCCTCCACTTTCCCCGCCCCCCTGCCTGCAGATGGTTGTCTCCACTGTGTAAACTGTTGCTATAACAACCACTCCCAGCTCCCAGCAGCAGTGACGTCATTGGAGCAGGGTGTCACATGAAGGGTCTGAGCGACATTGATAATGGAAAACCTTTTCAGTAAAGCCTGAGGCTCCCTGGGCAGAAGAGTCAGGGCCTGTCAGGGAACAGGGGTCTGTCTGTCTGTGTCTCCAGGCTCAGGCAGGCAGGCAGGCAGGCAGGCCATGCTTTGCTTGGGGCCTGTTCTGTAAGCCCAGCCCAGAGTTTCAAGGCTTTAAAGGAGAGAAGGCTGAATGTGCTTGACCTGACATTCAGGGGGAAATGGGGCAGGAGGTGTTTCTCTGGAAGCAAAGAAGACAGAATTGACAAAACGAGGACTCTTTCCAAACAGGGCTTCAGGCCAGGGCCTCTCCTGGTCCACAGCCCTTAGCATTGACTGCCTTTGACCTAACAAGTCCTTCCCTAAGGTGATATCCGTGCTAGGTAAAATATTAAGACGTGTCAGTCGCCTGGCCGCTGTAACACTGGAAATCCCAGTGACTTGGAAGGCAGGATGATCTCAAATTCAATGCCAATTTCAGCAACTTAGTGAGACCCTGTCTCAAAAAATAAAAAGAAATGAGGTTGTAGCTCAACGGCAAAGCACCTTGGGTTTAATCATCAGTGCCAAAAAAAAAAGAAAGAAAGAAAATAAAGAAAATCAATGAATGGCTTTCCCCTGGAACTTAAAGTTTACACCGAAAGTTCTCTGCACAAGGCTGAGCAAAACTGAGCTGCTCCCAAGGGCCCAAGAGAGCTGTGTCCTGACCGGTCAACCATGTGCTGTGCCCTCTGGTTCACTTCCTGCCCTCAGCTCACTGCAGAGAGAGGATCACTCTTCCTAGAAGGGCCATGGTGAGCCAGGCATGGAGGTGCATGCCTGTAATCCTGCAGAGTCAGGAGGATCACAAGTTCAAAGTCAGCCCTAGAAAATTTAGTGAGACCCTGTCTCAAAATAGAAAATAAAAAGGGCTGGGCATGCAGCTCAATGGCAGATCATTTGCCTGGCATGTGTGAATCCTGGGTTCAATCCCCGCCAGTGGAGAGAGAGAGAGAGAGAGAGAACACCATGGCGGGGGAGAGGGGATGACTGTCCTTTCTCCTCATCAGGCAGGCTACCTGCATCAAGAGCATTGTAGAGGAACAGAGATGAGATCTCCGCAGCACAGATTTGAACTCCGATCTACTTCCTCAGGCATTGGGGTGCCTCAGGGTCAGCTGGAGTCTCTCTGGAACTTTGGCCCCCAATCTGAACTTGCCACGTGGGTCCCCAGAGCCCTCTCACATGCCCAGGGCTGGTTGGCTAATTCCTTCCCCAAGAATAAGGCAGGCCCGGGCATAGGCACTGCAGCCCTTGACTCTCCTCCCAGGACCACAGAACGCCTCATCCCACCCACAGGCTGGGGGTCCAGGGGAGGATGTGCCGTGCAGAGCCTGGGAGGAAAGGGGCCAAGCCCAATCCTGAGGAAAAGAGCTTTGTGTCCTTTTCTGGAGCCTGGGAGCCAGACAGCTGCGGGTCCTGCAGCACTGCGGCAACTTCAAGGCCACAAGCGGCTGAGGACCGGCAGCGCCCCCTTGTGGCCCTTCTTAGCAATGAGCCCCAGAGACCCTGGCGGGGACTGGAGTGGGATGACGTCCTCTGGCTGTAAGATAAAGGAGCAGAATTTTGGTGACTTTTTATCTGAGTTCTGGAGATGTAGCTGGCTTTGCCAAAGAACAGACAGTGGGCTTGTGCCCAGAGACTGGATTTGGCCTTAAGACCAGGGACATTTTTCCTGGCCACCTGGCATTGGGAAGTTAAGACCTGGTTTTGTGATGGACATTCTAGTCTAGTAGTATGCAATAGAAGTGAGGATTTTCCAAAATGTGAACTTCTGATCACATCATATGCTGTGGGAACTGGTAAAGCTTCTGCTTCCTGGAACCCATCTCTAACTGCTGAATCAAAATCTCTGGGAGTGACATTCTGGCATTTGTGTTTTTAAGACACTCGGGGAAGAAACATATTCACATGGATTTTAGCCAAGTACAAAGCCATAGGGCCAGACTGGGTAGGGGCTTGGGTGTCCTCTACCCAACCTCTCATTTACAGATTTGCAAACTGAGGCTCAGAGAGGGGAAGTAATTTACCCCAAGGCCCCACAGCCAATTAGTGTGTGCCCTGGGGAAAATCAAGCTAGAACTCTTCCCACGTGCCCTAAGTTGCTTTGCCCACATTTCCCTCTTCACAGTTCCACTTAGCCCCAATCTGAGCCTTTTCATTCAGTGAAAATCAGAACTGTTGGCGACCTGGAAAGATCCTGCCTGGTGGTCCCAGGCCAGGGTGGCAATGCGTGCCCCTCTCTCTGGCCCCAGATTTGCTTCTAGATCCTAATTTCCCTTTGCCCATCTCACACATCCACATGGCCAGTTCATGATTTCTTTCGGCCTGGTGTTCTCTGGGTACGCGACCTGGGCAGCGTCACACAACAGGAGGTCCTCGGGACCCTTGGCTCCAGCTTGACTCTCTCACTGATTGAGCAGGTCTGGGATCCTCGGGGACCAGGATAAAATCCCTGGGAGCTGCTCTAAGGAGCAAGAGCACTGAGCAGATACAAGCTTGTGATCTGCTGCGCTGCGGGGTTCTGTGACAGCCGCCTCTGCCAATATTGTGACTTAAGTGGGGGGATAAGTGGAATGATAGGATTAGTAACAGCATAAATAGTCCTCTGCCTGCACGCTCCATGGAAATGGGGTGCCTCTGGCATGGAGGCTTACCCACCCAGCATCGGGGCCTGGGAGTTCAACAGATGGTGAGGGAAAGCAGTGGACAGAGGGGTGGAGTTACGCTAGGGGCAAGTTGCTGTGCTCTTCCTGACGTCGGAGGAGACCTGTCTGCTGGGTCACCTGCCAGTTTTCAGACCTGTCCCAGCTCCACTGCAGAGCCGGACCTGCACAGACTTCAGGGTGGGAGGGAAGCCAGCCTAAGGCCGCTGGTGGCAGGACCTGAGCGGTGGGCGGAGACCTGGGATTTGAGCGAGCTGCAGGGGCCTGCGTTGCCCTCTGTTTCTGGCTGGAGTTTGAAGGTTTGTGTTTTGAGTGAAGGAGAGGGATAAAAATGATTCAGCTTCCCAAAGACTTCAGACTCCCTGCAAACACAAAATGGTTATCAGTGGACACTGGTGATGATGTGTTCAAATAAGCTCCCGAGAATCTTTTGCACTTGCTGTATGAACTATTCCTGGGAGAAAGTGGCCCATTGGCGAGGGCTGGAAATCTTTCTGTTAAAGAGACATTTGTCTTTGGGGCGGCTTCTATTAAAATGATATTTGACATGTGTGTACAAGAAGCCCCAAAGTGTGACAAATTTCAGAATTTAAGGGAGAGACCTGAACACTGTCCTGGAGATAAAATAGGGTCAGGGTTTTTTTTTTTTTAATACCAGGGATTGACCCCAGAGGTGTTTTACTACTAAGCCACATCCCTAGCCTTTATTATTATTATTATTATTATTTTGACATAGGGTCTCACTAAATTGCTTTGGATCTCCCTAAGTTGCTGAGGCTGGCCTTGAACTTGTGATCCTCCTGCCTCAGCTTCCAGAGTTGCTGGGATTATAGGATTAGTAACAGCATAAGCCACCATGCCATCTCTTCTTGAGAATTGTTGAGAACGTGTGTGTGTGCATACACACAGAGACAGAGACAGAGATATGCTTAATCCTTCCTGTTTTCAGATCACTTATCCTCGCCTGGATGTCTAAATGGACCTAGTGCCATGGTTAATTCACATTGCAGTTCATCTCCTCTGCAGATACGTCTCAGGCCCATAGTGCTGAGCTGCACAGACAATGGTGGAATGAGCCCTGTGTCAGGAGTCACTCCTGCCCTGCCACTCACTCACTGCCTAGGTTCCCTCTCTGGGCCTGAGGGATAGGTTGTTTCTAAGCCGCCCCAAACACAAATGTCTCTCTAACACAAGAATTTCCAGCCCTAGCCAGCAGGTCACTTTCTCTCAGGAATAGTTCATACAGCAACTGCAAAAGATTCTCGGGAACTTATCTGAACACATCACCACCAGTATTCGTTGGTAACCATTTTGTGTTTGCAGGGAGTGAGAAGTCTTTGGGAAGCTGAATCACTTTTATCCCTCTCCTCCTCTCAAGGACACAAACCTTCAAACTCCAGCCAGAGAGAAAGGGCTCTGCAGGCCCCTGCAGCTTGCTTCTCAATTACCCATAAATCCATATAAGTCTGTAAAATTGAAAGGGCGAGATGAGCTTGGTGGCTCATTCCTATAATCCCAGCTGCTCAGGAAGCTGAGGCAGGAGGATAGAAAGTTGGAGGCCATCCTGGGCAACGTAAGAAGACCCTGTCTCAAAAAACAAAAAAGCTGGAGACATAACTGTGGAAGAGCACTTGCCTAGCATGTTCAAGGCCTCAAGGCCCTGGGTTCAGTTCCCAGTACAGTGATGCTTTCAAGCCCTGGAATGGTGTGACTTAACGTTCTCCCTCTTGGTTCACTTCTGCTCCTCCTGTGGGTCCCCACCGTGTCCAGCCTCTCACAGCAAAAGCCAGCCTAGAAGTCAGGTGCAAATCCAGTCCTCTGTGGCCTCTGCCCTGGGCTAAACTGCTCATGTGGGTTTGCGAACATTGGTGGAAGTAATTAAGTTTTCACCAGTTATTGCAGTTTACTTAATTGTCAGCTAATAATTAAAACTTTATAGAACGTGGGGAAATCTGACTGCTGGGTGATGGATCCCCTGGAGCCTCCTCCTTCCCAAACTTCCCTGCCTCTGCCAGGGCTCTTGCCACAGTTGGAGGCTTCCCCATCTATTGCTACACCATAGTTTTGGACTGCTGGTCTCAGGGGCCCCTGAGGCCCAGCACATCCCCCAGCTGAGACTGGCTCCCAGAGAAGCGGGTAGTCAGACCTAACAGTGCAGAGACAAGATCTCATTGCTACCCCCTCTGTCCCCCAGTTCCAGGTATGCGGGCCTCACCCAGCCAGAGCGAGATCCTACCCATTTGTGAAGGAAAGGCAGGGAACCAGCCCCAGCACAAGTCTGTGCCCATTGTCATCCAGACATCTGTAGAGTACCTACTGTGTGCCAGGCACCATGCTAAGCACATTGGAGGATTAACCCTTTAAGCCTCACAGTGACCTTACCACGAGGGTGTTCTTACACTCCCCATTTGCAGAAAACAAAACTGCAGCAAGGAAAGGTGACTGTTCAAGGTCAACCCAGCTGGAAAGAGGCAGTGCCAGGACCTGAAACCCAAGACTTTCTGACTCTAAGAACTATTTTCTTATCACTACACTGCAGGCCAGCTTGCTTGGGTATCTCAATCTCTTAATTCTCAGCTAATAATTTAAACTTTATAGAGCCAATTTCTTGGTTAGCAAGTTCCAGGTCCTGCCTTCCAGAGGAAGCCCATTTCCCCTCTTCTGACATCGGGGCAACTGGAAGAACCATATTTACATCATCCTCCCATGGCACCCTGGGCCTTCCCTTCTCCCTGTAGCTTCTCGTAGTCATCTTTCTCCTTCTTCTACAATGGGATACATGTCCACCCAAATCTCTCCATGCAGATGTCTGCAAAATTGCAGAACTTGGTGAGGGTTCCCACAAACCGTTGTCTGGACCACAAATAGGTGTGTGTGTGTCTGGAGGCATGTGCATGTAATCCAAGGCACCATATTATAGTGGCTTAAACAGGTTTCCCTTTAAAGAGAAAGGACAGAGAGGAGAGAGAGAGACTTTCTAGTGACACAACATCCATTTTATTCGTGGTATTGAAGATTGAACCCAGAGGTGCTTTATCACTGAGTTACATCCTAGACCTATTTTGTTTTTTTAATCAAATTAAGCAATAAGGAATAACCTGCCTGATGTCATGCCTAGCATGTGGTAAAACATTCAGCAGTCGGGGTTATTTGCACCTGTGTTCCTGCACCTGCATGTCAGATATATTTGATTTTTAACATGGGCAGTATACACTCTGTGGTCTTGCATAAGAACCACTAGTGGGTAGAAAGAAATACCACCCCAGCCTGCACATGCCCCAGTGCATGTTGGGAAGATGCTGCTGACTGTGGCCACTGGGAGTTACCCTGGGGATGATTGGTCGGGGGAGACTCTTATTTCTCTTGTGAGCCTGAAGAGCATGTATATCCTCCCCAGTTGCTCCATTTGCAGGGAAAGGCTTGGAGAGGCAGCTGGGATCACATCATGAGCCTCCCTTCACCCCACAGACATTAGTGTCACCCCAGGATTGGTAGGAGCCCTACGTGGCCTCCCTCCAACACTGGAGGGAGTGTTTGCTTCCCTCTCTCTCTCTTTCTCTCTCTCCCTGGCCCACTCTTGAAGCTGGAATCTATTCTGCAAGAGCTAAGAGCATGGGCCACTCCCAGGCCCTCAAAGTATCAGGGTAGGTAGTGTCCTGACCTGCCTGCAATGAAGAAGAATGGGGTAGTTTGCTGGCCGAGGCCTGGGCCTGGCAAGAACTGGGTTGGCTTGGACAGGAGCTTGATCTCACTGGCACAAAGGTGCCACGTAGACAGTGTCCTGAGCACTTCCCATAATGTGGGACACCAGGGGAGGTGGGCCACCAGATTCCTCCATCTTTGCTGTGTCTTAGGTGACCCTGAGGCCCACCCCACACCCTGACCAAACAGTTGATGGGGACACGTGGCAGCAGCCTCCAAGGCATCTTGGCATAGCCAATAAAACACACCATTGCACTTGGAGGTTTCTGTGGTCTTCCACTCTGTCCCTGGGCCTCACCCTCGTGGGACTCGTGAGAAAGTGCTAAAATTTAGTCATCGGTTGGGGATCAGGGGTGGAGCAGGGTGAGGGTTGGGTATGGGTGAGGGTGAAAGGTGGGGTGAATTCCTTGCAAATGCAACTTACTCATGTTTAAAAGCTAAAAATGTAAAAAAAAATGCCTTGGGGGATCATGAATGTGAATGTCAGTTTGCGCCCCCCACCCCAAACCTGAGCAAAGCACCTGCAGTCTCTTGAGCCCTGAGGCCTGCCCTTCGTATGCTTGCAAGTCCTCTCATCCTTGGGCTGAAGCTGCACAATCCTTCCTGCTTAGGGTTGTGTCTGTCACCCAGTAATGTAGAGGACAGCTGGACTTCTCAGGAGCTCACACACCCCTTGAGCAGAGCCTTGGAGATGCAGGGTGGTGTACCCAGGATGACCACCAGGCGGCACTGCCAGGGCACGAGGAAGCCCTGGCCAGTCCTGGCCTGGGAGTTGAGAGAGCAGATCCTGGTCACTCCCCTAGCAAATGAAGCCCTGTCGTAATTCCCGATGCGGGCCACAGACCTCCACCTGTGGGGAGGCTGCCCACAGTCAGATCTTCCTCCATTAGCATCTCTCTGCCATCATAGCTAGCCACCTCCCTGGACCTCAGCCATCTCTGAGGTCCAGTGACTGCATCAGTTCCAGGCATCTTTGGGACTCTAGTTTTTGGCAGGTCCGGAATATTATGGGGTACTCCTGCCCCACTCTGTGGACGTGAAATGAGGTGGGGACTAGGGGGAGGGTCTTTGAGGGAAGAGACACGGGGAAAGAGGGCACTTGTGACTGCTGCAGTGAGAAGACGGACAGAGGGCAGTGTCCCATTCTTGGTCACTACTAGGACGTTAAGTTCTAGATTCCTACCACCCCTCCTCCAGGCCCTTGGTCCTAGAGCATTACAGAATGCAGAGTGACCGTCTTGAACCTGGCCTTTGTGTGACTTCAACAGTTTTCCCCTTAAAGAGAGAGAGAGGACAGAGAGGAGAGAAATATCTTTCTAGTGTCACAATATCCATTTTCCCCCCTGTACTGGGGATTGAACCCAGGGGCGCCTTATCACTGAGTTACATCCCAGACCTATTTATTTTTTTATTTTGAGAGAGGATCTCACTATACTGCTGAGGCTCACCTTGAACCCTAACCCTCCTGCTTCAGCCTCCTAAATTGCTGTGATCACAGACGTGTGCCACCATTCCTGATAGTATCCAGCCATTCTTGAAATATTCATTAAGCACTTACTATGTGCAGTCACCGTGCTTGATGCTGCTGGTGAAGAGATGCTCTGTTATATACTGAAAAAATATTAAGTTTCTTTCTGGGTTCAACTCTGCCCCATGCTTCATGTTGGCTGCGTGACATTAGGCAATTTACTTGATCTCCCTGAGTCTCAGTTTTCTCTTTGTAAAACAGGACATCAGCACACATCTCCCAGAAATGTTGTAAGGATTCAACTAGATGATGTATGCCAGTGATTGGGCACACACACAAGTCTCAGAGTAAACTTGGTCCCCTTCCCCTTTGGAAAGACACATCCCTTGGACATATGTGCGCCTGTCCCTCATCTTGCCAAGCCCATGGAAGGCATCATCCTGACCCAGAAACCCGTGTCTTGGCAGCAGCTTCGTGGTCCCCACATAGGCATTTTTAGAATTAAACCTTAAAATATATATGTATACACTCTCTGACCCTGTCTGGGTTCCATGCCAAGCCATCAGTTGAAACCACGGAGCAGCTCACAAGGTGATGCTCGCCAGGATAAATAGGCATTGGCAGCCAAAGAGGTGACACCAATACTGGACAGAGTGCAGACTGCTGGCACAGAGGCCTGCCATTTGTCCCTGTTCCTTGCCACCAACATGGAGGGCTGGATACTTGGCACTGGCCATGAGACTATGGGGTAGGGGGCAGAGCAGATCCCCTAAACTGGGAAATGAGAGATGGCTGGGCCAGGGAGTGGAGCTTGTCCTAGAGAAGGTACCTCAAAGGCTCTGGAGAGGGTGGCACAGCATGCACCCTGCCCACCCCACGCGGCTTCCCTTGGCCAACAATCATGGCAGCCAGTTGCCAGTGACCTGAGCTCAGTCTCGAGGAAAAATACCGTTCAAGGGATTCAGAAACGTGTCCTCTGGCCACCAAAAGGAGCTGGCTCTCCAGCTGAGTCCGTGGGTCGGGGAGGGACAGAGGGGCAAGATGGCTCTTGCAGAGGGCTCAGGAGGCAATATGGATGGAGGGGAAGGGAAGTCTCCAGAGAGACAGAATTCCCCTGTTTTCTCCATTGTTTCACCTTCATCTGTCTCAGTCTTTGATGCTCCTGCTGCAGTCAGATCTTCCTCCAGTAGCCTTGGGAGATCATAAATGGGAATGTCAGTTTGCGCCCCCCAACCAAGGAGGCATTGGCGTGGTGGGTGGATTCCATTCAGTGACTCTAGACCCCAAAGTAACAGATAAACCACATGGAACAGGGGCAGGTCCTCTTGGTTAGTGGCCTCGGGGCCTAGCATGGGGCATGATACCAAGTGTATGTTTGATACAGGTTTGTTGGATAGGTCAATGGAATGGAGAAGGTTTTTCGAGTTCCTTAGCGCTCAGGTATTCCTCAGGCATTTGGAGTTGATATTCACCCTGGAAAGGAGAGGAGATAAATTTCTGATTGCTGTTGTAGAATCTCATCTGTGCAGGCTAGTGTCATCCTGCCTGGAAACCAAGGTGGAACCGAATGCCCCTGATCCTTTAGGATTCTGAGGCCCCGCACATGCCACCTCCTCATTCAGGATTCCACCCCTTCTGTGGGCTCTGCATTGCCTGGAACTTAGTTCCTGCTCCAGAAAATGACTGCTCCTCTCTTGCATCTCCCCTCCAGCCAACTTGCCTTTAGGACGCTCTGTGGGAACCATCTTCCTTGAACCCCACAGAGGACCTCAAATGTTCCCAGTCAAGGCCTGGGGCTCCAGTATGCAGCTAACTGTTAGCATCTCTTCCTAACCGTGTGATGGGTGACACGTTGGTAGATTGAAATCTGGTAGGAGTAGTTACACCAGAGCAGTTGGCAAATATGACAGTCACAGAGGCACCTCCTCCAGGAGCCTGTTTAACACTTACCTGCGAATTGCTGGAGAGGGTTTTCAGGCAGATGTTCTTGCAGACCTCAACCATGGGAAACCTTGCCCATGACTTCTGCCGTGAGAAGCAGGGCCTCTCCAAAACAGAGCCAGAGACAGATCCGACCACCTAAGGGATCTGAGGGCAGTACACCAACAGAGGCCACATCTGCAGCTCCTGCCAAGGTCAGGGCTTCAGAGGGCCCAAGGGCACGTGTCCAGGGCCTTTCAGAGGACCTGCTTGGCGGGCCATCTTTAAGGAAGACAAAAAACAGGTGACTAACATGCCCAGGGAGTATGGGTACACGGTCAGTCTCCCCTTTCCTGTGCCCCTGCACTCAGGAGAAGCCCTTTCCACTCACCCAGCTCTTTCTGCTCTCTCTGCCAGACCCAGAGTCCCAGAGAAAGAGGACAGTGCAAAATGTCCTGGATCTTCGCCAGAACCTGGAAGAGACCATGTCCAGCCTGCGAGGCTCCCAGGTGACTCACAGGTAAGCTCAAACTTTAGAGGATCATGCTCTCAGTCATCCTCATCTGCTCCCTGGGTCTGGTGGTCAGGGCTCCGGGGGTTTCCATATCTCCATGAGGTATCACAGGCCAGCCACACGGCCTGCTGTGTGGCCTGCTGTGTGCACAGTTTTCAGAGCCCCGCAGAGCTAGCCCTGCCGGGAATGAGGTGTCCAGCATCTTGGCAGAAGCAGCTCAGCTTTGTCTTATCTCTGCTTGAGTTTGAGCCTAGATTTTGCTTAGACAAAGTAGTTTCAAAATGGCTAGGTAGGGAATGGGGTGTTCAGAGTGTGGCCTGGTGCTCACTCTCCCTCCTTAGACCTCAATTTCCTCATCTGTCAAAGGGGGCTTTGTTTACTAAATATCCCTCGTGTTCCCCAGGTTCCCCCGTTCTACAATTCCAGAATCCATGCCCTCCCAACATCTGGGGCTCCTCACCCTCCCAACATTTGAGGCTCCTCCGTTAGGTGCCCTCTAGTCTCTTCCATCACCCATGAGGGAGGCCTGAGTGCTCCATAGGATCCACACAATGTCATTCATGCCCCATGGGTGCACCCCTGGTCCAGCCCTCAGAGAGACCTCAGTCCCTCCAGCTGAGTGGGGCATGCACCCCTCCCATCGCACCTCTCCCTGGAGCAGAGTCCTGGCTGTGGCCTCCAAGTGATTCAGATTTTCCTCTGGGCTCCTCTGGGCTGCCCAGATGAGCTCATGTTGTCAGCTCCAAGGAGGGCAGAGGGCTGGGCTGAGCTCTGGGGGTGAGGGAGGGAGAGTAGGCAGCCAAGGTTGGGAAGTCCTGGAGGGTGGACCTGGAGGGCTGTGTGAGGGTCGGAAGCCTCCCCAATTGGCCTGGAAGAGGGTTCCTCCCCATCTCCTGGGATTGGAAAACTGACAGCAAAGTTGGGACATAGGGTCAACGGGTAAAGAGCTTTCCTTAGCCCAGTGTGTGGCCAGCCCAAGTATCCAAACGCACACTTAAGTCCCCTCAGTGACAGAGAACTTTGTAAGCATTCTAGTCCACGGTGGGTTTGCTGTGACTGTCATGGAACTGAACTTCATCCTCAGGAGCTGCCACCCACTGGCCTAGTTCTTCCGTCTTCTTTCTACTACCTTCCCCATCCCCACTCCAGTTCCCCGCTGGAAAGTTCTAGATCTTTCCTCTCAGACATCTAAAATACTATAAATGATAAAAGCAATCAAAGCATCCACTTTCTGGGGTTTCGCTTCTGCTCAGGCCAGCAAGACTCTGTCTCCAGAAGGGGAGGTGATTCCCCTGGAGACCTAGGAAAAATGTGGATGAGAGTCTCCAGGGGCACTGGGACTCAGGCCCCCTTATGTCTGTCTCCCGTCACCCTCCCTCTAGCCCAGAGCTAGAACCTAAAGTGGGCTCATGAGTTTAGAAACTCAATGGGTAAAATCGTGGACATGTTTCTTCCCCTATCCTGGGAAGTTGCTGGAACATCTCTCAGCACCAAGTCACCCGCCAGCCTCATGCCAAAGAAGCTAGAAAGTGCTTAGTTGCTGAAAGAGTCACACCCCAAATGACTCACCCACAGACGCAGGGCAGAGGCAGTCACGCCAGCCTCCCTGTGCCCCGGCCTCCAGCCCCAGCTTCTGCTTCGGTATAGCTGAGGGGGGCTGAAGCCTTTGTGCAAAGCTGACTGGTTTGGCAGGGTGTTGAGGGGCCTCTGGCTCTTGTCTCCCTTTATAGGAAAGGGAACCACCAGCCTGAGGCTGGATTCTCTGTTTACCATGGACCCAGAGCCACTTCCTCTCTTAGCCATTGGTTTATATTATTCCGGTTCCATACTTGGTTAGCCCAGACACCAATTCCCTGACTTTTTGTGGTTCCTTTAGTTTTTAAAGTGCTTTCCATCAGTCAGCCAGTCCCTCTGCCCTGGGGTACACAGGACTTAGGCATATTTCCTGACTAGAGAAGGACCAACTGAGGCTGAAAGGGAAGGCACCTGCTGGGTGGCCCAGGCTGGGAGCAGCTGTGAGCCCACGTGGCACTGGGCATTGGCCTTCAGAGCAAATGCAGCCTCATCCCTGAGGGTCTCTCTGTCCAGAGGGTGCTGCCAGCAAAGTTGCTTTCAGCCAGGCACTCCAAGGTAACTCTGGACTCTTCCAGAAACCTTTATCCCCTTGCTGCTTCCTGTGTTTCTATTGGAGAGAGTGTAGGTCAGGGGCCATGGCTGGAGAGGAAATGAAACTCTGTTCCCTGCAGAGAGTCAAGTCTGGGCTGGTTGTTGGGCTGGAAGTCTGGAACTGAGGGTCTGGGCTAGAGTGCCCCCTGCTGGCTGAGGTCTAGAGGTGTGTTTGGGGGTTACAACAGAACCATGAAAGACAGAAAGAGAGACTTACTGTGCAGAGAGCTAAACAAAAGGCAGGCCAGGAACAGAACTGAGGAACCCGGATGTCCATGCAACACCTCACCTCTGCACAAACCTCTTACCACAGTGTAAGCTAACTACCCAAGCCCACTGCCCTGGAGAACTTCCCATCCATCAGCATGGTCACCACCATCCTCGTCCTCCTTCTCTCCGCCCAGTGGTCATGGTCAGTTTGTGTTTATTAAGCATTTACTTTGCAAGGCCCTGGGCTGAGTCTTGTGATGAGAACATCCCACTTCTTATTCAGCAGTCCTGTTGTGGGGCTGCTCTTCGTTGACCCACAGCTGGTCACCAACTACACCCCAGGCTCATGCCAAGTGCTGAAATACAGCAGTAAGCAAGGGAGACGGTCATATCACGGCCACAGTCTCTGGCTTCAGGGAGCTTCCATTCTCTCCAAGGAGATGAGGTGTCCAGGTCCACAGTAACCAGAAGCTAAAACAACACAGTGTGTGACATAGGACTGCAGAACACAATGAGCCTAAGGGCTGCTGGGAATCTGGTGGGGAGATGTGAACGGGCCAGGAACATTCAAGAGGGTCAGATATGGCAGTCACTAATTGTCCTACCCACAGGACCCCATTCATTGTGCTGTGTTTTTTTTTTTTAAATTTTTTTATTTAGAGATAGGGTCTCACTGAGTTGCTTAGTGCCTCGCTATTGCTGAGGCTGGCTTTGAAGTTGTGATCCTCCTGCCTCAGCTTCCAGAACCGCTGGGATTACAGGCATGTACCAATGTGCTTCTTCCCCCCCCACACACACACATTGTGCTGTTTTGAAGGGCCATTGGCTCCCTCCAGTTCTATTGAGGAAAAAAATAAAATCCTGCTATTTTCAGGTCCAATAAAAATGATTTTAGGGGATTTTCATTTTTTTCAAGGAACTTTTAAAAACAAGAATAGAAAATCAGTGTCCTCCTCCAATCCCAACCATGAGATGGGTGAAGAAATGGATGCATTCACCAAGCAGATTCTTTGCTTTAGGTGCCCCCATAGGTTGCCTCAAACCGCATTTCATTTTCTCAATCCTGTCTTGACTTTAGCTAAGCCAAGGGAGAGAGACCCTACCTAAGGTTGCCTTGAGCTGGCACCACTGTGAGGCTGGGAATGATTCGTCTCAGTCTGAACCCAAGTCCAGGCCACCTCTGCAGCCAGATCCCAATTGTATTTCCTCTCTGCAGATTCCCTGGCCCCTGAGGAGACATTCCCCACTCCTCAAGCCCCTTGACCTCTCCAGCCTCAGCCCTCTGGTACTACCTGGGCATCACTTCCTTGACCTGGCTTTGCAGGGCCTGAGGCTTGGGACCCTGGGCATCCTGCTTCACCCCTGGCCCACTTCCCCTTTCCTCTCCTAACCAGTGGACGCTGTTTCTGTTCCCCAGGGAGGCTCTGTTTCTTCCTCTGCTGCCCTAGGCCTGCGGCTGGGCCCAGTCTTCCTGGGGACCTGCTGCATGCCTGAAGCTTTTCCTCGGCTCTTCACACGCCAGGCTTTCCTAAAAGATCTGCTGTCTGGGGACCAGCTAGTCCTCAGCTCATTGATAGAAAAGAGGGGATGGCTATAACCTGTATAAAATGAATAGTCAAGACTCTGAGCTCAGGTGACTGGTCCCTCCTACTTCCCCTGGAAGGTCTCATTTGGCCTCTTCTCACTGAGGGAGCACCTTCTATGTACCAAGCACTGTCAGATCTGGTCACCTGTGGTCCTCCCAACTCCACCAGCTCTTAGGCTGTTATCCCCACTGCACAGATGAGGAAATAGAGGGTTTGCACAGTTACTTTCCTTGGGCTCACTTGCCAATAAATGGCCAAATCCACATTACAACCACAGGCTCTTAGGAATACGCTGGAGTGCTTCACCAGCTGCTTAAACTCATTTCCCCTTGACCACCTGAGATGCCTTGTGACCAGGGTGACCCAGGGACCTCAAGGAAAAGCAAGAATCTCGCATGTGAGAGAAGGCATCACTGGGATGCAGCGAGGAGACAGGGCACAGCGCTGCGCTCACTAAAGGAGTGCCCTTTTGCTCTTTGCCCAGCTCCCTGGAGATGACCTGCTACGACAGCGATGATGCCAACCCGCGCAGCGTGTCCAGCCTCTCCAACCGCTCCTCCCCTCTGTCTTGGCGCTATGGCCAGTCCAGCCCGCGGCTGCAGGCTGGTGATGCACCTTCGGTGGGCGGGAGCTGCCGGTCGGAGGGGACTCCTGCCTGGTACATGCACGGGGAGCGGGCCCACTACTCCCACACCATGCCCATGCGCAGTCCCAGCAAGCTCAGCCACATCTCCCGCCTGGAGCTGGTTGAGTCCCTGGACTCGGATGAGGTGGATCTCAAGTCCGGCTACATGAGCGACAGTGACCTCATGGGCAAGACCATGACAGAGGACGACGACATCACTACTGGGTAAGCACAGGAGCCCCTTCACCAGCTGGAGTGAGAGGCAGTGGAAGGGGATGTCTTCAAAGTAGAGTGGAAGATTTGTGGTGCTGTTGACCAAAGGGGTCTGTGTAGGGCTTCTGTGTACAGGTTTCGACCGCCTCCGCCGCTGTGTTCTGATGCATTTATTCTAGAGCTGAGGGTGGTGCCTGGGGCCGGCATACGAGGGCCTGATTGGTCAGTAAAGATGCCTCTTCCTTATTGGCCCCTATGCCTGCCATTCTGTGGAAGGCCCCACCTACTTCCCTGGGTCCTCTGCTGGCAAATCTGGATCAGTCCTGGAAGTGTGGGGCCCCTGCACATGCCTGTAATTTCAGCAACTTGGAGGTTGAGGCAGGAAGATCTCAAGGCCAGCTGGGCCACTTAGTGAGACCCTATCTCAAAATAAACAAATAAAAAGAGTTGGGGATGTAGTTTATGGTAGAGCACCCCTGGGTTGGGTCCCTAATACCAGGGAGTAGGGAAAACTCTTAGTACCAGTTCTTCTGCAAACTTTGTAGATCCAGGACATGCCAATCTGCTTGCCTGTTTGCAAAACAGTCTGAAAATGAGCTTGTGGAGAAGCAGGAGTCAAGCAGAAAGTGGTAACAGTAAGGCTTCTTCCTTTGCCGAGAGTTTGTAATCTCCAGTCCCCTTCCTTACCCTGTGACCTCTGGTCCCCTTGGGTTTCTGCCTCTGCAGATCTTGTACCCATAGCTTCCACGTCCCCACCCCAGGCTAGAAATGGGTAGCTTCTTTCCTGAGCTTTGCCCCACATGGACCTCCTTCTTCTTATCTTTTTCTGTCTAAATCATCAGGGTTGGGCCCTTGGAAACAAGCAGGGCAGAGGTAGCAGTCTGGGATCTGAGGGGAGAGGACAGGAAGAATGAAGTGCTGGGGGCCTCTGCTGTCCTGGCCAACCTTCCAAGCCCTGGAGACCAGGAAGCTGTCGAGATCCTGCAAGTTTCCCTGGAGCATCTCTCAGCTGACTGTCATTTCCATTCCTCCTTCTTGGCTTGCTGGGACCCCCAAAAAGCCACACCAGTATCCCTCTCCCTTTACCTCTCAGGGACTTAATATCTTACTACCAGTAAAAATCTCCTACTTGAAGGGAATGGAAAGTAGCCCCTCAGAAAAGACTGAGAGCCAAGCTCCAGGCAATCCGCTGTTCCTGCCGCATTCCCACCCCTGGGAATAAACTTGGCGGGGTCTGTCAGGGCCTGTCCAGCTGATGAGGCTGCTCTGGAGCAAAACAACTGACGCATGAATGGGGTTGTTTACTGCTTGTTAAATCCCAGGGGCCAGCCAGACCTCACGCTCAGATCCGCCAGCATATGGCCCTGAGCTGGGCTGTGCTCAGCATCCTGTGCTGGCAGGAAGGAGAGCGAGGTGCCTTGGAGGAGCTGCTGTACACAGCCTCTGCCCCGAGGAAGCGTCAGGTCCCCTTCCTCTGAGAGTTTCCAGCTGGGCAGGGCAGAGGGAAGCACAACGCTGTGGGACTAGGGGCTCAGAAATCTCTCCATGTGTGGGAAGGACTGTGGCCTCAGTCCTACGAGGCTCCCAGAATGGTGAAGGTAATGGGACCCCTGTCCTCAGGGGAGTCCCCCAGACCGATGGAGGTGAGAGCCCTCTGAGAGTCCCCCCCCCCACACACCTTCCCCTGTGTCATGGCAGACAACTCCCCATGTGTGAGAAGAGAGCACCTCACCCCTGCCATGGACAGACCCTGGTCTGAGGGAGGTGGCAGGACTGCTGGCATTTAACTAGCTGTGTGAGCTTGGACACATTAGTCACTCCCCCAGGCTTTCATTTGCCAAGTGCAGACCATAAGAGTACCACTAGCCCCAAGGTCATGGCCCATGATGAGGATTAAAAGAATTCACACATGTTCAGCACTCAGAATAATTCTTGACTCCTTGTAATTAGTCTCTCAGTGTTAACTACTGTTATTATTAGAGTCCCAGACAGATGGGGAGACACAGTCTTGTCCTCAGGTAGCGAACAGTCTCACCAGAGCGCTACTTAGAGTCAGCAGCAAAGTCAGATTCAGTAGCAGTTCACCAATCCAGGGCCATCTAGAGCAGGGTGTAGGGTATGGGATGCCACAGGGAGAACAGGAAAGGAAAGACTCTATCCATATGCTAGCACCCTTTCTTTTCTTTCTTTCTTCCTCCTTTTTTTTTTTAGAGTGGTGGGGTGCAGTACCAGGGATTGTACCCAGTGGTGTTCTATCACAGAGCTACGTGGCCAGCCCTTTTTTATTTTTTCTTTTGAGGCAGGGTCTCACTAAGTGGCCAGACTGGCCTTGAACTCCCAGTCCTGAGTTACTGGAATTACAGGCGTGCGCCACTGTGCCCAGCTTAGTTCCTTTTCTTTATTTGCCTCCTCTGGACTGTGTGTGGTACCTCTAAATCAGTAAAATAATAATAATAATAATAATAATAATAATAATAATAATAATAATCAAGAGTTCTTGAGGCTGGCATGAATAAGAACTTGCCCTCCCTGCACACCCACCTGTCGGAAGCCCAGGGATGCCTGGAGTTTGCACGAGGAGCACAGGATAAATTGTTAGCACAACCATACACACAAAGTGGCCCACACTGTAAACTGCAGTGCTAGTGCCCCCGATAATTTCCCATCTATTTTTTTTTTTTTATGATCCATCTTCAGTTAGCAAGAACTCGTAATCCCAGTTTTAAGGTTTGTCATTCAATTCCCTGCCAGAGCTGTAAACATGACCACCCTTAACGGTGCTTAGGAAATCACAGTGGAAGGGAATCAATTTATATTAGTCAGTAATTATAGTGGAAACAGTCCCTCCTGGATCCTGTGTTTTCATGGTTACCTGTTGTTTTTGCTTGCTTTTTTTTGTTGTTTGGTTGATTTTTGGTTTTTGATGAGAGACCGAGCATCCTGGATTCCAGCAAATCTTAAACTCTGCAAACCTGAGCTGCCCTCGCTCAAGACTTCTCAGGGCCCTCCTCTCCCCACTCTGGTCTTTATCCAGATTTTGTCAGTTAGAGAATGTCCTCTTCCTAAGAAAACTGTTTTTCCCATTCAGAAAATGGGTTGGGCTGGTCCCTGGAGGGGCCGCCTTCAGCACTTCCCTCCTCACCCACGTGGTGACACTCCCCCACATGGTGACACTCCTGGTCCTCTGCTGTAGGCCAGGGCCGCCTGCCAGCTGCCATTCCCAGGCGCTCCCAGGGCTGGGCCACCAGAGTGCATGCGCTGATTGCTGGGCTCCCTCCTTCTCCACTGGGTGACACAGTGGGCGCCAAGCGATCCCGCTGAGCCGGGAAGGATGACAGTGACTCTGACCCCTTTTCGGTGCTCTCAGTTATCTGCTGGGGGAGGGTGCCCATGCCACTGTCAGCTCCTGACCAGCCCCTACTCCATCCAGACACCACGCCTCTTCCCAGCTTGCTTGCCACTCACAAGACGAAGAAGGCAAATTCTCCAGACAGGTCCACAAACCAGAATGAAGAGGGCAATGCCAGCTGCCCTGAGAATCACACATTTTCAAAAGTTTAATATTAAAAAATGTGGTGCTTGCCTCGCATGTACAAGGCCCTGGGTTCAATCCCTAACACCACCAAAAAAAAAAAAAAAAAAAAAAGTGAAGTATACGCAATGTTTATCGTTTTAAAGTGGCACCGAGTACATTCACACTGTGATGCCACCATCAAGGCCACCCATCTCCAGAGCTTTTTTATCTACCCAGACTGAAACTCCACACACTCATTAAACAATGCCTTCCCTTCCCCACCCCCTCCAGCCCCTGGCCACCTCTGTTCCACTTTTTGTTTCTTTGGATTTGACTACTCTAGGTAACTCCTATAAGTGGAATCAGACCATATTTGTCTTTTTTTATGACTGGCTTATTTTAACTAGCATAATGTCATCTAATTCACCCATGAGGTAGGATGTGTCAGAAATTTCTTTTTGAAGGTTGAATAATATTCTGTTACAGGTGTATACCACATTTCATTTACCGACTCAGGCATTCATGGATTGTATTACCTTTTGACTATTGGAAATAATACTGTTAGGAACATTGATGTACAAATATCTATTCAAGTCCCTGCTTTCAATTCTTTGGGGTATATACCTGGAAGTGGCATTGTGGATTGTCTGGTAATTCTGTTTAATTTTTTGAGGAACCATAAAGACTGTTTTCCACAGAGACTTCATCATTTTACATTTCCTCCAGTTCTAATTTTTTTTACATCCTTGCTGCTTACTAATTTCTGCTTTTTTTTTTTTTTGATAAAATAATGGCCATCCTAACTGAATTAGTCAGCTTTCCCCTTAATGTAACAAAATGCCCGAGATAATTGACTTTAAAAGAGGAAAGGTTTATTGGTCTTACAGTTTTAGAGTTTGGGGGCCTATTTGGCAAGGGTGGTGCATCATGGTGGGAGTGCATAGGGAAACTATTCACTACTGGCTGTACGGCAAAAGGGAGGCAGAAGACACCAAGATCTCACAACCCCCTTTGAAGGCACACCCCAAAGACCTAGGGCCTCCCACTGCCCCCATCTCTTAAAGGCTCCACCAGGACCAATCCTGCAGCCCATGGGCATTTGGAGAACATTTAGGATTCAAAATATAGCACTAAAGTATGTGTAGTAGTATTTTGTTGTGTTTTTTTAAAAAAACCTATAATTTTATTTTTTGGCTGGGGATGTGGCTCAGTGGTAGAACACTTGCTTGGCATGCCTGAGGCCCTTGGTTCAATCCCCAGCACTGCAAATGTACACACACACACATAATTTTTAATTGACATATAGCAATTTTACATATTTATGGAGTGTGGCGTGATATTTCAGTGCACATATACAATGTGTAGTGATCAGATCAAGTAATTGGTATATCCATCACCTAAGACTTCTATCATTTCTTTATGTTGGGAACGTTCAAAATTCTATTTAATACCTATTTTGAAAATTACAATTAGTTATTGGTAACTATAGAATATTAGAAGTTATTCCTCCTATCCTGTTGTAGCACAGAACATGACACAGTGCTAGAGTCCCTGTCTAGCGTGGGTTCAATCTCCAACACCTCAGAAAAGAAGAAGTTATTTCTCTTTCCAATTGCATTCTCTCTCCATCCCTCCCTCCCTCCTCCTTAGCCTCTGATAACCACTATTCTGTTCTCTTCTTCTATGAGATCAACATTTTAGCTTTTACGTATAAGTTACGTATAAGTCATTCATGTCACTGCAAATAGCAAAATCTCATTTTTTATGGCTAAATAATGTTACCTTATTTGTGTATATAGTGACACACACACACAAACAAACACACACACACATGTGTGTACATGTATATATTCCACATTTTCTTTGCCCATTCATCCATTAGTGGATACCTAGGTTGATTCCATATCTTGGCTATTATTAATTGTGCTGCAATAAATAAAAATACAAATGCAGACATCAAGTAGTGGGATGGTCGGATCATATGGTAGTTCTTTTTCTGAGGAAACTCCATATTGTTTTCCATAATGACTGTACTAATTTTCATTCCCACCACATCCTCACCAGTGTTCGTTACTTTTTGTCTTTTTGAAAATAACCATCCTAATAGGAGTGGTCTGGATTTGCATTTCCCTGCTGACTAATAATATTTAGCATCTTCATGGTTGTTAGCCATTTGTATATCTTCTTTGGAGAAATATCTGTTTGAATCCTTTGCCCATTTTTTAATTGGATTATTTGGTTTGTGTTGTCGAGGTGTGGGAGTTCTTTATATATTCTGGGTATTAATCCGTCATGAGATATGTAATTTGCAAACACTTTCTTCCATACTGTGGGTTGCCTTTCATCCTGTTGATAGTATTCTTTCATTCACAAAAAAAGGCTCTCTGTTTTTTTTTTGTTTGTTTTTGTTTTTTGTCTGGGGTTTTATTTTTTGAAAACAAGCTGCCAGGTTGTGTCTTGGGCTCAAGTGATCCTCCTGCTTCAGCCTCCCAAGTAGCTGGGACTACAGATGTGTGCATCTGGCTAAAGTTTTTCATTTTGGTGAAGTGCGGTTTTTCTGTTTTTTTTTTTTTTCTTTTTCTTTTTCCTTTCATTGCCAGTTCTTTGGGTGTCATATCCAGGAAGTCATTGCCAAATCCAATGTCATGCAGCTTTCTTCCGTTTTCTTCTGAACTTTATAGCTGATGGAACTTAAAAAATAATAATAATAATAATACAGATTCCAAGCCTAATCTCAGACCCACCAGTGTGGAATTTCTGCTCCCCTAGGAAGCCATATTTTTCTAAAGCTTCTCAGTGGTTTTGGACCAGTCTGCCTTCTATCTAGTACAAACATCCCTGTAGTGTCCCTGACAGCCAGTCTTTCGACTTTGGCTTGCATGGGCACAGTGACAAGAAACTTATTCCATTTCACGTGGAATTAAGTTCTAAGAAAGTTTTTAAATATTCAGCTGAAATCTGCTCCACTTTTGCCTATGAATTCAAACACCATCACTGGGGAAAATAGAATAAGTATAACTCCTCATCCAAATATGTCAACACATACTTAACAATTGCTCAGATATTTTTTAACACCCCCCCCCCATTTAAAAAAAAAAAAGTCCCCAGCTTATTTCAGTACTTTGTAAAATGACCCAGTTTTCCAGACCCCTCATGGTCCTGGTCACCCTCCTCTGGAAGCTCTCAAGTTGTCAACTGTCCTCTTAAATGCTGGCACCTAGACTGATCCCCTGCTTGACACTAGAAGTAGTCCTGCCAGGGTAATTCTCAAATCATGACACTGCAGACAACTTCGAGTTGGCTGCTGACTGTCCTAGATGACAGCTCAGGCCATTTTTACCACTTGAAAAAAAAAAAAGAAAAGGAATTTGTTTTTCTAAAAATAGGAAGGTCTGGAATTTAATCTAAGTAAGAAGATAAGTCTCCTAGCCATCTGTCCTCCCCATCCCTGGCATCCAGGGTTGGCGGGAGGGAGTCAAGGCCAGAAGTCTGCAGAGGTGGTGCAGATGTTGGGGATGGGGCCACAGGCTCCCAGGTGGCCAGGAGCTAGGAGACCCTCCCATCTCCCCCAGCCGTGCGTGGGTCTGTCTCTGAGCAACTCCCTTCTGTCTGTGGTGGAGGCGGTCTGGATGGGCTGGGATGGGGCTCTGAGGCAGTGACGGGTGGGAGCTTGCAGGCCAAGTGAGCAGCCACCCGCCAAGTCCCACGACTCCAGAGAGTGCTGTTCACACTGGACAGAGGTGTGCCCCCTGCAGCCCCCGCAGGATGGCTGTCCAGTGACCCATGCCAAGGACCACGGAACCTCAGCCAATGTCAGCAGGCCCCATCTTGGGGGGGCTCTGTGTGTGTGTCCCGGGCACAGCGGGCTTGCTTGGAGACTGTCTGCCAGGCCTGTGGCTCTCAGGTGGTTCCCTGCCCTCTGTGTGTGGCTGGGCGTTCCAGGCTTCTGTCTCCTCCTTGCCTCCCCCCTGCTCCTCCAGCCTGTCCTCTTGAACTGTGCTTGGGGGCTCAGGGACAGATGGGATTCGTTTCCTCCTTGGCTCTCAAGTGTCTTGACGTTGAAAAATGTCAAATAAAATAAACTTGTAGGACTCTGCCTTCTCCCAGGCTGGCTCTTGGACTCCCAGAGGCAGTAAGCTCAAGCCTTAAAGAGACACTTCAGCCTGGTAGTGAAGCCTCTGCCTCTGCCGCTCCTCTTGGGAAAAAGAGCCCACTCTCTGCTCTTCTGCTTGGCCATATCTGACTCCCAGACCCCAGGATGCCCTGACCAGCCACTTTCAGGGATGAGAATTGTCTTGCATGAACACTGGGTTTGCACAGTTTGTATGAAGAGAACCCTTCTGCGTGTGAATGGACAGGAAAGAGTTGTTTCTTCTTCTGCCTTTGACTTCTCTCTTTCCTGCCAGTTCTTCAGCATCCCGCCTGGTAGGCAGATGGACCAGGTCTGTTTTTTGCCCCTGAAACACAAGGACAGGGGCAGGGAGTGATAGGGGGATGTCCTGGCGAGGACCCAAGGCTCAAGTCCAGAAAAGAAATTTGGATTCTGCCCTTAAAGAACTTCAGATCGAAAAGGAAGGAAAGATGCTCAATGGACCCACAGTAAAGGAAGGGACACACGATTGTTGCCTTGTTTGAGGATAATGTTTAAAATTACAGCGCTGATTCACAGATTCATACCCAAAAGCTCTGATTGATACGTCTTTGTGGTGCAGTGAAAGGATCATGGGTCTAATATCAGGATCTGGAGTTCAGTCCTAAGCATACCTCTTGCTTGCTGTGTGGCACTAGCAAGTTATCTAATCACTTTGGGTCTTTATAAAAAAGTGATTATTTGTGCCTTGTGAGGATCAAGTGGAAGAGAATAGGGAAGAGTGCCCTGAAAAGTATATAAGGCTGTTGGTTTGAAAACTATTATTCCAATTTCAACCTGATGTTTTGTTCATTTACCTGATGGCCTCTGTCTTAGGGAATTGTTAAAGTGTCAGAATAAGGTTTCTTAAACTTGGCAGATGACTATACTGAATTTGGGCCTTGACTTCTGTCCCAAAGAATAATCTTGTTTTGCTTTGTCACACTGTCTTGATATTTAATCCTGCAAGTGTGCAGTTACTTCAATCGACTTTTGAGAGTAGGCTTGTTCGCACAGGCGTACCACAGATTGGCAGAACAGTAGTGTGGTTACAGTAGAGGCTCAGAGCTAGACTGCCTGGGTTTCAATCCTGGCTCTTCCTCTTCCGAGTTCTTTGCCTCTCTGTTTCAGTGTCCTCGGCTGGAAAATGTGCGGAGTAATGGCACATACTCTTAAGATCCATGTGAGGGTTACAGCAGTTACTAAATCTACTTTAGATGTCACGGGTGCTCAATAAATTTTAGTTGTTGTTAGCCATTGGATGACAGACATTAGCAATGTGACACATTCTAAATGCACATTTTAAATGATAATATAGTATTTGAAAAAGTGTGTGTTCGTATTCATGCTTGAAAATAGTATTTCTGCTCTTCAAACTTACACATTTGCCGAGCAAAGTGGATATTCTGACCTGTTTTTACCTGTTTGTGCAGTGGTGTTTTTTTTTTTTTTTTTGTCTTGTTTTATTTTGTACTAGGGATTGAACTCAGGGGCACTCAACTACTGAGCTACATCCTCAGCCCTTTTTTGTATTTTATTTAGAGACGGGTCTCACTGAGTTGCTTAGGGCCTCACTAAATTGCTGAGGCTGGCTTTGAACTCATGATCCTCCTGCCTCAGCGTCCCAGGCTACTGGGATTTCAGGAGTGCGTCACCGCGTCCGGCTCATGCAGTGTTTTTATGTGTGCCCATCTGTGGCTTGGGATCTGGGCTGTGAGTACAGCATGAGGTTGTGCAGTCAGCTAAGTTAATTGTGCACAGGATCACACAAGTGGCCATGACCTCTTTCCCATCATGACCTAGCTAGTTGGGCTGTGTGTGCCTTACTCTGACATATGTTTCTTATGTGAAAAGTGTCTCGGGCTGGTGACTTAATCCATTTTTTCCCTGCTGTAACACAGTACACAGACTAGATAATTGATGAAGAATGGAGATTTCTTTCTTATGGTTCTGTCAGCTGGGAAGTCCAAGATTGCAGGGCCACATCTGATGAGGGTCTTCTTGTTGCATCATCTTGTGGTGGAAACTGGAAAGACAAGAGAGTATGCACAGGAGGGCAAAGGAGGCCTAATTCATCCTTTTCTCAGGAACCACTCCCACAGTAACTTACCCACTCCCACGGTAACCGCATTAATCCAGTCATAAGGGCAGAGCCCACATGACCTCATCATCACCCTTTGTTTCTTGGCAGTGCTAAGGGTTAAACCCAGGCAGGGGCTCTACCCCTGAGCCACAACCCAGCCCCCCTAATCACCCCTTAAACATCCTATATCTGAGGGTTGGGGATATAGCTCAGTTGGTAGAGTGCTTGCCTCACATGCATAAGGCCTTGGGTTCAATCCCCAGCACTACAAAAGAAAAAAAAAGTCCTATTTCTCAGCCCTGTGGCACTGGAGTCCTCAACAATACATGTCTCTCCACCCCCTGTTTTGTTGTTGTTGTTGTTGTTGTTGTTGTTGTTGTTGTTGGTATTGGGTAATGAACCCAGGGATGCTTAACCACTGAGCTAAAACCCTGGATCTTTTTTGTATTTTATTTAGAGACAGGGTCTCGCAGAGTTGCTTAGGGCCTCACTAAGTTGCTGAGACCGGCTTTAAACTGTGATTCTCCTGCTTCAGCCTCCTGAGAGGATGGGATCATAGACATGTGCCACCATGCCCTGCTGTCCTCCCTTTAGAGGAATATGAGGCAAGGATTTGAGTGCAAGTGGCTTATTTGGGAGGTGATCTCAGAAAGCACTGAAGAGGGGTGGGGAATAGGACAGGGAGGAGAGGGAAGCATGAATCTGAGGGTTACTGCTGCAGGCACCCGGAGCTTAGGGATTCGGGTGGTCCTAGGGATTGAACCCAGGGTCTTTCACATGCTAGGCAGGTGCTCTACTACTGAGCTACATCCTTAGCTCCTCCCCTTAATTCTTAACAAAGTATCAGACAGTACTTCTGAGTCTGCGCAGAGTTAATACATGTCCCAGTGTCTGTTCACACCCAACAAGGTTGGGGGAAGGATAGAGTAAGCCAGGTGTTCCAAAGGGACTGCTGGATGTATGCTAGTTGCCATAGCAACTGATGCCAGTGGAAGAGCAGGGGCCCCCTCCTCTGAGTGTCCTACTAACCTACAACTGAGCTGCTGAAATTTTCACTGAGCATGATGACATACAATTTGGTTGACAACCGGAATGGATTGGGGCTGAGGAAGCTGTTGAAATGGGATTGACTTTTCCCTACTAGCCCTGTCCGCCTGTCTACCTGTCCTTTTGTCTTTCCTTTCTGACTGTCAGCCTCCTCCTTTGCTCCATGCCCTTGTGTTCTGTGATAAGCCATCTGGGCTCATGCGATGCCTGGAAATCCCATGCTATTTGATGTCATCAAAAAGGCACAAGTTTAGAACTATGACAGACTATTCAGATCCCATCTCTGTGGCTTCAGGAAACCTGTTTATTCAAAGGAAGACTAGTAATATGGGAGTAGGTTTGCTCTTAGGATGTAATGGTATATAATGTCTATGGTATACTTGGTATATAGTAGGTGCTCAGTCGATGTTAAATCCCTGCCTTTTGGTTGGTTTGTAGAACATTGAAGCTATGAAGGCCATCTGTGCAATGGAGTTTTTCTGCCTGGATGGTGAAGCCCAGTTGCCCACTCATCTTTGCCAAATCCTCTCCCTTCAGAGAGGCTTTCCCAGTTCATCCACTGCAGTATGGTTGCTATCTAACTCAGGGTTGTCCTGGAACTTGGGTGCATCGTTAGTACAATAAAAGTACAATAACTTGTGCTTTTATGATTTTTCTAACAATTGTCTAGCACATAAGTTTTACAAAATACTAATGTGGCATTATCTTATTTAATCTTAACAGTATGAATTAGATCTTCTTTTCCCTAATTATAAGTGAAGGAATTGGAATTCGGCTTAACTGATGTGGCAGAATTGCATAACTTGAAAGTGGCAGCATCAGAGCAGAACCCAGGCCTGGAACCCGACTCTCATGTCCTGTGCTCCTTCCAGTAGACGCACTCCTTGCTGTGTGTACCCCCTGTGTCCCTGAAGCCTGGGAGCATGTCAGGGGCGGGGATTATATGCTTTCCACTGAATAGAGGCTTCCCAAGGACAAATATCCTATCTACTCTTTTCACTCAATCTAGCAGCTTGGGTTCTTAGGCCATGCTGTTGACTGACCAATGAATCATTGTTAGAGACCCCCTTCTGGAATGCCCCTAATTGACCTTCCCATCTTCCTTGCTTTGGAAAGCCACAAATGTGGCCACAGCCAGGAGCTCTGGGCCAATAGCAGAAAGAGCAACCCAAACCTCTGTGAATACTGCTCCTTGTTTGACTTCAGCTCAAAGGCTGAGCTGTCCCGGGATGTTCATGAGGGGCCAGCTCTGGCCTCTGGGCTATCAGAAGTCCCTGGCCAGGCAGCAAAAGACCATTCACTACAGTCAAAGAAAAGCCAGCATTCCAGGCAGGGGACTTACCGGGGTACCCAAAGAGATGCTCACTGAATTGTCCTTCCCATATATTGGGGCAACAAAGGAATGATACAGGCAGATGCATCAAAATATGGATTTTTTTTTTTAGAGAGTGAGAGAGGAGAGAGAGAGAGAGAGAGAGAGAATTTTCAATATTTATTTTTTAGTTCTCGGCGGACACAACATCTTTGTTGGTATGTGGTGCTGAGGATCGAACCCGGGCCGCACGCATACCAGGCTAGCGCGCTACCGCTTGAGCCACATCCCCAGCCCCAAAATATGGATTTGAGAAGCAAATAGAAAGGAGTCCGGCCCCCAAAGACCTAAAGCATGTAGCTACCTGAAACAGGTCAACATTCACTGAATATATGCTGGTCATGGAGAGAGAGGATAAGGAGGATAGGGAAGAGGGTCATGGAAGATAGGAAGATGGGGGGCATGTGCCATAGGTAAACAGAGCCAGCACGTTCGTGATATGGGCCAAGGAGTGGAAATGAGAGACAGACATTGTAAAATCCATCTGAACACATGTGTGAGAGGTGGCTGGATACAAAGAGGCTGTGTGTGCACAAGATCAGTTGAGGATATGCCTGCTGTTATGCTGCCAGAGAGACACAGAGGGTGTCTGAAAGGTGGAGGGACTTCCAGAGAGGGGTGAGTGACCCTGAACCCAGCCTGGGGACCTGACTCAGAGCAGGACAAATGGATTCTCACCAGCCAACCTCCTCTTCTCCCTTAGCCAATTGATACTTGAAGTGGCCTGGCTTGTGTTCTTTCTTGTGGGGCATCTCCAGCCTGGGAGATAAGGACAAATCTTTGATCTGGTTCCTGTCCTCTTCCCTTGACTGCTCCCTCCTCTGGCCCCTTTCCTCGGATCCTCCTCTCCCTGGTCACCTTCCTCAATCTCTCAGTCTTCCTCTACTTCCATGTCTGGTTTCTGTCCTGGCCCCCGTGGTTTTGATGACAAGGGGCGGTTCAGGAATGACACTATCTATGTATGCATGCATGGCCATGTGGACAGGCTCTGGTGGTGGGACTTCTCGCAGCAGGGGTTCCCAGGACTGCTGACATTCTGCTGAGCATAATTATAAGATGAGGGTCAGAGTTTATCTGGTTGTCACTGCCCCTTTCCAAGCCACGAGTTTCTAAAGCGGGACTCTGGGGGATAGCCATCCGTTCCAGGCACATGCAGGGGTGAACTTGCCCCAGATGTTCCCTGTTTTCTGAATTGAGCCAGAAATTCAGAAAAGGGCAAGGATCTCCCTGTGTGAGTATCCAGCTGAGTGATCTCATTGAAGTCTGGGAGGCATACCATGTCTATGTCCCTATCTGTCCCTGTGGTAGTTTCCTCTTCTTGAAGGCAAAGTATATGGAACTTTCTGCATTTTCAGTTCGCCTCTCACCACCTACGTGACCTTGGTATTACATAGCATCGTTGTACTTCATCTTATTATTCAAAAGGAAAGATGATGCTAATGCCCCCTCATGATATTCGTTCATACATTCAGTAAGTAGTTATAGAGTACCATCTGTATACCAGATGCTGTGGATATACTAAGGAAAAAAAATGAGTATTTTTTTTTATTAAACTCATATATGAAATAAGAAATGGCACTAAGCAAGCAAATGGATATATAAAAGTATATCATAGTTTAAGTGGTGCTGTGTATCTAAAGTAAAGCTCAATAAAAGGCAGAGAGTGATGGGGGAGGGGACGACGTGATAGGGTGATCAGAGAAGGCTTGTTTGGTCAGTGATGCGGATAACTGGGGTTACAGCCATCCAGCAAACGGCAGAGTCTGTGCAAAGAGCCTGAGGCAAGAATGGGCATATGTTCAAGGAACCACTAGGAGGTCAGTGTGTCAGACACAGAGTCAACAAAGGGAAGAGTGGTCAAAAATGAGGTAAGGAGGACACGCAGGGCTGAAGACAGTGGCTTTGCTTCTCAGTGAGAGGAGAAGCCATTAAGGACTTCAAGGAAGAGGGTGATGCAATCCACCATGTATTCAGAGGGTCAATCTGGCTGCTATGAGAAGAGATCACAGGGCAAGAGGGAGAAGCAGTAGGTGTGCATGTGCAAATGTGCGAGCATACGCACATGCGAGCACGCGGGCACACAGGCTGGTATCTGCTCAGTGACTCTCCCTCTTGTTGGCATGGCAGCCTCTCTCACTTCCCTTCCCATCCCATTGTCCTGTCCCCTGCTCTCAAAGGCACACTGATGGCGTTGGCGTGGCTGAGGCAGGATGGTAAGCTAGCCTAAGACGGTAGCTCACTATATAAGATCTGGTAGGGGCTCCCCTCTCTGCTGCCGCTCCTCGCTGCAGGGGTGGTGGGAAAGGCAGGTCTCCTCAAAGGTTATATAAATATTTGCTGAGCAGTAACACAGCTGGGAGCAGGGCCCCTTCCTCCAGCTGGTTCATTTGCCATCCCAGAGAAATCTCAGCTGGGATGAGGGCTGGGCTTTGGAACACTCCACGGTGCATCTGCTGACGCTCAATGCCCCCGATTCAGACTGTCCCATCGACCAACCTTCAAAACCTTCCAGTCTGAGCCTCCCGCTGGCTCCAGGGAGAGGGTTCACAAGAAGTGGTACTGCTGTCTGTTAGAGAGATCCCTGGCTCAGGAATCAGGGGGCCTGAGTAACGCGGAGGGATCTTGAGCACATCACTTGCGTGTTGCGTCCTCTGTGGAAAAGAGGGAGTTGAACCAGAAGATCCCTAAAGTCCTTTTCAATTCTGATGTGGGAGACTCTCCGACTGAATGAACTGGGTCTGGTCCAGGCTACCTGGTATCCCTCCTCAAAGGGCCTGGAGGTTGGTGAGGAGAGGTAGAGCCTTGCTGGGTCAGGAGAGGAAAGGAGGGAAGCTCACCACGCTCACAAGCAAGAAGCTCTGGAAGACCCAGAAATGCTATCAGGTCAAGAAATCCACTGGGAGCTGGGCGTGGTAGCACACATGTAGTCCCATATGCTCAGGAGGCTAAGGCAGGAGGATCATTTGGGCCCAGACTGGGCAATATAGTGAAACTAGGATGGTGACTCCTGACTTGGGAGTCACCATCATGGCTTCCAGACTGACTGGCTACCTTAAGCTACTCTTTGAACTTTTCTAGCTTTTACTGTGCTGAAGCAAATATAGTAATACCTGCCTCACTTTAGATCCCTGGGTTGAATAGAATAAATTTATCCGCATGCTTTAAAAACTAATGCTACCTAGAGGGTAGGGGTCATTGTTTTAGACATTTCTATTAAGTTCGCAAAAAAAAATGATTCCCTAAGAACTCAGTGGGATCATTGGGGATGTGGGGTAGGTTTTAGAAAGCTGGGGTCAGAGGATGTGGCCAGGTAATTCCCCATCCATCCCACCATGGTAAGGGTTAATTCACCACAGTCCCTCTCCCAAATCCTGTCTCCTCCTTCCTTGCCCTTCCATTCTGGTATAATTCTTTCTCTTTCTTTTCACATCATGCCTGCCCCTGCTCAGATGCTACCAGCTTAGCCTGTCCAGGGTGCACAAGGGTCCCTGAGTCAAGCTTCCACCCATGGGTCCAGAGGAATGTTCTCTGACTGGCTGGGACTTGTGGAGGGGCAGGAGCTTTTCATTTGAGGAGTTGAATTGCTTCATAGTTTATAGGAGAGAAGAATCAGGGCAGTTCAAGGGACAGAGTGGTGGATGCCCATCCTGAGACCCTCATCTTTTCAAGGGTCTCATTTCAGAGGCTCACCAGGAAATCAAGTGTGTAGCCAGGCCCCAGACATGCCCAAGCAAATGACACTGGGATTAAGAGCATAGCAAAGTACCTGGCAAGTTTTCTCTCTCTCTCTCTCTCTCTCTCTCTCTCTCTCTCTCTCTCTCTTTTTTTTTGCCCACCTCTAACCAACCACATTAATCTTTTGAGGTTATTGTTAGGGAGACAACCAGAGCCCCCCAGAAATTATCTTTGGATGTTTTGTTTGTTGAACACGAACCTTTGCCAGGCATAGTGGTATATACCTGTAATTCCAGCAACTGAGTTGAGAGGGAGGGTGGGGTGACTGAGGCGGAAAGATGGCATGTTCAAGGACAGCCTTAGCAACTCAGTGAGACCTCTCTCAAAATAAAAATAAAAAGAGCTGGGGATATAGCTCAGTGGTAAAGTGCCCCTGGGTTCAGTCTTCAGTACCCCAGTACCAAAAATGGAAATGGAATCTTGACTGAGAGGAATTTGGGATTGGATTTAGGTGATTCCAGAGATCTTCTGAGGTAGGGTAGTAGGGGGCAGGGAGAAGGAATCACCCCCTGCACAGGAACTTGCTGAGGGGCCTCAGACACTAAGTCCTGCCCTTGCTTTGGACATTTCGTGGCTTTTCTGTGCCTCAGTTTCTCCCTAGTAAAGAGTTGTTCTGATGGTGCTGGCAGGGGAGAAAAATGAGATCATGGCTCCCAAAGGCTCTTTGAAGAGAAGCACCAGAGTAGCACAGAGGAGCCCTATCTTCTTGCCCTCTTGGCTGGGTTTTCTATCTGGAAAAGTGCCTGACTCCCAGCTCCCTTTCAGCAGGTGTCTTCCCCCTCCACCATGTGTGCCTCAGCTGTCCCCCACTCCCTCTGCTGCAGGCTTCAATCATGGGACTCAGAAGAGCTCAAAGTCACTCTGCATGCTCCCCATCACTGTAGTCAAGGCCACCATATCACCCCCTGTCTGCCGCACCCCCGTGATGGGCAAGGTCAGGGCCTCCTCAAGCACAAGAGCAGGGCTGTTGACAGGAAGTCTGTTTTCCAGTCTTCACAAAAGCCCCCAGACAGCCTTTCTCTTCAGTGCTGCTGCCCAATTTCCCAAAATGCCTCGACCTGTGGGCTGAAAATAGCAGGTGCTAATTTGCATGCTATTTGTTTAAGTAGCAAAGCCTTTGGGTCCCTGCCCCTTCCCTGTAAAAGCCCCCACTAGCTTCTGCCAAGCAGGAAGGTGGACACTACCCAGAGACTCATCTCATGAGGATGGAAAGAGTGGCAAATGGAAGAACCTCAGTTTCTGTTGGGTTCTGGCAGCTCAGGAACCAATCCCCAAATTGAAGATTAGAGATCCTCAGTCCAGACTCCTCAGAGAGCCCCTCCCCTGGGCTTAGAACTGGCTGAGACTTTGCTTCACAGTGGAGAGGTCCCCTAACCACTGGGGAGGGGGGGGAGGGAAAGTGGGGAGGGGAGGGTGGATGGAAAGGTAGACAGGTGGCCAGGTACTGGAAGAGGGACAAGGCTCTGGGGGATGTGAGGGAGTGTTGAGCAACTGCTCAGTTCCCTGCAGGTCACCCCCTCCCTTCAAGTAAACTCTCCGTGCCTTACCCCTTCCAGGCCTCAAATCTCTTTCCCCCACCTCTGCCCAGAAAGCCACAAAGGAGGAAAGCTTATGGAAAACCTACAGCCAGATCTGGAGAACAACATCCCCTGCTGAGGACATTCCTCTGGCTGAGACAGTCATTTTACTTAGACTGAGACTAAAGAGAATCCCTTATGGCTGTTGCTGTAAGCTGTTCCCCAGATGACCCAAGCTCACTCCAACATAGCTGCTGGGACAGAGCTCCCTGGGGGAGGAATTGCACTCTCCCTCTATTTAGGGTGATGATGAGGATGGAAGGCCCAGGACAGCATGGGAATGGAGAGACAGGATAGGGGCTTGGTCCAGGGATAGCATCCTGGACTGAGATAGAAGAATAAATGTACTAGGAGAACCACAAGCCTTGCTCTGATGCCCCTCAAAATCAATCTGCTTGGCAGTTGGTACTTCTTCTTACCACTCAGGATGGAGAAAGGGGCATAAAAGTCTATTTCCCCCGTGCTAGGATCACTGTAGCTTTTGACATCTTTGATCTCAAAGCATATTTGGAAAACTTGGTCCTGGTGTGTACCCTCTGATACAAAAACCAACCTTCCCCAGTCAGACTGTTCAGGAAATCAGAGACCCGTCCCTCTGCTGAGGTTTCCACCCTTTAACTGAGATTTCCCAGATGCAGTGGCACATACCTAAAAAACCTACTCAGGAGGCTAAGGAAGGGGAATTTTGAGGCCAGCCTTGAAAATTTAATGAGAACTGTCTTAAAAAAAAAAAAAAGCTGGGGATGTGGTTCAGTGGTAGAGTGGTGCTCATGGGTTCAATCCCCAGTTTCCAAACATACCAGAAAAATGGGGTTCATCCCTGTAGAGAGCTGCAGCCTTGGCCAGTGCTGCTGGAATCAGAGGACTGGGTGATGTGAAGGGGAAAGGGTCAGCCCTAGGATACAGAGCACCATCCACACCTTAAAGGCTGGAGCATAGGAAGGAATCCAGGAGTGCAAATCTTTGCTCCCTTGACATTTGTGAAAACTGAGGCCCAGAAAGCAAAAGGGGGTGCCAGGACTAAGAGAACACATGTGGCCCAGTCTATCCAAACACCAGAGACAACACTTTGGGATTAGTAGTCATCTTAGTTTAGTATTGGGGGGTTGCTGGGGGGGGGGCTGCTGGGGGGCGTGGCTGCTTTAAATGAAGTAATTACCATAGTTGCTTTCCTTGCTTAAAAGAACTGCAGATGCAATCTATCCATTTCTAAAACAGTCTTCTCAGCTTGCCTAGTTCACATTGAGAATGGGGACCCTTCCAGGAGCAGAGTGAGGACTACAGGAATCTGGAGGGAGGCAGCAATTCTGCCCTCTGCAACTCTCTTTTCTCTTTTACAGGGCTATGTGGGCCCTAAGGGGAGAGGGAGAGGGTCCTAATTGAAGGGACCTGCTACTGATCCCACTTTTTCTTTTTAACCCTACACTAAAACCTTTATGTCTTGGGATCCTTTTCTTCCTAACTATTTAGCTGCAAATGCCTCTGGGACAGACCCTTGAGTGATGTGAACTGCTCTTTCGCCAGGGACAAGCACACTTATCACCTTAGCTGCGGTCTGCTGAATGTTGGAGGGATGTTAGGTCCCGCCCCCTGAGGGTATCAATACTTCCGGCAGAGGTTACGCTAGCCTGCCATACCGCCCCCCTCCCAACCAGAAGGATCCTGAGTCAACCTCTGGCAATATGTAGGTCCCCTCTGACCTTCACCCCCACCACACGCTCCCTAAGCCTTGTTTTAGGCGATGGATGCAGTGATGCTATGTTCCAATTTTAACTAATTTCTAAAAACATAGAAAGGGGCCAGGAAGAGGCTGAGCAGAAGCCCTCTGCGGAGAGGGTTCTGCCCAGGCCTCCCCAGCCTTGTACCCACCGGTGCACCTTGGCTGGAGAGACCTGCAAGTGCCCCGCTGCTCACGCCCCCTTCTGCCTGCACTGAGAGCGCCCAAGGGACCGGACCGCAGCTGGCATCCCAGGGGTTAACTCCAGAGCAGCCCAGGTGGAGGTCGAGGCCCCCAGCCCTTTTCTAAACCTTCAGGCTTCCGAGGCCACCGGAACGGTGGAGTCTGCGGTGGCTCTTTGTCTACCTGCTCTGGGCATTAAAGAGCCCGCTCGCAGCCTGCATCGCTGGGGCTCGGGACAGAAGTCAGCGACGGGGAAATAGGGCTCTGTCGCTTTAAGTACAGCTGGAGCCGTAAGTACGAGCCCGGCTGCGGGGAGAAAAGGGAGCGGAGGGCCGGCGAGGGTTCGGTTTCTGGCCCTCCTCGTGGTTGGAGGCTCACATCTTGTCGGGTGTCCACCGCGTGTCGAGCGAGGGCAGTCCGGAGGGTCGCTAGGTGCCCTCCCGGTGAACGGCCGCCTGAGCCGGGGAAAGATGCTTCATCTGCCCTTGCCCAGGTCGGGAAGGACAGTCAATTTCCCCCGCAGGTAAGCGCCCCCCGGCCCGCCCGCAGCCGGCCGAGCCGGGGTGGGGTTTGCGGCACCGCGCGCTGCCCCAGCACCCCGGCCCCATCGCAGCTGCAGCTTCGGGGGCGATGGGTGTGGGGTCCGCAAGAAGGAGGGTCTTGGCCGGGCTCCTTCTGCCAGAAGGAGGAGTGCCAGCGGCGCCCGAGCCTTCTGGCTCCTCAACATGCTGGAACCTTCTGGCTGCCCACCATTTGGCTTGTTGGTATTGGGGCCGGGGGTGGGCTATAGAGGGGTCTAGAGAGGCGCCGAGACTCTCGGGAGACCTGGAGGGACTGAAACAATAGCACAACTTGATGGAACTTCGATGATCGCCGCTGCAGCGTGTGAGGGTCGGGATCCTCGGGGACCAGGCGGGCATATGGCGAGGGACCTGCAGCGCAAGCCGACTCAGCCAAGGTTCCCGCTGATCCCCGAAGCTCGGGAGTAGGAGTCGTTTTGGGGTGAAAGGAGGTGGTGGGAGGCCGAAGAATGGGGGGGGTGAGTAAGGGAAAGGGCGTAGTAGTATTTGTGACCCCACCGCTGGTTGGATCCCTCCAGGAGTGAAGCTTGGGACTTTAGCCTGGGAAGGGGTAAAAATCTGAGAGCTTGGATGATTTGGGGAGTCCCACTATGAGGGACAGCAGAGCAGTCCTGTAAGGTGAGGACGTGCACAGAGGCTCCTTCATAAAAGGGAAGTAAATATGACCTCAGCCAGCCCCAGGACCCTCTGAGCTGACTTGGAAACTCGCTTCCAAGGGAGGATTAGGAAATTCCAGCCGCCTGAGAAAGAGGGCTGGGGCTTTCTGGGTTTTGGGGGAACTTCCCACCTCATGGCTGGAACCCCTGTGCCACACTCCATCCTCTCTGCCTCGTTCAGACCTTGCAGCCTCTGGGAAGTTGGAGGTCAGGGAGAGGCATGGGAGGCCACGCCCACCCCAAACCGCTGAGCCCTCTGAGCCCCAACAGCCCAGACTTGCAGCCTGTAACACGCTCCTGTTGCCTCCTGTTTCCTTGGAGGGAACCCCAACTCTCCTGGGACTCAGTAGCAACTCACTACACAAAGGCCTGGTTAAGAGCAAAGAATTGGGCAAAGCTAGGGAAGGGAGAGGCATCTGCCTCAGTGCCTTCCTACTACAGGATGGAGACACCAGGCCCCTTGGAAGCCAGAGTCCTGCTGGGCCGGAACTTTTTGTCCCCTACCACAATACACAGACTGCAGCCTTGCAGCCCATCTGGAATGTGATGACTGGTAAGATTGCTAAGATGACTGGTGAGGCTGTCATAAAATGAAGCAGTTCGTGCATAGAGAATAGATCCATTTAGGGACCCTTAGGGATTCTTTCTTCAGGTGAGATCTTGGGCTGAGTCTCAAAGCCTGAAGAAGTAGAGAAAAGGGATTGTTCAAACCACCAGCCCCCCTTCTATCACTGCCAATCCAGTTAGAACCTACTTAGAATTCACTCATGCTGTGCAAGGAAAATTGTCACCCAACCAAGATTTGTACTGCTCTACTCTGCGACTGGGAGGCACAAAAATCCTCTGTGTGACTCCTGAGCCCTTTCCTTGAGCCCATTATTACTTCTTCCTATTCAACAGCCTTTTCTAGGCTGCTCCAGGGAGAATATGTTTGTTGAGGTTTTTTGGGGTTTTTTTTTTTTTTTTTTTTTGAATTGGTGTTCTCCCTGCGCTCTTCCTCAGCCCCACCCTTCCCGGGGAAACCTGGCCTTTGTAATGATCTTAGTGTCCTATCCTGGGGGCACAGCTGTTGAGAACTTGTCTAGATTTTTACCAGAAACATTTTCTGGGCAGGTGTGCCAGGGTGGGGACCTGTCTGCCATAGCCCTGGGAGAGAAGCAGGTCACATTACACCTACCCAGCCTGCTGCCTGCTGGGGTGGGGCGGGGTTGGGCCTGTGGTTTCTTTTCCATCCTAGCCCAAGAGTTGCAGGCAAAGAGAGAAGGGATGTTGTAAAGTGCAGGTCAGTCCTGGAATTGCCACACTTCAATTATAAAATTTAACAAGCCTGGCTCTAGTCTACAGAGGGGGAGCCTAACTCAACCCTTTGCTCTGGGGACAGCTTGAAACCTTCCCTGTAAATGATGTTTGGTTGGGGCCAGCGGGGGATCAGGGGGATCAAAGAAACGATTTCTCTACAGGCTCAGGTTCCCCTTAATCTCCAAAGGAGGCAGCACTGAGAGGATGTGGGGGTATAGGGTGAATCACTTAATTGGCCCTCAAGTGTCTCCATAAGCAGCTTTTGATGAGTGAGCTGAGATCTGTTCCCAGTGCCTCCATCTATTTGCCCTAGAGAAGATGCCCATCATCTCAGATGCCTGGGCTTATTGTCTCTGCCATGGAAGGCTCTATCTGTAAACACCATTCTTGCATACTTCAAGCATTATGGTCTCACCTGGAGACCTCTTTCTCTCTCCTTCTGCCCCAGTAAGTGTGGAGTCCAGGCATCCCGACCACTCTGCCCTCTCTCCTACACACCACTGGGAAAGGACCATTAGGTAAAGCCTGGGGATCCATGAGAACAAGACCTGCTTACTGCATTTGCCTGACATACAGAGAGACTTCCTAGGTTAGAGGGCTTTGGCTTGGCACAGACTCAACCTCTATGAGAAGACAAATACCTAGGGACTGTAAAGCCAATGAGCTGCTTCTCCTTAGAGGGCTTTATGGGACTAGGCACACACCCCTCAGGCAAACCACACTTGCTGACTTAACCTTCCCGACAAGTCTCTGGGGAGAGGTGCTAAGCAAGAAGCATCTTAATAAGGAGGGCTTAGTATATAGCAGTCTGCCCAACATCTGAACCAGTCACCTTTTCTCACTATACCATGTCACTCTAAAACACTCCATGTGCTAAGTCCTTTATATGTGTTCTTTCATTTAATCTTCACAACAACCCTATGAGGTATAGTTTGTTATCATCCCATTTAACAGATGAAGAAATGGAGGCACAGAGATTAAGTAAAAATACTTAAAATCACAGTAGAGGAATTTGTTCTCACACCTAGGTCTGTTTGACTTTAAAGCCAACACTAACTATTGTGTGATAAGGAGATTTCTCATTGACATCAGTCTACTCAGGGCCTGGGAATGTTAGATGGTGAAGTGGGAGAGGTGGAGGGTAATTTGATGCCTCAGCAAAGGTTTAGGGTTGGTCTGGGACTCTAGTGGGAATGTAGTGGGAAGGTTAATAAACTTGGGGTAGGCTGACCAAATTTGGAACATGCTCCACTCCTAATTAGCTTTGTGACTTTACACAGGTTATTTAGTCTGCGGACTCAGTTTCCCCCTTTATGGAATGAGCATGATACCTAACCTGTGTACCTTACTAGGATGGAGTAATGACAGTGAGATAATATAAAGAGCAGAGAGCTTTGAACATTTGAACTTTTATGACCTATTGAAGTCCCACTCAGCCTCGGGAGTCTCCTGTACTCTTTAGATTGCCTTTTTCCCTTGGCATTCTTCCATCTTGCTAGGATCTAATGAGGGTACCTATCAGTATAATAGTCTAGAGCTCTCTGGCTCAGATCTGTCTTTGATTTTTACTTATGTTCATAATTACCCGTCTTCAGATTTCTGTTCAGTCCAAAATCTATACTAATTAGGATGGTATATTTATATATGCTATTTTATAGTAATTTACATAAATATAAACCATTTTTTAAAACTTAACCTTTTTTTTTTTTCGAAAAGCAGCCATATTCATTCAACTTTTATTATGTGGTAACGTTGTGCCCATCAACTGTGCTGGGTAACGGAGGCGCAGAGCTGAACCCTAAGACTGACATTTATATACTTATTAATTCACTTATTCAACAAACTCTAGTGAGCACCTCAGATGCCAGGCCCAGTGCTGGACACTGGGAATACAATACTGATCAGCAAGACAGGCATAGACTCTGTGTTCAGATCTTATAATCTTACAATGAAAACAGGAAATAAAAGTTAATGAATATAATTTCAAATCATGAGAACTATAAGAGCAAATCACTGCAGGAGAATACAGTCTGCTGGAGGAGACTGAAGGAAGCAAATAACTGTGAAATCAGATCACATGTTCAGTGTGTGGGTGCGGGCAGGGAGGGCTCCTACTTGGAGTGGTCATGGAAGACTTCACAGGGGAGGCGATGGGCCTGGAAGAAAAATAAAAGTTTCCCAGAGGGACAAGAGTTCATTTTAGAAAAGAGGGAACTTTCCCCAATTGAGAAGTTCTGAATCATCCTCCAGATTCTCTGCCCAGACCCACCAGCAGTGTCACTTCTTCAGTCATGTTGATTCCGTGTCTGAGATGGAATCTTCTGAGATAATTGAATGAATTTGTCATCACCCACTACCGCCAAAATTCCTATCTGGAAGCCTTTGATAGTGGTGCTGGCTTGTGTCCCCAGGACCTGGGTGTCAGTGTCATTTCAAGTTAAGTTCATGATATAATAAAATGTCCTTAAATTGTCCTTGCCCTTGCCATTAATTCTAGCCAGATGGAGAATGTGTAGGTTATGAAAATTCATTGTCAATCTTTTTTGGAATGCTCCAGGAATTTCCTAGAAATGTTTAATTCTTGGACATGATTGGACATTTTAAATCTGAAACCCCCTTTCCCATGAAGACTTTGACTCATCGTTGGAAAGAAACATCAAGCCACCCCCACCTCCTGTATATACACAACAGCCTGGTCCTTAGTGCTGAGCACATCAAGAAAGGATTGATAGAATCCATGGACTTACAGAGGATAGAGCAAGTAAGAAATTCCTCATAAACTAGTTTTCCAATAGCATATTAATGCAAGTTCCACTTAAGTAGTAGATGGGTTGTTTATTCAAAAAGGGGTGAGCAGAGACGAGTGTGCACCTACTTACAGTCTGCTGGCACCGAACTGGGTACTTTAATGTCTTGTTTACTCCTCCAGCTACCCTGAAAGGCTGATGGTGATATGACCATTTTTTGCGCTGTGAGCATATGTTCAGGGAGGGAAAGTGCCTGTTCCCTGTCACAGCCAGTAAGTAGTGGAGCAGAAATACAAACTCAGCTCTGGCTCGGTGAACATTCCTCTCTAGAATGTGTAAGTCTGAGAATCTTGGTGCTTCTGCAAACTTGAGAATACCTTTCCATTTGAGATGATCATTTTCTTCTTTTTTTTATTCTTTGTTTTTGCAGTATTGGGGTGCTTTGTTCTGAGCTACATCCCCAGCTCACTCAGCAGTTTTATTTATTTATATTTTGAGACAGGGTATTACTAAGTTGCCCAGGCTGACCTCAAACTTGTGCTACCATGTATGGCTGGGATGGTCATATTCTATAAGGAGAGCTGCTAATGAAGTTTCCTAACCTTCTGGGGAGTTGCTTTCCAACATATCTATATCTACATCTATATCTATCTATATATTTTTCTTTCATTATATGCTGGTAGTTTGGTCAAATTGTAAATTCTCAGAGGCCGGGAACTTTTATTCAAGTGATGTATATGTGGAATTTAATAATGATCTTTTTCTTTTATATTTTGTTTACTTTTTTATTTGTTCTAATTAACTATATATGACAGTAGAATGCAAAAATGGTCTTTTAATGAAGATCAGAAAAATCCAATAGACTACTACTATAAGAGCTTACATTACCAGATGTGATGGTGCACACCTGTAATCCCAGCTACTTGGGAGGCAGAGGCAGAATTGCAAATTGGAGGCCAGCCTAGGCACCTTGGGGAGATACTATCTCAAGGTGAAAAATAAAAAGGGCTGGGATGTACCTCAGAGGTAGAATACCCCTGGGTTCAACACCCAGCACTGCAAATAAATAAATAAATAAATGGCTTATCTAGCAGTACAGCACTGTATGTATTATATTGATCCTGTGTCCTCTCACTTAGAACTCTTCAGATTGAGTTAAATCATGCTTCCTGAAATATAACAGGTAAATGAGATAGAAGCAAATCCACCAAGTAAATATTTATTAATTAAATAATACTAATTACTAATAATACTATTTATTAGGTGTCAGTCACTACAAAAAAAATAAGACAACCTATTCTAGTCCACATTATGATATGACTAACTTGTGATGGAGTTAGGTGTAGAGTCCTGACCCAGGAATAACAGTCACTGGAAAGAGGAGGCCATCAAGTCCAACACAAAAAGAAAGATTGGCATCTGGGCAAGAAGCAGCACATTAGGTAGGAGGACAGTGAGTGTGGCAGAATTCTGGGAGTTCAAAAGGTGACTGCAGAGAAACTGGAGAGCCTGATGCACCTTGAAAAGAATTTATGTGGCCTTGGAATCCACAGGCAATGAGTAAAGAAACTGCTACATAAAGTCCTTCCCACTCTTTCATGCCCATCTAGGCCCCATTCTTGAGGCCGTGTGGCAGCTCTGTACTGCTGGCCTTTATGCTTTCTGTGTGAGAAAGTTATTTTTCAGTCTTGAAACATTTTCCCATGGATTATTTTCAATTCTTCTATAAGACTACACTAGACTGTCAGGTTTTCAGCTCTGGGATCTGCCAACTATGTGGTTTTATATGTTTTTAATTTTTTAGAAAATTGTTTTTACTTTTACTTATTTATTTTTAATGATATAATTTTAAAAGTAGGTTTTCAACAGCGTTCAACAAAAATAGCACACGTACCAGTGGTCGGAATTGTGGCTCAAAGGCCCTCAAGGAAAACAGATACTTGGGATTACTCCTGGGTATCATGAATATTTGGAATAGTACCTGCAGATGCATGGCTTAGACAGTAGCTGTCTTCTTGGGGACAGTCCTAGACCCTGCTGCTTCTTGTCTGTGACATGCGGTTGGAAAGCAATGCGCGATTGGTTATCAGAACCCTGGAAATGAATGCCTTGCTCTTCTCTGGGACAAATTCCCTCAAAATCCTGTGTTATATTGTGATGTATTTCTACAGTCTTGAAGTCTGTGCCATTTCTTCCTATTTCCTATATTATATATGTATTTGGTTCCCATAATTTGTACTGTTGCCCCCCCTTAATCTGCTCTCATAAATTCTAGGTAATCAGTCTTTAAAAAAAAATATTTAGTTTTTAGTTGTACTTGGACACAATACCTTTACTTTATTTATTTTTATGCGGTGCTGAGGATGGAACCCAGGGCCTCCCACGTGCTAGGCAAGCGCTCTACTGCCCAGCCCTAGCCCCAGCCCCAGCCCTAGGTAATCATCCTTGTAACTTCCTGCCCTGGGCTCTCAACCCATTCCCATGCTTGTGGCTGTGGAGTGCTTATCCTTGGATCCTTCATCCAGGACCCTTCTACAACCCCACATGAGTGGATCCTGTATATTGGGGACTTAGCAACTTTGCAGGTAGGTACCTTCTAGGCTAGCATTGAGCAGATCTTCAATAGATGGCGAGTCACCTTGTCCTGGAAGGGTGGCTGTCTGAGAGCTCATAAAAGCCACTCTCTCAATGTCATAGTACATTTTAGAATGATTACATTTCAGCAATAATGAGCAATATGTTAATTAATTAATTTGCCTTGTTCCATTTACTAACAACTCCCCTCCTCCACTCTTATAAATTAAATGTGAGGGAGGAGGTATAATAAAAACCCCATTTTTTTCACGTGATCTGTAGAAATTGCTTTCATCCTTTACTGGTGCACTTCACATCTGCCCTAGTCTTTCAGATGGTTTTCTTTTCTGGGTCCTCTATGGGAATACCTGGCAAAGTTGTGGTGCCAGAGCTTGCCATGTGTGGGGCGTTGAGAAAGGAGCTGGAATCTGGAGTCTGTGCAGCTGCACTTCAGTTACCTCAGCTGGGAACTTAGGAGTCCCCACCAGGCTCCGCCTGCCTCAGAACCCCAGGGGGTGAAAGAGAGCAGCGTGTCCCTCTATCTGAGAAAGTAACCCTGTGCCTCTTGCAGAAGGGAGGAAATCATTGCTTACTCATGCGCAGCCTGGTTTGGGAGCTCCCCTGCTATCTGAGAAACGAATTCTGGGAATTTGCACAGAGCTGTTCGTTGTGAAAGCAACTTTGATCCCCAGAGTGTCCAAAAGCCCTTGAAAAAAAATTAGCTGTGCCAGGGAGGCCGTGGAGCCTGTAGGAGCCCCCCAAAGAAGTCAGAATTCCTGGGTTCAGTGTCTGGTTTTCAAATAACAGCTCTGACCAGCCTTTTAACTACTCCATGTTTCTTTCATAAAAGCTTGAGCTCTAACTCAAACTCAGAACAGTTCTACCAGTAAAATAATGCCATCCAAGGAAAATAATGCTGGTCACATGACCTGAGCCCAAAGATTCAGAAGTAACCTGAATTTTTATTTCTGTCATCCCAGCTTCCTCATCCCCATGTCTAATCTCTATATTTAGCAAAGAAATTCAGAGTTGAAACAGGTGAGATATGTTGAAGAGCAACAAAGGTTAGAATGGAGCTGTGATGTGCCTTTAGCCTTGTGGATATCACTCTTAATCTTCCTAAAATGGTTCTGGGCATCCAATGCAGCAGAACCCTCTCCCTGACTTGTTCTCTCTACCCCCCAGGCAGGTGTCTTCTGCCCAGGGAGCATGAGCTGCCAGTGGCCAGCTCTCTGGTGTACCTATACCCTCTGTGACCACCAGTCACACTGAGTGCTTTCCAAGACTTGTGTTGTGTTCCCAAATCTGTTGATGCCAGTGGAACTTCTTTAATTTAGTCATCACATCAGTTGATGCTATAGGAACATAAAAAGAAAGTTGTTTCTCTCAAAACCACGTTGAAGGGTTTAGGAAGCTTGAAAAGGCAAATGGCTAAGAAAACTTGAAGTAAATGTTTGGACTTAACTGTTAGAGGAGATTAGAAAACTAGAAAGATTTTACTTGCAGATTGTCATGTATCATTAAAATTTTGTTCCACTTTCAAGAAACGGATGCTGGGGATAATCATGTACTGTGGGGATGGGGGTAAAGAGAGGGGCTGGGAAAGCAGAAGTGTGTCAGGGAAAACTCTGTGGATTCTAGGACTTTCCAAGGCACTGAGGTTCACTGGCGTCTTGCTATATAATTTTCTGTAACAAGGACTTACTGTCGTAAGGATTTTACATGTTAATGAGGAAGATGTAGAAGGTCCTTCCCTGGAAGTCTTTCAAAAGAAGAAAAGCATCCATTAGCCTGGATGACTTGGTATATTGGTGTGTGTGCGGGGGCAGAATGGCTGAGATCAAATGGTTCATGGTTTGAGGGGCAACCAAGTGGGAGGGGAGGAACAGAGGGGACAGGTGGCCCCTGAGCCTCTGCCTCCCTGTCTGCCAGAGCAGCCCTGTGTGTATGTGCTTTATACATCGAAGGCTTCTGGTAAATGTGTTAGAGGGAGAATAAAAACGTTCCTTTTCTTTAAAATGGGCTCGAAAGCTACAAGGTGAGGTCTTTTCTCTCTTTCTCCACATCTATGCAAGACTGAACTAAGCTCTCCCCAGTGAGAACAGAGAATGTATTTTTAGTGCCCAAGTCATATCTTGTGTCCCCATATATTTTCAACTCCTTTGGAGTGATAATTGATGAATTTTATATTTTCTCAAACCTGACACTTGGTTAATGCCCTGGGGACTGTCACCTCTAAGAGGTGCCCCATTAGGGCTTTTTTCTTCCAAATCTCAGACAGGCAGACAGGGATTTTTTGGCACAGACTGCTTTTGGAAGAGACCTGGAGCCTGGGGTGGAATTGTGAAGACCTCTTTTCTGAACTGTCAAGTGGTCTGCATCTACCCTGAATCAGAACAGAATGAAGGAAAGAGCAGGATGTTTTTGTTCTGTCTGTGGCCTGAAGGCATCTTCTCCAGAAACAACCAGTTTGATTTTGATTAACCTTCTCTTCTTTTAATTTCAGTCTTCCTTCGTTTGACTTTTTTAAGGATTATGCCAGAAGCCCCAGACTGATCCTAAAGTCTCAGAACAGATTTCACTCATAGTTGCCCAAGAAAAGCATGTTAATACCAAAAGTAATTTCCTAGCCAGTCATTTCCTGTGTTCTCAAACTTGTTATTTTTTCCTAAGATATATATCTTTAGATAACAAAAACTGTTCTCCCTCTTATCCTGGGGGAGGTGATGTGGCAGGAGGCATTTTGAAGAAAGCGTAATAAAAAGACCCTTTAGAGAAGCTGGGAAAAGGGTTGATGTCTTGCTAAGCATGTTTTATATCCAGCCAGTGTTGGAGTACCTTTTTTTTTTTTTTTTTAATACTGAAGTGAAGAGATGAAGCACCCAGAGATCTAATACTGACTTCACCACTGACTTGTTCCATGATCCAAGGCAAAGCTTTCAGCCTTAGTTTTCCCATCTTTGAAGGAGAAGGAAGGCCACCAGCAGTGAGAGGCCTATAATGGGTGGGAGATGATATGGAAGGAATGGAATTTTGTCTGAATGCAAAGTGCATCAGTAAGGATTTGCTACAGAAATATGCAATCCATTCTTCTGGGGTGTTGAAAGCCTACCCTGTAACAAAAATGGTCTGGTGTCCATACTTGCCAAGCACTACAGATACCTCAATACCTGATTCTGTAAAAACTGGGTAGAACATCTGCCTTTCAAAAATGTCTGGTGACTCTAACATTTGCAGGTGAGGGTTTGAGAAGTTTAAATGTTTTCAGTTGCCTATTATGCTTTCCCCCATTCATTCCTCATCTGTAAGCAGGCAGAATGTCATGCCTGAGGCATATAAGTGCCTTTTTACCTTGCCTGAACACCTGTGTGTGGTTTGTTTCTCTGGAATTAGGTCTTTACTTCATCCACTTATTGGTTAAGAATTAAGATCGCTTTTTGTTCTCATTCTTTTTGTTCAAAGCTTTGTAATTGGTGAGAGATGTGCTTACTTTCACATGCATAGAAAACTCGCCCATAAAAATGAAGGTCTTTCACAATGCATTAGCTGGGCTTTCTCTGCAGTGCTGACCTTTGGCCCCATGCACAATGTGGTATTCAGCTGTCCTGTTCTCTGAAGTGAAAACCTTCAGAGCCCTCAACAAAGATATGTCACCAAGAGTAAGCAGTCCATGAACTAAATGACTTAAGATAAGAAGGCAGTTGATTTCAAAATAAAGATGAAGGCAAGAGGTCTATAAAAATTACAATGCCCTCGGAGGCCAGAGCACTGATTTCCCCCTCCCCCATGGGAGCCCTGATGACTCAACCTTCCTTAAGACCTGGATGAAAGAAACAAGTGAACCTTCTATTCCGTGGAAGAGTGGAGAATCTTAGTGGGGGAAGAAGCTATTCAGAATGCAGGACTCTAGAGGGCCTCTTGGGAGCACTTCTTTTGAAATCCTTAACAAGCACTCTTACTCTAAGGGTCTCAAGGATGTAAGCACTTATAAGCTGTTTGGCAAGGAAAAAATCTTCACAAATAACACATGGTTCCAGTCACCTTAGACAAAGTGCTAAGAAGGTAGCAGATTACAGCTCCCCCCCCCCACGCCCCGCCATCCGCTTACTGCTCTCTAAAAATGTACAGACAGACTGATGAACAAGTTTTGGGTGCTTAATTGCAAGGTTGGTTGAGGACAGGGAGACAGGGAGGCGAGGTAGGGAAAAGTCATAGCTTGGTTTACACACAAACAAAATCATTTCTAAGGACTGTTCAGAATACTTGTATGCCAGTTGTGCAGAGACATCCAGATTTCCGTGGTGTGAGGAAACTGTTCTTTTGCTGCATCTACCTCACAGTGGTAACTTGCAAATTTTTCCCCCATGAAGCTTTATTTTTGGAGACCACTGTAATTTACATGCTGGGACCTATTATTAACTGCTAGTTTTATGCTGTTATTGGAGATCTTTACATTAGGAAAGAATGTATGAGTTGTGTTCTGGGGAAGGGAGGCTCAAATTAAAGGTTACCTTGTATAGTATCTCAGATTTGTCGAGGATATGAGAATGAATTGGAAACCCACATCCCCCAAGCAACAAAAGTTCTCTTCGTCCCTCATGACTATCTTCCAAATGAAGTGCGTTCATGATCTAAGGAGAAGTGACTACTTCATGGGAAAAGATGATCATGTAAATGCTTTTCAAATGGCTTATTTCAGAGCCACTATAGCGTAAGTACTACAGTTCATCTTGGGGTACAGAATTGATGAGACTCCCGTAAGGACTACATTGCGTATTTTGTGAATGTAAAAGCAGAAGCAATTGTGCTATATTAAATTTCAGCCCGTAATTGGGTAACTAGAGAAGCCTCTTATTTAATTAAATTCCACTATCCATTGTGTGGCAGGAAAATTTAGTGGCCTTAAGTTTGTCTACTATCTAGGAGTAAAAAGTACATTTGAAAGTGCATCTTTCAAATTCCCTTGTTAGAATGGGAAGTGCTTAGCCTCAGCGATGCTTCTCCAGGGGTGTTTTCAAAGTGACAGTGCTCAGCTTGATCACTAAGGGTTTCCCACAAAAATGATGAGGCTTCAGCCTTTTATGATGGGTTAAACATTTTACACAGAGTCTTACATCCAGTTCTGCTTCTACCTAGCCATTTTTTGTCTGGTCTGGGCAAACTCAGTGTAGGAAGACTTTCCAGAAACACATCAGGTGCTACATAAAGGATTGGCTTCTGTTTGGTGGGTAAAGAGTTGTATTGTTGTTAAACTAAAGATGGAGTTACTAAAGGCCCTAGTGTAATTTTTGCCCATTATGGATCCCATGATGAAACTATGAAACTCTTTGCCAGAAGCAGGTATATAGTCCATTTGATGGGGGATGCATGCCTAAAGAAGGGAAAAGCTAGAAGTTGGCATCAAGTTCTTTTGAAGAAAAACACTCAGCAAATGTTGGTTTTTCATATTGCTTTCTTAACTGATAGAAGACTCTGTGGTCTTCTCTAACCATGTCACCATGTCTATACTGGGGAAGATATTCCCAGGTGGCCCCTTGATTCAGTCATTCAGCAGGCATTTATTGAGAATTTACTCTGAGCCGGACCTTTATACTCAGACTTTCTCACCCAGTACAGGAAGACACTCCCCATCAGAGCCCCCAGGGAATAGGTAAGAGAAGAATACCATTATGTCCAGAGCCACATAAAATGAAAGACCAAGGTTGAAGGCATGAGCAGAGGAAGAGAAAGGAATCTGGATAGGGAGGAACAGGAAGATGACACTATCACTGAGGGAAGAATTTGAAGGAGCAACTGACAGGTCTAAAAAATCCTAATTTGGCTGCTGTTGCCAGAGATATTTGCTGCCCTAGCAGTGGAAATGAAAGTCAAGTTCCAGTGAGTACAGGAGTAAATGAGGTAAGGTGGAGGTGGTGATCACAGGTAGTCGAAAGGACAGAGATCAGCTTACAAATGCAGGTAGACTATGCTTGCCACGGGCCTTATGAGCAATGAAACAGCATCACTTGCTCTATCTGCTTTCACTATTTTTTTTTTTTTTTTGCATTACTAAGTATTGAACCCAGGGCCATTTTATCACTGAGCTACATCTCCAGCCCTTTTTATTTTCTATTTTGGGGCAGAGTCTCACTAAGTCACCCAGGCTAACCTCAAACTAGTGATCCTCCTGCCTCAGCCTCCCCAGTCACTGGGATTAGGGCATGTACCACTTCGCCCAGCTCTACTTTTACCTTTTTAAATATTTTTTGTCAATGGACCTTTATTTTATTTATTTATATGTGGTGCTGAGAATCAAACCCAGTGCCTCATGCATGCTAGACAAGTGCTCTACCACCGAGCCACAACCCCAGCCCCTACGTTTTTAAACCTATGATCTTTGTTAGAGTTACATTATTTTGTTATTTGTACCACAATTTTATTTTGTCCTGTTTTATTGATTTTTTTTAGTAGAGAAATAACTCATTTCATTCAATATGTATATAAACACGTATGTTATATACAGTAAAATTATACAAAAGTATTGAAAATATAATATTGGATATGGTTTTTCTAATGTCAGTAAGGAATAGAGGAATAATTTTAAATAATTTGAGATACTACTTTAGAAAAATTAATGCCTTTAAATACCAGTCATGAGAATTCAGAGTAAAGGCAACATGTTATTAATACCTTGTCTTAAATATTGCCCAGGTGACACTTCACATATGACAGATTTCTGTCTTCAGCAACCCTAGAAAGAATCAACAAAACTTTTGCCACTGCAAAATAAAAATTAAGTGTTTCACATAAAAACATTTAAAAAGTGACATGAAAGATTTTGTTGTTATTGTTGTTGTTACTTGAAGAGGCAATTAATGATTGCCTATCAGCCTTGGTATAGGGTGGGAACTAAACTGTCTTTCATGACCAGATGTAGGCTGATTTTATTGAGAGGCCGTAACACAAGGATCTTGGTGGTATGACTTGTGAGATTTGCCAACTAATGTGGGGAAAGACCCAAAAGGTGAACATCATTAAAGGGAACTCTGTATCTGAAATGGAAAAGATGATCCTAAGAGGAAAGGGAAAAAAAATTTTTTTTTTTTTGTTTAATTATGGAGGGTGGGCAGAATAGGTCCAGCATGAGGAAATTGCCTCATAATAGTTTAAATACTGCTAAGGAGCAGTGTTCTAAGAAACAGATTGAAAACAAAGGAAAAATAAACAAATGTGAGCACAATGCAGAGCTTATATAAAAGTATATAAACCTTCAGTTCTCATGTGTTTTTCTAGAGTCGACCTACTCTGTAGCACATAATCATATTTTAAAAGCTTAGTTCCCTAAACACTTCATACTTCCTTATTAATTCTGGAACAAAACCATTTTACCCACTCTCCATATGGTTTCATCTCTCTCTGCCAAATGTCCACACAGAACCCAAGAAGTGTCTCAGGGGCCTTTACATTTGATAACTTAAACATTTGACCTCTCTGGCCAAATAGGCTGATAATATCCTGGGTTGCTGCCAAGCAGGGAAAACTCGCCAAACGGTCTCCTTAATAATGCTTCCAAATCCCCATTTCCTTGCTGCTTAGCTTTTTAGTCAGTATTTTGCCTTCACTTGACTCAATATGTAGAAATTCTCTGCATTTTCACCCTGGAGAAAAATTCCTTCTCCAGACCAATAGGTTTTCTCCTCTAATACATCCAACATTTTTTTTTTTAATACTTCTTCTTTCTCCAGGGGTCTGGAAAAGGACACAGAACCAATGAGCAATTTCTTTCTTTCTTTCTCTCCTGACCCCTACTCTGGCTATCTTTGTGATTGATCAGAAAATGATTCTTTCTTGACTGCAAATTTTTTCTTCTCTGGTTACAATAATAGTAGCAGGTCTGGCACACAGGTGTGTTAGAGCAAGCTCTCCACAAAGACACAGCTGTTAAGCTGACCAATCCAGCACTTCTGGTTCTTAACCTCTCCATAATGTCACATTGTTCTGACAAAGAAGCAAGCCCCATAATCTCTTTTCAACAATCTGCCCCTGTAACTTGACTTTTTGTGTCATACATGCCATTGAACAACTGAAAACACAACTTTCCTCAAGATCCCGGAAGGGAAAGAGTTTAGAAGCTGATTTCAGTTTTCATGTTTGATATTCTGCCTTGATTCAGCAAGATCACACACTGTAGTTCATACCATAAACCACATCTCCAGGGGTGTCATCAAATGATATTTGCCCCAATCAGCTGACCAGTCACACCTGCCATCAACCTGGGAAACTATTCCGAATTTATTTTCATCCAGCAAGGCACGAGAACAGCACATTTCCTCTTGCGCTCTGGTTCTTGGCAGGATTGGGCAAACAACCGCTTCTGCATGGGAAAGGGAGTCTACAGAGGTCCTTCATATCCATGGCTAACCCAGGGTCCAACTCCAGAGCCATTTGCTTTTTGGCACAGATTCATTCAAAAAGTGTGGTGTTTGGATTCTTGCCCATGAGTTGCAAAGACTTCCTTTGTGGCCAGATGTAGCCACTCCCTAATAAGCCTCTGGATTTTGCACCACCTTCCGAGGTGAGGGTGTAAAGGAGAACTTCCCTGAGAACATCCACGAGAGCATCTTGGCACAGACATCCAGCTCCAAGAAGACCAATGGGCAATCGCTTGGGATGTTGATAGACAAGGGGAGAGGAAGCAGTGGGCGGGGCTTTCTATGGTTGAGCATTTTCATCTTGACAGCCGTCAGCTAAAGCCTAAAATGCGGGGAACCAGGGCATCAAAAACTTGGACTCTGAAAAACAGCGGGTTCCACCCAAAATGACAAGGCTGTTGGAAGCAAAGCATCACAGGTATTACTTGGCTGGCCTAGTCATGGTGGAGTGAGACATCGTATGGATGCCGCAGCCGCTTTCCTGGTGGTCATGGAGGGCTTAGTTGCACCAACGTGCAGAGCAACCCCTGTCAGTCCACAGCAGCACTGCCCACCCCCACCCAGGGACCTCAAGGCACCTAGCCCTGGGCCAAAGGCCTTAATATAGTGACCCCACCTGTGGGACTCATTCAGCATTTCCTACTCTTCCCGTCAAAACAGTAGTATTTGGATTTTTGCCCATGAATTGCAAATACTTTCTTTGTAAAGCAAGGTTCAGAAGGGTGGACTTGATATTCACGGGCCAGGTAGGGTTCTTCATAGGTTTTTCCTAGAGGGAAAGGTACTAGAGTGGGACAATCCATAAAGAATGATCTACCCACCAAATGCTAAAACAGCGAACATTATCAGCAGCTTCTCTCCTGCTGACTCATCAGCATCGGTTGGTTTTCTACCCATTCTAGTGCAAACCTGTGGTGTGAGATTTTTATAGGGTAGTGATAATGTTTAAAATGTGTATTGCTGCTGGCATCCAGCAGCTCTGCAGGCTGAGGCAGGAGAATTGCAAATTGGAGACCAGCCTCAGCAACTCGGTGAGCCCCTCTTAAAAAAAAAAAAAAAAGTTAAAAGGTTAGGGATGTTGCTCAGTTGTTAAGTGCCCCCGGATCCCTGGATTCAACCCCTAGTACCAAAAAAAAAAAAAAGCACTGCTGGACCAAATGGCACAAACCTGTGATCTCATGATCTTAGCTACTCAGGAAGCTGAGGCAGGAGGATCCCCAACTTCGTTACCAATGTTTTAGCTGGCTGTTTTGCTCCTATGACAAAATGACCCAGCCAGCACAACTATAGAGGAGGAAAAGTTTATTTGAGGGCTCACAGTTTCAGAGGTCTTAGTCCATAGAAGGCCAGCTCCGTTCCTCAGGACTCGAGGTGAGGCAGAACGTCATGGTGCAAGAGTGTGGCAGAGGGAAGCAGCTCACATCATGATCAGAAAGCAGAGAGAGTCCATTCTCCAGTTATAAAACCCCAAAGCCATGTCCCAACTCCTACTTCCTGCAGTCACACCCACACTCCAGTTAGCCCCCAGCTAATCCCTATCAGGGGATTAAATCACTGATTGGGTTAAGACTCTTACAACCCAATCATTTCTCCTCTGAACCTTCTTGCATTGTCTAACACATGAGCTTTTTGGAGACACCAAAGCATAACAACCAGCCTGGGCAACTTAGACCTTGTCTCAAAATATAACTTATAAAAAGGGACTAGGGGACTGAGGATGTAGTTCAGTGGTAGAGTACTTTGCTACCACGGGCAAGGCCCTGTGTTCAATTCCCAGTTCTGGGAAGGAAGAGAGAGAGGGAAGAAAGAGAAGAAGAAGAAAGTGCATGCTGATCAGTCTTTGCAAACCGTAGGAATCAGTCTGAGCAACTGTGGAAGGTTTCTGTCCGTTACAGAGCTGTTACAACTTCTACCTGCTAATGCCATTCCTGTAGTTAGCTAAGAGAATGTCACTCCTTCAAGCACGTTGTTTTGGTTTACAGGCTTTTGAAGTCTGGGAATTAACTTCATTTCTTTTTCATGATCTAAATCCCAAGTGTCAGTAACTACTGAGGTTCAGTGTAAAAGTGACAGAGCAGACACAAATTAAATTTGACCTGGAGACCACCTTTTGGTACAAAGAGCCCCTAGAGATGCATAAGTGGTCTTTGCTCTCCAGTGGAACACCATTTGGAAAGCAGCCAAATAATGCACTGCAGAAGTAATGTCAAATGGTCCCCTCATGATCCAAGTAAATACCTAATTTAATCTTGCTATTCTGTGTTCACCCTTAACTTCAGTTATCTATCTCATAATAGGAGTATTTATAGTCTATGAGTCTATGAGGTGGTTTTAAAAAAGGCAAATTTTGCTGGACATAGTGGTACACTTCTGTAACCCGAGTGACTTGGGAGGCTGAGGCAGGAGGATCACAAGTTCAAGGCCAATCTCAGCAACTTGGAGAGTCCCTGTCTTAAATGAAAAAAAATAAAAAGGTGGATATGGTTTTGTGATTAAGTTCCACTGGGTTCAATCCCTGGTACCAAAAACAAGAAAAAAAAAAAAAACACCCACAAATTTTATATTAAATTGGCTCTGTTTCTTACTAGCCACGGGATCTTGGACATGGAATGTTACCCGTCTTATATTTCAGCTCTCTTATAGGTAAAATATCTATCCCAGGATCAATATAAAGATGAAATGAGATTGTACATGTATGAATAAGTACCCAGCAAAATGCTTGATATACATATTTAAATGTTGAACATATAACTATAGTTTTAATAATGATATCTGGTGATGTTCACAAAGAAAAAAGATTAGAACATCTGCATTGATTACCATAAACCTGGAAACTCCTCTAGAAATGTAAAATTCATACCCTTTTGACAAAATCAAATGCCATAGATTATTACAAAAGACAGCATATTAAAGATGCCTTTCACAGTGAGTACTTAAGAAATACTGAGTTCCCAAAGCACATCACTGTTCGCAGAGAAATAGGGAAACTAATGTGACACAGACTTATGGAAAGGTAACAAATGGGTGAGCTAGACGACTGTATAGACTTCACAGCCTCAGGGGACCCTGACCCAAACTTCAGCATTTCTGATGTTGGCTGATTGATGCAAAGATCTTGAGTGTTCATTTTTATCATTTGGTTGTCTTCTCAAGTTCATAAATTATTTAATAGGGTGGTCTTCCAGAAAGCTGTAAGTTTTTAGTAATGATGAGGACTTCAGTCTGTTAAATGCAGGACATTGCTGCGTGTTTGTCCAGCAGCGCAGAGGTTACATTGGTTCGGCTTGACTGGGTGGGTGTAAGTAATAGCTAATGTTGAGTCAGATCCCAGCCTGCCTGATGATTAAGTGAACAGCCACTTCCCACAAAGCAGTCTCAGACTTTTACGTGGATTGCTTTGCTACAATGGAAATCTTGACAGTTGGATCCACATAAATTAAAAATGTTCAATAACAAAGTGAAACGTGTCCTTAAGTTCTCCTACCTTCTCACGGCTGCTTCTTTGGAAATCATGATATTCGGAGCATTCACTGAGAGATTCAGTGAGCTCCCCCAGTAACAAATTGATAAACCTCCCTGGCGTCACAATGAAGCTTTTTCAAAATGTCAGGTTATAGTTTCCTGTAGACAGGTAAAAAGAAAGAACTGTCCTACCCATGTGGCCACTGCCATCATATATGATTGATATTTTTAGCTTGGAATTTAAAGGAGGACAGGGTATGAAAAAGAAGTTGCAGAGGTTATAAGAATGTAGACATGGAGCCAAAGTCATTAAGGTCAGAATTTTTAAGTAATTCTAGTAGGGTTTGCAGAGAATGTTATCAGAAAGCTTATATAATCTGGAAAATGGCCTCATTTTTTATTTTACTTACTCTTCTCCCACCAGCCTGAGATTATTTGTTTTCCTCTATTTTTAGTGAAAGGATAACGGCTATTTTTCCTGTGACCCTGCATTGACTTGTATTAGAGGAACTTCATTATATTCTCCTTGGGGATCTCTGGAAGGTGTGAATTCCTGAGAGAAGTGGATTGGTCCCCCACTCCCTGTGTATTTTTAAAATGGAAAATAAGTAGCCTAACTTGCAAAATACACTCCAATAACTGATTGGCTGTGGTGAATCCCTGGATTTGGATGACATTCCCTTTATGTACACTACAAAATACCATCCTGTCAAATCCCACCTACCCCCTGCTTTTGCTCAAGGCTCTGGACCTGAGGTTCTTCAGCCTCTCTCACCAATCCACCGCCCGTGCCCTCCGGTGTGGTGGTGTGCAAACACTCAGACTCAGGGAGTTCGCATCAATATTTTTCTGTTTATGTTCTAGCATTTGGAATTTGTGTTTGTGTCTGTTTTGCTGGCTTAGATCCTTTTGATGTTCCCTGCTTTGTTTTTCTTTGGTAGATTGAATGTGGACAGCATTAGGGTAATTATGGGCAGAAAAACTTGGGCGGCTCACGAGCCTTCTATTTGGAGTCAAGATGTAAACTTTTAACTGAACAAGAAAGGCTCAGTGCACAGAAAAAGATGAAATGTACTGATGTGGGAATGCCAAAGTAGAGGTTGGGAAGTGGGCTTCCTATTTAATAGACTAAAAAGGGAAAGAAGGCGATAATGGAAGTCCAGGGATTCTGGTGAATGTGAGAAGACTGACCGTGATACAAAGAAGTCAAAAAACGGGGAGCGATGTTTTCAAAAGGTTCTCCGTTGGCACGTCGTATGGTTTGTGGTGGGAGCTCCATTCCTGAAGAGGAGCTCACAGGCTGGAGGTGTTTATTGCTAGATCAGCATTTCGCACCAGTCGTCTGGCCTGAAGCTTTTGGAGCTGCCAGAAACTGCCCCAAGTTGCACAGATTCTTTAGCTGAGGAGTTTGAATGGAGGACCTGATTCCTGTCCCTTTCACTTCTTTCCGTATACACAGTGAGCTAACAGTGTGACTTGAGATCTGAAGATGAAGGGCATCTTGTTCACATCAAGCACTTTAACTTGTCACCTTTTGTGTAAGAGGAACCTATGCAGGACACACACATTCTTTGTGACTTCTTCCAGCCTGTCTGGGAAGCAGGATTCGTGTTTCTAACTAAAAAGGATTTTTGCTTCTGTCAGCCCTACATAAATCATTCTAAAAGCTGTAAATATGTTTGAATCTCATGCTACTTTAAAGCATTGCCTGCTTCTGGGAGGGAAGATTGGCAGTGAGGTGCTTTGCTTTCTCTGCCACACCCCCTCCCCCTTATTTCCCCTCCTGAGTCAAAACTGAGCCAGTCTTACTGTGAGCAGAAAAGTCTTGTTTTGACTTGTAAACTGAGCAGGTTAGCTCAGAAAGGCACTGGAAGAAGTATAAAAGTGGAAATCCAAGAGGTCACCTTTAGTCCAGAGTTGCTGTTTCAGCCAGGACTTGTCAGTTGAGGAGTTGTTATTTCTTTTCATTTGTAGAGATCTTTTATTGATCTAGTCCTGGGTCGGGCCAACTCTAGTCCACTGCCTGTTTTTTTATATGACCCACAAGCTAAAAATGGTTTTTAAAAAAATTAAAAGAAAAATGTTTTGTGACGCATGAAAATTATATGAAATTCAAATTTCAGTGCCTATAAATAAAATGCTGTTGGAAGAAACATAGCTGCATTTACTTGTTTACATTTTAGCTATGGCTGCATTCATGCTGTGTAAAGTTGATTAATTGTAACAGAGATCCTACGGTCTGCAAAACCTGAAATATTTACCATCTTGTCCTACATGGAAAAAAAAATTACAACTCCTGCTCTAGGCCCTTAACTTAGACCTTTCCTACTTTTCAGAGTATTATTAATTGCCTTTTATTTCTTTATTAGTTTGGAAGAGAGGCAGAAATGCAAACACTGTGGTATCATTTTCTTTCCCCTAGTCATGGGTTTGGAATTGTGCAGTAGACTCCTAAGGAAGCAGCATCCCAGGAAGAATGTGGGTAAGACATGGTGGAGGAAGCAGGAAGCAGCTCATGAAGTTTTAGGTCAAATACCATTTTCAAAAATCTATAAAATGGGGCATCTCTATTGTTTTAAAAAGAGAAGGAAGCCGGCTGTGGCGGTGCATGCCTGTAATCCCAGCAACTCAGGAGGCTGAGGCAGGAGTATCTCAAGTACAAAGCCAGCCTTAGCAATTTAATGAGGCCCTAAGCAACATAGCAAGTCCTTGTGTCAAAACAAAAAGGAAAAAGGGCTGGGGATGTGGCTTTTTATTACAAGCACCGAAAAAAGAAGAAAGAGAGGAAGGGAGGGATAGAGGGAAGGAAGGAAGGATGGATGGTGGCCATAGAAGCACAGTTTCAGTAATCTGCTCCAAGAGCTGCTTTTTATCACTTGAAGGTGAATTTGCTGGGATCCCTGAGAATTTTTCTCATTTCTTGAGAGAGCTTCTCAGTTATCTTTTCGTCTTCGAAGGATTTCAATTTCCTGGCTTAGGAACATCTAAACAAGAGAGGAAGGTGCTTTTTTTTTTTCCATTCCTGCCCCTGTGAAAGAAGGAGAGGAGGGAAAAGGTTTGGGGGAAGGCAAAAAGGGAAATCTCTGAAACTAGAGAAAACTCAAACAAATTGTGGCCAGCGGAGTCAGCATTCTGCACCCACAGTTGGTCCTAATTAAGGAGTCTCCCGTTCAACAGCTCAACTTTCTGCTCTTTATTCTTCTCCCTGCCAGCTGACATGGCAAAGCTTTAGCCCACATCTCGGAAACAGCCTCCTCATGTCTTCCCCTTAGATTCTCACTTCTCTGTGTCTCTCCCACTACCCTGCAATTACCCTTTCCCACATTAAGATCCCAATAAAATATATTGATACCTCTAATCCAATTACATCCATCTCGTTCCAGAAAGTGCTATCCAAGCTGTTTGCAAAGGCTGAATAATTGTGGATCATGTCATTAGGGGGAGCACGCATAAACCTGATTTCATCATAGAAAGATGAGATTTCTTTGGGATTATTTTGCTGCCAAGTCAAAGCAGCAATGATAATTCCTTCTACTTTGCCTGACTCCTTGGTTTTCTTAATCCATAGCTTCTACTTTTCTAGCTGATGGAATTGGGCATTTTATTTCACCTGTGCTATCGGGATCAAAAGCCTGGTGTTAACAAGTCTGAATCAGGAAGGTGGTCAATGTCCAGTGTGACCCAATGGGGATATTAATGTGTAAATAAATAAGCTAATTTTCGTCACTTAATGATTATGGGAGTCTACTTGAGTTTCCATAACAAAATGCCACAGCCAGGTGACTTAAACAACAAAAAATTAATTTTGTTACAATTCTGGAAACTAGAAGTCCAAGATCAAGGCGCCATCAAAGTTGGTTTCCGGTGAGACCTGGCTTGTATGCAGTCACTGTGTCCTTACATGGCCCTTCCTCTGGCTTGCACTGAGAGAGAGCTCGCTGGCATCTCTTCCTTTTCTCTAAGGGTACCATTCCTAACAGATCAGAGCCCCACCCTTATGACCTCACTTAACCGTAACTACCTCCCTAAGGGACTTATTTCCAAATACTGGAGAGTCATTGGGAGTTAGGGCTCCAGCATATCAATTTGGGGACAACATAATTCAGTCCATAAGAGTGGTCTACGTTTGGGCTGGGATGTAGCTCGGTGATAGAGTGTAAGCTTAGTAGACACGAGGCCCTGGTCTCTATCCCCAGAGTCAACAGGGTAGTGTTTGAGGCAGGGGGTTAACAGGGCAAGTGGATAGTTTGAAAGAAAGTATCCTGGGTCATAGATATTTCAGAATCTGAAGATATCACCAGATACCATAAAATGGAACATCCACAGGATTTTCTAAATAACTTAAAGGGCATCCAGTTCTCCAAACCTATCATGTACCCTATGCTAGTAGGCTGATTCTCAAAAAATAAAACATTCTTCTGCCACTGGTTGCCACTAGAACAGGTTGCAGAAACTTGTGGCTTTATTTTAACTGAGTAGAATTCCACCTAAGACTGAGTCTGTGGCCCTGATGACACTTCTAAAAATTCTTGGGCCTTTGAGGAAAGAAGAGTGAGCTGAAGTGGGCGTGCTGAGGTGGTTAGGACTTGAGCAAAGACAGTCAGACTAAAGCTGGGACCAAACAGAAGAAGTTTCCTCACTTTTTTGTTACATGGAGCATCGTCAGAAATGACAGTAGAAGTGCTCCATATGTACCCTGGGGTGGCTTTCTACAAAGAAAGACTCATGGTGTTTATTTACACTGCCTCCTTTCTAAATGCCACAGGGACCTTTGGTAGTCACTGTAGAAATCAGAGCTGAGTGACTTAAAAGAAAAAGAAAAAGGCAACCTGAGTTCAGAACTGAACGGAAAAACCAAAGTGCTGTTGGATTTGGGGCCCTTCTCTTCTGCTGGAATTAATCGTTGTCATCTTCCCATTGGGGTCCGAGTAAGAATTCATCTGTAGATGTTGGGACCAGTACCTATGATGGTAGGACCGCAATCTGTAATGACCGTTAAATCTGATTTTTTACTAGTGCCAGCAGTACCAAGTAATCAGTCTTCAGGATTTAAATCTGAATTTGGAGATCTTTGGCCCATCATCCATTCATAAAGTTAGCCTCCACATTTGAATGTTGAACCAATTAATCAGATAGTTACTCAAAACTGGAGCTTAGGGAGTATCTTTAAGAAGTTCCTGAAAACATTTCTTTTCTGGACGGACTGCAGTAGTATAAGCTTACTGACAATATTGAGCGCCAAATACATTTTTCTAATTATACATAATCTTCAATTTCATAGAAGACTCTGGTTACCTTGTTCTTGAGAGTCCCTGCTTCTTGGTGATCTTCACCCTTGCTTAAGACTTGGCAAACTCTTAGCTCAAAAAAATTTACACTGGCGTCTTCTGCGCTCCACCCACTCTTCCTCTCAGCCTCTCACTATGTATTTCATCCTTTCCTCCCATCACTTGGCTCTGTTGGCCAGATCAAGCTGGTGACTGCTGCCCGCCAAACCACAGACATGTAATGAAGCAGACACTCTATTCCCCTGAGTTCTCTGAGGCCACTTGGGGGTGGATAGCCAGTGAGGTTACTGATTTGAAGAACTTTGGCAGTATCTCTGGATGGGCTTGAAGCATTTTCAAAACTGAGCATCACAAAATTGCCCAATTTCACTTTCATTCTTCCATTATCTTTTTTTTTAAGCACTAATCCTCTTTAATCTCCTGAATGCTTTCTGAAAACGGTGGCTAATAACTCAATATATGCGTGTAAAAATTCTATCATATTTGGTTCCATAAAGAGGATCCGATGAGTTCAACTGTAGACCATAACTTTTTCAGGTCAAGAGTCAAGTGTAAAGATTGTAGAAGTCAATGAATTTCGGCTTTTCAAAACTGACATTGTATTGACCAAAAGTTTCCTGTTTAGGTCGGTGCTTTCCCATAGAAATGCAATGCAAGCCACATATGTAATTTTAAATTTTCTAGTGGAGACATTTTTAAAAGGAAAACAAGTAAATTAATTTGAACATTGTCTCATTTATCCCAATTTATTTAAAATAGATTTTCTAATATTGAATGAATATATAAATTATTAACAAGATATTTTGCATTTTCCTTTTCCTACTAAGTCTTTGAATTTGCTGCAATCTCAATTGGAACTAGCTACATTTCAAGTACTCACCAGCCAAATATGACTTGTGGCCACAATGTTAACACTTATCCAGGTTATCACCTTATTTTAAAAGGATAACAAGGAGCCAGGCACAGTGGCGTACGCCTGTAATAGCAGTGGCTTAGGAGGCTGAGGCAGGAGGATTGCAAATTTGAAGCCAACTTCAGCAATTTAGGGAGACCCTGCTCAAAATAAAATTAAATAAATAAATAAATAAATAAATAAAAGGGCTGGGGGATGTGGCTCATTGGTTAAGTTCCCCTGAGTTCAATCCTGGTACCCAAATAAATAAATAAATAAATAATATGGAGAACAAGGGAGTCCACTTGATCTGCTTGCTGCAGGAACCAGAGATGGAACAATACTAGTTTTCTAACTGGAAATGCACATCTCCGTGACTGAGTACCCTTGAGGACACCTGCATTCTGCACTGCAACCAAGTGACTCACCTCCAGAAGGGGACCTGAACTGTCTAGAGGATACATGAAGAGTGGAGTATCTCTGAACTTTGGACTGCGGGGAGTCCCAGGCATTTTCCCTTGTTCAGATGGTTCAGACCAGGTGTAGGCTGTCATTTCTGTCATTTGTCTCAGATTTTAGAACTTGGTCTCTTTCTGTTGAGTCTGGACTCTCTCACTACAGCTGAGCATGATGGCGCCCGCCTGTAATCCCAGTAGCTCAGGAGGCCGAGGCAGAAGAATTACAAGCTTAAAGCCAGCCTCAGCATGTTAGCAAGGACCTAAGCAACTTAGTGAGACCCTGTCTCTAAATAAAAAAAATTAAAAGGTGTAGGGAGCTGAGGGTGTGGTTAAGCGCCTCTGGTTCAATCTCTAATATCAAAATTAAAAAAAAAAAAAGAATCCATCACTATGGTTTTGCAGCAAACAAGTGCTGAAGCATAAAACAGGCATGAAAATAGACATATTTGATCTTGAACCATTTTTGACCTACAAGACTGGCAATTTTTTATGGTTTAACCTGTTCCATCCATCAAACATGGCAAGAATATTCTTGAAGCAGTGAACAGGAAGACTGTATATTAATTTTAACCTGGTGTAGTTCCAAGATTATAGAATTTTTAAAAATTTTTTATTTGTTCTTTTTAGTTATACATGACAGTAGAATGTATTTTGACATATCATACATACATGGAGTATAACTTCCCATTTTAGAAGTTGTAGTTCCAAGAAGATTATAGAATTTTTTAAAATTTTTTATTTGTTCTTTTTAGTTATACATGACAGTAGAACGTATTTTGACATATCATACATACATGGAGTATAACTTCCCATTTTAGAAGATGTAGTTCCAAGAAGATTATAGAATTTTTAAAATTTTTTTATTTGTTCTTTTTAGTTATACATGACAGTAGAACGTATTTTGACATATCATACATACATGGAGTATAACTTCCCATTTTAGAAGTTATACGCAATGTGGAGTTACACTGGTCGTGTATTCATATATGAACGTAGGAAAGTTATGTCTGATTCACTCTACTGTCTTTCCCATCCTCCAGGTTATGGAAATTTTCAAAAGCAGAGCAAGTATCAGAATGTGTGTCAGGCACAATGGTGCACAAGACAATCTCGGCAACTCAGGAAGCTGAGGCAGGAGGATCACAGGTTTGAGGCCAGCCTCAGCAATTTAGTGAGGTCCTAAGCAACTTAGTGAGACCCTGTCTTAAAACTTTAAAAAAAAAAAAATATATATATATATATGGCTGAGGATGTAGCTTAGTGCTAAAGCAACCCTGGGTTGTATTTCCAGTACCAGGAAAAAAAAAATATATTCTGACCTGTAGAAGCACATTTACTGAAGTCAGCCTAGTCCACTTCTAGCCAATAAGGTTAGCCTCCTCAAGGGGACAGATTTATTTTTTACTCTATGTACTTCATTAACTTGGCCATCCCCATATCTAGCTTTATGGACTTTTTACCTTGTTCTCTTAAAGTATCAAGACTAGTGAGTTCCAGGACAGATGTCATGAGACACCCCTAGCTGACAGCCTTATCTACAACACACCCATCATGAAAATGATTCTGTTACTTTGATCCTTAGATATTCTGACCCTTGAAGCAATCTAGAGCCAGGCTTATCAGACTGGATAGCTTCCTGTTCATCTCTGCTAGCAGATGCTCTCAGTCTCTGATTCACACTTTGTCACTGTTGCCTATTTAATGGCCTAGCCCAGGCCACCATCCGTCAACTCCAGCAAATGAGACAATATCAAGCATTGTGGTGACTGGTGATCTTTGACCTATCTGCCCCATCTGACTTTTGTATATTTGTACATACCTTGTTGGCACAGTGACAGAGACTGAAAAACCCTCCAACTCCAACTCTGGCTTCTTTTCTTGATTGGTTTGGGGATTCGCTTCCCTGAAGTTGGGTACATGGTGTGGTCAGATTTTTAGGAGCTTGTTTGCAGTTTGGATAGTAAGGCTTCCTCTTCTCTTTCCTGGATAGGAAAGAAAGAAGTCTGGGCTGGGGATGTGGCTTAAGTGGTAGCGCGCTCGCCTGGCGTGCGTGCGGCCCGGGTTCGATCCTCAGCACCACATACCAACAAAGATGTTGTGTCCGCTGAGAACTAAAAAATAATAAATATTAAAAAATTCTCTCTCTCTCTCTCTCTCTCTCTCTCTCTCTCTCTCTCTCCTCTCTCACTCTCTCTTTAAAAAAAAAAAAAAAAAAAAAAGAAGTCTGAGTTACCTCTGGAAACAAAGCAGTAGGTTTCCAATTCCACAGACTCTACAGAAGTAAAAATAATTTCAAGAAAACAATAATTGCTCTTTTCTACCACCCCTTAGCCCCAGTGCTGGGTGCTGGGGATGGATCCAGGGCTTCTTGCACACTAGGCAAGTGCTCTACCACTGAAGTGCATTCCCAGCCCCAAAGCAGCTTTTATAACCAGCCTATTATACTGCAGATAATTCCTCACTCTCAGAGCCGGTTCCATATATACCACTCTTATTCAATAAGTATTGAATAATTCGAGAAACTGGGTTACTGATTCACCAGGCATATGCATTGTGGGAAGAAGGAGAATGAATTCAGTGTTCAAGTCTGACTTTGGAGAATTACGCTGGGACAGAGAGGCAGTAAGGATTTTTTCCTGTGCAGTCACAAGCTAGTCCACCCTTTCAGTTAATGAGTCCACACCCTTGGTCCTCTGGCTGCCTTCAGGTTCCCTTGGCCATTCCATTTCCATGGAATAGTGGGCCCAAGTTGTGGGGAGCAGACAGTATGAGAAAAATCTGGGAGGGGTGGTCAGTCCTAGCCAAGAGCTATGTTAGTGTTGGTGCTTTTCCCAGAGGGGAGGAGTGTTGCCTGCCCCGTGCGTTGCCACGTGTCTGCACAGACACAAACAGAGCAGTGTTCAGTTGAGCTGGCCTCTTCACAGTCCTTCTTTTCATCCTACAGAAATGGGTGCACCAGAGTGTTCCTTAGACTGTGGTATCAGTGCTAGGAAATGGGCAAGAAAACAAGAAGGGCAATCAGTTGCCATTCTTACAGCCCTAGGCGAGGGAAGGTATAGTGTCACAGTACACTGTCATTCTTATGATAATGACAGGAATAAGCAACAAATATTGTACTTTGTGTGTGTGTGGGGGGGGGGTGTACAAAATAACCTGTTGCAGTAAATTCCAGAAGGCGGTGAGCTGTTCCTAGGAGAGAAAGGACTGCGTAACTGTTTTCATCCTAGGGGTGTGGCAGAAGAAGGAGCAAACTACCATGGAGGATGGAGAAGAGACAAACTTTATACAAAATTTGGAAGGCTACCTGGGCTGGCTACAAGGAACTTTAATCATAGAGCAAATACATGCCCACCCACCCTTAAATCTTCCCCATGCAGCCTTTCCCAAGTACACTTCAGTCGCCTGTAGCAGTGAGCTGAAAGTTGAAAACTAAGACTCACCCTTGCCCAGCATGCCCAGGGCCAAGCTGCGCAGCAGCTGCATGGTGCAGTGAGATCTGAGTGAAAGACCCTCCAAAGCACAAGGACCCTTCACTGAATGTACAGAAGTGGCCCATCAAGAGCAAAGAGAACTCCACAGAAGGACACAAAGCTGGTGGCTAGGTTGTATGTCAGAGGAAGAGATCTCTGGAGTCTCACTATCCTCATATCCCAAGTCCTGCTGAAAGGACAATCCTGATTGTACCCTCAACACCAGTAAAACCCAACAGAGAACTGACTTTAACCAAAGCTACAGCAAAGCCCAGACCAAGTTCTGCTATGGGCTAAACTGACTCGGCTCTCAATCCTAGCAGCCTGACAGAGGAAGGGGTACATCCTTTCTCTAGGGCTACGTGTTGCCATGTAATAAAAAGTTTAAAGACTCAAGAAGAAGCAGAAGCATATGACTGAGGGGAAAAAATAGTCAATAGAAGCAGATCTATAGATGTCCTAGATGTTAGAGTTAGCAGATGACGGTTCCAAAATACTTTCTATGAATGTGTTTAAGGACCTTGTAGAAAAAGCAAAATCTGTTCTTGAATAGATGGGGAATTTCAGCAGAAAGCTGAAAGTTCTAAAAAGAGATGTTTATAAATTCCTCCCTGAAGCAAGGATTATTTAGAAACAAATTACTAGTCATTCTTGGAGAATGCATAAATAGCAGCCCATAACCCCTTCCCCTGAGGTTATACATTCCTACTTTCATATAAACCAGGAATTCTAGTCCACGAGGGGGTGACCATCATGTTCGAGATATTGTATGAGGAATAAGAGTACAGAGACACATGAGCCTCAATCACAGCCCTCAGGGAAATTTAGTCTAGTGAAGAGAGGTATGAGCATTAACTATTTCAAGATAAATCTCTAGAAACATGAGTGACTGACTTGTCTTTGTGCAAGGAGGATCATGAAAGGCTCGGTATTTGGTCAGGACCTCAAGGAAAGGTAAAATTCTTATGTGAGAGAGACAGGACTCAGATCCATTGATGTCAAATCCCTGTGATATCACCCTGTGACGAAGCTGGGACTCCAGAATCTTCAGCAGCACACAAATGATTGCACAGTGATGCGGCATAGGATTGGCCCCTCCTGTATTTCTAAAAGGAGACCAGAGAGTTGGTCACCTTACAGGAATCCCAGGAGACATCAGAAGAGAGGAATTAGAGTGGAGTAATTATATTTATCAGTATTCTAACATGGCAAAATCATATTCTTGGATTTTGTTAGAGAACTAAATCACTCCTGCCTCTGTATCCCCTTATGTGTGTTGTCTATACCTCTATTATAGAATTTATTTCATTTATACCTCCTTCTCCACCTGCGTTATAAGCTCCTTCTGGACAACCACTTATATCTGAATGACCATAGCAACTGGCATTGTGCCTTATAAATAAATATTAGGAGCTCAGAGAATGTCTGCCCAATTGAAGTAAAATTTAACCCCAGATAGAGTTAATAGGACTCCCAGGTAGTCAACTTCTGGGCTCTTAATCACTACACTATGTTAATGATGACTCATGGATATCTTGATCAATGATCTGTAGAATTTTTATTTTATTCTATCTGCAATGAGGAGCTAATGAAGGTTTTGCTGCTGCTGTTTCTCTTCCTCCTCTTCTTCCTCTGCCTCCTCTTCCTCTTCTTCTTTATCCTCTTCCTCCTCTTCTTCTTCCTCCTCCTCCTTCTCTTCTTCCTCCTTCTCCTCTTCTTCTTCTCTTCCTTCTCCTTCTCCTTCTTCTTCTAGCCCTGGGGATGAACCCAGAGGCAGTCTACCACTGAGCTTCATCCTCAGCCATTTTAATTTAATTTCAAGTCAGGATCTTGCTAAGTTGCTGAAGCTGCCTGTAAACTTTCAATGCTTCTGCTCATCCTTCCAAGTTGCTAGGATTATAGGTATGCACCGTTGCACCTGGCTAGACTTCTGATAATATTTGGTGTATGTGGGAGGAAAGGAGACACAAGAACAGGACCAATAAGCAGGCTTTCGAAGCAGTTCAAGTGAGAGGATAAGACTCTAAACCAGAACAAAGACAGGAGAAAGGAAAGGTAAGGTGTAGCTTTGACAAGCAAGTAGTAGCACAGTCAGTGAAAATTCTTGGTGAGAAGGGTAAAGAAAAAGAAGTTGAAAGAATACCTAAGTTCCTCTATGAGCAACAGGGAGAAAAAAAGGGATGCTTTTAGTGGAAATAGGAAATGAGAAGTGTAAATTTTAGAGGGTGGATTGAGTATGAATATCAGGAGAACAGTCAATGGGAAAGTCTGTCTCCTGTAAAGAAGATTCTTTAATTTACTTCTGAAACCTGTTCCAACACTCTAGAAATATCTGCTGACAAGGGTCTTCATTTTCACTGTTTATATCTGACCTAACCTCTCATATGCTGATTCAGACTCATTTCCTCTTCTCTTCTGAGGGTAGATAAAAATGATAAAGTGTCATTGTGCTTATATGAACTCTCCCAGAATGAAAACTTACCCAGTTTCTCTTATACATTGGCAACTCATTATTGATTGTTTGGATTTACGAAGAGATTCAATTATAGAAGAATATTAAGGTCTGTGATTTCCCTTGTTTTCTTGTCCAAAGTTTAGGCCTAGCTTTTTGTTACCCAGTTCTCTTATCTCCACTTGAGATCTATGTGAGAAATTTAGAGAGAAATAGGAGGGAGATAGCAAAATCCTGCTTAGAGTGAGCACAGAAATTCTTTCTGCCAAAAAACAGATGCAGTAGCCCTCCCTAACTCTGATCCCTGTCCTCCTCTTTATCCTTGTTGGTGCTATGTGGAACTGCCTTTCTTTCTCCCTGATGTCTTGAATTGCTAGGCACTTGCTCTTTAGTCCTCTGGTTCATTAACTGACAAATGGTACAAGACTTTCTAAAGACTTTCTGTTCTTAGACTCTAGGTAGTCATATGTTTCAGTATTAACTGTTTCTTCCTTTTTTTCTTTTTTCTTTTTTTTTTTTTGGAGACAGGTTCTTGCTAAGTGGCTGAGGCTGGACTTAAACTTGTGATCCTCCTGTTTCAGCCTTGTGAGTCACTGGCATTACAGGTATGCACCACCATACCTGGCTGCACAGCTGTTTTTGTATCTTAAAAAAACAACAACATATAGATGGTTCCTTCTGCCTCTACTTGATTTTTTTAAAATATTTTTTAGTTGTAGTTGAAAACAATATCTTTATTTTATTTATGTATTTTTACGTGGTGCTAAGGATTGAACCCAGTGCCTCGCACGTGCTAGACGATCGCTCTACTGCTGAGCCACAACCCCAGCCCCATGCCTCTACTTGATTTGATGATAGAACATTCTACCTGATTTCTCCTCAGTCCACTTGAAGGCTACCCACCACCAGGATGTCTATTCCAAAAAAAGCAAACTTTGTTAAAAGTCATTTAGGGACATTATGCTGCTGATAGATTAGTTTAATATATTTCACAACTACCACAAAAGTAAAGTGACAATAAAGACCTTTACCTTAACTCATAAAACCTCAAGGATGAATAATAGAAGGAAGGGATAGTAGTGATGAAATTTTGGGACTTAAAACTGAATCCTGGGCCAGCAGTGGGGAACTCAGCAGCAGCAACTCTACCGACATCCTAGAATCTTCAAAAAGCTTGATAATTGGTGGCATGGGGTACCTTTAGTAGAGGCTTCAGGTTCTGTTAGTAGAGGTGGAGATAAAACTGGAAATTGGAGGACTGGTTAAAGATGTGTGTAAGAAACAGACTCCCGGATCCTCTCCTTCAACAGCTCCCAGAGAAACAACCGTCCTTTCCCTTCATTGACAGAGGTCTGGACTTGTCTCTAAAGAGTGTAAACCAGGCAGTTTCTGGATTGTTGACTCCTAATTGCTGGTACACGTGAGGGCATAGAGTTTGAACAAGACCAGGGGGGAATAAGTGGACTTTTGCATATTGAATGTGAACTCTCCAGGATCTTCTCCAGCTCTGCTTTCAGAACACTGGTCTTATAGCCTTCAGTCTGGAGTTTGCAAGATTCCTCTCTGGGGAATCTGACCAACCCAAGAGAAAAACACTTACATGAACTAGCGCAATCACAACTCCCTATCCAGAGCCATAATTAGCAAGTCCTACCCTATGTGCACAGGGCTTTCAAATAACCCAGTGTCCCTGTCTTAAGTATGTGCAAATAGCCAAGGACTGTCTGACATAGGAGAAGGTCTAAAATGTTAAAGTGTCCCAAAACAACAGAACAAAGCAACTTGGAACCAGAAACTGTGCAAAGAGATCATAAACCAGCCTTTCCAAACGAAAGGATGAATGTCTCTGAGAGTTGAAATTTGTTTTGTCTTGTTCACAGTACTGGAAATTGAACCCAGGGCTTTGTGCATCCTAGGCAAGCACTCTTACTACTGAGCTACATCCTAGCTCTTTTTAAAATTTTGTATTTTTTTTAAAGAGAGAGAGAGAATTTTTTAATATTTATTTTTTAGTTTTCAGCGGACAGAACATCTTTGTTTGTATGTGGTGCTAAGGATCGAACCCGGGCCGCACGCATGCCAGGCAAGCGTGCTACCACTTGAGCCACATCCCCAGCCCTAAAATTTTGTATTTTAAGACCCTATTTTAGGAAGGTGTGTGTTCGGGGATGACTGGAGACATAGCTCCATGGTAGAGTACTACCGTGGACTTCATTCACATATGGGGGTGGGAATGAATGATGTGCTATTTAAAAAATAAAGAAGTTACTTAAAAATATGATAACAAAAATGAAAAACTTAATAAAGGGAAGGGAAGATAAAAATTTAGATCATTGCCCAAAAAGTAAAAAACAAAAAGGGGATGTAAGAGAAAAGTAAAGAACTCAGGTGTTAGCCTAAAATTCTGTCATCTTGAATGATAGGCATTCTAGAAGAGAGAACTGAAAAATGAAAAGAAAAAAGTCATTAAAAAAAATTTGAGTGCCCCAAACCCACCCGTAATCTCAGCAACTCACGAGGCTGAGGCAGGAGGATCACAAGTTTGAGGCCAACGTGGGCAACTTACAAGACGCTGTCTCAAAATAAAAAGGGCTGGGGATGTAGTTCAGTGTTAGAGCACCCCTGGTTCAACCCGCGCCCTGCCCGCCCCCCCCCCCCGTATTTGTTTTTTTTTTAGAAATTTCCCAGAACTGAAAGTCATGCATTTTTGGATTCAAAGTGTCGAGTAGGGCACCAATTCAAGGCATGTCATTAATGATATTTCAGAACACCAAGAAGCTAAAAATTCCAAAGAGGAATGAAAGAAATACTCACATACTAAGGATAAAGATAAGGGATCAGATTGGCAATATATTAGCTAGTCAATGGAACAATGCCTTTAAATCCCAAAAGGAGATTATTTTCATCTTAGAAATCTATGCCTAGGCAAAATTCCATATGTAAACACAGAATAAAGATATTTTATGGCATGTAAGACTTTACCAAGTTTACTTCCAAAGCATCCTTTCCCAGGAAGAGATACTTCACTAAAGCAAAGCAATAAACCAATAAAGAAGAAGACCCAAGTCCCAGTTTAAGTCAGGCAGGGGACTCTCCGGGTGGATGAAGTGTGGTCCCTGGTGTCAACTACTCAGCATAGCCAGAGATCAAATAGCCAGAAGACAGAGCAATGCATAGGATATTTTTGAAAGAGACACAAGAAAATCAATAATGGTTATCTTGTAAATAAAAATGGGAAGGCAGAGAAAGGGCATTTCCCTTTACATATATTACTTTTTTCTTTTTTAAATATATACACATATTTTTAGTTGTTGATAGACCCCCATTTTATTTATTTATTTATATGCGGTGCTACACATGCTACAGAATCACTCCACCACTGAGCTACAATCCTGGCCCCCATCACACTTTTTTTTTTTTTTTTGAGAAAGTGAAAATGTTCCCTCCAGTAGCGCATCTCCAGTGGAGATGTTGTTTAACCCTTAGATAATGATAACAGAATTTTTCTGTTGTTCAGAAACTGGAAAGCAATTTTGCTAGGATATTTTTAAATCCTCTAGCCAATCTTTACTGATGATTTTAGGCATACACTTCTCATGATAGAAGAGCTAGGGAGGAATGTCTTTTGTACAAGAAGAGCCTGAACTCTCTCCTAGAAGATATCCTCCCTCCTGCTCTTCAGAGTTAGGCTCGCCATTATGGAGGGCAGAGGAAGGTTTCTTCTGGGCTTCAGGACTACAGCAGACTTCTTTTTGGAAGAGCCCTTCCATAAAAGCTTTCTCTGCTCCAAAACCTTGATTACCAATAATTAATCTCAGATGAAAGATTCAGTGCTACAGGCTTCCTCTGTCTCTGACCTAAGAGAACAGGCTGTGAATGGTTTGTTTGTTTGCTTGCCAGAGATCTTATCTTCACCCAGAAGAGCTGATAGGATCATAAAATCAGCATTGATCTCTTCTTCACAGTGTCCTTTCTCCACAAAATGGGGGGGTGCACTGAGCCCAGGACAAAAGGGAGATTTAATATTGTCATGAGGGGGTGGCTGTCATTTAATAATGGCTATATTTCATAGTAATAAAATTTGGATAACTCTCTGGTGCATCCTAACCCCCATGCTTTCTTTGCTCCTTTGCATAAATCACTACAAAGCAACTAAGCCAGCTAAGTCCAAACCACCCACTTGCCTATTCCCAGCACATGAATTAGAGGGAGGCCAGCTGAAATCTGGGCCAGGCACTTAGATGACTTGTGATGTCTGATTTTTGTTCCATGATTTGGAACTCAAAATAAATCAAAAAGGAAAAACATGTTCCAAATACCAGCTAATTCACACACAAAAAAAATCTCCATCTTCTTTCGTCCTGGCACACACACAAGGCTGATAAACAGACCTGCCCTGCACACAGATACAAGTATTTAGAGACTAATTTCTATAATCACAAACAGATATTCATGTGAGGCAGACTCACGGAACTCCTGTGTGTGAGGTTAGGCTCTAAAACTGGAATGAGGGCTGAAGAACATTTTAGGGTCTGGGGAAATTGGGAAAGACTCGGAACATAGGGTCTTTGAGGGAAGGTTCTAGGAGACAGAATTTGGGCAAAAGAGAAGAAAATATGTGAATAGCAAACAGGAGAGTACTCAAATAAAGTAGTGTCCATGGCAGAAGAGGCTATTTGGTTAGATCTTAATGATAAACTTTCTGCTGGGTGTGCTGGGGCAAGCCTGTAATCCCAGTGACTTGGTAGACTGGGGCAGGAGGATTACAAGTTTAAGGCCAGCCTCAACAACGTAGGGAGGCTCTGTCTCAAAATAAAAAATAAAAAAGGGCTAGTGATGTAGCTCAGTAGAAAAAGCACCCCTGGGTTCAATAGCCAGTACAAAAAGAATAAACTTTCTGACTGGTGAAACTTGTTAAACTCCAAAATTGAACAGCCCCAACCTACAGAGCTCTGGAGGCTATGGTAAATTCCCTTGGTACAAGGCCAGGGTCCTCATATAATGGATATTTATAGATACAGATGTTGAACAGCAGTCTCTCCTGATACCATAAACCTGATCTTCCAAGAAGTTGGCAGAGAAATGAAACCATTCAGCAGGAATCAGGCACCTCTGATGGCCATAGCATCTTGAGTTTGACCTATTTACCAAAAGAGCAGCACATTCTGTTTAGAAGCAGCACCTATTCCCCGGATGGGGTGAACTCCATGAATGGGCGCAATGAGAAATGATAATTTGAGGGTCCTAAAAAACAGAAAAAATAAATCTTTCCCTCGGCCTTGTCACCAGGTATGGGAAATTTCAGCAAGGTGGTGATAGAGGCAGGGAGATACCTAGAGAACACATCTAAAAATGAACAAAGATACGGTAATTATAAGAATGGAAGCTGTTTACAGGGAGAGGAAACTGGTTCGTATAATTAGATGGATCAAAAAATTACCTTGTCTTTATGTTATACCTTCCTGTAAAGGAGATATAAGATCTTTTCTTGCCGGATAAAGACAAAGTCCCTTCTTTTTAGAGAAGAATACCATCAAATTACAAAGGGGCCAAAGTCACACTTTCAATTACTGGCAAAGTCAGGACAAATCCCCACGCCTTTTCCTTTGTCAAGAATGTATAAAGGCATCCTTCCACTAATAGGAAACATTTATTCCTGCCTTGGCTTCTGTTTTAGCTGCTCATCTTTCTCTCTCCCATCCTGCAGCTGGGATGAAAGCAGCTCCATCAGCAGTGGGCTCAGTGATGCCTCCGACAACCTCAGCTCAGAAGAGTTCAATGCCAGCTCCTCACTCAACTCCCTCCCATCTACTCCCACTGCCTCCCGCAGGAACTCTACAATAGTGGTATGTGGGTTTGCAAACACCTGGGCCACCATCTCGTGATGAGCCCAACTGGGCAGTGCCTGGGTTTGCACGCCCAGTCACACCCACTTCATGGAAGTGGTTCCCATTGACCAAGTTCTTGTAGAGCTGGCCAAAAAACAAAACAAAACAAAACAAAAGTAAGTCTTCCTAGCAGTCCCCTAAAACATTAGACGTTGTCACAGTGCCTATATTTTGGGCTCACATGTGTCTAGAGTGAAACATGTAAGAGCTATTCCAAGCTTGCTAGGCTTGGTGGTGCACACCTGTAATCTTAGCAACTGAGGCAGGAGGATCTCAAGTTCAAGGCCAGTCTCAGCAACTTAGCAAAACCCTGTCTCAAAATCAAACAAACAAACAAAAAATTAAGGGCTTGGGATATAGCTCAGTGGTAGAACACCCTTGGAGTCAATCCCCAGTGCTAAAACAGGAAAGAAAAAAAATTTAGCTAATCCAAGTGGAAAAGAAAAAGATTCCCAGAGATAGATCTGATATCCTCTCTCCAGACCCTAAGGATACAGTAGGAGCCCTGGGTTGCCTAGGCACTCTGGGAAGAGCAGGGCCACCTAATAACCAAATAAATCCCCTCAGCTAACCATTCCCCAACCCCATGGGAATGTCTCCTCTTCTCTTCTTTAGCTGCGCACAGACTCAGAGAAGCGCTCTCTGGCAGAAAGTGGGCTGAGTTGGTTTAGTGAATCAGAAGAGAAGGCCCCCAAAAAGCTGGAGTACGACAGCGGTAGCCTAAAGATGGAACCTGGGACTTCTAAGTGGCGGAGAGAACGGCCTGAGAGCTGTGATGATTCTTCCAAGGGCGGAGAACTCAAAAAACCCATCAGTCTGGGACATCCTGGTTCCTTGAAGAAGGGCAAGACCCCACCAGTGGCTGTCACTTCCCCCATCACTCATACAGCCCAGAGTGCCCTCAAAGTTGCAGGTAAGTCTGGAATAAAGGAAGGGAAAGAGTGAGGATCTGTTTCTTTGGTTGTCCCTCTGAATGGTTGGTTGTCCCTCTGAATGGCCATTAACCCATAGAATGATAGCAAACATTTGCATAATGCTTTAACATCCACACATCTGATCTTCCGGACGGTCCTCGGAGTGAGGAGGGGTAGGTATAACTCTCACACAATGAATAAGTAGCAGAGGAGGAACAGTGTGTTATGTTCAGAGACTAGTTTGACCTCCTTCAAACACTTCCCATTTGTTTCTTTCCTCTCCTTTTCCCGCGTAGGGAAAGAAAAAGATTTCTGAGGTCCTGGTCAGTGTCAGCTACTCTCACCTCATTTCCTTCCCTCTCACAGGCAAACCCGAAGGCAAAGCTACAGACAAGGGTAAGCTTGCTGTAAAGAATACCGGGCTGCAGCGCTCCTCTTCTGATGCTGGTCGGGATCGCCTAAGTGATGCTAAGAAGCCCCCCTCGGGCATTGCTCGCCCCTCCACCTCGGGATCCTTTGGCTACAAGAAACCCCCTCCTGCCACAGGCACGGCCACGGTCATGCAGACTGGTGGCTCAGCCACTCTCAGCAAGATCCAGAAGTCCTCAGGCATCCCCGTCAAGCCAGTGAATGGGAGAAAAACTAGCTTAGATGTGTCCAATAGCGCAGAGCCTGGATTCCTGGCTCCCGGAGCCCGTTCCAACATCCAGTACCGCAGCCTGCCCCGGCCAGCCAAGTCCAGTTCCATGAGTGTGACAGGTGGGCGGGGTGGACCTCGCCCTGTGAGCAGCAGCATTGACCCCAGTGTCCTCAGCACCAAGCAAGGAGGCCTTACGCCCACCAGACTGAAGGAGCCTTCCAAGGTTGCCAGTGGGCGGACCACTCCAGCTCCTGTCAATCAGACAGACCGGGAAAAGGAAAAGGCCAAAGCCAAAGCAGTGGCCTTGGACTCAGACAACATCTCCTTAAAGAGCATTGGCTCCCCAGAGAGCACTCCCAAGAACCAAGCAAGCCACCTGCCAGCCACCAAATTAGCAGAGCTACCACCAACCCCTCTCAGGTACCCAAACTGGGTATTTCCTCCTTGTCTATTTGCTCGGTCATTCTTTTGCATATTCTGGTCCTCTTTAGACTAGGAGTGCCATGTCCTGTCCACTTTGATCTCTAGGCCTTTGCATGGGTCTTTTTAAAATCTCCTCTGGCTTCCCCTGTAGGCCAAGTTCTTTTCCCTCTTTCAAAATTGTATTCAGGAGCTGGGCGCCGTTGTGCACCCCTGTAATCCCAGCGACTCTGGAGGCTCAGGCAGGAGGATCTTGAGTTCAAAGCCAGCCTCAGCAACTTAGCAAGGCATTTAGCAACTCAGCAAGACCATGTCTCTAAATAAAATACAAAAAAGGGCTGGGGATATGGCTCAATGTTTAAGCACCCCTGGGTTCAATCCCTAGTACAAAAAAAAAAAAACAAGTATTCAAAACTTACTCTTTATTCTATTTTCTTATCAATGCCTAACCTGTTTTCACAACACTTGTACAGGTGGTCTTTCAATGTTAATTTGCACACATATACCCATTTGCATATAACTTCACCTGTGTTTCCCATGGGCATGTATTGCCCCCCTATTAAGACTGCAGGTGCCTTCAGTCAGGTGTCGGATTTCCTTCCAACTGGTTGCTCAACAGCATTAGAATCAGCTGCTGTACTTAGCGAATGGCCAGAAAACAAGGAAACTAAAGAATGATTGCCTCTTGCTCTGTAATTCTGTTATCTTAAATATTTTATTTTATCTTCACTTCTCTCAGGGCCACAGCTAAGAGCTTTGTCAAGCCTCCTTCACTAGCCAATCTAGACAAGGTCAACTCCAACAGTCTGGATCTACCATCGTCCAGTGACAGCCACACTCCAAAGGTCCCAGATCTGCATGCTACAAGCTCAGCAACTGGGGGCCCTCTCCCTTCTTGCTTCACCCCCAGTCCAGCACCCATCCTCAATATTAACTCAGCCAGCTTCTCCCAGGGCCTAGAGCTGATGAGTGGTTTCAGTGTCCCAAAGGAGACCCGCATGTACCCCAAACTCTCAAGCCTGCACAGGAGCATGGAGTCCCTTCAGATGCCAATGAGCCTGCCCAGTGCCTTTCCCAGCAGTTCCCCCATCCCCACCCCTCCTGCGGCCCCTGCTGCCCCCACAGAGGAAGAGACCGAAGAGCTGACCTGGAGTGGAAGCCCCAGAGCTGGACAAGTGGACAGGTAGGTGGGTGGAGACGGAGCTGAGACTGAGCCCAGACCACTGGCAATACCATCCTATATTTGTTTGCCTCTGTGACTTTCAAAACTTTTTCACATATTTTAAGTGATTTTACATGCTTCAAACAACTCCATGAGATAGGTAGGATGCTTTTTTTTTTTTTCCTCATCTCATGAATGGAAAAACTGGTGCGCAGAAAGTTAAGTGACTTAGCCAAGATCTCATAATTGGTTAGACCCGTTCTCCGGAGCTTTTGCTTCCTAATCCACAATCATTCCTAATATATCACGTCCTTCTTTTTACCCGCAGTATCTTTTAAATAGCCAACCATACCCTAATTCCTAATTGGAGAAAAACATTCAACATTTCAGGTAAATTTCCCAAGTTTGCACCAAGAACTTGGCTGAGACTGTCTTCTTATTTTGTTTATAGAGGTAGTTTGATGCTCCGTGTCCTGAGTCTGCAGACCTCACCTCAAGCCTATGGTCCCACACTCTAGTTTCTAAGGCGGACTCACATACTTCTCTTTTTTTATCTCCACAGTAATCAGCGGGATCGGAATACCCTTCCCAAGAAAGGACTCAGGTAACCCTTAATTACAGCTTTTCCTCCCTATACTTGGTGCTCCTAGTATATATAAAAAATCCATATTTGACCTGTCCCAGGCCCTCTGCATGAATTTGGCCCTTTTATCCAAATCATTTGTATGTGGTCCCATATATGTGCCATCCAGCACCTGCTCACCATCATGTGAGTCAGCGTCTACAGCAGGTGGTCTTTGGTGATGGGGAGAAGGAGTTTGCATGGGAATCACATGTTCCTCTGTCTCCCTTATAATATCCCAGGGCTCCCCGAACTTCCTTTCTATAATTTTGCTTTCCTGCTCTGTGCCTCTGGGGCCACTTGGTTGGGCAAAGGGCAGGACATCTTTGGTCCTCTGCTGTTGTCACAGCACTGAGTTGTTCATTTGGATGGGGACTCCTGTGACCTGAGAGCCAACACATAGAATCATGGGGCTCTGCCCTGAGCTATAGGGGTGAAGTTCTAGTGCCTTCTCTGTCCTATCTGACTCTATTTCAGGAGCTCTGTGTAGAGTACCTGCTAGTGTTCTAACATCAGCTGAGGGGCGGGGGGAGGACGCTGAGTCACTTCCTTTTGCTCCCTCCTGGCAGCCCTGGATGCTCCCCTTTTCCTTGACCAACTTTCAGATCTCCTGGCTCCTAGCTCCCAGATATAGGTATTCTGGGAGATATTCCCCTAGATATTACCCACACCGACTATGCGTCTAGTATCACTTTGTGGTTGCTGAGTCTAAGTCCTTCTACTGCCTTCTACAGGTACCAGCTCCAGTCCCAGGAGGAGACCAAGGAGAGGCGGCATTCCCATACCATTGGTGGGCTGCCTGAATCCGATGACCAGTCAGAGCTGCCTTCTCCCCCTGCTCTCTCCATGTCCCTGAGTGCAAAAGGCCAGCTTACCAACATAGGTCAGTGTTTGCGGTCGCTCACTGTGGCATGGGATGAAGCAGGGGGTCACCCGGTAGGGTGAGGCAAGGCAGCTGGACTTGAGGTTTCATCTAGTATTCGACTCATGCTACATTGGTGGTTTCATGGTGCCTCAGTTTATCCACTCAAAATAAGATGGAAGGTGAAGTGTGCAAATCCTCAACTGAAAAGTTGCCCCTGGGCACAAGTTGTAGGGTCCTGTTAGTATCAGAGAGTCAGAACTATGGCATGGAAAAGCCATAAGCCAAAGCCCAGGAATCAAACCAGTGCAGTGCCAGGCATGTAGATCAGCCAGAAAGGATCTGTAACACCCAGGGCTGCCAGGGCCAGCCGCTGCAAGGGCAGTACTAAAATGTGAGGCTGGAGGGGAGGAAGAGGGAAAAGTAGTGGATGGAGGAGAGTGGAATCTGCATCCAAACCCAGAAAAATTCAGATTCCCCAGCTGCCTGGCTGAGGGCAAGCCCTCCTCGCCCTGAAGGCAGAGCTGACTAAAACATATCCTGGACACACCCTTTCTAGATCCTGAGAAGCAAGGAAAGCTGAGATAGAAGGAAGTGGCCGGATGACTCAGAAAGCAGGGAGGGGAAGAAGCCTGGGGTGGCGAGGGCCCGGCCCAGCCCTGGTTCTTAGAAGACTGGGCCAGGCTTGGCCTACTAGGAACCCTTTCAAACAGTGCCCGGGATGGGCCTGTTGTTTGCTTGCTGTCTCTCTCTAAACCCATGTCTTCTTTCAGCTGAGTGAAGGGAAGGAGTTAATGTAAGACAAGGACCTGTGACTTGCCATACAGTGACGGTGGGGAATTTGAGGAAAGACTAGGAATTGGGATCATGTTTGCCTTAAGGGTCTTCTGGCCTCTGAAGGGCTCTTAAAGGAGGATGGGGCCAGCTTGTTTTCCATGTCCGTTGAGGATAAAACAAGAGGAAAGGTGTTCCTGCTGCAGAATGAGGGCCTGGGCTAAGTAGGACTCGCCTTATGGATTCAAAAGCGCCAAGAGAGAGGCATGAGATCTGCACAGGTCTTTACAGACAGGCGCACTATCCACCGGCCTGTGGAGGGAGTTCCATGAAGGTGTGAACCCCAAAAGGCTGTAGTCCCAGCAAGGGGCAAATGGATGGGGTCAGGTTCTGCAGGTGAGCAGGAGCCAGCAGATTATTCAAAGCAAGTTCAAACCTCAAAGCAGATTCCAAGCCCTACTGACACATCCACCTGCTCTGTCTGTCCGACATGAAAGCCAGCCAGTGCTGGGCAGAGGTGGCCCTAATTTTTGATGCCTTAGAACTGACTTAGAGTGACACTGCTTTGTTGAGAGACATGTCCTTCCTTAATGCTGAGCCCATTGGATCCGCAGCCTGACCCCCGCATCACTTGGATCTGAGTCGTGGTGTGAATTCTCGGTCCTTCCAGGTTGTGTTGTAGAGGACGAAACATCCCATTTTCATGGTCACATCCCAGCGATGTGAAGGTTTCCAATAAGCTGCCAGGCCCCTTCAAAAGCAATGACGCCGAGGCAGGCAGGCTTGAAGGAATATCCATTTTATTCCAGACAGCAGGGTCCTTCTCCATTAGGGCTCGCCCTCTGCACACGCCCCCGGCCCACCTGCCCCCTCCTCTCCCACCCTCTCCCCGTTGCCTCTCATGCTCCTGGTGCTCCATCCCCCAAGGGACAAGAGAGCTGATGACCCTGCCTCTTCTCCTGCCTCCCCCTCCCTCTCCTGTCCCCCTTCCCTCTGTCCTTCCAGTGAGTCCCACGGCGGCCACCACGCCAAGAATCACCCGCTCCAACAGCATCCCCACCCACGAAGCGGCCTTCGAGCTGTACAGCGGCTCCCAAATGGGGAGCACCCTGTCCCTGGCCGAGAGACCCAAGGGAATGATTCGGTCAGGATCCTTCCGAGACCCCACGGATGATGGTGAGACTTCATGCCAGCGCGGTTCACGCTCATTCCAGCTCTGCTGGGTCCCCTCACCCACCACCACCTCCACTGCCACCACTGCCACCACCACACACACGTATATGATCCACAGGACATCGACTTGGGCCATTTCAGTTCTTTCTTCCCATACCTTTGAAGGGTCTGGGGGCCCAGAAACCCTGGGTGGCACCATCTAGCACTGGGACTTTGGGATGGAGCTACTCTCTTGAGGGTCGGGGGAGGAAAATCAAGAGTGGAAAGGGTTAAGGCTATCTCTCAGGGTGCTCTGAAAACCAGAGCTTCCGTCCTCCTCATTCTGCTAGTGGTCTTTCCTCCTCACAGTCTCTCGGAGTATTAGAAAAGACACAGGGATACAATGGTAGCTCTTAAAACGCTTACAAGGAATTAGACATCTCATTCCTGATTTCAGAATATTCCAGAGATTAGCTGCGGGGAGGGGAAGGGGCACCTGGTGGATGACGGTGATCTGGGTGTTAAGGTGGACCAGAGGCTGGAGCCGGGGCCTTGTGTACGTTGGACCCCCATTGCTCTTGGGGTGCTTAGGTCACAGGGGATTGCTTGCAGATATGCTTTGGTTCTCACAGCAGGCTCTATTGAATAATCAGGACCAGTGTCCCACCTAAATATCTGTTTCATCTGAGTGTCACCCAGGCTCCCCCAGTGTCCCCCCGTGATAAGAAGAGGAGGCACAGGCCGAATTGCAGAATCTGTTCTGAGCAGCTCTGATGGGAAACACCCCCCTTCTGCAGCTAAAGCTCTTTCCTGGCTGGGAAGAAGAGATAACGACAACCCACAGGAATCTCATTTCCTTCTCTCTGAAACCCTGCGCCCCTTGCAGCAGGCTGAGCAAGGGACCACCATGGCTGGGTTGCAGAGAAGGTAGATGAGAGAGGACGCCATCTCTACTCAGGACTGTGTCTCCCTGGACACCTGCCTACCTTGGGCTCTTGGGATGCCGACTGAGTTTCCTGCTCTGTTCCTTCCGTCTGCTCCAGATGCCCTCCAGAATCAGTATCCACCCTCCTGTCTTAGGGCTCTTCCCAGAAACCCCTGTTCCTGGAACCCCCTGTTAACCCCTCATGTTCTCTTTCTCTTTCAGTTCACGGCTCGGTGCTGTCCCTGGCCTCCAGTGCCTCCTCCACATACTCCTCAGTAAGAGCAATAACTTTCCTTCCTCGCTCACTGCTGTCCCTACCAGCCCATGCTTCCTGAAAGCTCCTTCAGTTGGGCCACTGTGGGGAGCAGCGGGGAGCACTACTATCTCTTCATTACCCCTGATGGATCTTGGGTGGGGATGGGGAAATGTGCCTACAGCTTGGAGCTCTCACCTGGGCACCTCAGGTCCTCACCTTTGATGCTTTCTGTTCCCCTTGAAGACTCTCCTTGTTATAGAGCCCTTTTCTCCCCCTGAAAAAATGGAAAACATTTATAGCAAGGCAAGCTGGGTAGGTTTCATTAGGCTCTAAGACCCCCAACAATGTATAGAATTGACCAAATGTTTCTTGTGGGGCATCTCCCAGAGCATTTGGCTTTTCGGTGTTCTTTGATTCTCTGTTTTGTTGTGTCCCTATTTCTTCACTCCTCAGGTTGCTAAGCAGAAAGGGTTACCTTTCAGCACGACCAAAATTTCGTTTCCTAACCTTCTCAGCAGTGACAAAGTTGGCTGGAGTTGACTGCCCGAGAAGTCTTTTATTTAAACCCTAGCATAGATCTGAGCTGAGACCTCAGGAGCCAGGGCCAAGGAACAAGAGATCCCACCTCTTTGAACCTCTGAATCCCGCTTCTTCAAGTCTTTGCCCTGCCACTCACTGGGGCCTGGCTTCTTCACCCCTGTAGTAACACCTGCTCTCTCTCTTTCTCTCCCTCTGTGCTCCCTTCTTCAGGCTGAGGAGAGGATGCAGTCTGAGGTAGGGTACAAAGCCTTGGTCTCTGCTTGTTAACACCACTGCGCTCATTTTCCTTCCAAGTACCCTGTTTCTTCTGCCACCAGTAGTTTGTGTTTTCTCTTCTTTCACAGCAAATCCGGAAGCTTCGTAGAGAACTGGAATCATCCCAGGAAAAAGTGGCCACCCTGACATCTCAGCTTTCTGCCAATGTGAGTGCCTGGAATAGGGAAAGACCTGGGCAGTTATTTTGGCCAAAGTTAGATAAGATCAACCAAGGGAGGAAAATTAGCTGAGAAGCGTGCCCTGGGCTAGACTGCAGGGAGGGGTGTTCCCACAACCCTACAGTGGAGAACCTGAGGATTGTCCTTCACCTTCTTTAAGTCTGTTTTTATAAAAATTTATTTTTCCCCCACCCTAATGAGTAGGTGTGGATACACTGGTGTCTGGTAGACTTTTATCTTTCTCTTGGAGAAAGATAAGAGGAGTACCAGTGGTCCTGCAGGGGATGGAAACAATCTCGCCATTAGCCATGAACTAATGTTATGAATTATAATTATGGAGCCCCGAGAATCCTTCCCTGGATGTGTTCATGTGTTTGTTCATGCCACGTAACTGGGCAGGCATAGAACTGGTCATTAGAATTCAGTCTGGGGACCACCACACTATTCGAAGCCTAATTCTAGGCAGAATTTGGGGGGGGGGGGCGGGGGGAGGGCTCAGTGCACAGATCAGACCCAAAGCTTTGCGCGCACACTGGACTCGTGCTCCACCTCTGAGCTATTTCCCTAGCCTCTCATTCCCATTATCCTTCACTCACATCTGCCCTGCTAGCAATCTCCTTGGCAGTTTGAGCTTTTAGTTGGCAATAGTATTCTTTGTTTCTGCTCTCAGTACACCCACTTATAGTGAGTTTCTTCCTTGTAGGCCTTAGTTTTTCTACTCTGTGAGATGGGGAGAAAAGACGCCACTTCATCTAACTAGGTTGTTGTAGTTCCTCCCCTGTGACCACGTTGCAAACAGAGAACATAAGAGCCATTTTCCCCCAAAGCTATAAACAACAGCTGAGCCGGATCTGCAGGAGCGTTCCAAGTGTTTGCACAAAAGTAACCATGTCTGCAATTTCCGCAGTAGTTTCTGGTTTTCTCTCTTCCCATCCTCTCTGGGGAACCCAGCTGTTGGGCCTAGGTCTGTTCTTTGGAATCAGGTAGGATCTTCACCAAGATTTTCCATGTTTCCAAATTATTGCAATAGCATAGCTCCCTCACCACATTGGTTATTGTCTTTATTCTTTTCCCAAATCCCCAGTTTATAAGTTGCACACTTACCAGTTTGTTTGAAGCTCATATCAAGCACTTTTTCCCACTCTTGAGGACCCAAAAGAATTATGACAGACAAAGCCAGACATGATAGTGAATGCCCGTAATCCCAATGACTCAGAAGGCTGAGGCAGGATGATTGCAAGTTCAAGTCCAGTCTGGCAATCAAGCGAGACCCTGTCTCAAAAAAAAAAAAAAAAAAAGAATCATAACACAATCATGAACCAACTTTTCTCTCCTACATGCCACACCCATCAAGGCCAGTGGCCTGGGTCACATCCTGCACACCCCAGGAAATTCATGTCTGGGAGATGCTGGGGGAGAGGCACCTGGGAGGCAGAGAACATTATGTCTCATTCATTTATACTGCAGTCTGTCAGCCATCGTGTTGTCAAGACTGGGCTATAGCCAAGAAAATGAATTTAGAGGGTGATTTTTCTTAGAACAGGAAGTTCCATTTGGCTAAAAGAGAGAACAATCTAAACACCCAGACACGGTGAGTTCTGAATCTTAGATTTTTGCTGAAGCTCAGAGCCCTGCCCTCAAGCAGGAGATGTGATGGCAGGATTCTGGAAAGGTCCCACATCTGGGATGCCCTGATGCTAAATCAGACACTGTCATGTTGAATAGAACTTCCAAGACACTGAAGCTGGAGGACTCCCCCTGAATTGGAAGGAGTGCAGGCTCCCAATGCTAACCTCATGATAGCACCATCGTTTAACCTTGAGCTTCTCAGGCACCTTAGCTCTTGACTGGGATTTAGGGTAGGGGAGGAAATGAAGGACATGGGAGGGAAGGCAAGTCCCCCAGATGAGGAGAGGCCAGCACAGAAAAGCACACAATAGGCCAGGGCTTCTGCAGGGCTCATGAGTAGATTTTCTGGGATCTCAGACATGTGCCAGGATATAGAGAAGCAAATAAGACCTAAGGCCCAGAAGACAGAAGAGGTGGGGGCATTTGCTTAGGTCATGACATACATCAAGCCCAGGCCTTGACAAATTCACTATAGAAGTGGAAGATGAGGCTCAGAAGGGACCAAAGTGATCACCTCCAGTCATGGTCCAGTCATGGTTTCAAGGACACTGAGTGAAAACAGAAGGGAGAATTATAAACCAACAGAAAGCAGTGGGTATCCCAGACATATTAGAGATCTGGGATAAAAGTCCTGCCCAGAATAAGTTCATCACTTCCTGCTAGGGTCACCAGCTGGCTCAGATGCCCTCACTGAAAGCTCTCTCCCCATCCTCCAGAGTTTCCCGGTTTTGTCCCATACCTCCTTCCCTTCCCTTTCCCATACATCTTGCTCCAGCTGGGCAGGGAGAGTTCAAACCATGCTCCACTGTGGCCTGGGCGCCACTCTGCACCTTCCTCAGCTGGCCCTCCTGTATTCTACACTCCTCTTGAAGCAGACCTGACACCTAGTGGCCAGATGGTGTAATGCCCCTGGAAGTTTCTTGCTACTTCCCTCTAGCCCTGCAAAGTGGAGTCAGAAGAAACCAGAAACAAGGCGCAAAATAAGAACAGGTTAAGAAGCAGAGATGAAAGATATGCACCATACAGATTCTCCTGGGAGGTTACCCCTCCCTTGGGGGCCAGACCACTATTTAAACCAAAATAAGACCTACCCCAGAGAATATGACCCTCGTGTCAAGCCTGCCACCCACATGTCACATAGAGCAGAGGAACCATCCCATCCCTGGTAGGCACCAGGTACCAGATCCCTACTCTACCCTCCTGCGGTCCCCAATGTTCAAGAGGCTGGACCTGCCGGAGAATCGCTGTATCTCCATCTTGTCTGCTCAGGGAAGTCAATATTTTTAAATCCTCAAGAATTTTGTTGGCCTTGGTCACCTCTGATACACAGAAAATCAGTTAAAACTGCTTTCCATGTCAGTGTGTCCCTCTACTGGGACTTTGCAATGTAAGATCCCCTGATGTGTTTGTTTCAGGCTAATCTAGTGGCCGCTTTCGAGCAGAGCCTTGTGAGTATGACATCCCGCCTGCGACACCTGGCAGAGACAGCAGAGGAGAAGGTGAGAGGCCTAGGTGGGGAGGCCAGCTTCCCCTCCCCCACAATCACCAGTTTCTACCTCCCTGACCATGGCCCAGCACTCTCCAGCTGCCCCTTGGTACCCTGTCAGCATCTTCCTTGCCCCAATTCCCTGCCCTTTTCTATCATGTCAGGGAGAATTCCAGGGCCTAGCCCATTGCCTGGCTCATTGTAAGTGCTCCTACTAAGCCCAACTAATGACCATTTTCATTCTTTCTTAGGACACTGAGCTGCTGGATTTGCGAGAAACCATAGACTTTCTGAAGAAAAAGAACTCTGAGGCTCAGGCAGTCATTCAGGGAGCCCTGAATGCCTCAGAAACCACACCCAAAGGTAGGGGGTCCAACCACAGATTGAGGGAGAACAGGGAAGGGGGGAAAGAAGATGAATGCAGGTTTTTGTTTTTGTTTTATTTTGCAGTCCTGGAGATGGGACCCAGGGCCTATTGCATGCTAGGCAAGTGCTCTAACACTGAGCTACACCCTGTGTCCAATTGCAGGTTTTTATGTGGGCCCACAATGGTCAGCTCCCATATCAAATTTCTAGGAGAACCAGGCATGATGCTGTACACCTATAATCCCAATTTTGACGAAGGAGGCTGAGGCAGGAGGATTGCAAGTTCAAGGCCATCCTCATCAGCTTAGCAAGATACTGCCTCAAGATAAAAAAATAAAAAGGATTGGGGTTGTAGCTCAGTGGAAAGGTGCCCTTGGCTTCACTCCCCACTCTCCCCGCCCTGCAATTTTTTCTGTACGGTGATGTCCCTTAAGTGCCCTTCAGTGGGGTATCTGTACTAATCAATGAGAAGTGCCAGGGAACTGATCCCCATCCTAGGGGATGGGGGCAAGTAGAGGAAACCTCTAATCTCCATGAGTGCCCTCCTCAACCTTCAATTTCTTGGCTTATTTTTTAATCAGTTTGTTTTATTGCTGAGCTTTTAAAGTTCATATATTCTGGGCACTAGACCCTTAACAGATAATGATTCGCAAATATTTTCCCTCGTTCTGTGTGTTGTCTTTTCACTTTCTTCAAAATATCTTTTGCAGAACAAAGGTTTTCCATTTTGATGAAGTTCGTCTATTTTTTTTTCTTCAGCTATGTGTGCTTTAGGTGTTGTATCTAAGAAACTATTCCCCCATCCACGGGAGAAGGAGGAAACAGGAATAAATCTAAGTGGTCCAAATCCAAGGTCACAAAGATTTATTCCCATGTTTCCCTCTATAAGTTTTTATAATATTAGCTTTTAAATTAGGTCTTTGATCCATTTAGAATAATATTTAATAAAAGATTGATAGATAGAGGGTCCAGCGCCATTCTTTTACATGTGAATATCCAGTTGTCCTAGCAATATTTCTTTAAAAGATTATTATTTTTTCCCTCATTAAATTGTCTTGGTATCTTTAGATAATCAATTGGCCAAAAATTTAAGTGTTAATTTCTGGACTCGGTTCTATTCCATTGATCTTTAATGCCTATCCTTAGCCAGTACTGTACTGTGGGCCCACAAGGGTCAATTACTGTATCAATTACTGTGGCTTTGTAGAAAGTTTTGAAATTAGGAAATGGAAGTTCTCTGACTTAGTGCCTCTTCATTATTGCTTTGGCTACTCTGTGCCTTTTGCATTTCCCTGTGAATTTTAAGATTGGTTTGTCAATCTCTGTTTAAAAAAAAAAAATTGGTGAGATTTTGATAGGGATTGTGTTCAATCTGTGTATCCATTTGGAGAGTATTGCCATTGTAAGAATATCAAAGGGCCATGCACAAGGCTCTGGGTTCCATCCTGAGCAACACACACACACACACACACACACACACACATACACACACACACACACAGAATGTCAAATCTTTCCATCCGTGAACTTGGCGTGCCTTCCCACTTATTTAGTTTTCCAGTTCTTTCAGTGATATTTTGCAGTTTTATTGTAAAAGTCTTGTATTTCTTTTGTTAAACTTATTTTTATGCTGTTATAGGATTGTTTTCTTAATTTTCTTTTTGGGTTATTCATGACTAGTGCATAGGAATACAACTAATTTTTTTATAATGTATTGATCTTATATCCTACAAACTTGCTGAGCTCGTTTGTTAGCTCAATATTTACAACCTTTTCTCTCTCTTTTTTAAAAAATATTTCTTTTAGTCATAGTTGGACACAATACCTTTATTTATTTGTTTTTATGTGGTGCTGAGGATTGAACCCAGTGCCTCACACATGCTAGGCAAGCGCTCTACCACTGAGCCACAACTCCAGCCCCATAATCTCTTCTTAATGTGTGTTTCTACCAATATTATTCTCCTGAGTAACAGACCTCTGTTTCCAACCATTTTTGGACGTTTCCATTTAGTTGACTTCATAGGTTTTCTCTAACTTAACATTTCCAGAATTAGAAGTCATCCCCTCCACCCCACTTGTAAGTACACAAGCCAACTCTTTCCCCCCCCCCTACAGTTCTGGCCACCCCACGTCTTATCATCTGCCTGGTCACCCAAGCCTCAAATGGGGAATCATGCTTGACTCCTCAAAACTTCCCTCTGTACAGCAAGTTAGTTCTAACTCCCCCGTGTAGATCTCAATTGTATTCTTCCTCTGTATTGTCACTCTCCTAGCTCCAATTTTCATTCTTATTCTCCTTGGTCATTGCAGTAATTCCCTAACTGTTCTTTTTTTGGTCTGGGCCTTCCTTTACACTACCCTAAGAGTAATTCAGTTAAGACCAGAACACATTTATTTGAATATGAACTAGATATTAGGCGAAAAGAAATATTGTTAATTTTCTTTGGTGTGATAAAGAAATTGTGGGGGAATGTCTTATTCTTAGAAGATGTGTCCTGAAGCCAGGCATAGTGATGCTCACCTGTAATCACAGTAGTTTGGGAGTCTGGCCAGTTTGAGGCCAGCCTCACCAACTTATTGAGGCCCTATCTCAAAATAAAAAATAAAAAGGGCTAGGGATGTGGCTCAGTGGTTAAGCACCCAGGGATTCACTCCCTGGAAAAAAAGAAGATGCATTCTGAAGAATTTGTGGTTAAATATCATGTTGTCAGCAACTTATTTTCAAATTGTTCAAGAGTGGGTTGGGGGGGCAAATAAAATAAAATATAACATTTGTTGAAGTGGGTGGAGGGCATATGGGTGTCCATTGTACTATGTTTTGAGTTTTTTCTCTTTGTTTGGAATATTTTAAAGAACCAAGTTAAAAGGAGGAAAGAATAGCTGGGTACAGTGATGCACTCCTACAATCCCAGTGACTCTGGAGGCTGAGGCAAGAGGATCATAGATTTAAGACCAGCAGCCTCAGCAATTTAGCAAGGCCCCAAGCAATTTAGTAAGACCCTGTCTCAAAATAAAAAAGGACTGGGAATGTAACTCAGTAGAACTCTATGCTAAAGGTTTGGAATGCATCTCCCCAGGTTTTTTTTTTTGTTGTTGTTGTTTTTGTTTTTTTGGTATTAGGGATTGAACCAAAGGATGCTGTGCCACTGAGCCACATCCCAAATCCTTTTTTATTTTTCAATTCTGAGACAGGTTCTAATTTGTTTAGGGCCTCAAAAAGTTGCTGAGGCTGGCCTTGAACTTGCAATCCTTCTGCTTTAGCTTCCCAGGTCTGAGATTCTAGGCATGCACCACCATAGCTGGCTCACCTCTTGATTTTAAATAAAGTTTTAGTGACACACAGTCACAATCATTAATTTACATATCATCTACAACTGTTTTAAAGCCACAGCAGCAGAATTGAGTAGTGGAGACAGATCCCATGGCCACAAAGCCTAAGATATTTACTGTATGGCCCTTTGCAATAAAAGTTTGCCAGCCGCAATGGTGAAATAAAAAATAAATAATAATAAATTTTGAGAACTTTTACCTTTAGTGTTTTTTTATATATATTGAAACATGATTGACACTCCATAAATGTTTGTTGAACAAGTAATTTTAAAAATGAACAATGTAACCTGGCACAGTAGCCGCATGCCTTTAATCCCAGAGGCTCAGGAGGTTGAGATAGGAGAATCGCAAGTTCAGAGCCAGCCTCAGCAAAAGCAAGGTGCTAAGCAACTCTCCAAATAAAATACAAAATAGGGCTGGGGATATGGCTCAGTGGTTGGTACCAAAAAAAAAAGAACAATGTGTACCTGAGAGTTAGTTGATTCCCTTCCCCTCTTATCTTCTGTAGCTAGATTTGCCTTAAGTCTCCTATCTTCTCTAAATCTACCTCTGTGATCCTCCTGTTTGTACTTGGCCCCTAGAACTACGGATCAAGAGACAGAACTCCTCAGATAGCATCTCAAGCCTCAACAGCATCACCAGCCATTCCAGCATTGGCAGTGGCAAGGACGCTGATGCGAAAAAGAAGAAGAAAAAGAGTTGGGTAGGTAGAGGTTTGGGGGCGGAACTACATAGAATCATGGTGGACCACCTCCACCTCAGTGTAGGGATCCGATCCTTCCAGGATTAACCAAGAGGTGGCCCTTCTAGTAAAATCCTCAGTCAGATATCCGCTCAGAGCAAGGTCTGCAAAATTGTCCCTCCCTGCCCCCATTCCCTACTTGTCCCAAAGCTCTCCCTGCGATCTTGATACACACCTGCTTTCCTGCAGCTCTCCCTACTTGTTAGGTCAGATGCATTAGACTCCAGAAGGAAGCAGAGAAAATACCCAGAAGGAAATGAATTACCATTTCTTTCCACCAACCCCCCACTACCTTATTCACTATTAAAAAAAAGATTTTTATAAACAAAGCAATTAATTCTAGATGCTTCGGGAGGTCACATCTTCCATTTGAGAGAGGTATTTGTGGAGCTTTTCTCGTTACTTTGAAAGTACTCTCGCTATTCCATATGGCTAGTACAGAGGCAGGGTTTGGTTTTGTTTTTTTAATATGTGTGCATCCTCTTCCCCAATACCCTTAATTGACCTTGGATGACCTTCCTGAGATTCTTTAGTCAGGTCTATACCATTTTTAGCTTCCCCAGCTCACTGTGGAAGGGAAAGCACCCTGGATGGAGGCATCTGTCCTCTGTCCCCTATTCAGGACAAGTAGCCCACAGACCTTTAGGTAGTCCAGATAGGAGCCGGCCGTGTGCAATGAGTGATTAAGTGTTGCTTCTTTTTTTTTTTTCCCCCTTTCAAAATGCTGACTTCAAATCCCTATTTTTTTCCAGGTCTATGAGGTAAGAGACCCGGTTCCTCTCCCCTTATTTTCTCTTTCCCTCTGCCATACCTTCCCTGTTTCCAGAGCAACTCTCTCCCCATGAAAATAAAAATGGCCACTCATAACACTAACCGTAACAACCGCCCTGGAGTTCCCGACTCACTCCACTGCATGGTCCATCCACAGCTGCCCCGTGTGAGGACAGAGGAGCGGTCTGGTCGTGGGTCAAATGGGAAAGTCAGACAAAATCCAAATCTGTTCCCTACTGCCTTCCCTTGTTACAAAATTGGACTATTCTAAAAAGAAGTCAAGTTGAGCCCACCCTGTTCAGAACATTAGCCATCTAATTTTATTGACTTATTTAGAGACAAGGTCCTGCTAAGTTGTCCAGCCTGGCCTCGGATTTACAGTCCTCCCATCTCAGCCTCCCAAGGAGCTGGGATCACAGGTGTGCACATCACCCAGCAGAGCCTTTTTTGGTTTTGCTCCATTAAACCTAGAAGCCCAAAATAAAAGAATTACTGAATGATGGTTATCATCACATAATTTCCAGAGTTCAATTGGGGTCTAACCTGGAGATTTAGCTCTAGAGTAAGATAATTCAGAGAAGGTGCCAGTCTAGGGTACACTTAAGTCACCTTATAGCCTAAAACCTTCTAAGCATTCACAGAGTTTCCAAAGACATTTCAGGGATTAGAGTATATCTAAGATATATAGAAAGTGAACTCAAAATGCTGGTTCCAATTCAGATATCGAGATTCACTCTAACCCTGTTCCAACTTCATACTAGGTGTTGTGGCAGATATGAAGAATTGGATCCAGTATCTCAGTCATGAAGGAGACTGCAATATTGCTGGAGACACACACACAAAAGTATTGTACATAGAAAATGTGTAACAGTCCAGTGGCCAAAACGCTTATTCAGGCAATAAGTGCTAACACAGCTCAGATGAGAGACTGGGGTCACAGCGGGCAGGCAGACATCGCAGAGGCGGCCAAAGTCAAACTGAGGTGGGGCTGTGGTGGTGAGGAACACGTTGGCATGCTTTGCACATGGACACTGTCTGCTCAGAAGGGAAGCAGGGGGCAAGAAAAAGTCCAGTGCAGCCAAGGCCCTGACTGGGTAAGACAGAGCACAGGTGGGAAGGCCTGATTTTAAATCTGATTCTTTAGGTTAGCCTTTCTTGAAGTGTGTTCCATAGGTCACCTATCCATTGGGACGCTCCTTAAAAAGTGACACTATCATTAAACAAATTTGAGAAGCACTACATCTTCTGCAGGACACATCTGCAGAGGAGAAGCTCTGAGATATCCAGTAAAGAATCTTCTTTCTTCATAATCCATTGTTTCCTGAACTCATTTAACCATGGAACCACATAACACTAAACATCCCCTAATAGTTCTGGCTTTTGGAATACTGAATGACACATAGACCACTGTTCTCACTTAGAATCTTTTTTTTTTTTTTTTTTTTTTTTTTTGTTAGTGGTGGGGGACTGGGGATTGAACCCAGGCATGCTTTACCACTGAGTCACATCTCCCGTGCCTTTTTATTTTTTATTTTGAGACAGGGTCTCCCTAAGTTGATTAGGGCCTCACTAAATTGCTGCACTAGCCTTGAACTTGTGATGCTCCTGCCTTTAAAGTTGCTGAGATTACAGACGTGCACCACCGCACCCTAATCTCACTTGGAATCTCAGATCTTAGATCTTAGATCTCAGAGGGCTTCTGTCCCAGACTGATTGGTTACAGAATTTCTTTCTACAAACACAGAGACACACAGAGCTTCCCTTAAGGCAGTGATGTGGAGAAGAGCTCACTAAATTGAAAATTAGCAAGCTTGAATTCTAGTCCCATGTCTTCCTTCAGTGATGCTGTGTCAAGCAAATCAACTCTGGCCTGATCAGCCTCGGGTCTTTATCTCCTCAGAGAACTAAGCTTTATGGTGCTTTTGAGCCCTGATTGCTCAATGATATTAAGTCCCTGGAACTATCCAGATGTGCATATATACTCTGTCACTCATCCTCACGCAGCCAGATTGGTCATCCTTTATGTCTTGCCTAGTAGAAATCCCAACACCACCCACCAGCCCCATCCTTCACCTAACAGACTTTGTGTCCCGGGAGAGACATTTAGAAAGGATATCCTCAAATTTTCCCTTCATCTTTCTCGCTGTCCCAAAGATCTGGTTTGCCTTTGTCCCCCATAGCCTTCGACCCCTCCTTTACTCTCTGTCTCTTGCTGCCATTCCGTGTCTGTGTCCCTGCGTGTGTGTGCATGCTGTATGGATGCATGTGAATGGGTGTGGGACAGGACCCTGGTTTGCATCTTCAGCTCACATCCCTAACACCCAAGCTCGTCAACACCGAGATTAAACAAGCTATGGTCTGATTGTAATGCCCCCAGTACCTAAGTACGTGCTGGGAAATAACCCTTATCCTAGGACTGCAAAATAGCAAAAAAAAAAAAAAAGTGCTTATGTCTGGTTGTTTTAACCATTCTGTGATATGCTGGGCACAAAAGTACTGAATGAAATTTAGTATACCACTGCCTTTTCTCCGTCTCCACAGAATCATGTTGTCAGTTTCTGATTGATTTCTAAAGAGATGAACAGGTTCAGGGCCGATAAGCCCAAATCAGAGGTGGCATCCTGAGACCCAAAATGAACTAGACTGTGCCGTAATTGGTCTGCTGGAGAAGGTGGGATTGGATTGTTGAGAGGTATACACCATGTGACTTCTGGGGACATCTCTCCATCCTCATCAGGGGCACAGTTCCCCCCATGGGAGAGAGAGGACTCAGGAAGTTTCCATAACCCATAACAATGGCAAGCTGAAAGATTCCACTCTTTTCCTCTGCCTCAGTTTCTGGCCACTCTTCTGTCCCTGTGCCATGAATCAAAGGAAGCCTCTAGGAACAGGCTTAATTACCACAAGTAAATTCCCTGCCTCCACAGCTCTCTGCCCCAGATGTCCCAAATCAGTCCCCCTCCCACATCCTTAGAGTGGATCCCTGACATCTCTCTTCCTGGATCTGCTCTTTTCTAGCTTCGAAGTTCCTTCAACAAAGCCTTCAGCATAAAAAAGGGACCCAAGTCAGCCTCCTCATACTCTGATATCGAGGAGATTGCCACACCAGACTCCTCGGCCCCCTCGTCACCCAAACTGCAACATGGCTCCACAGAGACAGCTTCGCCCTCCATCAAGTCCTCCAACTCATCCTCTGTGGGCATTGATGTCACCGAGTAAGTGCTCTCACCACCTGCCACTCAGCCTGGCACTGTGTGAACGGGCAGTGAGCCCAGAGACCCTGGACAAACAACGCCTAACTGCGGGCCTCTCTTTGGGCATAGAAGACCACAGAGGGACTCTTCCTCTCCTACTGATTGGGTTCCATGGGCAGGAGGAGACAAGGCTACTAGCCGCGCATGGCCCTACCCCGGTAACTAGTGCTTCCCCAGTAGCCTGGCTGACACATGCTTTCTTACAGGGCCCCTGCTCATTCAGCCCCCCACCCCAGGCTGTTCCACACCAACGAGGAGGAGGAGCCAGAAAAGAAGGAGGTATCCGAGTTGCGCTCGGAGCTGTGGGAAAAAGAGATGAAGCTCACAGACATCCGCTTGGAGGCCCTCAACTCTGCCCACCAGCTGGACCAACTTCGGGAGACCATGCACAACATGCAGGTCAGTGTCTGGGCCGAGGGCTACAGGAATGGGGAAGTCAAGGCCTGAGATCGTCCAACCCTGCCCCCCTTCCCTGTCTGTTCTTGCCGTAGTTGGAGGTGGACCTGCTGAAAGCAGAGAATGACCGGCTGAAGGTAGCCCCTGGCCCCTCCTCAGGCTCCACTCCAGGGCAGGTCCCTGGATCATCTACTCTGTCATCCCCTCGCCGCTCCCTGGGCCTCGCACTCACCCATTCCTTCAGCCCAAGTCTCACAGACACAGGTACCTGCTTGGGAGACGAGCCTGTAAGGGTGGAGAGAAGAACAGGGTTCATTCCACTGTTTCCATTCCGCTTGCTCCATGGCATTTTCCTTGGGCCAGGGAGGTAACAATGCCAAAATCAAGCAGATGCCCGTGTCAGGAGACATTAAGAGTTGTGTGTTTTTAGATCCTATTGTCTTTTCAGTTTGGGGCTCCAGTTTCTTCTTTGTGGCAAATAGTTATTTGGAAGCGATTATGACTAAAAAATTTAGGAAAGCCTGTGGTGCCCCCAAACCAATTAGTCCTTTTCAAACCCCACAGACCTGTCACCCATGGATGGCATCAGCACCTGTGGTCTAAAGGAGGAAGTGACCCTTCGAGTGGTAGTACGGATGCCCCCACAGCACATCATCAAAGGGGTAAGGAACTTCAGGAAGGGCCAGCGTAGGAACCCGCATAACACTGACGGTCCCCTGTTTTATGATGTACAAAAGTGACGTGCAGTCAGTGGAATCCATACTTTGAATTTTGAACTTCTCCTGGCCTAGCAGTATGCAATATGAAACTCTAATTGGGATATTGAACAGTGGCAGCAAACCACAGCTCTCAGTCAGCCACGTGATCACAGGGGAGATGACCCTCGCTTTACAGTGGACTGCATTGCTGAGCTATGTTCAGTAGTTTAGGGATATTAAACATCAGCTCAGGATATTTGCAATTCTTGATGAGTGTATCAGGATGTGACGTCATTATAAGTTGAAGAGCATCCGTTCCACCATACTGTTGTAAGAAATTCAGGGTTCCGAATGCTCCATACCAGAGTACTCAAATCCCCAAGCCTTCTAGGGTCTTCCTTTCTTAGAGTCATCTGCACTGAAGCTCACATGCTTCTACTTTGACCTTACAGGACTTGAAGCAGCAGGAATTCTTCTTGGGATGTAGCAAAGTCAGTGGAAAAGTTGACTGGAAGATGCTGGATGAAGCTGTTTTCCAAGTGTTCAAGGTAAAGGAATACATGTTCTCACCAGGGATGCTCATCCTGTCACGGGATATTGAGCCATTTATGCACTGGGACCCTGGGGACCTTGGATGCTCTATGGAGAAAGGGAACATAATAAGAGCATATGCCCTTCTCTTTCTCCACCTGCTTTTGTTTCCTCTAATATTTTCTCTTCCTTGTGGCTTTGTCAACTGCGTTGCATCTTTGCAGTGTCCCTCACCATCTCCTTCTTGTTCTCCCCTCTCTTCTCTCAGGACTATATTTCTAAAATGGACCCAGCCTCCACCCTGGGACTAAGCACTGAGTCGATTCACGGCTACAGCCTCAGCCATGTGAAACGAGTGTTGGATGCTGAACCCCCAGAGATGCCTCCTTGCCGTCGAGGTGTCAATAACATTTCGGTCTCCCTCAAAGGTCAGTCTTCATCTTTTGGGGTAAGATGGTGTGGCATCAAGTCAGGGAGGGGACCATCATGCATTTGTTCAGCAAGGATTTATCGAGAAGCTATAACTTGAAGGTGCTTGAGTAATGAGAGGTAGAAAAAGATAAATAAGATAAAGATAAGTTCTAACTTCTGTTCCCAGGAACATTTTTTAACCAAGCCTGGGCTTCTTGCTCTGCCCACTCAACTCCAGCTCAGAGTATGTCCCTAGAAACGAGGGCCAAGTTTTCAGAATTAGGGGCAAGGGGATTCCTATGGAACTGGGACACATGGCTCTGAGTGTCTTCAGTGGGCTTCTAGATAAAGAAAGGAAAGCTCTTTGGGGTCCCTTGCCCTCCTCAGGGCCACGTTCCAGACTCACGCTTTCCGTGGTGGGGTTCAGGTCTAAAGGAGAAGTGCGTGGACAGCCTGGTGTTTGAGACGCTGATCCCCAAACCGATGATGCAGCACTACATTAGCCTCCTGCTCAAGCACCGGCGCCTCGTGCTCTCAGGCCCCAGCGGCACTGGCAAGACCTACCTGACCAATCGCTTGGCTGAATACTTAGTGGAGCGCTCTGGCCGCGAGGTCACCGAGGGCATCGTCAGCACCTTCAACATGCACCAGCAGTCTTGCAAGGTGGCTGCCCCCAAGATCCCCTGCCAGCCTTCCTTCAGACCCCAGTCTCCCCAGGACCTTCCCTGGGTTCCTTTCTAGCCCCCTTTTCCTTCCGTCCCCACCTGCCATAATATTTTCCCTTTCTTCAGTATTCTTTTCCTTTCTTCCCTACCTCCTTTCTTTTCTGGCCTTCTCCCTCCCCTGCCCCCCCAATTTCTTTCCAGACTTTTGTCCTTAACTTCTTCCACCTCCACCTCTTCTTCTTTTGTCCATAGTTCTTTCTCCACACTTGGTCTAGTAAGCTGCCTTCCCTTTAGTTGATCATTGATGAAACTGACTCCTCGGCTCCACCTCACTCTCTGCCAACTCTGTTAGTTCCATCCCTTCTCTTATTTTCTTCCCTCTTCCTTCCTTTTCTGTATTCCTCTCTGACCTTGGGCTCTCTGGGAGGAATTATGCAGAGTTAAATATTATATATTGTGCCCCCCCTTCTCAGTGATGTCTTTTGTGCCCACTCTAATTCTTTGGAGTTGATTCAAATCTTAGATCTCTGCTGTTGTGGGGAGGCACATCCATTAACGGTAGAAAAGCCACGTAGAGAACAAAATGTATTCTCCACCTTTTGGGGATTTAGAGGCAACTGCTTAAGATGGTTGCTTGAGAGCCTCTGGGAGCACTGTTTATCAGTCTGTGGTAAATCTGGTTCTGAAATCAAATGTGTAAGTGCAACAAACAGGAGCCAAAGGCCCCAAGGAAATCCAGAACTAGCAGAGCTTCTCCAAAATTCCTTCCAGTGCGAATCTGGGTGCCAACTCCTGAGTGTTAACCCACGATTTTCTTTGATTCCAGGATCTGCAACTGTACCTCTCCAACCTAGCCAACCAGATAGATCGAGAAACAGGAATTGGAGATGTGCCCTTGGTGATCCTACTGGATGACCTGAGTGAAGCGGGCTCTATTAGTGAGCTGGTCAATGGGGCTCTCACCTGCAAGTATCACAAATGGTAAGCTGGGGTGGGGACTCATCACAATGGGAAGAGGAGGTCCAGTCCAGACCAACCTATGAGCTTTCCATTGTGTGTACGTGTGTTAAGACAGATCTAAGTGAATCTTTTAATCCTTTCTTTCCCCAGTCCCTATATTATAGGTACCACCAATCAGCCTGTAAAAATGACACCCAACCATGGCTTGCACTTGAGTTTCAGGTAAGAACCTTGGCACTGGAAGAACCTTCTAATCCTACCCAAGAGCCTACACACTAATTAAATCCTGGGCTCTGAGAGCAGAGGGGCACTAAGTACCAGAAGGAAAGAGAAGTAGCCAGAGCCTTTCAGGCTGGGCAGAGAAAATAGATATATTTGCATGTTAGCTACAAGGCAGAGGGGACCTTTAAGGAGATGAAAGGATAGCAAAACTAGGAGGGACTCTGATAGGCTGCTGTAATAGGATTCTCTGCCTTTCCACCCTGACCCAGATCAGAGAGGTCAGGTGGTTATTTGAAGAGGGTCACTGATTTGAGAACAGCTCTGCAGGAGGGGATGAATCCTCAGTGTCCCCATTGCCACTCTGACCCCACTCTCCCCATTCCTGGTGGCAGGATGCTGACCTTCTCCAACAATGTAGAGCCAGCCAATGGCTTCCTGGTGCGTTACCTGCGGAGGAAGTTGGTAGAGTCAGACAGTGACATCAACGCCAACAAGGAAGAGCTGCTTCGGGTGCTGGACTGGGTGCCTAAGCTGTGGTATCACCTCCACACCTTCCTGGAGAAGCACAGCACCTCAGACTTCCTCATCGGTACAGGACTCCAGCTCCCCTGGGGCAAGAGACAGCTTCCCTCTTATAGCGCACCACAGGCGGGTGCTCCCTTTGCTTTCTGGAGTCTTCATTCTGCAAAGGAGTTGCAAGCCTTGTGGCTGCAGACTTAGAACCACTTAACCATTAAACCATGAGTCCCAAGTTTTCAATTCTGTAAATGTTTCAACAAAATTGACACAGGTACATCAAATTTGTTGGAAACCACATTCTACAACTCATAGAGCCTTTACATATTAGCATGACCCTTATTCAAATAAATTAAAATAAAAGGGATGGGGTATAGCTCAATGGTAGACGACTTATTTAGGATGTGCAAGGCTTTGGAAAAACAAAACTAACTCCTCCCTCATCTTTCCCCACAATTAAGGAGGGAAAATATATAGGAGGGAATGGAAGCTCCTCTTGTTCCCTGTCTCCCTTCTACATTGTGAGGCATGATTTATGAGACTGTCCCCCAGGCACTCAGTGCCTACCGGTCATGATAATTCTAAATTTCCTTTGATAGTCTGGATGTCAGCCCCCTCTGCTTGGTACTAACAGATAAAGGAGGCATAAGACTGGGGAGGTGTAGGTATCTCAGCCATCTGCATGATCTCATTTTTTTCCCTAGGCCCGTGCTTCTTCCTGTCCTGTCCCATTGGCATTGAGGACTTCCGGACCTGGTTCATTGACTTGTGGAACAACTCCATCATTCCCTATCTGCAGGAGGGAGCCAAAGATGGGATCAAGGTAAGCCCCACCCTCTGACCCCTCTCAAACTCCACCATCAGGCTGTCCCACCTCGTAAAGGAGAAACATTTCTTCAATATTTAGCGTGGAACTATTGGGATTAGTTAGGTTCTCTTTAAAAAGATAGAGCAAGGTCTGTGTAGACTAAGCTGCTTTCCATTTGGCAGATGACTCAATGGCCACTGCCTCTAAGGCTCTCTCTCTAATCCTAGGCCTCTGGCTCTAAGCCCAGTTCACACCACTTTGTAGAAGGCAGAGCAATAGAAAAGTAATTGAGCTGGGAATTAAGTAAAGCTCTATTATAGCCTTAGCTATTTACTAACTACTAATCAGTGCGGTACATTGACCAAAGTTACTTAACCTTTTTAAATGTCCTCATGTATAAAACAGAGAGAGAGATAAATTCTGCTCTACCTTGTTTTGAAGACAAACAAAATAAGTAAAAAGATTTTTAAGTCAAAAAACTTTGTATAAGAAAGGAGCCATTTTATTTTTATTATTAGATTGATTGATTTATAATAATAATAATAATAATAATAATAATTATTATTATTATTATTATTCTTTTTTGGCACAAGGATTGAACTCAGGGGTACTTGACCACTAAGCCACATTCCAGCCCTATTTTGTATTTTATTTAGAGACAGGGTCTCACTGAGTTGCTTAGCATCTTGCTTTTGCTGAGATTGGCTTTGAACTCATGATCCTCCTGCCTCAGCCTCCGGAGCTACTGAGATTACAGGCATGCACCACTGCGCCCAGCTTAGATTTATTTTTATTTTATTTTGATTTTTTGATGGAGGAAATACCAGGGATTGAATTCAGGGGCACTCGACCACCAAGCCACATCTCCCACCCTATTTTGTATTTTTTTTATTTAGAGACAGGGTTCCAAACTCAATCCTCTTGTCTCAGCCTCCCAAGTCGCTGCGATTACAGAAGGGTGCCACCACACTCAGCCTTAGATTTATTTTAAAGTGATGAATTAAAAACACAAAATACAAATTAATGGAGTACCAAGTGATGATTCAATACATGTGTACATTGTGTAATGTTTAAGTCAGATTAAACATACCTACCTCCTCAAACAGTTATCATTTCTTTGGTAAGTAATACATCCTCTTGCACTTAAAATCCTTTTTCTTGCTTTTTGAAATTTACATTATTGTAATCTATAGTTACCCTACTATGCAGTAGCACACCAGAACTTCTCTAACTTCTAACTAACTACAACTGAGTACCCTGTGATCAACCTTTCCCCATCTTTGTCCCTTCTTCTCTCCCTCACCTCTGGTAACTACCATTCTACTCTCAACATCTGTATAAAGTTGACTTTTTTATTGATATAAATGCAGTATTTGTCTTTTTATGTCTGGTTTATTTCATTTAACATAATGATCTCCAGTTCCATCCATATTTTTGCAAATGTCAGGATTTTATTCTTTTATAGCTGAATACAGAGAAATTTTTAGATAGGGCTCGCTAAAATGCAAAGAATACCTTTGACAAAATTCAGCACCATGATAAAAACACTGAGGAAACTAGGGGAAGAAGGAACTTACCTTAACTTCATATATATATATATATATATATATCTCACAAAGCCAACATCATAGTGAATGGGAAAAACCTGAATGCAGTTCCTCTAAAATCAGGAACAAGACAGTGTGTCTGCTTTCACCACTCTTATTCAACATAGTTCTTGAAATTTTACGCAGAGCAGTTAGGCAAGAGAAGGAAATTAAAGGGACACCAATAGGAAAGGAAGACAGGTGTAATCTCAGCTGTTTGGGAGGCTGAGGCAAGAGGATCATAAATTTGAAGTTTGCCTAGGCAACTCAGTGAGACGCTATCTCAAAAAATAAAAATGGCTGAGGATGCAGCTCAGGTTAAAGACCCCTGGGTTTAGTCCCTTGTACTGGGGGAGGGGGGGAAGAAAGGAAGAAGTCAAATTATCACTGTTTGCAGATGATATGATCCTTTACTTAGAAGACCCAAAAAGCTCCACCAGAAGACTGCTAGAACTAAGAAACAAACACAGCAAAGTAACAGCATTGCAGGATACAAACTCATAGTACAAAAATCAATAGCTTTCCTATACACCAATAATAAATTTGCTGAAAAAGAAATCAGGAAAACTGTCCCATTCACAATAGCCTAAAAAGCAAAACAAACAACAGACAAACAAACAAAGAAAAAAAAAAAAACCTAAATCTAGAGCTGGGCATGATGGCTCACACCCATAATAAAAATAAGAATTCTAAAGAAGAATGAAATATCATTTGCAGGAAAATGGAACTTGAGAGCATTATGTTAAGTGAAATAAACCAAACAGAAAATGAAGAGCTGTATGTTTTCTCTGACATGTGGAAGCTAGAGAGAAAAAAGGGGGGAAAAGGTCTGTGTGTGTTGGTGGGCGGGGGGTGAGTCTCATGAAAATAGAAGGGAGCCCAGTAGAATAGAGGAAGGAGACCAGGGAAGTAGGGAGGGGAAGGATAGGAGAGGTCCTGGGATCCAATTATATTGTTATATCGTGTGCACGTACAAACATGTAACAACAGATTCTACTATTATGTATAAATATTATGCACCAATAAAAAAATAAAAACATTTTCACATAGATAAGTCTGTTTTCAAGAAAGTTAAAAAAAATTAAAGGTATTATGAGTAATGTAGAATTTCCTACTTGTAAAGCAAAATCACAGGGTCATAAAATTTGTGTTATATTATGTTTCAATGCACCCTTGGATCCATAAACAGATGAACAAAGAAAGTGTGGTATTCATATATACATAATAGAAAGCCATTCCTACTTAAAAAAGAAAGGAGTCCTGTCATTTGCAAAGACATGGAGGAACCTGAGGGACATGATCTGAAGTGAAACAAGCAGGGTCCAGAAAAGAAAGAACCCATGATCTCAATCTTATGTGGAATCCCAAAAAGTTGAACTCAAAGAGAGTAGAATGGGGGTTGCCAGAGACTGGGGAGGTGGGAGTTGGGGCTGTGTTAGTCGAAGGACACAAAATTTCAGTTCTACAGGAAAATTAAATACAAGAGTATAATGTGTTAACTGTGATTAATGTATTACATACTTGAAAAGAGAATAGATTTGTGTTCCCACCTCACATAAAAAAGTATGTGATCTCACATGCATATATTAATTTAGTTCAATTTAGCTACTCCACAATTTATGCATATTTCCACAAACATGGGTTTTCTTTTTGGCGTTTGTTTGTTTGTTTGTTTTGGTTCCAGGGATTGAACACAGTGGACTGAACTCAGTAACCACTGAGCCACATCCCCAGCCCTTTTTTTAAATTTTATTTTGAGTCAGGGTCTGGCTGAGTTGCTTAGGGCCTCTCTAAGGCTGGTTTTGAACTCACGATCCTCTTGCCTCCGCTTCCCGAGCTGCTGGGATTACAGGCATATGAAATAGATGTAATTTTTGTTTGTCAATTTAAAGAGTAAAATTAAAGAAAGATTTTTTTTTACACCTTTACTACAGTTTGTTATATTATCAAAATGATTTATATCAGTTTATACAAACATCTTTCTCGTTGGGAAGCTCAGGAAAATTCCACAGGAATAAGAGCCTCAAATTTTGTTCTGGTGGTGGTGATGGAGCAAACTATGGGAGATCTCCCACTGAGCTACGTCTTCAGTCCTTTTTATTTTGAGAGAGGATCTTGCTAAGTTGCCCAAATTGGCCTTAAATTTGCATTCCTCCTGACTCAGCCTCCCAAATTGGTGGGATTATAAGTGTGTGTCACTGCACCTGGCCAGAGCCTTAAATCTTTACATTTGAGGGAGTGCATGTTTTGAAGGAATATGATTTTGTGCAGGAACTATAAGAGAGTACACAAACAAGCCTCTAATCTGTGGGTTCCCCTCCCATTAATTTCTCCTCTCCAGGTTCATGGACAGAAAGCTGCTTGGGAGGACCCAGTGGAGTGGGTCCGGGATACTCTTCCCTGGCCATCAGCCCAACAAGACCAATCAAAGTTGTACCACCTGCCTCCACCCACTGTGGGCCCTCACAGCATTGCCTCACCTCCAGAAGACAGAACAGTCAAAGACAGCACTCCAAATTCTCTAGATTCGGACCCTCTGGTGAGTATAAGCCACACTAAGGTGAAAATAAAAGTACTGATGGATGGAATTTTTCCACAGTCTTCATGCATATTCAGAGGTGGGGGCTAAAGGAATTGAAAAGTTTCAACAAGTCCAGGACCAGAATGTAGCCAGTACAGAGCTCTGAGTACAGAATCTTGAGTTAGAGATTGCATGCTTACAGCCTTGCTGAAGCTAATTAATAATACATCCCAGCAAGATGCATTCAAGTAAAGACCCAACTTTCAGGCAGATTCCATGTAGAAATACCAACCAAAGAAGTAGAGCAATATGACACATTAGCACTCTCTACTTCTACCTTTCTTCTGCTACAATCCTGAGGACTGCTTCAGCTAAATGGATTTCATGCAACCCCTGTAGAAATCGGGCTGAGATGCATGACAAACTGGGCAGACATATCTAGATCCTCAGACTCTAATGAGGAAAGGCAAATTCAAACAAGGGAATAGTGTTTCACATTGGCAAAATTAATGTGTGGAAGCATAGACTTCACACTCTGCATGGGAGTGTTCATTGGTAAAACTATTCCAGAGGACATTCATCAGGTTATATTAAAATTTAACATATTTAGCTGGGTGCGGTGGCATATGCCTGTAATCCTAGCAATTCTGGAGGCTGAGGCAGGAGCATCACAGGTCCAAGCCAGCCTCAGCAGACCTTAGCAACTCAACAAGAACTTGTTTCTAAATAAAATACAAAAAAAGGTTTGGGGATATGGCTCAGTGGTTAAACGCCCCTGGGTTCAATCCCCAGTACAAAAAGAAAAAAAGAAAAACTTGCACAAATCCAGTGGCCTTGCAGTTTTACCTCTCAAGTAGGAAGTCTTCCAGTTGAGTCATAATGCATTTTTATTTAAATTATGACCTTGTCAAAAACAGATGAAGATAAAGAAAAGGAGATGAAAACCCTGAGATGTTTAGACCTGACATAGGATTTGTTAGCTGGGGAGAAACAGATTCATATAACATGGAGCCTCGCTGCTGGGTTATGATCTCCTGGAATGGGAATTGTTAGAGACAAAAGTGTTCTTATGACACTTCTCACATTCCCCCCAGTATTGGTGGGATGTGTGTTTCTTCTGCCCTCCCCTGAAGGGCACTCATGATGCAGGCAGAGGTGGTTCCCCCACACATCACACACGGCACCCTGTATAACGGAGATACCCCCAGGTGACCGCGTCCATGCATGTATTTACAAACAGGGTTGAAGCGATCATCATGCTTTTCATAAATAACCTCTTAACTCCAAGCTCTTAATCATTTCCAAACCAAGAATCAAACTTATGATCAAGGTTTTTCCTGTTTCCCTTCTGCAGGCAGGACCCAGCCTCCCTACTCTCATTAGTCTATTCCTTTGCCCCTCTTTAGATGGCCATGCTGCTGAAACTTCAAGAAGCTGCCAACTACATTGAATCTCCAGATCGAGAGACGATTCTGGACCCCAACCTCCAGGCAACACTCTGAGGTCCCAGCAGTCACTGTCACCCCGGACTACAGAAGGCTGGCATCAGCTTCCTTAGCTCCTCCTCTCCCCTCTTCTTTCAGAGCGCTAGCTCTCCAGCCGAGGAGGAGAACAGGAGGGAGGAGGAGGATAAGAAGAGGGGCAGGTTCTTGGTGCTGCACCTTGGAGAACTTCCTACTAGGGATTGGTGGGGTAGAGTTTGGGAACTTGTGTCCCCTAAATACATTTACTGGCCTCCTCTCACCATTTTGGGGAAAAGATGATTCTGGGTCTTTTCCTTGATTTCTTATTTCAATTATAAATTCCTGGGCTTTCTAGGAAAAGGGGTTCAGAAGACATCAAAAAACTCTGCAACAGCTCCTGATTCTCACAAACAACTCCGAGACAGTCACAGGTGGGGAGACCTGAGGGAGGCAGGACTCTCCGCGAACTTTCTTGCAGACCCTTCCCAACTCCATCACCACTGCCAACAACTCTTCCCCCAGAGATCTGGCCGGAGCCCAGAAAAGAAGCATGTGGTTTAAACAATGTGTAAATCAACCTGTAAAAGGTAAAATGCAATGGAAAAGATGAATCTGGAGAGAGGGGACCCAGTTGCCAAGAAAGAAAGAAAACTGCCAGCTCTTGCCTTCTGGATAACAGGGGATGTTGACAAGATGCCTGCCAAATCTAAGAAGTCGCCAAACCACAAAAATAACATTACAGCCTTCAGAGAAAGACTCCTAGCTCTGTCTTTCTACCCTCTAATTTAACATGCATGAGAGTCAATAAACCCTACTTTTTAATTTTTTATTTTTTTATTTTGCATTGATTTTTCCCCCCTACCATCTGCCTATTTATTTTCCTCCCCTGCTTCCCCCCTTCTTCACATGTCCGTGAGATACTGGGTTGCTTTTTGAGGGGTTAGTTTGGCTTTTCCAAGTGGATTTTCTTAGGAGAATCTGATGCCATCTAATTGGTACCAGCTAAACACCTGTCATGCCACTCTATGTGGCATCCTTAGGGCCTATATAAGACGTGAAGCACTGGATCAGCAGTAGTGGGAGAAGAGGAACCCAGTTCCTTTAACTTCCCTTTCGCAAAAAGCACACGTTCTGGCCAGGAGCTCAATTGGCAACTTTGAGCTTCATTGTAGACTGTAGGAAAACCAAGAAATTGGAGAGACTCTTCTATCTTGTGGCTTGCTTGTCCCTCTCACTGCACTATTTAATGGTAGCCATTTCACCTGACTGAATCAAAATTCCCCAGCCAGCCCTTACTATTTGTTTTTGACAGGTGAGTATTCACTTGTAAGAGACTGAACAGCCATGTGAGACACTCCAAATCAGAATTATAGGTTCAAGGAGCTTGATTTGGTGGCCAAAATATCTGCCTTCTGGGGAGATCCCACATCTTGCAAGAAGTTGCTCTTTTCCTGATGTCCTGAAGGTCTGCCAGTCCATGTTCCTTCGGTTGACGGATACTGAGTACTTAACTGTGTACCAGTTACTAGATTTAAAAAAATAAGAGACAAGACTTGGGCCCGTAAGCTCATGTCTAGTAGAAAATGTTGACCCCCCATTAAATGCATACTACCTTGTATCTGGACCTTCAGGATCACCCAAGAAATGTAGCTGAAATCCAAGAAGTCAGCTAAGAAGCCTTTGATTAGATGTCTAATACATTGGGGGCAGAAGATCTGGGATCAACTAAGGTGGAACCTGAAAGACTATGGAATCTTGCTTGTCTGGAGTTGGCAAGTCTACTTCCTGCCACTTCTGAAAGCCCTAAGGGAACATATTCCAGGCTGAACTGCCAAGTGGGCTGAAATTTCAGGGCTCTGCCAATCAGGGATATGTGGTGAGCTTGGGTTTAAAAGTTTGCTGTTCAGATTCCTAAGTAGCACAAGACTATCAGATTCTACAGGCATTCTGGATCACTCTGTTCCACCCAACCGAGGAGTAGATTCATCTGAATCTTCATATCAGAATATTTTCATTTAGTTCCCAAGATGGTCTAGTTTATCACCCCCCCCCCACCCCAAAGAAAAGCTTCTGTTTTCACATGGTAGCTCCCAGGGAAGACAGGGTCCTCTGTGCTGGAGACTATTATTGCTATTGCTGCTAATTCCATGAGCTGTGAAGATCCCCCAACCAACTTGGCTGTAAAATATGCAATTCTGTGGTGGGAAGAAGCTGTTTGTCCAAGGATGGTGCTGAAATCACTGCCTTAAGGTCTCTGCTGCGCAAAATGAGGCCCCAGAGCTGGGTGTTCCAACTTAGAAGGAAGGAAAGACCAGATGGGCTTGCTTTGGACCTAGGCCTCTTCTGTGTACCCTATTCCAAGCTCCAGTCCCATGGCAAGGCTTAGACTTTTAATGCCATCTTAATCGGATGGTTGAGCCCTTAACTCTACTTTCCGGTGCTGCCCAGCCAGTGCCTTCTGACATGGATGTTACTGGCTACTTGAGAAAAAGGAGAGGGGAGAGCCCCTTCTTCCATTCCAACTGCCTCAGACCGCAGAGAGATTCTTGTCTCTCTGGTAACCATGGATACCACCATGAATTTTGTGTGGATCTTCAGCAGGTTTTTTTCTGGAGGCTTCTCATGCTCTGACTTTTCATTTCTATTCTTGGGATCCATCACCCTCTGCTCTTGGTTGACTGCTGCATTTAGCCCAGGTGTCTAATTGCTTTCCTCCAGAAAGTGTGTTCCCAACTTTGTGAAGTGGTAATGAAGCCTCAGCTTTCCCTCTGCAGTCTGGGACCTTGTTTACAGTTGCACATCTGGGCCCCTCATGGTAGGGATTGATCATCTCACAAAGGAATCCTGAGTATTTGGCAACTGTAGAAGAAGGTTGGGCCTCCTCATGGTGCTATAACCCCTTGGGACGCTCATCCAGACTTCTCTGAAGCAGAACACCAAGCTCCCCCGACCTGCTGCAAGAATGAACGGCAAGGAGCAAATCCGCAGCGTTCTCTCCTACCTACACACCTGCTTCTTGGTTGAGACTACTGGGATCCCTCAAAAAAGAAAACCAGGTCCCATAGCTAAATTCTCAACCCCCAGGCACCTTTGGAAGAATCTGGCCTAATTCTGGAATTTGTACTGTTTCCTTCCTCTCCAGCCCCTGACTTCATCCCTTACCAAAGCGAGCTAGTATAGAACATGGTTCAATACCTAACATCAATCTATGGGGAGAGCCACAACTCAGAGAGAGGTTCCTCGGCAGAGTCCCCCTCATTTCTGGATGGGGAAGACCAACAAGATGTGTCCAATATATTTTTTTCTCAGTCCCTGCCTAGGCACTAAAAATAAAATACTAGCAAATTGGAGGCTAATATGGGACCTGGTGTGTGTGTGTGTGTGTGTGTGTATGTCTGTGTGTGTTCATGTGTGTGTTTGTGTGTTGTGTCTCACATACACACATAAGCAGTTGGTTGTTGCTATGTCCTATCCTGAGGCTTCGTAGAGTATATTTAAGAATTCTATTCTTTGTGGCCACTTTACGGTGCTTATTTCTGTCTTCATGTAAATTCTATACCAATGCTCTTCATGTAGTGTAGCCATTGGGAAGGTAGAGGCTGGCAGGAAAGAAGAATTGGCTAAAAGTCCATGGAGAGACCGATGTACTACATTTTGGTCTTGAGTTACCAATCTTCCAACTAATCCATCCATACTCCTTAAGGACTGAAGACAAATAGTGATTTTTTTTTCCTTTTCATTTCTTGCCTTCTGGTTTTCCTGGTTTGCAAGAGTATGAGTGCACCTAATCTTATCTGTTAGTTCTAGATCCCCAAGATATACTATTCAGAGGGATACCATGCCTTCTAGTGGTCTGAACTCTATTTCCTGTAGTATTCCAAAGAGTGGGAAGAGAGAAGCAGTAACAAACATCCTTATGTGGAAGGGCACCTGTGTGTAGCAACCCAGCATGTAGGTGAAATTTGCCTGACTGTATGGGACTCAGTCCTGCAAAACCAAGATCAAAGTGATGCGTACAATGAGACATTAAGGATTCTTTATTCCAATGTGTTTGCGAGGGAAATATGTTTAATTACACATTCATATACATTCAGCGTGGTTCACATTGGCAAATGCAGCTCTTCATCATACTTTTCTTTCCTTAATCCTGTACCCCATAAGCTACCTTCCATGATAGGACAAAAAAAAAGGTCGTATGGGGCACTATGTTCCCAAAGCCTGATACTGCCCTTTATAACTGAATCAGTTTTATATATTCATGACATCAATAAATCTCCAGAGATCTATCTCACTGCCCAGAGGGCAGGTGTGCGTGTCTGCTCAGCCTAGCCCTAGAAGCAAGTACTGCCACCACAGATCCTAGAGAAGGTAGAACAAACTGGATGGAATTATAGCCTTAAAGTAAGGGAACCTCTTGAAATTCAGAAGCTGCAGGGAGACCAAGGCAGATACAGATGTTTTAACCATTTTTTTTTTAATGTTTATGACTTGGAAAATTTTCTATCATGTGATTATAAAAGTGAACCCCTAGTTTCTTGGTTCAGCCCTTCAATTATGAAGACCATGGTTCTCAAAAGGATGGTTCCAGACTACTAGAATCAGCAGCAGCATCTGGGTACTTATTAGAAATTAAATTCTCAGGCTCCACCCTGGGCCTAATGAGTCAGAAACTCCAGGGGTAGAGCCCAGCAACTCCTGTGAAGAAACCCCGCAGTGAATCTGATGCACGCTGAACTTGGAGATTTGACTGTTTTAAAGGGAAAGCTAAGTATCAGAGTGCCTACTTTCAGGGGCTTTAGGACCAAAAATAAGAAGGTCCTAGGTTATAATCCAGATGTTACTATTAGTTTCAACATCACTTTTATCATACTTCTTTATGTTTCGGTTTTCCTTATGTTTAATTTAACAAAGGAAACAATATGTGCACTTCCAGGTGGAAGTTAGAGGAGTGTTTGCAGCTTTCCTAGTTGAATGCAACCTTCAGAGAAAAATGTCACCTCTGAAATTTCTACTTGGCAATCTGCATGGAGGAAAGTGGTTGGAGGTCTCTTCCAGATTGCTCTTCTGGCGGACTATTTGTGTCTATTCTTACCTTTTCCCAATTGTGTAATAGAATGGGAAAAGTAAAAAAAAAAAAAAAAAAAAAAAAAAATTTAAATTAATTTGTATTTCCATAACAAAATGTTCTCCCAGGAACATCCCTCTCCTTTATTTGAGTTGCAAAGAGCACTACTGGTCTGAGAACCTGGTCAGAACCTTCTTCCCCAAGGCAGCTAACAACTTAAGTGTTCCAGGATTCCAAGGAGACCCCTTCTCTGTGCTCTGCTGGGCACCTAAATCCTTGGACTTAAGCTTTCCCCACATCAGGTCGTGGATACAGAACTACTCAGCCAAGGCAATAGAATAAAATCCGTAAAAAAAAAAAAAAAAAAAAAAAAAAAAAAAAAGTCTGAAAAGAGCTTCATATATTTCAAAGTTCACAGACTCATGGGGCCATGGGGGAGATAAGGTTGTTTGGAACTGGTTTTGTTTCAAGTTTGTTGATTTTTTTCCCTGTGAAAGAGCTTGAGGATTGAGCACAAAGAAGCCTATTAGGACAGGTCTCCTGTGCCCTGGCACTCAGCACTTGGAGGAAGGACTAAAGCCGAAGGAAGGCAAATAATTGCACTAAAATCACTCCCTTAGTACCCCAGAAAGCCTGCCATGGGTCCTCTGGCCAACTCTGAGGGGGTCACCCTGCTTCCCTGCCATTTTTCTGAGAAGGAAGAAAGTAAGGAACAGGCTCGTGTTGCAGCCAATCTCTGGACTACTGCTGTGCAGTGGGCCACCACTTCCTAATGTTCTTTTGTTTTAAAAAAAATCTTTTTTTTTTTAAATGAATTCTCTAGCTTCCTTCCCCCCCACCCCCACCCCATCCTGTTTGGGTCAGCACTCTGTGATGGAGTTTGTGTTTCTCAAGTGCATGGTGTTCCTCAGGTGGAGGGTGGGCAGGAATTTTCACAACAGTTTTTTGTTTTTGTTTTGTTTTTAATTTATTGGGCACAAAACCTCAAACCAGGATGTGTGTGTTTATGTATGTATGTGTGTGTGTGTGTGTGTGTGTGTGTGTGTTTGATTGATCTGTTGTTGTTGTTTTTTTTCCTCTCTCATTTGACCCTTGCCTCTTCCAACCTACTCCCTTTTATAGCTAATGTAGAAAAAGCAAAATTGAATCTGGAAAGGAAATGGTTGTATATAGTTGCGGTAACAATCATGAAGAGAGCTGGGCTGTCCCCTCAGTAATTCATTTTAAATAACAAATTGGTCAAAAATTAAATTCATGCCTGGGCCAGCTGAAGAGGCCTTCCTCCCTCACCATGGTGGTCCCCCTCATCTGGGCCCTCTGTCCTCAGGCATGTCTCTTCTCAGCAAGATTCATCTGTTCAATGCCATTTGCGTTTCAATAAAGTTATCTCCTGTATTGTCCACTGGTTCTCCAGCTCCCTCTCTGCCTGATTTCTGTCTCCATTTATTTTATGACCCATTACTTGATCTGGAAAGTAAGTCTGGTTGTGGTCATTTGCCAAACCCAGAGGCAAACCCACCTGCCTGGAAATGCCCAAACCCCAAATCCTAAATGGAATCTCTTTTGACTCCTTTGGTTGAGGTGGGGATGTCTCTGAGTCCTCCATCCATTGCCACAAAGTTTGAAAACATACCACCTGCTGGACATCCCTGAATTGTTTTTTTTTTTTTTTTTTGGGGGGGGGGGTAAAAGTGAATTAACCTTTAAGTAACTGTTCTAAAAATGAAATTCAGTTTCTCCTCCTGGCCACTAGAAGAAGGAAAATAAGTCTTAACTATTCTCTATTGTAGAATTCAGGTCCAAGAAGCAATCTTCTCCCTATGAAAGTATTGTGGTAACACAGACCACCTCTGCCCTCCTAATATGGGAGGTGATAAATGAATACTACTCAAAATAAATCAAGAAAGCATTCTAAAGCATTCTTCTGGAAGAATCCTCAGATGAGGTGACTTCGTCTTCATCAGTTGTTAATAGTTTAGCATCCACAGTCTTGGAACTGTCTTAAGAATTACTAGTTTTGGGGCTGGGGATGTGGCTCAGCGGAAGAGTGCTCGCCTAGAATGTACAAGACCATGGGTTCAATCCTTAGCACCACATAAAAATAAATGAAATAAAGGTATTGTGTCCAACTACAACTAAAAAATAAAATATTAAAAACAAAAATTACTAGTGTCCTTTGCCACTTGGAAATGAGAGTAAACATTCCTGGAAACCACTTTATGAACAGCTTACAAAGAAATACCTGTTCCTTTTTGCTCCAATAACATACAATTGCAATTGCATCCCTTTAGCCACTACATACTTGCCAGGCTCCCAGGTTTATTTTTTGTTGTTTTTTGTTTGTTTGGTTGGTTAGTTTGGTTTTCATGGTTTTGGCTTTTTGTTTTTTTGGTACTGGGGATTGAACTCAGGGGCACCCAACCACTGAGCCACATCCCAGTCCTATTTTGTATTTTGTTTTGAGACATGGTCTCACTGAGTTGCTTAGTGCCCGGCTTTTGCTGAGGCTGGCTTTGAACTCCTGGTCATCCTGGCTCAGCCTCCCCAGAGGAAGCACAGGGGTTACATTTCCCGGGTTACCTCACCGGCCAGGCTCCTGTATTTTCTTTTTCTATTCTTTATTTTTTAAATATCTTTTCTAGTTGTAGATGGACACAATATCTTTATTTATTTTTATGTGGTGCTGAGGATGGAACCCAGTGCCTCACACATGCAAGGCAGGCACTCTACCACTGAGCTGCAGCCCCAGCCCAGGCTCCTGTATTTTCAACTCCTCTCTCTAATTTCCTCCATCTACATTGTTGAGTAGTATATATCCTGGGCCATTTCGTATATTAAATAACTTCTGTTCCCACTTCTTGAGATGTCCAGCCATAATTTCACTTGAGGGAGGTGGCATATATTCTCAGCTATCAAATTCTCACATAAAGTGTCAATCTGGAGAAAATACCCTTTTACATGTTGGTACTCTCCCCTTCCATCACCTTCCCGTTTTGAGGTTGGGTTCATCTAGGCTGGAAGGTAACCCTACCCACGCCCAGGCCCACGCCCATTGCCTACTTCCCTTCAGTTTCTCCCAGCGCCCTATCTGTGGTTCCTAAGGCTAATCAATGAAGAAATTAAATTTAGCCAATTTTTTTTTTCCGTCTGTGGTGGGGTGGGTGGAGGAGAAAGAAGTTGATTTAAAATGGGTGGTCTTTCTGACTCAGTCTCCTCTCTTTAAAGCCCTCAAAAGAATCCTTTTCCTTTTTCATTTTGGTGGGGTGGGTATTGGAGTTGGAACCAGGGGCGTTTCACCATTGAGCTACATACCTAGCCCTTTTTATTTTACAGAGGTCTTGCTAAATTGTTGAGGCTGGTCTTGAACTTCAATCCTCCGGCCTCAGCCTTCCCATTCTCTGGGATTACCGACATGCATCACCACACTCAGCCCTCGTCATCCATTTCCACCCCGCCTCCTCTCCCCTAACACAGTGTCTAATATGTGAACGACCCTTGAGTCTAAAGGCATACACCACAGCCTTTATTCTAAGTGAGATGGCTCACCTACTGTGCGACTTTAGAAAAGCCCCTTAATCTCTCTGGGATTCCCTTTCGACATAATCCTGAAGCGATCCTTGCTGACAAAGGTGCAGTTTTCGTTTAAGCGGCAAGAGGCGCTGTCTCTGGAGGTTTAGATCCATTCCCCGCCTCCCGCCCGCTCCCGCGGAATCTGGTGCGCAGGCGCGGCTTCGTGGATTGGCCGTGCGCGGGAGCCGTCATTCAGTGGCGGGTCCGGGCTGGGGGACTGAGGGGAGAAAAGATGGCGGCGGCAGCTGCAGCTGGTGCGGCCTCCGGGTTGCCAGGTCCAGTAGCACAAGGATTAAAGGAGGCGTTGGTGGATACTCTCACTGGGATTCTGTCCCCAGTGCAGGAGGTGCGGGCTGCTGCCGAGGAACAGATTAAGGTGCTGGAGGTGACGGAGGGTGAGTGAGGTGGGACCGTCACGAGGATGGTTGGGACCTGTGCGGGCCTCACAGTCCGCTGACTGCAGCTCGGGACCGGCAAGGCACACACGGAGCTGGGCGCCGGGGAGTGGAGTAGGAAGCGCGAGAGGTTGATGTCGCTGGTGGCTGTGAAAGTCCCAGAGACCGGAGGCGCGTCTAAAAAGAGCGGGGCCGGAGAGGTGGAGCCTCCGCGGGGAAAGGAGGGTGGAGACTTGAAAAGAGATGGAGCCTGGGATCTGCCGAGGACAGAGATGGAGATCGACTTTGTGGTGTTGGTGCCGCGCGGTCTGGGAGATCATTTTTGCTTGCAGGACCAGGGTCTTTAGCTGTTCTCATCAGCTTGATTGTATTGTGATTAGAGTAGGGGGAGCTGCTAGAAATGGCGAGAGGGCAGTGGCTATCAAATCTAGTGGATGTCATCAAACAAGTTTCTGCCACCGACTTTAAACCTGGCTGGTTGTTTGTACGTGTCATGTTGTCTCATAATTTATAAGTTATAAGCACATGCAGCTGCTGCACCTTTCTGACCACACTCCCCGTGTATTTTTGGAGTTATTTGCAGTTATTAAATACGATTTCTGTGTGGAGGAACCGATCTTCCTTTGTTTTTGATCTTTGTCCCCATCCTCCTATTATGTGTGTTAAAGTGATGGAGGAGAAAATAAACTATTGAGTTGAGAGATTTTTTTTGTTAGTTTCCTGCTATGGACTTTTCATCAGGCCCAGCTTAGCCACTGTACAAAGAAGAGTTTAATCTACTACAGAAGGGAATATCTTCTTGGTCTTTATGTAAGAAATATATTTGGCCATAGCTTCACTGTAACTACAAGTCCTCAGAATTTCCCAGTTCAAGGGAATACTTCCTCCACTCCTTAAATTTAGGCATCTGCAAAGAGAAATTGTCCATGGTCTGATTGATTGCATTCAAAACCTCGAGTTAACTCTCCCACGAGACTTCTTTTTCCTGAAAAGAAATGAAGACAAAAATCTCCCTTAAATTTAGTTTTACGTTTACTTGTAATATGAAAGGGCTATTGAAAACATTGAGATTTGGGATTAAGAGCCATTCTGAAAGTTCATTTGTAGTTTTTATTGTTCTGTAAAATATCAGACTCTACAAAAGGAGGAACCACTGGCTAGGAGAAAGCTGTTGGAAAACCATGTATAAAATAATCTGAGGGGGGATTTTATTGCCTCCTATGTAAAATTCCTTTATTCACATTAATGTCTCTGCCTTTCTTGGATATGAAGAAGGAAGAGTGAAAAAACAGATACCTCATCAAATTAATTTTCCACTTGAATAAAGTTGGTGGTTTGATACAAATTGATCCCAACTAAATCTTCTTTGAATGATACCCAGTGGTCTTGGTGCTCCAAAGGCATGTCTGACACTTTTCCATAAAAGGTAGACCTTAGCTTGTTTTAAACTGCCAGTAACTCCTCTTTGGCTTTGATTTCTTCTACAGCTGTAGCCAAAAGCCGTGGCCTCAGTAGCCGTGGCCTCTACAGCCGTAGCCAGAGTCAATTGTAAATTTCCTGAGATCTTTTTGAAGTTCTGGTCTCCCACTTTCTTTGCCTTTTTGGGTCTTGAAATCAAAAATTAAATTTCAAAAGTACAGAGATTTGATCCAGGCCACTGGTGGGAAATAGATGAACTCTCCCTCTCAGTTCTTCCTCCCTCCCCCAAAACTTACTGGTGTTGTGCTGTTGTGCATGCTGTGAGAGAGGTATGGAAATTATCCTGATATTGGTCCAGTAATAAGGCATACGACTAGGGTTTAGGTTGTGGTTACAGGGCTGGATCAAGTCTGCGGGGGGGAGTTGAGTATACTGCCTTAGGCCCTTTAAAGGTTGTGTCTTTACAATTGTCTGGTTCCTTGTGTTTATCAAAAAAAAAAAAAAACTATAGTTTTATCCCCTTCTGTACATATTTTTAGATGGACATGGTGGTTCATCCCTTAAATACACTATACTCTCTTTTTATGACCTTTAACAAGTTATCTTTGCTATTGGCTCCACAGTCTCTCCCATCTTATATTCTAACTCCCTCAGATGTTTTCTGAACATGGTCTAATAGCTTCTTCTCCACCATCTTCCTTACATGAAAATGTAGAACCTGACTTCCCAGCCAGGATTTAGCAAACTACATGGCCTGGTGAAACTGGGAGGAGTCGCCCCTGCTATTAGAATGCCCTGCAAGCCAAGGTGAGGAGGCTTTCTTGCAGTTGAATGAATAGATGATTTTCTACTCAAGATTGCTTCACAATTTTGTTGTGTCTTAGTAACAAACCTTCCCTCTGGCCTTAGAAAACACTCTTCTTTACAACTTAAAATTAATGAGAAATCTGGGAGTTGGTGTCTAATATTATTGTGTACTTGTCATCTTTTTATCCTTTTTGGTTTCCATAGAGCACAGGGTCGGATGACCACCAGATATAGTCCCTCATTCCTCTCAAATAACCATACGTCTTTGTGAGCCATTCATTGTTGCCTCACCTAGGATATTAGTTCCACCAAGCTGTTAGGATCATCTAGTCTATTCCTTTTGCCAAAAAGAAGTGCCACCTTCCTTGACTGCCAACTGATGCCCCCTAGTCTTCAAGATTTAAATGGAAGAATCTTTAATTTGGGAAAAGAGCACAGGTCATTTGTCAACTCTATCTTAAAAGAACAGACAAAAATCAGGTGCAGTCCCCCACGCCTGTTATTCCAGCTACTTGAGAGACTGAGGCAAAAGAATTAAAAGTTCAGGGCCAGCCAAGGTGAGACCTGTCTCAAACAAGAAGAAGAGAGCTGAAGAAGTAGCTAAATGGTAGAGTGCTTGCCTAGCATGGACAAGGCTGTGGGTTCAATCTCCAGTACTACAAAAATTTTAAAAAGAGAAGAGACAAGCAGTGGCTTATATGCCTATAATCCCAGTTACTTTGGAGACTCAAGCAGGAATATCATAAGTTCGAGGCTGTCTGTGCAATTTAGTGAGACCTTGTCTCAAAAAGGGGTGGGGATGTGATTCAGTGGTAGAGTGCCCCTGGGTTCAATCCCCAGTACCAAAAAAGAAAGAAGGAGAGGGAGTAAGAGAGAGAGAAAGGAAGAAGAAAAGTATTGACAAGAGAAGTTGACATGCTTTGGCCAGATTGCATCATAGATAGAATTTTAAGAAGCTGTTTTCTTAGAAAATGGAGTTGCTAGAACCCTGACTTATTTAGTGTGTGTATCTGAAAATGATCACAATAGTTTGCTTTACTGTCAAGGTCAGCCTTGGCTGTCTCAAAGTAAAAAATAAAAAGGGCTGGCTGGGGGTGTAGTTTAGTGATAGAATGCCCCTGGGTTCAATCCCTGGTACCAAAAACAAACAAACATAGTTTGCTTCATCATCAGCCTGGTGTCCTGGGATGATTTTCTTGAACCCATGAGATTGCCATTTTTTCCTAGTCACTTGGATCCAGGGAAACCTAGCAAACCTCTCTGAATAGTTAAATTCTATTTAACAGGGTTAATTAGAAAATGTGGTGTCATTTACCACCTTGTTCAGACAGTACTCCCATCAAGGATTGAAAAGAATAGTACTTGAAAGTTTGGAAGTTTCTTTGCTATATGATTTTCAGCAAATAATTGTTACTTTTGCATTTTTCTTAGGATTGAGATTTTGAGTTGGATCAGCAGAGTTTAGAAATTTAGTTCTGCCTAAATAGGGTAAAAATAAGAAGTTTTTTGATTTGTTAGCATGTTCTTTGAGTTCCATGTATTAATAGGGTCATATGAAACATTTTATAAACAGTCTGGAGAGATTATAAACTACCAAAAGTCTCCTACCATAAAATCTTAATAATCTCAATTTAGCTTCATTGACCTTTTTGTGGAAGAGGGTCCAGTTTATGGTAAGATGATGACTTGTGAAAAGATAATTTCTTAATTTTTGGCATATTTATGCTGTATTTTCTATATCTCAGAATGAAGTTCTTTTACTTTCCTCTAAGAGCATCACCTAATTTTTGGATGAATTGCTTTCATTTATAACCTTTAATTCCCTATATCAGCATAGCACAGACTTTCTAATATAGATTTAGACTATAGGAAATTTTCTTCTATTAGTTATTTCAATTTTTTTTGACTATTAGAAATGAAGACATTTCTCCCCCATCATTTGGCCTTGACTTGGTCTTTTCTTCCCCCCACCCCCCTCTCTTTTTTTTTTCCCCCTAATGCTGGGAATTGAACCCAGGACCTCATGGGTTCAATTAGGCAAACACTCTACCACTGAACTGTACCCCAAGCCCAGGCTTTTGTCTTGTCCCCACCAGATATGTCAGAGAGAATACGTTTTTTTCTTTCCTTCCACCACCATTATGTTGATCTGAAGACAGAGAGGGCAGGATTTGTCACTCCCTAACTTCCTGGCATTCAGATGCTGCCCAGATATCTGTGTTGATTTCCCCATCTTAGACCCCTAGAGAGATGATCCCACTGGCTGGAAGTTTGCTTTCTGGTTCTCATGGGCACTTTTCTGGCTCTCTTGCAGTATAGCGTAAGCACTGTCCACCTGCGAAGGGCGCCCCTCAAGGATCCAGACGCACTCCTGGGCATGTGGCGGGCACTGAGCCGAGCGGAAGGCGGCCACGCTCGGATAAAGGCCAGTGGTGGAATTTTTCATTTTCCTTTCAACTGTGGTTTTGTGGAGTTTACCAACCTCCATGAGAAATAGGGGGCTTCTCCAGAACACTATATGCAACTCAGTCCTCCAAAAAATCTCTGTTGACAGTTCATCCTAATAGTTGACTGTCAAGGCACTGCTAAGTCTTTGACTCTAATAGACTCTTAAGACCAGTGTGTTTCTTAATTAATCTTTATCCTCCCTGGATTTTTCCCTTTTCAGCCAAGGTTTAGACAGATAATGTTTTGCCATGTGGGGTAAAAGGAGAGAAAGAGGAGCAAGGATAACAAGAGAGAAGAGTAAGGGGCTGGGGATGTGGCTCAAGCCGTAGCGCACTCGCCTGGCCTGCGTGCGGCCCGGGTTCGATCCTCAGCACCACATATAAACAAAGATGTTGTGTCCGCCAAAAACTAAAAAATAAATATTAAAATTCTCTCTCTCTCTCTCTCTCTCTCTCTCTCTGTGTCTCTCTCTCTCTCTGTCTAAAAAAAAAAAAGAGAGAGAGAGAGAGAGAGAGAGAAGAGTAAAAGACTGGAAAATAAATCCAGTGTGGAGAATGAGACTAGAAAATGAAAGAGGGCAAAGGATTTCTTAGAGAGGAAGTCAGAGGATAGATACCCTTTTGGTTTGAAATAAAATGATAATTGAGAACCTAAAGTTAGAGTAAAAATCCAGAATAACCAAATAGTCTTTTTCAGCTAGGAAACAGGAACTAGAGAAATTAAATTTCCTTAAAAAAATAGCTTTAGAAAGCTAATTTCATATAGCCCTCTTGTGAATGTCCCCTTTGGTTTAACTTTATGGTTTGGATCTTAGTTCGATCTTAATTGATCCTTTCTAATGCCCCACTCCAAGAAAAATTAAACAGCTATGTATATCTGTGTCTCTTGTATTTTCCCTGCCTTAATCATCTCAAGAGTTTTTTTTTTTTTTTTCCCTAAAGAAATTATGTTAAGAAGCTGGGGTTGTGGCTCAGAGGTAGCGCACTCACCTAGCATACGTGAAGCGCTAGGTTCGATCCTCAGCACCATATAAAAATGAAGATATTGTGTCTACCTATAACTTAAAAAAGAAGTTATGTTAAAGACACTAATCAATAAAACTAGAAATCCCTCAACACATAAATAAACACACATACACAATAGTACTTTTTTTCAGATATACTTAGTTGTATTTATTAAAAAAATATTGTAGAGTCTCTTTTTAAGTGAAAATCTTTTTTTATTTTTTATGACTTAACAGATAAAAAAATAGGAATAACTCTGTGGATCAGATTTAAAACATGGTATAGAGCTTCAGGATATTTTTCTTGTGTTTTCCTTCTTTGAAATACTCTGATAGCAGAGTTCACAAACAGAATAACACCACTATCACTCCTTGGAAACAGTTCTTCATTAGCTTTATATAATTAAAATTTTGTGAGTGTGCCACTCTTCTGTGGTAACTGATGTCCCTGTATTTATTTTCTTTCTTTTTTGAGGGGGTTGAGGCAGGTACCAGGGATTGAACCCAGGGGCACTTTACCACTGGGCCACATCCCCAGCCCTTTTTTATGTTTTACTTAAAGACAGGGTCTTGGGAGTTGCCTTGGGCCTTGCTAATTGCTGAGGCTAAGTTTGAACTCTTGATCCTCCTGTCTCAGCCTCCCAAGCCACTAGGATTACAAGCATGTGCTACCATGCCCAGCTGTCCCTGTATTTCTATGGATATATGGTCTAGGCAGAATAAATCACATTAAATAATTTGTTTCCCCTCTTAAGTCCCCCTATAGCTTAATACAAATGAATTCTTTTTCTTTGAATTTTGGGATTACCATTTTTTAAACTCTGGAAACCTGTAGAGAAGAAAATGTAGATAATCTATTTTCTGTGTGTGTGTGTGTGTGTATGTGTGTGTGTGTGTATGTGTATGATTGAACACACACAAGGGATTGAACCCAGGGTCACTTTTGCCACCGAACTATGTCCTAGTCCTTTTTCTTTTCAATTTCAAGACAACGTCTTGGTAAATTGCTGAAGTTGGCCTTGAATTTTTAATCCTCCTGTCTTGGTTTCCTGAATTGCTAGGATTATAGGCATGCACTACTGCGCCTGGTTTACTCTGTTCATTTTATCTTAAAATTTGTTGTAATTATCAGTGATGATATTCTTCAAAGATTTTTTTTTTTTTCCCAGTCAGGCTTTTAAGCAGACATTCATGTTATTTGAACTTTCAAGCTTCTTTCTTATATAAAGAAAATAAACTTTTGGAGAAAAGTCATCTTAAACTACTTGTAGGTACAGACTTGTAATTGACTTAGGCTTCTGGCCCCGATGTGGGTCTTAATCTTCTGATGTTCTCTTATTCTCACATCCTTCACAGTCTCAAGAGGTGTGAGAACAAAATGGTTAGTGAAATTTGTCGTGTGTGTGGTCTTTGATAGATACCAGACATGATTAATTTATGACTTTATTAAAGAAATCCCAACTCTGTAATCATCACCAAACTTCTGCCTTCCTCTGGTAGCACTAAAATAGACTTATGTATTAGGATAGATTAAGTATTTCTGAATTTCTTACATGGAAAAACTATATTCATGCAAAGTTTTTCTTCTGCAAGAGCAATTAGACTTGAAGTTCTCTGGTTGCTGACAAAGGGAGCCCAAGCTGAGACAGAATCTATGTGTAAAGTTTGCCTGGTCTTCATGTGGCAGACCCAACCTTGCCAAGTAATGAAAGTGAACAGTACCAGTAATAACATTATGTACTCCCTGATATGAAATACTGAGAGTAGCATTATTTTCTGATATTCTTGCCAGAAATGTATAATCTTAATCTAAATATGAGGAAACTTCAGTTAAACCCAAATTGAGACAACTTTCTACAAAGTAATTAATTGAAAGTGTCTGGGTTATAAGGAACAAAGAAGAAAATGGGGAAGTGTTGCACTCTTTGAGGAAATTTAGGAGACATTAACAACCAAACACAATGTGGGATTCTGGAATTTGAAGTTTGTATAAAGTCTAGTTTAGTTAATAGTATTGTACCCGTATTAGTTTCCTAGGTTTTAATCATTGATCCACAGGTAGATAAGGGGCTTATTGGTGGAGAATATTAATGAACTATCCATGAACTTGTGTGTGTTACCTTTTAGCTTTTTGTGAATCTAAAATTATTTCAAAATAAAACACTTTAAAAAATATGGGCATAAATAACTGAGTAGTTTTTTTGTTGTTGTTAGATTGTTTGGGTTTTTTTGGTGGTGGTGGGTTTTTTTGTTTTTGTTTTTGTTTTTGGCAGTGTTTTGGGATTGAACCCAGGGTCTTGTGCATGTGAGGCAGGCACTCTACCAACTGAGCTACATTCCTAGCCCAACTGAGTAGTTTTAACCTGATTCCTTAATAAGATTTTGAACATGAAACATTGTGTCTAATAATTTTCTTTTTTGTTGTTGTTTTTGTACTACTGAGCCATATCCCCAGCTCTTTTTATTTTTATTTAGAGACAGGGTCTTGCTGAGTTGCTTAGGGCCTCACTTAATTGCTGAGGCTGGTCTCAAACTTGGCAGTCCTTCTGCCTCAGCTTCCCAAATTACTGAGATTACAGACCTGTGGCCACTAGGGCTGGCTAATAACTCTTTTTGGTACCAGGAATTGAATTCAGGGGCACTCAACCACTGAACCACATCCCCAGCACTGTTTTTTTGTTTTATTTAGAGATAGGGTCTCTCTGACAGGGTCTACTTCACCATTGCTGAGGCTGGCTTTAAATTCAGGATCCTCCTGCCTCGGCCTCCCAAGCTGCTGGGATCCCAGGCATACGCCACCACACCGGCTAACTCTTTTTTGATGTTAAGCTTTTCTTTGGAATAAATGCCCTTTGGATGACTATTCCAGTAGAATCCAGCTATTGAACTTTACATGAAAAGTAACTTTAGTTATACATAGGAAAGTCAAACAATGTACTAGTGGTGGGCAATAAAAATAATAGCAAGATAACTTTTTCTTCAAGTTTTTATTATGTGTTAAGTATTGTGCTAAATATTTTACATGCATGGTCTCATTCAATTCTCACAGAATTGCTTGATATATGTATATAAAGAGAGAAAGAAACTTTTTTTTTTTTTTTTTTTTTGGTACCAGGATTGGACCCAGAGGCATTCTACCACTAAGCTATACCCATAGCCTTTTATTTTTATTTTGAGATAGGCTTTTGCTAAGTTGCTGAGGCTGGCTTTAAATTTATAATCCTCTTGCCTCAGCCTCCCATGTTACTGGGATTACAGTGTGCACCACTGTACCCAGCTAGATACCATTATTCTTAATTTGTGGATAAGCAAACTGAGGACAAACACGGTAGCTTCAGGATTTGAACCTAAACTTGCCAAAATCCAGAGCTTATACTCTTAACTACACTAATCTATATCTTCCTCCAAATTAGAGGTAACAGCAGACTGCTTTTTCCCATTTGATGGCAGCCATAGATTAATATATCCAATCTAGCCCAGTGCTGTCCAATAGAAATATAAGGCAAATGTGAAATTTTAAATTTCCTAGTAACTATATTAAAATCGATAAAAAGAAACAGATAAACTTAATTCTTCATACTATGTTCATTTAACCTGGTGTATGCAAAGTATTATTTCAGTATATAATCAATATAAAAATTATTAAGGTATTTTGCTTTTATTTTTATGCTGAGTTTGGAATCTCGTGTGTATTTTTACATTTACAGCCATCTCAGTTCTCACCAGCCACCATTTCAAGTACTTAACCTTTATGACTGATGGATACTATATTGGATAGTGCAGTCCTAGATTGTGAGATGTGGAAATTATGATGTGCTCTTTATATTACATTCTTCTTCCTCTTTTCATAAATAAATATTTGATAGTTTATTCCTTTTGCAGTGTAAATTAGATCTATATTTTGGTTTGGAGTAAAAGTTGTTTAGAGCCTCTCAATATGCAGTTCAAGATTATTGTTTACATACTTATTAGAAACTTCATTTGCAGCACTTGTATTTTTAGGACTAAGCTCTTGATGCCAGGTTTTCTTGGACTTGATAATGTATTGGTAGAATATATCTGGACATGGGCTGATGTTGTGGCTCAGCAGTAGAGTACTCACCTAGCAGGTGCAAGGCCCTGGGTTCAGTCCTCAGCACTACATAAATAAATAAATAAATAAAGGTATTGCATCTGACTACAGCTAAAAAAACTTTTTTAAATTATAAAAAGAATATATCTGGACAACTCCTGAAAGCTCACCTTTTAAGTTGGTGGGGTTAGAAAATTACAGTTTTCAATTAGCTACTACATTCCTTGACAAGAGAAAAATGTTATGGTTTTGAAAAGGAAGATAACTAGAAGAGTCAGTTATAGTGGTACATGCCTGTAACCCCAACGACTCAGGAGACTGAAGCAGGAGGAGAACAAGTTTGAGACCAGCCTCAACATCATAGTGAGACCCTGTATCAAATTTAAAAGGAATGGAGATGTAGCTCCGTAGTAAAGTGCTCCTGGGTTCAGTCCCTTGTGCCTGAGGGCAGGGTAGGGGGAAATAGCTAGATTTTACTGTGCAATAATTGGAATAAATGAAAAGGTACTAGAACTTTAAATTGTAACAAACCATGACCTACAGGCCAACTTGTTTCTCTTATTTGAAGCAATCAGTCTTAGCAATTATCAGCACTTTCAGAAGCAATGGATCAAGTTTCTTGCTGAAATCTTTCTTATTGGTACCACTGTTAGAGCTTGGTAAATTGCTGTGGCTTTCTTGGATGTTCTTAGACTCAAACTAAAGTTTTCTCTTTCAGAATTTGGTGTTCACTTGGCAGAGCTGACTGTAGATCCCCAGGGAGCACTGGCAATCCGTCAGGTGAGTCCAGACTGAAATGATTTACAAGTAACATCCTTTACTTGGTAATGAAACTTTCTTATGGGAAAGAGAAAGAATAAGGCCAATTTAAATAATCTATGATTTAGATTTAGATATGATTCAAATGTATAAAGCCATATATATGATATATATGAAAAGTCTTTTTCTTAATGCACTTCTTGGCTTATTCTCTTCACAGCTAGCATCAGTCATCTTGAAACAATACGTGGAAACTCACTGGTGTGCCCAATCAGAAAAGTTTAGGCCTCCTGAAACTACAGAAAGGGTAAGAACAGTTACTTGAGTAGTCTGTAGACAGATATTTGAGTAGCCATCATAAGAGATTGTCAACATTCGTTGACAACATGGAGTGATCAAAAGACTTAAGTAGAAAAGGAGATTGGTGGCTGACAGGGGGGGGGCCACAAAGCTGTAGATAAGAGAACTCAGGTATCAGGCTGGCCTATGTTCAAATGCCAGTTTTGCCCTTTACAATCTGTGAGATAATTGGAAACATACTTAACTACTAAGCCTCAATTTACTAAATCTCTAAAATTAGAATTATAATGCCAATTTCAGAGAGCTTGAAAATAAAATAATGTTTCTGCTTTGTGTAGTGCTCTGCAAATATTCTGTGCCCCCAAAAGTATTGAGATACAAATTGTAGAGACACAAAGGCTGCTGGAATCTTCTGCAGTTATAGTAATGTTTTTCTATCTGTGATGTCCAACATAAGGGCTACTTAGCTACTGAGCACTTCAAATATGGCTGACAGGTGTGGTGGCACAGGCCTATAATCCCAGCAACTTGAGAGGCTGAGGCAGGAGGATCACAAGTATGATTCCAGGCTGGGCAACTTAGTGAGACCCTGTGTCGAAAGAAAAAAAAGAGGGATGGGGATATAGCTCAGTGATAGAGCTATATCCCCAGGATATGATCCTGGGTTCAATCCCCAGGATCATAAATAAATAAATAAAACAAAATTAAATACTTCCTACTTGAAGTGAAAAATTGAATTTTTAATTTTATTTAATTTTAATTGAAATGGCCACATGTAGCTAATGGCTACTATAATGGACACCATAAGTTTAGAAATCACAGGTGAACTCTCTGAATGAATTATTTGTCAAGTTTACGTGTTGGAGTTTTCTACAGCTATGCAGTTTTTATATTTTTTTCTAACATAGTTCCAAACTGGACTGGGCTCTGCTGATCACCTATAACCTGATCTAATGGCAAGTGGACTTTCCTCCTCTACAGGCAAAAATTGTTATCCGGGAGCTATTGCCCAATGGGTTGAGAGAATCGATAAGCAAAGTGCGCTCCAGTGTGGCCTATGCAGTGTCAGCCATTGCTCACTGGGACTGGCCGGAAGCCTGGCCCCAACTCTTCAACCTGCTCATGGAGATGTTGGTGAGCGGAGACTTAAATGCCGTCCATGGAGCCATGCGTGTGCTGACAGGTACCAAAAGCCTTTTCCTGGTATTGGTACTTGGATTCCAAGTGACAGGAACACTTACAAGAAGCTATATGATAGAGTAGCCAAGATTAGAAGAATTTGCTACAAACGCTACTTCTTTCTTCTAGTTTTTTATGAGTGCTATTCCTTTCCTAGTTTTTATTTCTACATCTACCCTCCAGCTCCATTGGTTCTTTCTAGAGAATTAAGTTGGCATAGTACTACTTCTACTACCAAACCTTACCACTTAAGGATACAGAAAGCTGGAGGTATAGCTCAGTAGTAGAACACTTGCCTACTATGCACAAGGACCTGAGTTTGAAACCCGCCAGAAAGGATACAGAAATAGCATGGTGATTAAGCAGTCAGATTTGAGGTGCATATTCTGGCTTCACCTTGACTTTTACTCTTCACATGGCATGTAGCTTCTTTGAACCTGAGTCTCCTTGTATATAAAATTAAGAGGCTAATAGTGTCTATCTGAAGGAGCATTTAGTAGTTTAAATGAACTAATCTTTGTAAATTGTCTAGCACAATAACCAACATGTGGTAAGCACTCAGCAAGTTTTAGTCATTATGATTTATCATTATTAATATATATTATTTTCCATTTAGCCAATTGTATATTCTCAATTGATTAACTTCATTTTTATAGTGATAATGTGGAAAACAATCAGGTAAAAGTGAACTCAAGGGCTTATGTTTTATTGCTTAGTGCAGCCAAGACAAAGTTAAGAATAGTCAAATAGGGCCAGGGATGTGGTTTAGTGATAGAACTTTTTGCCTAGCATGTGTGAGGCCTCAGATTGATCCCCAGCACTACCAAAAGAAGAGAAGAAAAAAAAAAAAAAAAAGACATGTCAAATCGGATTTTCTTATAGAAATTTAAGAAAATTTTTTTAAATGTGTCTATATAATCCTGTCATTTAGCCATTTCAGAGAGTATGTAATCTTTAGTCTCTTCCCTTTTTTCTTTCTAAGAGGTTGATCTTCAGCTTTTACTCCAGGGAGATTTGGTGGCTATCTCTCTGATTAATCTGTCAGTTCCTCCCAGAACCTACTTTCATATATCCTAAGGTGTGGCCCAAGTTTCTCAATCTTTTGCAATTTCTACACTGCTTCCAGTTTACTAAATGAAGTCACTTGGAAATCTTTAAAGAAATTCTTATCACCATCTTGTACTCATCTGTTAGAAATCGTCCTTCCCCTATTCTACAAGTTAGTAGAAATCCCATCTATATCTTATCTGTTTCTCTGTGACTTGCCAACTTACCTGAAATGTATTCTTACCTGGTTATAATTGCCAGATTCACCCTTTGAATCTCAGTTTAGCAAATGGCATCTAAGCTGAATTTTACTATTTCATGTGATATTAATGGTAGATAATATCAATTCCATATCAAAGGCAAATCTATTTCAAAACTCCCTCTTCTCATGCTCCAGCTGCCTTCCCCCTCCCCTTCTTTCTTTGTTGAGAAAGGGGAAGGGAAAAAAATTGCCATGTTGCCCAGGCTGGCATTAAACTGATGATCCTCCTGCCTCAATGTCCCTAATAGCTATAATTATAGGCCTGTGCCACCCCCACCACTGGCTTCCAGCTGCCTTTTTGAACTACCCATTATATTCTTATTGATTGCTTGCAACAAAGCTTTAGATTTTAGCTCAAATACAAAACAGACTTACCAAAAAGATCAAAATGTTCCTTGCTCAGATTTTTACTTCCCTTATTTCCCATGCTGGTCCTTTATAATTCATTATTCAGGTGACTTCTCACACTCCTCCTCATGGAATTAGACTTTTTTTTAAATCAATGAACCTTTATTTTATTTATTTATATGTGGTGCTGAGAATCTAACCCAGTGCCTCACACATGCTAGGCAAGCACTCTGCCACTGAGCCACAGTGGCAGACTTTCAGGATTCTTTATTTACAACATCAGGTTATCAGTTAATATATATATATATTTTTCTACCATGGAAAGGAAGACTGTTCCCTTCTAATTTTCCATCATAAATTTCAGCTTCTGACAGACCCAAAGAAAAAGGATGGTTTTACATTTATCCTGATTGGAATGCTGAAGAGCCCTTCTTGTACTTTACTAAGGAAATTACTGTACAGTGAGATCACTTTTCTGTCGGCCAAGGGAAAGAACTGGTAGGGAAATTTTTATACTTTTGAAATGGAGTCATCAGACATGGAATGGATTGCAGCCAATCTTCATTCCCAAATCAGTGCTCCAAATATTTGCAAAAGAGGGTAGACTGTATAAATTCCAACAGCAGAAACTCAGGCATGCATAAAGATAGAAGGACATTAGTATATGGATAGAGAATGGGACTGATTCTCTCAGGATGTTTGTTTCTTGTTATTGGTACTGTTTGGTTTAGGTTTGGTTTGGGTTTTTTTGAGGTGGGGTCTTGCTCTGTTTCCCTGTTCTCAAGCAATCCTCCTCCTTTAGCCTTACAAGTAGGTGGAACTACAAACACATGCCACTGTGCCCAGCTTCTCCAGTGTGTACCTGACTCCCTTTAATGAGGCTTCTCAATAATTTATCCATTTATGAAAGAGAATTAACTTCAGGTGCAGTGGTACACACTTATAATCTCAGCTACTCAGGGAGCCAAGTTAGAAGAATCTTACGTTCTAGCCCCATCTGTGGAACAAGTGAAAACTTGTCTCAAAATACAAAGGACTGGAGGTCTAGGGCTGTAGCTCAGTGGTAGAACACTTGCCTACCACATGTGAGGCACTGGGTTTGGTCCTTAGCACCACATGGAAAATAAATATATAAAGGTATTGTGTCAACTATATATATATATATGATGTATCTCGAGTGTATAGCACCCGTGGGTTCAATCATAGTACCACCAAAAAAGTAGGAAGAGAACTAAGTTTTATGGTTTGAAGGAAATGCAAACATATTGGCAAAGAATTGAAATATTTGATCAACAAACTAAAACGTTTTCTTTAGTCTCAAGTAAGTTTGGAAATCGAGGTGTTGTTGGTGTCCCAGAGTTTTCCTGACTTGCTGAATGACCTCAGAAAAAAAATATTTTTAACTTAAATCTATAAAGTATAAATAAATTGAGACTACTGGGAGAGAAAAAATGTAGTAAGTCACTTTATTAGTAGGATTAAGTTGTACTACATTTTTCATAAAGCTTATTAGTGTGTATATGTTGTACTGGGGATTGAACCCGGGGGTGCTCTATCACTGAGCTATATCCCTCGCCCCTTTTTCTTTTTTATTTTGAGGCAGGGTCTCACTAAATTACCTGAACTGGCTTCTCAAATGTTTTCCAAATATTAGCTTCATTTTAATAGTAATAATTTGGAAAATCATCAGATAAAGTGAACGTTTATTGGAACTCAAGGGCTTATATTTTATTATACCACTTAGTAACATGAAATCCAGGGTCCTTTATGCTGTCTTAGTGCATTGTGTATGTTATATTTTTTTGGTTTTTGTTTTTCAAAGTAAAGAAAAAGCTGACTCATACTTCCCTTACCTTCTTCAAGTCTTATTCTACTATATGTTTTAAAAGAATGGAGTTGAAGCCTAGTAAATCTGAACATACTTTATTATGTGCATCAGAACAACTTGCCAAGGGAAAAAACTAAAAAGAGAAACAAAGAGACCTCAAAGTGCACCTGAATGTTGACAGGTGGACACAAACTACTACAGAATTTTCTGGTTGACTTCATAAAGACTTTTATGCAGTTCTCTTTCAGATTTCCTTTTAGTATTTATATTAAGGTTTCCTTCTTAATCTCATTTTCCTTAAGGCCATATTGTTCTTTCTTCTTCTTTTAACAAATAATCAGTAATTCTCGATGCTTTTCTTCCCTAGTTAAGGCCACCAGGCCAATGTCCTTATTTGTGTGCTGACTAGGAACAGCTATCTGGAAACAGTTTGGAAATTTCCACACTTAATATCTTTATGAGCAGTTAATTTTTTTTTTTACAGTACTTTTTTCTTTATAGAGTTCACTCGAGAGGTGACAGACACACAAATGCCACTGGTTGCTCCTGTCATTCTTCCAGAGATGTATAAGATCTTCACCATGGCTGAGGTATGAAATCTCAGCTTCATGATTTCAGAAAAAAAGGGCTGTTCAGGCTCTGGTCAGCTCTGCCTCTCAGATGGAAGTTTATGGTGTATTTCATTGATATACCTGAAGACTGGAACTGACAACCATCTGGATCAGAATCTAGATTAACCATAGACTTTTCACTCACAACTACAAGGGTAGACTTTTGATAAAACAATGAAATCACTGAAATATATCTTTATATAGCTCATTTCTAAGTATTTAGTATCTTTATTGATACCTCCCATTGAGGTATTCTACCTAAGCTTGCCTACCTCAGCTAAGGACTTAGAAGTAGTCTTATAACTTCACTGCATAAATAGGTCCTTAGTGTACTCAGGGTGTGTGTGTGTGTGTGTGTGTGTGTGTTTGATCAATGTGTATATGAATGGTAACTCATTCACAGGAAGATTGAATGCCTAGTGTATAATGTTTTAACCCTGTCCTCCTGCCCTCAACCACAGTGTGCATATTAACACACTGAGGACTAAGGATGTAGCTCAGTTGATAGAGCATGTGCCAGGCTCTGGGCTCAATCCCCTAGCACCACTAAAAACCAAAAAAAAAAAACAAAGAGGGGCTGGTGCTGGGGCTCAGCGGAGAGCACTTGCCTGGCATGTGTGAGGCACTGGCTTCGATTCTCAGCACCACATTAAATATATAAATAAAATAAAGATCTATCAACAACTAAAAAATATTTATTTTTTTTAAAAAGGAAAAAGAAATACTTTGGTGGGGCTTGATAAATTGTGTCATAAAAATGTATTAAGAATTGTAATGCAAAAAAAGAGAGCTCATGTATAATGGCATAATTTGATGTGAACATACTTTTATACAGAGTTACAAAAAATTGTGCTGTGAATGGATAATTATGAGTGTAATGCAATCCACTATTGTCATGTATGTAAGAAATAAATAAATTTTAAAAGAGAAAGAAAGAAATACATTGGTGGGGCTTGGATTGTGGCTCAGTGGTCGAGTGCTCGCCTGGCATGCATGAGGCGCTGGGTTCAATCCTCAGCACCACATCGTGTCCACCTAAAACTAAAAAATAAATATATATTAAAAAAAAGAAATATATTGGCCATGTTAGGATTTTAAAATTATACGGCTTGATATTTTTAACCAGATCAGTCCACAGAGGCTTACATAAAATGTTAATTATAATAAGTTCTAACATTATGATTCTTAATTGTAAATGTCTGTCTCAGATATGAACAATAATATTTCCTATCTGTCCAGGGGATCCAATCTGATGTAAGGATTGATAGTTTTACTTCTAGTCATGGGTTCACACCTCATTACATTCCAATCTCATGTCTGTGCCATAACTGCTTTCCCAGGTATATGGTATTCGAACCCGTTCCCGAGCTGTGGAGATTTTTACCACTTGTGCCCATATGATCTGTAACATGGAGGAGCTAGAAAAGGTAAGTGAGCCTTTGGTAAATAACATATTTCATGCTTATGTTTAAGTTTTTATTAATCCATTATGTCCCATCATCCTATATGTAGGATACCTATAAAAACTTAAATTGAGCGATTTAATATGTGTTCTATTTATAGGATGATAGAACATAATTAGTTAATGCCCTTCAAAGCAGTGTCTCATTTCATGATACCAGAATTAGAAAGCACACTAACCAATTTGCTAGATAGATTTAACATTTGAATTAAATTTTTAAATTTATAGATTAGTTTCCTTTTGTTTCAGTCTTATTTCTTTAAATACTTTACCCTATATCCTTTTCATATTAGAGATATCCTAGAACTTTTCTACATTTAATGATCCTCTTATGAAGCAAAGCTAGCTGATAAATACTGATCAAGAGAATTCAAGAAGCAGTTATGGGGCTAGGGTTGTAGCTCAGTGGTAGAATATTTGCCAAGCATGTATGAGGCACTGGGATTAGTCCTCAGCACCACATAAAAATAAATAAAGATATTGTGTCCATCTACAACTAAAAATATCTTTTTAAAAAGCACTAGTTCAAAATACATTGTACTGGGCTGGGGATGTGGCTCAAGCTGTAGCGTGCTCGCCTGGCATGCGTGCGGCCCGGGTTCGATCCTCAGCACCACATACAAAGATGTTATGTCCACCGAAAACTAAAAAATAAATATTAAAATCTCCCCTGCCTCTCTAAAAAAAAAATCAAAATACATTGTACTGTCATATATAACTAAAAAGAACAAAAATTTTTTTTAAAAAAGAAGCTGTTATGAAAAGGTGGTCTTATATAATAGCTTTTAGTAGGGATGTGAGGAAGAACTACAAGTAGTAGTTAAGAAAACATGAAATACTGAAAAACAACCTCCAATGACTTGATACCTATACCTTTCTAATTAGTGGTACTGGGGATCAAATCCAGGGGTGCTGTACCATTGAGCTATACACACAGCCCTTTTATTTTTTATTTTGAGACAGGGTCTCACTGAGTTGCCTAGCCTGGCCTCAAACTTACAATCCTCCTTCCTCAGCCTAACTAGAGCTTTAGATACCTTAAGTCTCCCTTTGTGATGTGGTTATTGATACCATCCATAAGAGGTTTGTCAGCATTGATTTTGATTTTTGTTATCAGGGTGCAGCCAAAGTTCTGATCTTTCCAGTGGTGCAGCAGTTCACAGAGGCCTTTGTTCAGGCCCTCCAGATACCAGATGGCCCCACATCAGACAGTGGGTTTAAGATGGAGGTCCTAAAGGTAAACATTTACTGCCTATGAGATTTGGAGCTTGATAGTCTGAAATCATTGATTTCTCCTATGTCACTCTTGGGTGTTTTCTCTTAACTTCAGGCAGTGACAGCCCTGGTGAAAAACTTCCCAAAACACATGGTGTCCTCCATGCAGCAGATTCTGCCTATTGTTTGGAACACCCTAACTGAGAGTGCAGCTTTATATCCTTTCCTGAAAGTTTAAGGAACCCACTACCACCTATAGTTGGGAATCTAGCCTTGGGTCTCATATTCATGGGGCTCTACTTTTAAGTGTCCACTCCTAGTGTTGGAATATACAGCATTCTCTTGTAGAATATATGTAAAGCAGACTCCAAATTCTATTTCTTTACTCTTCATCATACTTATGTGAGGACTGAAGTGAATTACACAGAGGAAGTAGAAGATCCCGTGGATTCTGATGGTATGTAGTTTATTTGATCTTGACAGAAATATCAGTTATTGAGAAAAGGGATCTGGAAAAAGAAAAAAGTCAGAGAAAGAAAAAAGCAGTAACTTAGAAGCTTCACTCTTCTAAGTGAGTTTTCTAATAGAGTTTCCTTTCAGTTTTTAGATGTGAAGAATTGAAAATTGACAATCTTTAATCTGTTCTTCATAGGCATTTGCAAAAATCATATAAAGTCATAGAATTTCTGAGTTTGGAAGAGATACCTTAAAAGTCATTTAATCCAGCTGCTTCTGGTGTTTTGTTTAGTTTAATTTTGAAGTCCAGATGATGATATTTTCATTTCTGTTTTAATATTTGATTCATCGAGGGCTGGGGAGGTGGCTTGGGCGGTAGCGCGCTCGCCTGGCATGCGTGCGGCCCGGGTTGGATCCTCAGCACCACATACAAAGAAAGATGTTGTGTCCACCGAAAACTAAAAAATAAATATTAAAAAAAAAATTTTTTTAAATATTTGATTCACCAGTATTTTTTACTTGAAAAACCAAAGGATATTTGATATCCTCAAAGTTCTTTGACTCTTTAGCCTCTTCTACCAATTCCCTTAGGAACTGGCAACTGCTTGCAATATTTCTTAATTTACAAAGATAATGTAGTTGATTTCCAGTGTATGTGCTTTTCTTTTGCTTTCTTATCACTAACTTCTTCTCTTGTGTATTTCCTATAGGTGAAGTCCTGGGCTTTGAAAATCTCGTCTTTAGTATTTTTGAATTTGTCCATGCCCTCCTAGAAAATAGCAAATTCAAAAGCACTGTTAAGAAAGCTTTGCCTGAGTTGATTTACTATATTATTCTATACATGCAAATCACTGAGGAGCAGGTAAATAATACTTGGAAGAAAGTTACCAGCAGGCATTTGGAAAGTGCAGCTTTTTGGTGAATGCAGGCCTTGATCAAGGAAATGCTTTCTTTCTAAAGATAGACACTAAGAGAATAACTTCATGTGAAGTTCTGGGAAAGTTTTGACATCATTTTATTGCCAAATCCTTGGGTATTGAGGAGTTTTTAATCAATTCCTATATTAGGTAATTGGGCTTTCTGAACACTTTTTGCATTAGGAAAATCTCTGTAAAAACCACTAAACTAAAGATCCTGGTATCTAGGAGAAACTGTTCTTTCAATATAAATAATAGAAAGTAGTAATCAGATTATTCACCTGTTGGTCTTTAAAACTGGGAGTTGGGGGGGAAGTATTGAAGAATAAGATAATACCTCTCATAGAAAACAGCACAAAAATTGACATGATTTTTATATTCAATATCCCATCAGACCTATTATATTCAAGAAACTGACTTATCAAAGAATAATAGCTAAGTGGCAATAACAGCAAGTAATCTCCCAAATTCTAAAATGAGATCTGGTAGAGAGCAGTAGCCATTGCTACAAACCTTGAATGTAAGAATTTGTTTCTCTTAAAAAAAGACTTTTTGAGGCTTATAATTTTGTTGAGTAATAGGCTAAAGTCTTCATATGTTTGTTGATGAAAAGAAGGAACATGTGAACCAGATTGGTAGCCCAACGAAAACATAATTTTATTATCTTTTCAGATTAAAGTGTGGACAGCCAACCCCCAGCAGTTTGTAGAAGATGAAGATGATGATACTTTCTCCTATACTGTTAGAATTGCAGCTCAAGACCTATTGCTGGTAAGAGAGTCACCTTGATACTTCAACCAAATAATCCTCCTCCGTCACTTGAGGGTTTCCTCCTCTTCCTAGACATCTAACCCAAGGTGAGCAGTACTGTTGAGCAGCTTTATCTCAGACATTTTTGTGAATACAAGAGAGCTTTTCAAATGAAGCTTGAGACTCAGAAATTCCAAAATTTTTTCTACTAGTTCTGATTCACCAGTAGATATTAGATATAAGAATTGTGCAGAGGATGCTGGGTGCAGTGACATATGCGAGTAATCCCAGCAACTCTGGAAGAGGCAGAAGCAGGAAGGTGGCAAGTTCAAGGCCAACCTAGGCACTTAGCAGGACCTTGTCCCAAAATAAAATAAAAGGGCTGAGATGTAACTCAATGATGAAGTGTCCCTGGGTTCAATCCCCGTACAAAAGAAAAAAAAAATTGTGTAGAGGATAACATGCTAAGTGAGTAAGAGTAGTCAAATAAGGAACATTATTTTACTTTAAGCTGCCTTTGTCAAGACTATAGTGTAATCCAGAGGTTGACAAACAAACAAACAAAAAATGCTGAGATGGACATCCAAACATCTGTTTATATTTCCTTCTACTCTACTGACTAAAAGTATGGAGTTCTCTCTAGACTGGAATACTATGAAGAAACTGCCACTTGCTTCCTATTAGGTAGGAGGTTTCTTGGTGAAATCTCTTTTTATAATTACTTCTTTTCTTTTTTTAGACAAGGTCTTACTAAGATGCCCAGGCTGGCCTCAAACTTGCAATCCTCCTGCCTCAGCATCCCAAGTTGCTGAGATTACAAGCATGTGCCACTACACTTAATATTTCTTAAGGCATCTATGAAGGATTATACTTTTTTTCAATTAATAGAGTAACCTTTCCATGATTAGGTTCCTAGAGAATAAATATCTCCTCCTTTGTCATCCAAAGCTGAATCTGTCATTCTTACTTTAGCTCTGCTGAACATAGCCTAAGGAAGCAACTAGTTAGGCTTAAAATGCATTGTAGAAAAATAAGTATTCTTAGCCAGGAATTCCTAGCCAAGTCACTGTAATCCCAGCAATCTGGAAGCTTAGCTAGGAGGGCCACAAGTTTGAGGCAGCCTCAGCAATTTAGCGATTCCCTAAACAACTTAGCAAGACTCTGTCTCAAGATTTAAGAAAAGGATCAGGGATATATAACTCAGTGGTTACTATGCTCCTGGGTTCAATCTCCAGTATCAAACAAACAAACAATATTCTTTTATTTCCATTAGAGACCCTTAAAACTAATGGAGTCACTTTTTTTGGTGTGGAGGACTGAACTCAGGGACACTTTACCACTGATCTACAATAAAGCCCCAGCCCAGGCCCCACACACACACACTTTTTTTTTTTTTTTTTTTTTTTTTGAAACAGGGTCTCACTCAATTGCCCAGCCTGACCTCAAACTTTCAAACCTCCTGCCTCAGTCTTCCAAGTTGCTGAAATTATAGGCATGCACCACTTTGCCCAGCTTGCAGTCACATTTTTAATACACCTAATCTGAGTTTAGTGTGTACATGTGAAAGAATTTGAACCATTCATTTCTAACAGTCCTGATTAAAGCAGTTTGCAGTTAAAATGCTTGGACTGCACACACAGATTTATTAGCCCTTCTCTTCTTTCTCTAGGCTGTGGCCACAGATTTCCAGAATGAGAGTGCAGCAGCTCTGGCTGCAGCAGCCACTAGGCATTTACAAGAAGCTGAGCAAACCAAAAGCAGTGGCACTGAGCACTGGTAAGAGCGAGCAGCAAACACGTAATTTAAGGACCTGTTTGGGGCCTCAGATCTAAGACAAACAAATCCTTGCTTTGAGTCATCTATTCTAAAGCAGTTCTTCCCAACCATAAAATAATTGGTTAAAATGCTTTTGGTTTTTTTATCCCTATTTAAATATCCTTGAAAGGAAGGGCTTTTATATTGTTTCTAACTGGGGGGTGGGGGGTCTGTCATTAAATTGCATTTTCTTTTCAGTATAATTTAATAACAGCATTTAGATTGGAAGGGCAGATAAATTGCCCTTTTGGGTCAGATTTTGCTGGAATGCCCTTTTCTGAATCTTCTTTCTCAAATATTTGTGGGTTTTAGCAGTTTGTTTTACCAGGCTCTGCTATTCCTCTCACAGGTGGAAGATCCATGAGGCCTGCATGCTTGCCTTAGGCTCAGTGAAGTCCATTATCACGGACAGTGTGAAAAATGGCAGGATCCATTTTGACATGCATGGGTTCCTAACCAATGTCATCCTTGCTGACCTCAACCTCTCAGGTATTTTCAATATGTCTAGGATTCTGAAAGCTCTTTAGACCTATCATCAATTCATTTATATTTTATTTAAATAGGTAGGCCAAGCATTTTTATGTCCTTTGGATGAAAATCTTTGCACCCTAGTTTGAACTAATTCATTCCCCTAAAATAGGCCAGAGACATGAGTTCAGGATTCACCTACTAAGGGACTAATTACCATTGCTTTTCCTCCCTTGAATTAGCTCTTCCATTCACTGCTGCTTTTCCTCCCAAATTAGCCCTTCCATTCATGGCTGCTTTTGGCATTTTTGAATGGAATGCAAATCTGGTTGTTATGCCTTCAGAACTCTGGCTTGAGTTCTGCTCTCATTAATAATAAGTCCCAAATGCGGGGCTGGGGTTGTAGCTCAGTCATGTAAAAATAAATAAATAAATAGGGGGCTGGGGCTGTAGCTCAGTGGTACAGCACCGCCTGCCTCGCACATGTGAGGCACTGGGTTCGATCCTCAGCAGCACATAAAAATAAATAAATAAAGATATTTTGTCCAGCTACAACTAAAGAAAGAAAGAAAAGTAAATAAAATAAAGGTATTGTGTCCGTCTACAACAAAAAATATTTAATAATGAGTCCAAAATGCCAGTCAGGCTCATTCTTCCTGTTTGTTACCTGTCATTTTTCTCAAACTATTTTCTTGGACTATATCTAGATAATTGGCATAGCCATTTGCTCCTTTCTCAATCCATCACTTGACTGTTGTTCATAGGATAGCACTGGGAATAGCTTACATAATTTGAAAACATTCCTCATTGTTATATTGTAGTTAATGAGGAGAGAACAACTCATATCTAATATATCATTGTATCCTAGAATGCCTTGCCATATAGTAAGCATTTTCCATGACTTAATTTAAATGAAAGTATCAGGATTTTTCAAACACATCAGCATAGTCAACATTTGAAAAAGGCTCGATATTTATCGTTTTGTGAATCCTGCCTATAGCTAAAAGATTTTCTATAATTAGCCAAACTTTTGGGTCTCAGAACCCCTTTATATACTGAAAAATTATCAGTCCCCAAGAGATTTTTGTGTGGGTTTTATTGATAACCCAAGGTCAAATTTTTTTCTGGTAATGTGGAAGCTAAACCACAATAAAGTGGGGAAGGGCAAGAATTCAGTAGATTAGACAAAGGGGATTAAAAGAAAGAGGAGGGATAGGAATAGGAAAGACAGTAGAATAAATCTAACATAACTTTCCTATGTACACATATGAAAATACTTAAATGAATCCTACCATCATGCCCGCCCACAAGAATGGGGTCCTAATTAAAATCCCATGCTTGAAGAATGGAGGATCTTTGGATTGGGCAAAAGGGAGGTTGGGGAGGGGTTTTAAGGGTAGGAAAGATGGTGTGAGGAGATGGACATCATTATCCTGGGTACATGTATGATTGCACAAATGGTGTATCTCTACACAGTACTCAACCAGAAAATTGAATTATTGCATTCCATTTGTGTATGATGAATTGAAATGCTTTCTGCTGTGGTGTACTACTAAGTAGACAAATAAAAGGATAATAATGAGGAAAACATTTTTTTGATACATCAAAAATTAAAACAGGGATGTTCTGCTTGTATACATTTCATCATTTGTCAGACCTATGATCTCACATATCATACAATCTATGGAAAACTTCACTGTACATTATAAAAGAATGACAGTGAAAAGGTAAATTAATGTTTAGTATTGCTGAAAAAAAATGTTTTTAACTTTAGGAGTTGCCAGGAGCTCCTCGTCTGTATTTTGAGAATTTCTGGTTGATAGTAAACAAAATATTATATAATTCTTTTACTAATTTCTTAGGATATTGTCAATAGCTCCTCTCAGTTATTTTTGTACGAGTAACTAAGTTAAGCCCTATAACAGGCTGAATAAGTATAGTCTTTTCAAGCAGTGATAATGGGCAGGAAGTTATAATCTTTGTACCAGTGATAGGAATCCAAACAAAATACACAACATGTAAGAAAGCTGAAGACAATCACAGTGGCTCAGAGACAGGATTATCTTGGCCCAAGAGAGAATACAAGAGAAATATGCCAGCTTGGTATAATATAAGTAAAGCACCAAAGTGGCAAAGTAAGATGTGAGTTGCTGGGAAGGATGTGTGCTTGAGTTTAGGAGGCATAAAGGGAGATGGTAGGGAGAATTGAATGCTATGCTGACTGAGGTGGTCTTATTTGGTGGACGGAATTTACTGGCAGGTTATAAATGGGAAAATGACCTGATTAGAACTATATAATGATACAGTGTTATAGTAGGAAGAAAATGGCAATGGAGAATGTATTTAGAAAATGAGTAGAGCAGGTAATAAATAGTGAGAGCTAGGGATGGGAACTAGAATGGTAAAGTCTTTTTTAAATTTCAGAATATTCAAGATCTACTTTGTCAATAGTGAGAAGTGAAACTGGGAAATTGATTCCGCAACATAGGTCACATATTTGCATTTACTTTATGAGATCATGCTTTTTCTTTCAAAGAAGTTGTGTATGTTATGTAGCATCCTGTTATTTGTGGGCATTCAAGGAGTGGAGTTGGGAGGCACAAGGGTATGTAACCCCAACTTTCATTGTCCAACCCATAATTGCTCTTTTTCCCAGTGTCTCCTTTCCTCCTGGGTCGGGCACTTTGGGCTGCCAGTCGGTTCACTGTTGCTATGTCTCCTGAACTGATCCAGCAGTTCCTACAAGCAACAGTTAGTGGTCTTCATGAGTCACAACCTCCATCAGTTCGAATTTCTGCTGTGAGAGCCATCTGGGGGTAAGTATACTACCCTAGGGTGAGGTTTCTGTTTGTTTGTTGTTTGTTTGTTTTGGTACTGGGAATTTAACCCAGGAGCACTTAATCACTGAGCCACATCCCCATGTCTTTTTATATTTTGAGACTTGTCTCACTGAATTGCTTAGGGCTATGCTAAATTGCTGAGGTTGCCCTTGAATTTAGTCCTCCCATTTTAGCCTCCCTGAGATTAAGGCCTGCACCACCATGCCCAGCCCTGATAAGAATTGCTTTAAGAGAAAATTACTCAGATATCCTAAACCATGGTTATACAGTGTATTTTGTTGCTTGGAAATTTCTGCTGTAGATCTCCTTGAAGATAAATGTTGGGTTGGGCTTCTCAGGAGACTGAGGCAGGAGGATCAAGAAGTTTTTAATCTTCAGCAATTTAGGGAGACCCTGTCTCAAAATAATAAATTAGGGCTGAGGATGTAGCTCAGTAGTAGAGCCCCTGCCTAGCACACACAAGGCCACATTCAATGCCCAGTACTAAAAAAAAAAATTAAAAGGGCTGGGGGTGTAGCTCAGTGATAAGAGTCCCTGGGTTTGAATTGTTGGGTATAAAGGCTTTTATGAGTCCAGCAAATGTCCTGTTCCCTGTTGTTCTTCATTTCCTTTAAAAACACCATAACTCTGAAATAATCTAAGCTAACAAAACTTTCTTTCAAATGTGAAAAGGCTTTGAAGAGAAGAATAACTTGCACAGGTTGCACAATTGATGAATGATAGAAGCAGGATTAGAGTCCATGTTATTTTGTTCAATGATTTCCTCTATATTAGAATCCAAATTTGGGAGAATGTGGCCTAGATACATGGCTTATTTTTTCCAATTTTGCCCGTCTCTTTCAGAGCTAAGGGACTAGAGTTGATAATAGTTGTTTATTTCTACCCAGACCAGAAGGAGCATTGTTGTTTTGGGAAATATTTCAAGGGCCAAACTTGAATGTCTCTCTCAATCAGATCCTAAACACGACCAGCACAAAATTCATCTTCCACCTGCCTACCCTGTTTTTGTAACCTTTTGAGGCAGAAATTGAGATTTCATGCATTGTTTTTTACATATCTTTAAAAGCATTGAGGACCTGCCTATTCTGACTACGTTTATTAATTAAATGCATAATGTTATAACTATGAGCAGAGGTCCATATTTTTCTGTGCAATCTACGTAAGGTAAAATTTTGACTCTAAAACAATTTAAAATGCCATCAATTAAGAGACAGACTAGGGCTGAGGTTGTGGCTCAGTGGTAGAACGCTCGCCTAGCACTCGTGAGGCCTTGAGGTCAATCCTCAGCACCACATAAAAATGAAATAAAGAAATAGTGTCCACCTACAAATAAAAAATAAATATTTTTTTTTAAAAAACAGACAAACTAGAACTTTTCAGAAAGCTCTTAGGCCACTTAAATACCTCAGAAGAGAGAGCTCTGACCTGGTCAAGGCATGAATGTTGAAGGTTATTTCTGTGTTGCTCTGACCTTTGTGAAACTTGATTTCATTTATATTCATTAATTATTTTTGAGGTATAAAAAAAAGTCCTTTGTGATAAGTGTCGGTATAAGATTAAATTAAAATAAGAACAAAACTATTAAAACCTATTAAAACTTCAAACCGCATGTTATTGGGCTAGGGGTCGAAATGGTAGTAAATTTAAAAACAGATTGTGAGTGGGTAATAGAGATGTATCTATTTTGAATATCAAAAATGTATCATTTCTCAAATTTAATATTTGTGATTTAGTTTGGTGTGAATGTGAAGATGATTTTTAGGGTAAAGTAAGTATATTATTTCTTGGGTGTTTTAGATGAGCAGCAGCACCTATCAGGCATAAAGTGTTTAGATTGGTTATCTTTGGAGGCATTAGAATACAAAGAACTTCCATTCCTTGTTATATATTTATAATATTCAATTCACTTGTTCACAATAAGTTTATATTATTTTAATAATCAGAAAAAATGCATGAAGAAAACATTTTTTAATGATAAACATGTATCTCATTATCTTCATGGGTAACAGTTTAGTGATTTCATGAAAAGTGTAACATGTCTCTGAAAAGTGACAAAAGTTGTAGATATGCGTGCCAGTAAAATGGACACTCTTACATATTTACAGAATTGTACATACAATGTCAGACACTGAATCCCTTTAAGACTATCTCTGGATTCCAGGTTAAGAACTGTCCTGTGGCCAGGCATCGTGGCATACACCTATAATTCTAGCAACTCAGGAGGCTGAGGTAGGAAGATCGCAAGTTTGAGGCCTGTCTCAACAACTTAGCAAGGCCCTAAGCAACTTAGTGTTGCTTAGTAAAAAGGACTGGGGATGTGGCTCATAGGTAAAGCACCCCTAGGTACAGTACCTAGTACTAAAAAAAAAAAAACTGTCCTGAGAAGTGTTTTCTTCTCAGCCAAGATTCTCCATTTGGTCATTTCTTACATTCTAAGCCAGTTACAATCTGGCTTGATATCCTTCCTTATCACATTACTAAAACTTCTTTCTAATGTTGTAACAACTTTTTTTTTTCCCCCTAAATTGTATAGGTACTGAGTTTCTGAGGCTGTCCTTTAATTTCTGATCCTCTGCCTTACCCTCCCAAGCCCCTGGAATTACAGGATCAAACTCCCCTTGCTTTTCTTTTTACTTTTGCTCCAGCTTTAACTTATTTCTCTGTGTCATAGTTTATGTATCATTGCAAACTGCCTGAAATAATTTCTGACACAAGATATTTATTGACAAATAAATATATTTGTGTCACATTTCTCAAATTTAATATTTATTCCAGACTTTCTTCTGAGCTCCAATTTAATATATTCACTGCTTACTATCCATATTAGCATGGACTTCTTATAAGTACTTGAAAATAAATACATTGATTGCTATGCTTACTATTTACTATCTGCAAGCCTGCCCTACTCATACTCTTTACTTTAGTAAAAGCAGAAATTTTATCTACTTACATTTTGAACTTAAAGATAAATATTTTATATTTCCTATTTCATAAAGATCCCAGTTCTTTTTGCCTTTTATATCTTGTTTCCTTATCCTCTCATTTCTCTCTCCCTCTCTAACACTACTACTACACTAGATTATGTTCTCAGATTCGCTTTCCTGAATTACTGGAACAGCTTCCTAATTGAGCTGTCTACCTCCCACCTTACTCTACTGCAACCCATATTATTTGAACTTTCAAGCTGAGATTTCTAAAAAAGAAAACTAATATTGTTGTTCTTATAATTAAAGCCCTTCCTGGATTTCAGTTGTACTATTCAAGCTGAGGTACAGGCATCTCAGCAGAAAATCATATTATGCCAGGTGGTCCATAAAGCTGTAAGTCAAATATATAACATCCTATTGGGGTATCAGTTTTCCTTAAAGACTTTGGGGTTGGATAAGGAGCAATTGAGGCATTAGGAGTAATTTGTTTATTAAAAAAAAAAAAAAAGTTTCAGAAATACTTGCTCCCCAAATAACATCCAAACTTGTAACGTGGCATATAAGAGCTAATGTGATATGGCTAGATTATGCATTGTCTGTGATCTAGCAAACTATACAGATTCAGATTTGTTATAGGGACAAGTAAGGCATAGCTGATCACTAGATCACTAGTAAAGAGGAATCTAAAACCATGTCTGAGGAATCTAAAACCATGTCTAAGGAATTGAAAGCTGACCAAAGCCAAAGGACACATTAGTCTACAGGAGAAGTTAGGTCTGAGCAAGGTAATATTGAAAATCAAGGTATTATGTATCAGCAGTCAAAAAGTCTGGCCAAATCTAAAATCAAAACCCATTATTTGTCAGCTACACAAATAATTTTTTCTCTAAAACACTACAAAGAAAAAAAACTTTAAAAACCATTTATTAGGCTGGGGATATAGTTCAGTTGGTAGAATGCTTGTTTCACGTGCACAAGTCTCTGGGTTCAATCCCCAGAACCACAAAAAAAAAAATATATATATATATATATATATTGGTAGTGTGAGGTTTCAAGATGGTGGAATAGAGAAGGTCACTTTCCTAGCTGCTCCATGGTGTGAAACCAAGAAAGCAGATAAGCAGCTTCTCAGCAAGGAGGGTGAAAAAAGAGGGAGGCCTTTCTAAGATTTAATACTGGACACTGAAAGCAGATGGAGGACTCAGGAGATTGGATATAGTAAAATAAGGACGAAAACCCCAGTGCCACCAAGGCACCAGCCAGAACAGTCCCTCTATAAGCACAGTGGAGGGATGAGGAAATGATAGGAAACAGCATTTTTAGGAGGCCTGAGGCATGTCTGGGTACAGAGAGTTTAGAGATTGAAAACACTACACAACTAAACTGAAAGGCCTTTGGCACAATGTCCTTGTACAGGAAAGAAGCCACATCTCTCCCAGCTGCATGCAGAGGACAGAAGAAAGAACCATATTGCAGCCATGTGCTGGTGGCTGGGGGAGCCAATTCCTGGCAAACCCACGCTGCATGACATAGTGTGCCTAAGTGACCAGGAGAGAATCAAACATGGAGAGGGGTTTACACAGGGGAATACTGGTCGTGGAAACCCACCTGGCTCTCCCCCTACCTCTCCACTCTAACTGCTCGCAAGACCAGCTAGGAAAGACATGCCTGGCTAGAAAGTCAAAAGGGCAGGGCAGGAGAGACTGCATTTGGAAAATGAACCCAAGAATGGACAAAGAATTGGCTCTTCCACTGCATGAGTGGAACCCAGAGGAGATCCCTGGGATGCTGTCTTCCAGCATAGACCAGCAATTGCTGGGCCGTGGAGGTGCACTGATTTAAAATCTCCAGACCACTTGGCATTCAGCAAAGAAACTGGAGCCTACTTAGGCTAAACCCCACCTACAGGATTACCTCTCTCACTCCAGACCACCCCACCCAACTGTTGAGAAGGGAAGCTGAGAATTTTTTTTTTAACTCCAACAGAAATGGTTCTTTAACTTTTCATCAAGAACTTTTTTCTCTCTCTCTGTTTAATTATGACCTTAATGGTTTGTGGACATTTACACATATTCATATGCTTTTTTCTCTCTTTCTAGCATATTTGAAGCCAGTTATTTTTTATTATTTTGAGGAATAGGATGTTTGATTAGTATATTTCAGTTTTGTTTTCTTTTTTCCTTTTTTTTTTTTTTTTTTTTAATTTGGGGGGACTGGAGATGTAGCTAAGCAATAGAGTGCTTGCCTCGTACATGTGAGGCACTGGATTAGATTCCCAGCACGACATACAAATAAGCAAATAAATAAAGGTCCATCAACAACTAAAAAATATATATTTTAAAAAAATTTTTTACTTTATACATTTTTTTCTCTCACTTATCTGTTTTCCTTGATTATCTTTCTCTTCTGCTAACAGCCAATCTCTAATCTTTCACTCTTCCTCTAAGGTTTTACCTAGGTCTTCTCTCCTCCTCCCTCATAATCAACACATCCTACTTCTGTTTTCTCACTCTCCACCATTCAAAATTGTAGACTCTTTTGCAAACTTATTGTTTTTACTGTAGGCAATAATTGATCATATCATTTCTGTTTATTATGACAACATTGTAGATTTCATAGCAGGAACTGTAGTTTGCAGTGGTTGTTGTTATTATTTGTACCCTCCTAAATGGTGAGGGACTGGGAACCTTCAGGGACACTGTAAGTCCACAGGGTAGAAACACTACTGTCTCCTATCCATATTGTTAGATGGGTAGATACACCAACATGATAAATCAAGGGAACAAATCACTGCAAACAAACCAAGATTCTTCAATAACAATCCATCAACCCCAGAATGGAAGTAATTTCAGAGAATCAGTATAATACATAGTTAAACTGATCTGCAAGGTAAAGGGTGATACAAGCAGTGAATTTAGAGACAAAATACATGAAGTGAAAGATCATTTTAATAGAGATATTTTGAAAGAAAAAATCAAGGAGAAATCCTTGAAATGAAGGAATCAATAAACCAAATTGAAAATTCAAAGGAAAGCATCACCTGCAGACTAGACCACTTTTTAAAGACAAAGTTTCAGGCAATGAAGACAAAATATATAATGTTGAAAATAGAGTTGATCATGGAGAAAAGATGTTAAGAGACCATGAACAGAACTTCAAGAGTAAGGGATAACATGAAAAGATCAAATTTAACAATTGTATTCAAGGGCCAGGGATGTGACTCAATGTAAAGTACTTTCCTTGCATTTGTGAGGCCCTGGGTTCAATCCTCAACATTGCCAAAAAAAAAAAAAGAAAAGACTTTAAAATAGGGCATCCCAGGCAGGCCCTGCCTACTCTCGCACAGCCCAGGCAGACCGAGGATGGGACCTGCAGCTCCTTGTTTACCAACATACACACACACACACACAGCCCACCTTAATCTTGGAACACTGCAGCCACCGCCATAGCCCTCCCCATGCAGTAGCCACCACCTTGGGACAACAGATAGGGCCTGGAGGCAGCTGCCCACTGCCATAGCACCATGTGCCACAGCCCTGCATCCCTGAGCAGGCTGCCCAACACCATCACATGGACCACCCTTTCAGACCCATCTCTGAAAAATGATTACCTCCATCTTGGGACACTGGCTGGGGACTGAAAGTCCAACACCAAGATACTTACAGGTTTGATGCTACCACTGCCATGAACTAGGGATGTGGCCACTTCCATCTAGGGACAACAGCCAGGACCCAGAGATCATCACCAAGGACCCTGTGGGCTTGTTTACACCAGAGGTATCCCTTCTAGGTGTGCTAATAGTTACCATTTTGTTGAAGATGCAGGAGTGAGCCTTGTATCAGGTCGCCCTTCTCTTTTCTCCTGTTAACAGTTAACTTTATTTGATTCCTCTTTCACCCTTCCTACCATCTAATACCTCTGTATTCTTACCTCTTACCTCATAAACATCACATTCCACACCCACCTACTTCTCTCCTTGTCCACCAGTAGAAACTGTAGACTCTTTTGCAAACCTATTGTTTATTTTTAAGATAATAATTAAACATATCATTTCTGTTTATTGTGACAAAATGGTAATCATCTAAATAGGAACTATTTGTTTTACATTGCATATTGTTTGCATTGGATGCTGCTAATATTGATCTCCTCCTTAAAAGTAAGACATCAGAAACCTGCAGGAACACTATAAGATTATAGGGAAGAAACTGTAACACCTTGGATCCACGCTGCTAGAAGAGAAGACATACAAAAAGCATGAAAGACAAGGGAAGAAAGTGCCCCAAACAAATCAAGATGATACAATGATAGAATCCATTGATAGCACAGTAGAAGAAATATTCAGAGGAGTTCAGAATGTATGTAATTAAAATGATCTACATAGTAAAGAATGAGATGAGAGGGCAAATATAGGCAACAAATGATCACTCCAATAAAGAGATAAGAGAATAAATACAGGCAATAAAATATTACTTAAAATGATCTACATAGTAAAGAATGAGATGAGAGGGCAAATATAGACAACAAATGATCACTCCAATAAAGAGATAAGAGAATAAATACAGGCAATAAAATATTACTTCAAGAAAGATTCTGAAAATAACCAAATCTTTGAAATGAAGGAAACAATAAACCAATTTAAAAATTCAATAGAAAGTATCACCAACAGGGGGCTGGGGTTGTTGCTCATCGGTAGAGCGCCTGCCTAGCACGTGCGAGGCCCTGGGTTCGATCCTCAGTACCACATAAAAGTAAATAAATTAAATAAAGGTGTGTGTCCAATTAAAAAAGAAAAAAGCATCACCAACAGATTAGATCACTTGGACAGAACCTCAGACAATGAAAACAGAATATGTAGTCTTTAAAATAAAGTTGACCACACAGTGAAGATGATTAAAAAAAAAAAAAAACCATGAACAGAATGTCCAAGAATTGTGGGATAGCATAAAAAGATCAAATTTAAGATTTATTGGGATAGAGGAAGGCACAGAGATTCAAACCAAAGGAATGCACAATCTTTTCAGTGAAATAATATCAGAAAATTTCCCAAACCTGAAGAATTAATTGGAAAAAGAAATACAAGAGGCTTACAGGACACCAAATATACAAAATTACAACAGATCCACACCAACATACATTATAATGAAAATCCCAAGCATAAAGAGTAAGGATAAAACTTTAAAAGCCACAGGAGAAAAGTATCAGATTACCTATAGGGGAGAACCAATTTGGATCTTAGCAGACTTATCAACCCAGATTGTCAAAGCTAGGAGATCCTGGAACAACATATACCAAGCTCTGAAAGAAAATGAATACCAACCAAAAATTTTATGTCCAGCAAAATTAAGCTTCAGATTTGATGATGGAATAAAAACCTTCCATGATAAGCAGAAGTTAAAAGAATATACAACTAGAAAGCCTGCACTATGGAATATTCTCAGCAAAATATTCTATGAGGAGGAAATGAGAAACAACAATGAAGATAAGCAAAGGGAAGAAATACATTAAAGGAAAAGCCAATCAAAGGTGAAACCAAGTCAAGTAAAAAAAACAAAAACAAACCAAAATGACCAGGAATACAAACCATATTTCAATAATAACCCTGAATGTTAATGGCCTAAACTCATCAATTAAAAGTTATAGACTGGCAAATTGGATTTAAAAAATAAAAATAAAAAAGACCCAACAATATGCTGCCTTCAAGATACTCAGAGGAAAAGACATCCACAGACTGAAGGTGAAAGGATGGGGGAAAAATACCACTCAAATGGACAACGTAAAGAAGCAAGAGTTTCCATCCTCAGATAAAGTGGACTTCAAACCAAAGTTAGAAGGAATAAAGAAGGACATTTCATAGTACTTAGGGAATCATACATAAACAAGACATAACAGTTGTAAATATTTATGCCTGAAACAATGAAGCATCTGTATATATCAAATAAACCCTTCTAAATTTCAAGAATCAAATAGACCACAGCACAATAATCCTGGGTAGCTTTGTTTTTAAGTATTTTTTAATTGCAGATGGACACAATATCTTTATTTATTTGTTTGTTTATTTATGTGGTGCTGAGGATTGACCCCCATGTCTCACATGTGCTAGGCAAGGGCTATACCACTGAGCCACAACCCCAGCCCCGCCATGGGTGACTTTAACATACTTTTTTCGCCTCTGGATAGATCTTTCAAACAAAACTAAACAAAGAAACTATAGAACTTAATAATATAATCAATAATTTAAACTTAACAGGCATAGACAGAATATCCCATCCATCAATGAGTGAATACACTTTTTTCTCAGCAGCACATGGATCCTTCTCTAAAATAAACCATATCTTATGCCACAAAGCAACTCTTAACAAATACAAAAAGAGAGAGAGAGAGATACTACCCTGTATTCTGTCAGACCATAATGAAATGAAATTAGAAATCAGTGATAAAGTAAAAAACAGAAGCTACTCCAACATCTGGAGACTAAATAATACTCTATCGAATGACTCATGGATAGCAGAAGAATCAAGGAGGAGATAAAAAAAATTCCTAGAGGTAAATGAGAACTCCAATACAGCATACTCAAATCTCTGGGACACTATGAAGGCAGTGCTAAGGAAAGTTCATTGCATTGAGCTCATTCATTAAAAAGAATAAAAAGTCAACAAATAAATGACCTGACATTACACCTCAAAGCCCTAGAAAAAAATCAACACCAAAAGGAGTAGAAGACAGAAAATAATTAAAATCGAGGTTGCAATTAAGGAAATTGAAACAATTGAAAAAATTGACAAAACAGGGCTGGAGTTGTGGCTCAGTAGTAGAGCACTCGCCTCAGCACCACATAAAGTGAGAGACCCTGGTTTCGATCCTCAGCAACACTTAAAAATAAATGAGTGAAATAAAGGAAATGTGTCCAACTACAATGAAAAAATAAATGTTTTTTTTTTTAATTGACAGAACAGAAAGCTGGTTCTTTAGAAAAATAAATAAAATCAATAAACCCTTAGCCACCCTAACAAAAAGGAGAGAGAAGACTCAAATTACTAAAATTTGTGATGAAAAAGGATATATCATGACAGATACTATTGAAATACATAAGATAATTAGAAACTACTTTATTGGAGTGTAAATTTTTGAAAGTTTATTCTCCAATAAAGTAGAAAATCTCAATGACACCGACAAGTTTCTAGAAACATGATCTGCTCAAACTGAATCAGGGGACATACACAATTTAAACAGATCAATTTTGAGCAATGAAATAGAAGAAGCCATCAAAAGCCTACTAACCAAGAAAAGCCCAGGACCAGATAGATTCTGAGACAAATTCTACAAGACCTTCAAATAAGAATTAATACCAATACTCCTCAAATTATTCCATGAAATAGAAAAGGAACCCTTCCAAACTCATTCTATGAGGCTAGTATCACCCAGATGAAGATGCATCAAGGAAAGAAAACTTCAGAATGGTATCCCTGATAAACATAGATGTAAAAATTCTCAATAAAATTCTGGTAAATCACTTACAAAAACATATTAAAAAGATAGTTCACCATGATCAAGTGGGGTTCATTCCAGGGATGCAAGGTTGGTTTAACACACAGAAATCAATAAACGTAATTCATCACAGTAGTAGACTTAAAGATAAAAATCATATGATCGTCTAATCTCAGTAGATGCAAAAAAAAAAAGCATTTGACAAAATACAACACTGCTGAGAGCCACAGCCAGTCTGTATGGCCCCTGGGCATTTTGCCAACAGTATTGATTGACAGGCGAGGCATAAATATCCGCCTCTGCCGCTACTTTTGAGTTCTCGCACTATTTTGGAGTTCTCATGGGGATTTCCGGGGATTCCCCGAGAGTTCCCATTGGTTGGGGAAGTGCAGGAGGAGGGATTTCCCGGAGAGCTATTTCCGGCTGGGGGTTCTGCAGGAGCCTCGTGGCTTTAGGGAGAATTCTCCAGGAGGGTGTGTGAGGTTTTTTCTTGCAGTTCAAAAATAAAGTTTGTTCCTGCTTCAGTGGCTCGTGATTTGTGCCCAGCCAGACTGCAGCACAACACCCTTGTATTTTGTCAATAAACGCAATTCATGACAGTACTAGACTCAAAGATAAAAATCATATGATCATCTTAGTAGATGCAAAAAAAGCATTTGACAAAATACAACACCCTTTCATGTTCAAAACACTAGAAAAACTAGGGATAATAGGGATATACCTCAACATTGTAAAAGCTATCTATTGCTAAGCCCAAAGCCAACATCTAAATGTAGGAAAATTGGAGGCATTTCCTCTAAGAACTGGAATAATACAAGGATGCCCTCTTTCATCACTCCTGTTCAACATAGTCCTTGAAACTCTAGCCAGAGCAATTAGACGAAGGAAATTAAAGGGATATGAATAGGAAAAGAACTGAAACTATCACTATTTGTGCTGACAGCATGATCTCTCATGTTCTTGGATAGGAAGAATTAACATTGTCAAAATGGCCATACTACCAAAAGGTTGTACAGATTTAATGCAATTCCAATTAAAATCCCAACTATATTCGTCATAGAAATAGAAAAATCAATTCGGAAAATCATTTGGAAAAAGAAGAGACCCAGAATAGCCAAAGCAAGAAGAGTAAAGCAGGAGACATCACAATACCAGACCTTAAACTATACTACAAAGCTATAGTAACAAAAACAGCATGGTAGTGGCACCAGAATAGACATGTCGACCAATGGTACAGAATAGAAGAGATAAACCCACATAAATACAGTTATCTTATACTAGACAAAGGCACCAAAAACATACATTGGTGAAAAGATTGCCTGTTCAATAAATGGTGCTAGGAAAACTGGAAATCCACATGTAGAAAAATGAAATTAAACCTCTAGTGAACAGAGACCCTGCAACTGATAGAAGAATAAGTAGACCCAAATCTTCATTATTTTAGGACATGACTTCCTTAACAGACTCCTAAAGCACAAGAAGTAAAATTAAGAATTAATAAATAGGATGGATTCAAACTAAAAAACCATTTCTCAGCAAAGGAAATGATTGGTAATGTGAAGAGAGAGCCCACAGAGTGAGAGAACATCTTTACTACATGCACATCAGATAGAGCGCTAATTTCAAGGATATTATAAAGAACTCAAAAAACACCCAAAAGATAATAAATAAACAAATAACCCAATTAACAAATGGGCTAAGGAACTGAACAGACACTTCTCAGAAGAAGATATATAATCAATCAACAAATGTATGAAAAAATGTTCAACGTCTCTAGTAATTAGAGAAATGCAAATGAAAACTACTCTATGATTTCATCCCACTCCAGTCAAAATCGCAATTATCAAGAATACAAGCAACAATAAGTGCTGGCAAGGATGTGGAGGAAAAGGTACACTCATTGCTGGTGGCACACCCACTCTGGAAAGCAGTGTGGAGATTACTTAGAAAACTCGAAATGGAACCACTGTTTGACCCAGCTATCCAACTCCTTGGTCTGTACCCAAAGGACTTAAAATCAGCATACTATAGTGACAGAGCCACATCAATGTTTATAACAGCTCAATTCACAATAGCTAATAGATGAATAGATTAAAAAACTGTGTTATATATACACAATGGAATATTACTCAGCATTAAAAGAGAAGAAAATTGTGGCATTTGCAGGTAATGGATGGAGCTATTAAGCAAAGTAAGCCAATCCCAAAAAAACAAAGGCTGATAAGTGGACACTGATCCATAATGTGGAGAGGGGGGCATGGGAAAAATTGAGGAACTTTTGATTGGGCAAAGGGGAGAGTGGGGTAGGAAAGATGATGGAATGAGAAGGACATTATTACCCTAGGTAAATGTATATTTACACAAATGGTACAACTTCATATCATGTGCAACCAGAGAAAAGTTGTGCCTCGTTTGTCTACAATGAAATAAAATGCATTCTGCTGTCATGTATAACTAATTAAAACAAATAAATTTTAAAAAGACTTTAAGAAACACTATATTTGGAATATAATGGGAATGTATATTCAAGTCTTAGGATTGTGATTAAAGTAGTAGTCTAGGGGCTGGGGTTGTGGCTCAGCGGTAGAGCGCTCGCCTAGTATGCGCGAGGCCCTGGGTCCGATCTGCAGCACCACATAAAAATAAATAAATAAAATAAAGGTATGTGTCTAACCAAAAAAAAATAATAATCTAAAAAGATAGTATTTTAAGGAATCATAAAGCATTTAACTTAATATGTTAACAATTTGGATTTAATGATTGGCTGGATTTACTTCAAAACAAAAGAGAAGAGGCTGAGACAAGAGGATCACAAGTTCAAAGCCACTCTGAGAATTTCAGTGAGATCCGCAACTCAAAAGATAAAATAGGCTGAGGTTGTGGCTCAATGGTAGTCCACTTCTAGTTCAATTTTTCATTACTACAAAAAAAAAAAAGGAAATAGCAAATATCAAAGCAGAAATAAATATGCAACTATATTTAGTATGTTGATGACCTGAGTTCAATCCCCATCACCAAAAGAAAAAAAAAATTGTCAACAACCATGGAAATAATAGTGCTGATATTTATGTAATAAGCACAGAGATGTAAAAACATACCTAATTATAAAAGTAGCCTTGTAATGCTGTGTGTGTGTGTGTGTATGCCATAACACACACATATATATATATATGCCATAACACTTATATATATATAATTTATATATGTATAACCCTAACATAATGCCATAATATAAATTCCATAACATTTATATATATATAATTGGAGAAGAAGATTGGAGAAACCAGTAATTGGGGAATTTGCTTGTAATTCTTGCTTATCTATCTCTCTCTAGTTATTGTGACCAACTGAAAGTCTCAGAGAGTACCCACGTGCTTCAGCCCTTCCTCCCCAGCATCCTTGATGGCTTAATTCACCTAGCAGCCCAGTTCAGCTCAGAGGTCCTCAACCTGGTGATGGAGACTCTATGCATCGTTTGTACTGTAGACCCAGAATTCACAGCAAGCATGGAAAGCAAAATCTGCCCCTTCACCATCGCCATTTTCCTAAAGTACAGTAATGGTATGCAATCAGGGATGATATATTGATAAGAGGCACTAAAAAAATCGTGGTGGCTGGTAAATCTAGGTAAAGTTTCCCTAGGGTCTGATGGTCTTAAGAATTGTAAGCAAAGCTTTCAATTAGCAAAGAATAGAATTATGCTGTAGATAGAGCAACATTAAAAATACTTCCCCAGTGGCCCGAGGATGATGCAGGAGAATAGCAAGTTAAAAGCCAGCAACTTAGTGAGGCCCTAAACAATTTAGTTAGACCCTGTTTCTAAGTGAAAAATGGATTGGGATGTGGCTTATTAGTTAAGCACCCTTGGGTTTATTATTTGACACACACACCCCCAAGAAAAAAAGACTACCTATTCCTGTATTGTTTACTCTCCTCTGATAAGAACTGGGGGAATAAAGATAGTGAATAAAAGACTCATAGGCAGGAGGCATAATTCAGAACTCGGATAACAGAGTAGGAAGTTGAACAAATAAATGAAAGTTTTCTCTAAGAGGCCTGAACTATAATTTAGAAAAGGAGATGCTGAAGAAAGAAACATGCAGAAGCCTATGAACACAGTTGTTCACCAAATGTTTTTTATCCTAGTCAAATGCTGGAAATAACAGAAGTTTAATTATATCCGTAAAATGAAATACTATAAAACCATTAAAATCAAGCATCATACTGATTTAAAACCATGAGAAAATGTTTACATTATATTAAGTGAAAAAATAGTCATCCCCAAAAAATTCATAAAATATGACCCCAAGCCAGGCACAGTGGCACACACCTGGAATCCCAGCAGCTCAGGAGCCTAAAAAGGGAGGATCGTGAGTTCGGTCCAGCCTCAGCAGCAGCAAGATGCTAAGCAATTCAATGAGACCTTGTCTCTAACACAATACAAAACAGGGATAGAGATGTGGCTCAGTGCTTGAGTGCCCCTGAGTTCAATCCCTGGTACCCCTTCCAAAAAAAATATATGACCTCAAATTTCAGTTTTGTTTCCAATAAGGATATGAATATAGATAAGTGCGTAGAAAAAAATGTCTCAAAATGTTAATGGTGATTAGGTAAATAGCAGTATAGATTTTTCTTTTCTTTAATACTTTTCTTCATTTTAAGCTTTTTATAGTGGATATGTATATTAATACTTTATTATTTGAAAAGTATTAAAGATACTTTGTTTTAAAGAGGAATCTCCTGATGGGTGAAGTGGCATACACCTGTAATCTCAGTGACTCAAGAGGAGGATCCCAACTGTGAGGTTAACCTTAGCAATTTAGCCAGGCCCCATCTCACAATTTTTAAAAAATAACAAAAAGAACTAAGGATGTAGTTCAGTGATAAAGTGCCCCTAAGTTCAGTCCCTAGTGCAACTAAAATAGAGAGCTCTAATATTGATGCTCAGAAAAATATACAGGCATAAGAATTACTTATATGATACCATAGTAATCATATTCTTTGGTTTGCTTTTTCACTTAAAGCTATGTCCCAAAGAGCTTTCCATTTTGCATGCTTGAATATATCTCATTCTTTTCAGTCATCACGTAGAATTTCACAAAATGGCTATATGATAATTTTTTCACCCATTTTGTTAACAGACAGTTAGATTATTCCCAATTCTTTTCTATTACAAATAATGCTGTTGTGATTTTTGACATATACCACGTATATTTTTGCAGCCTAGGTTGAGGGAAATATTTTTACTTATAGGTAAAGTAGATTGAACTACAAACGTTCCATTTTTTTCAAAAAGCTTTGGGTTGTTTTCTCCTCAGTACATGAGAACCTGGGGGGAAGACACTGAGCTGTTTTTAAAATTTTCATGTCGTCCTACTAAGTATCAGTGGGGCTTTTTTTTTTTTTTTTTTAGCATTTGGTTTTACAATCAGCCCAGGTTTCACAAGAACAAAAAACCCTTTAAGATTTACCCCAGGAAAAAAGCCAGATTTTGTTTTAGGAGTAGCTATTAATGACTAGTCCTTGTCTTAATGAAAACATGCATATCCTGCCTCTTGGAGATTTAGCATCTCTCCTGTTCTTTGAGATTATTCGTCTGTCCCCATTAGGTCCCAGGTATGTGATATGTAATCAGTGCAGAAGTTAACATAGATTAGGGCAAAACATAGACATCATTAAAGCCAGAAGCAGATGCAGACCATCAGGCAGGGGGATTCCATATTGCCTTATCCACTTTAGATCCTGTCGTCGCCTCACTGGCTCAGGACATCTTCAAGGAGCTATCTCAGATTGAAGCCTGTCAGGGCCCAATGCAGATGCGGCTAATTCCCACTCTGGTCAGCATAATGCAGGCCCCAGCAGACAAGATCCCTGCAGGTCTCTGTGCGGTAAGTAGCTACAAGGCCTGTGTATTTGAAAAAGAGAACAAGAGAGATCTGCAAGTGCCATCCACAGATCCCACATAGTTAACAGGAAACTAGTAATAGCATCGGAGATTCATGGGGTAATTTTACTGGTCTGCTCTGTCTCTAAGGACAGTGTGTGATTATCTGAGGCTTTAAGAAAATGGCTCTTATTGCAGAGGTACTCTTGGTTAATTGATTAGAGTGCCACCATTACACAGCACCATTAAGTATGTCACCTGGCAGTCCAGTCCACTGCTGTGTGTCCCACCTCCTACATCTAATAAAGTAATGATCCATCATAAGGAGGCTGAGAGTACTGTCTACTGATGGTTTTTTTTTTTTTTTTTTTTTTTTGGAAACTTGGTTTCATTAATGAGTTTTCTCTGAGTTGCTCTGTTGTATCCACCCAGTAAGTAGTTGATTATTGAGTACCTCCCACCTTAGAGGCAATTCTCATTCTTCTCTCTTCTCCCCTTCAGACAGCCATTGATATCCTGACAACAGTAGTTCGGAATACAAAGCCTCCACTTTCCCAGCTTCTCATCTGCCAAGCTTTCCCTGCTGTAGCACAGTGTACCCTGCACACAGATGATAATGCCACCATGCAGGTATCTGAGAAATGGAGATTAGAAGAACGGTAGCTTCCTTCCATTGGCTTATAGTAAGCTGAGAAATCTGACATGCTTTCATGCTTTTAAAATACAGGTTTGTGGGCTGGGGTTGTGGCTCAGTGGCAAAGCACTTGCCTCGCACATGTGAGACATTGGGTTCAATCCTCAGCAACACATAAAAATAAGCAAACAAAGATATTGTGTCCATCTATAACTAAAAAAAAAAAAATAAAGTAAAATACAGGTTTGTCAATTTCATATTTACCCAGAGGATGCAGAAAGGATTCAAGCTACAAAAGACTAACAAACTGTACTTTGGGATGTGTTATAACTCTAAAGAGTTTAGAAACCAGGCATTCTGGCCATCTGCATCTGGGTATTACTACTATACAAGAGATTACAGACATCTAAATCTGGGGCCATTAAGAAAATCTGAGCTGGGTATGGTGGTATACACCTGTAATCTCAGAGACTTGAGAGACTGAAGCAGGAGAATTACAAGTTTGAAGTTAGCCTCAGCAAATTAGCAAGACCCTGTTTCAAAATAAAAAATAAAAAGGTCTGGAGATGTGGCTTAGTTGCTAGAGTGCCCCTAGGGTCAATCTCCAGTACCACCAAAAATAAGAAAAGAAAGTCTTTCTGAATATTTTCTTTTATTGATGAAGTTAGCAAAATTGTAGGCCTCTGGAAAGGTGAGGAAAGCCTAAATATTCTTCTGTATTTCTTGGGTTAGTTGGTTACTTTTTCTTGTCTTTACTACTAAAGTTGATTATAAAGGTTATAGAATTTACCAGTGGATATTCATCAGTTTGGAGATTATATGTAAGGTCTGTCTGTATTCCTATGAAGACTTTCAAGACATCTAATTATTGCTATACCTCAGAAATAATTTTTCCAGTACCAGAGGTAGATCTTAATAGTTAAAACTCAGTTTGCTTGGTCATTGTCCCTTGTGGTCAAAAAGATGCATTTTGAATCTTAGTAGTATTGCACATCTGTAATCCCAGCTACTCGGGAGACTAAGGCAGGAAGATAACAAATTCAAGGATAGCCTTAACAACTTAGACAAGACCCTATCTCAAATGAAAAATTAAAAGGTCTTGGGATGTAGCTTTATGGGAGAACACCCCTGGGTACAATCCCTGGTACCACAGGAAAAAGAAAAATGCATTTTTAGATAACTGAATGGGTAAAGGGAAAATGTAAATTCCTGACTCTAGTGGAATGAGCCCACCACAAACCCTGTAGTTTCATGACTGTTATAAGGCATAGACCTCAGAGTAATACTTGCTCATACAAATTGAGGGCTTCTGTCATCTCTTCCCCAGTTGCTAATCTTGCTTGTTACTTCTATCTCCCCAGAATGGTGGAGAGTGCTTACGGGCCTATGTGTCAGTGACGCTGGAGCAGGTAGCCCAGTGGCATGATGAACAAGGCCACAATGGACTGTGGTATGTGATGCAAGTGGTGAGCCAGCTCCTAGACCCCCGCACCTCAGAGTTCACTGCAGCCTTTGTGGGCCGCCTTGTCTCCACCCTCATTTCCAAGGCAGGGCGGGAGCTCGGGGAAAATCTGGATCAGATTCTTCGTGCCATCCTCAGTAAGATGCAGCAGGCAGAGACACTCAGTGTCATGCAGGTAAGGACAGTGGAGAACTAGTCTTTCCCATCCTCTGGAGATACAAATTATTATGTGGGCCCTGAACTGTTTTACCCTCTTGCTATCCTTGTAGAACAAGAAAGAAGTAAGATTAGGTCTCTTATAGCCAAAGAAACATGAAAAAGAAATTCTTCATGTTCTCTTGCCTTGTGAGTGGTCCCTGCAGTGCATAGATTATTTCTTGATGGACCATTCCATCTCCTGTCTCTGTGAAATCAGTTTTTCTGAAGCAGATGTCCTTCTTGTTATATCCTAGTCTCTGATCATGGTATTCGCTCATCTGGTGCACACTCAGCTGGAACCTCTCTTGGAGTTCCTCTGTAGTCTCCCAGGACCTACTGGAAAACCTGCCCTAGAGTTTGTGATGGCTGAGTGGACAAGCCGACAGCATCTGTTCTATGGACAGTATGAAGGCAAAGTCAGGTAGACCCTCATCTTCTTTGAGCATTCTTCTCCTACTCACATTTCTTCCTTCCCTGGCTTACACCATTGATTTTTGTTTGACATATCAGATTACCATTACCCCTTGTTTTCCCTTTTCTCTGTCTTGTTAACTTGCATATTTGAATGGCTGCCACCTTGAAATCCCCCAGTCAACACAGGTAGACAATATTTTTCTGAGGTCTGCTGGCTAGAGAGCTTCCTCTGCCACAGACTTGAGCCAGCTAAGAACTGCTAGTAACTTATTCTCCTTTATAACCCAAGCCTTCTAACCTTGGCTTTCCAACTTTCTTGCCTGGACTTTTATTCCACTAGTTCTCATTACCCTATTGACTATATAGCACAGATAGTCATTGCAATGCTTACCCACCGTTTTTGTTCAAGAAAAGCAGTTCTCTCATTGGACCATTTTATAAATTCTAATCCCATTTCTAGCTGAACTCTTTTATCTCTCCTAATTAGTTATGAAAAGAATTTTTATTGTCTTAGGATATAATGACTGGTTGCCTTAGAGTGAACTCTAGATAGGTGGCTGATTGACCTTTTCTTTCTCTTCTTTGTCAGCTCTGTGGCACTGTGTAAGCTGCTCCAGCATGGCATCAATGCAGATGACAAACGGCTACAGGATATCCGTGTGAAGGGAGAAGAGATCTACAGCATGGATGAGGGCATCCGTACCCGCTCTAAGTCAGCCAAAAGTGGGTGATGCTGCCATCCCTCTGATTTCCTCTCCATAGAGGCTAAGAATACTTTTTATTCATTTGTTTATTTTATTTATAATACTGGGGATTTAACCCAAGGGCACTCTACTACCAAGTTCTTTTTTATTTTGAGACAGGATCTTACCCAGTTGCACATGCTGGCCTTGAACTTGCAATCCTCCTGCCTCAACATGAGCTTATAGGTGTACACCACCATGCTGACCTGTGATCTATATTTTTAAGACATAATTGTGGCTGGGGCTGTAGTTCAGTGGCAGAGTGCTTACCTAGCACATGTGAGGCACTGGGTTCAATTCTCAGCACCACAAAAAAATAAATGAATAAATAAAGGCATGCTGTCCACATACAATTACCAAAAAAAAAAAAAAAAAAAAAAAACACACACATAATTGCTAGTGATGGGTTTGATAAAGAAGAGTCAATCCAGGTGTGGTGGTACATGCCTATGTGTGTGATTTAGGAGACTGAGCAGAAAGATTAGAAGTTCGAGGTTACCCTCAGCAGCTTAGCAAGGCCCTGTGCAACTTAGCCAAACCCTATCTCAAATTACAAAGTGCTGGGGATGTGGCTCAGTGGTAAAGCACCCCTGGGTTTAATTTCTAATACCAAAAATTAAAAAGAAGAGGAGGCAGAAAACTATGGGCAATAAAAAGAAAAAGAAAAAGAAAACTATGGGCAAACAATGGATTAGAATATATGGTTCCTTTCTATTGAAAATTGACAAAAATAGTAATTTACCAAAGATCCCCAACTTCTAGGTTCATTCTGGGACTTCAACACATATTTCAGCATGTTTTTGTTACCAGGTTTTCTCTAGTGATTTTTAAGTAGAGCTGCTTTAAATGTAGCTTTATAATAACCATGATATCTTGCAAGTCCTAAGAACTCTAGTACTGTGCTCTGTATAATTATTTGGCTTCAGAACTTTAGTACTGACAAACTCTCTCCTTCAATCTCTCTTAATCTCTCCTAACTTCAGAACTTTTATAACACCGGGCAGAATAAAGTTATTTAAGTCATTATTTGATGGCTCAAAATAGTTAGGGATGGTAGAAAGTGATGTTGAGTGTTGGTGAACTCTGTGTTAAATGGCACTGTAGGGAGCATGGAGGCGTTGCTAGAAGTGAGCCAGTAATAGTCTGACGTGAAGCCTTTTCTTTCCTTCCCAGATCCAGAGCGCTGGACAAATATTCCTTTGCTGGTCAAGATCCTAAAGCTGATTATCAACGAGCTCTCCAACGTCATGGAGGCCAATGCCGCACGCCAGGCCACTCCTGCAGAGTGGAGTCAAGGTGCACCAGGCCCTTACTCCCAGGAGACTTTTACCTGGCAGATCAAGTTACAAGTTGTCAATTTGATTTATTGACTCATTGGTTTAGAAAGAAAAAAATATATATTGAGCTAGAGCTACTCTGTGGCTGACACTCTTAGGTCTGCCTTGTGAAATCTCAGAAGTTGGGGATGGGGAGCAACCAGGGGACAAGCTGTCTTACCCTTACTTCTTGGAAGTTGGTTCTTCCATTCACACTTACTGGGAAGGTTTGTCCATCCTTGATTCTCTCCCACTGGGGACTGCAGGCCACCTTAGAGGAACCCTCAGGGTCCTCTTTTATGACCTGTTTGGGTTTGGGAAGGGAGAATGCATGAATGTGCTTTAGCTGCTTTTCATTTCCTAGCAGATGACTCCAATGATATGTGGGAGGACCAGGAGGAGGAAGATGAGGAAGAGGAGGATGGTTTAGGTGGCCAACTTTTATCTGACATTCTTGCTACCAGTAAATATGGTAAGCAGTTTGAGAAGAAAACAGCCATGGTAAATATCTTTTTCTTTGCACACTGGTGCCAAGAATGGGGTACTTGGGAGAGGGGAGAGGCAGGCCTACAAGGAATATTCCTTGGGCTCCTGCCTCAGCCATGCAGTGGTGCATCACTACCCAGGGCTGATCATGGGCCTCTGCCCTGACCTGCCCTATATTGGCTGTCTAACAGAGGAGGATTACTACGAGGATGATGAGGAAGATGACCCCGATGCCCTGAAGGATCCTCTCTATCAGATTGATCTGCAGGTGAGGGTGTCCAGAGAAGAGGTCTTGCAAGTGACAATTTCCTAATCAATGGAAGCAGAAATATGGTCTCAGATCTATTCATAGTTCTTCCTGGGAGCCTCTGGGGAGAGAGTTCTATCTTGCTGAGTGGTCAAGGGCTTTGGGGAGACTGGAAGATTTCACAAGTATTTTTATACCAGTATTATAATCCAGCTTCTTAAGTCTATGTTGTGAAGGTCCTTGGGGTGAAACAAGATCATAGCCATGGAAATATTTTGGTTCCCTATGGAATTTTGTCCCTGGGCAATATCTAAACTAGATCCAAGAATATAAAAAGTCAGCCGCTCATTGTCCCACTTGGTGGTGGTTCTTACATTGCTGTAGGTGAGTGACCCTGGGGTCCCTCAGTAACACCACTCTTATTCTTCCCTCCAGGCATATCTCACAGACTTCCTTTGCCAGTTTGCTCAGCAGCCGTGCTACATAATGTTCTCAGGCCACCTTAATGACAACGAGAGGCGGATTCTACAGACCATCGGTATCTAAAAATGGCCTTTCCACGTTTGCTTTTTGTTTGGCCCAGGCACAAATAATTTTGCAGTACTCACTGGCCTTGAGATGCACTTTCTTCTCAACCTAGAGTGGTTTCCTGACCCTTGATCCTTGGCCTCTGCAGAGTGACACTCATAATGACTCTGACCAAGTTCACCAGTGCCATCACCTAGGAATAGTGGAACAAGGAACATTTCTCATGTTCCCATGAAGATACCCCATATCTGGAACATTTTTCTCCCTAACTCTGCCCTCACCTCTGTTCCTAGTGTCCTCCGCTGGCCAGTCCAGAAACATTTGTGCCCAGATGGATTATGTGTTCATGGATTATTTTACCCCACCTCAGGAGCACAGGAAGTCACTACCATTTATATTCTGAAACAGACCTGTCTACTTTCATAGGACATCTGATGTGTTCAAATAGGAATACTCTTGAGAGATCACTAAGCTCTCTGCCTTCGACCACTGATGCTCCTGGTTCTCAGCAGGCACAGCAGGAGCACCTACATCTACACCCTTTCCAGCAGTCTCCCTCCCTGCTTTCTTCCTGCAACACTGAGGCTCCTCTGTTGAAGGAAGTCATCATCTTGTTTTTGCTTCCTTGCATGACACAACCCCTCCCCCAACCTGTTCCTATATATACATGCACACACAAAATAAGCCAGATGGCAATTTGTTTTTCCTTTTTTAGAAAAAAAAAAAAAAAACTAGAAAAAAAAAAGGATTTTTAAAAAATCCACCTGACCCCACTATATTTAATATGCCTCTACCACACATTACCACAGAGTATGATATTCAAAGGTTATCCCTTGTCCCTCAGGAATCCTTTAAAATGGTTAAGTTGTAGCCCTCAAATTTGCAACGTGTATTTTTCTAGGACAGTAAAGTAATCTTTACAAATGAACTTAGTCTGCATGGTATAAGGTATCTCAGCACCTCTGCCTTCTATTCCCTTTAGAAGGAAGTAAAATAGAGGAGGAAAAAGGGTTGCATGGAGCCTATTTAGACATTCTAGTCTGTTTGTCAAACAATTTAAAATAATTCTTAGAGAACTGGCTTATTTAATCAGATGTTAAAAAGGGCTTGGGATGTAGCTCAGTGGTACAGCAATTGCCCGAGGCCCTGGGTTCCATTCCCAGCATCACCAAAAAAAAAAAAAACTTTTAAGGTCAATGCCTTAACAATGCCTTAATTGGGCTTTAGTGGGTTATGGGTTCAGAGAGTGAATGAAGATGAAAAAAAATTAAGGGAAGGGGAGTAAAGCCCAATATTCACCTGCTTTTTGATAGTGCCTGCATCTGAGTGCCCCGTTTTTAGAAACCACAATATTTCTTTAGGGTGATGTTGTCATAAGGAAATAATATATAAAATGAGTTTGCATCTCCATTCTTAAAGGGGAGAGCCCCATTGTAGGGCATTTACTCCATAGGACTTTCATGGAAGCCTAAGGATATTGTGGCTGGTAATGACTTCATGCCACTAGATGTCCCTAGTGTTCAGCGTCCATGATGAGTTGGAAAGTATTTTAGTTAAGTTTCTATATTTGAAAAGCCTGAGGGCGTGTGTTCACAGTTGTCTGCTGCCAGCCAGATTCTGAGGCTAATATTCTGTCCCTGCTGCTGCTCCCTCTATAATAGAGTTGGGGGAGTCACTGATAATGGAAAACAATGTCAAGTCTGGCCAATGGTGTCCAGAAAACATCAGTGTGATCCTAGGAGACTCACTCTGTGGCTGATCTCAAGGTAGATCTAGATTTGGTGGAAGACAAACTTGATTGTTGATTTGGGCACCAAAAAATGGTCTCATGCCATCACATTGAACTGTTGGGTTTGAGAGGCTTGGGGCTCCAACACAGACTGAGAGTGATAGACCCCTTCTGAACCTGATGATTTAAAAAATTAGCCATGCATAGTAGCATACTTCTATAATCCCAGCAACTCATAAGGCTGAGGTAGAAGGGTCACAAGTTTGAGAGAAGCTTCAGCAAGACCCAGTTTCAAAAAGGGCTGGGGTTATAATTCAATGGTAAAACGCCCTGAATTCAATCCTCAGTACCAAAATAATAATAATCTATGTCTATTGCCAAAAGTGATAATAACTGCCTTGGCAAGGGCCCCTCTTTCTGTTCTTAGGCTGATTTGGTGGTGGGGGGGGGGACAATGGCTGAACTTAAGAAAATGAGTTTTAAGAGCACTAGTGTCACTTGGCAGGGAGCCCTTGCCAACAGACAGCTTTGGTTGAGAGTAGATGGTTTTGAACCCCTTGTGCAGGTACTTCCTTGTGTTTCCAGATCATTTAATCTTTACAACAAAGACAGAGATATTCCCAATCTGTTAAAGAGAGAGTTTGGAAAGTCTGTTTAGTGCCAGCAAGAAGAATTTCTGTTGGAGGCCAGTGGTGTGACAGGAAGCTGAACTCTAACCTCCTATTTTATATCCTGCCTTTTGGCCAGAGCTAGCTTTCAATCTGAAAAGGGCTGGACTACCTGGTTAGGAGGAACTGAAGATCAAGGATAATTTTATTACTCTTTTATTACTAAAAGTAATAAAAGCCTCAGATTCCTGCCTGGGAAGTAGCAGCTAGGACACTAAAGGGTTCCTAGGAGTTGGTTGAGCTGTTGGTGGAAACAGAAGGGAAAATGAAAACACTAAAAGACTGAAAAACATAAGTCTGACAAAGAAGCAGTTAGTCATTGGGAAGTATGACCTACAGCCAATAATTCAAAAGCAGATAAATAACAGTGATGAAAAAGTAATCAGTTTTATTAATAGATGTTCATTGTGAGCTAAAGAGCAAGGGATGTCTTGCAACCTTTAGTTTTGTTAACTAGATAAAATCACCTGGACAGGGCTGGGGGTTTAACTGGCACAGCTCTTACCTCACTTGTGCCAGACTCTGGATTCAAAAAAAAACCTTGGGGCCGGGGTTGTGGCTCAGTGGTACAGCGTTTGCCTAGCATGCGTGAGGCACTGGGTTCGATTCCCGGAACCACGTAAAAATAAAAAATAAAGGTATTATGTCCATCTACAACTAATTTAAAAAAAAAAAAAAACTTGGACATAGGAAAGTGAGAGAATTAGGAAGATAAAGAAGTTGGTGGCTGAAGACCAACTAATCAAACTACAGGTTAACCCATTTTGGAATGACAGGGTGGAGTACTCGCCTAGCATGTGTAAGGCTCTGGGTTCTAGTCCCAGCACCACAACAGGACAGCATAAAATATATAAGAAATATGGTTCATGGGGGTCTTGTCCAGAAGTAAAACTGGAAAGACAAGTGAGAGGCAGATGGTGAAAAAGTGATAGGTGTTTTTGGTGTCATTCCAAACATGACCAGAAGGATGATTTAGAACCTTGAATTGAAGAGGAGGGAGATGGGAGGTAGGAATGGAGTCTGGAAGCAGCTCCAGATGGGAGAACCCTGAGCCTGTATCTAGAGAGCTGGAGTGAAAGGAATGGATTAGTGAAATGATAGAAAGGAGAATCAGTGGAGCTTATTTACTGATAAGGGAGAGTGTTTTAAACCTGGCAGCTGTGGAGTGAGTTGCCTTGCAGTCTTAAAATACATTTCCTCCCCATCCATGGAAGTACCCAACCAGAGGCTGGACATTGAGAGAGCTGTCATATCTCATGGAAAAAGCTCTCATTCTCACAGGGATTTAGACTAGGTCTCAATTCTTTGCCAGGATTCTAGTAGCAAAGCAGCCAAAAGTAATTGTTAATAAAATTCCAAATTTTATGACCTGTTTTCCTTTTTTCTGACAAATGGTACGGGTCAACATCAACCATCTTTCACGCTTCAATATTTTTTACTTTTTTTGATGAGGTAAGAAAAGGAGGGCATTAGTGCTAGTTTCCTAAAATTGTAAAATTTAAAAGGTCTCATGCCTGTATGTGGAATATGTGATTTTGTAGCAAATCATTGTGGGGAGAAAAACAATGAGGCCTGAGCAGAAGGTCCAAGATGTCCCTTCAAGGCTTGAGTTGTTTTAACTTGGCATGATTATGTATCTGGGAATGGAAGCAGGTGATATCCCCTCCAAGCCTTGGTTTCTTCATCTGTAAAATGAAGAATTAATACCTACCTCACTGGATTATAGTTAGAATTAAAGCTGACTTGATGAAAAAGCACTGAAATGGTGAGAAGTTATCCCCTCCTACTACCCTCCACCCCCAGTCCTAGGAGCTGCATTGACTCAGAATTTCTGGCTGAATTTGACTGACTCAGTTCAGCTTCACAGCTGCTATTGCTGCTAAATCAGGGTCTTGGTGAGCCTTTGGGAGGCTGACTGAGGAAGGGACTGCAGCGCTGCATAGGGAACAGGACAGTAATGTGGAAGCCCCAGCTCCCGCCTTTCAAACCGTTTTTCTGTGGTTATCTGGTGACATAAAACATAATTGTATTAATTTGCTTTCACTGGGCTTTTTCCCCTCTACTCACTCCAAGAGCATGTGAGTTCTTCAGTTCCTTGCTTTAGCTGTTTTTTCAGGGTAGCAAGCAGCACAATATGAGGGTAGCCACACTCTGGACCCTTGGTGAGAGCTCCTGTGAACTCAGATTGGGCTCAGGCGCCTGGAAGAAGATGGGGAGAGAAAACCAAAGGGAGCAAATCTATGAGGCTTATGAGTGGTGAGGACCCCGCTCTGATACTGGCAGAACATCTGGGGATGAGGAAACTGTGAAGAAGGCTGCAGAAGTCCCTGAAAAGGCCCCTGTCCCCGGGCCTGCAGGCTGATGAGCAGAACCAGTGTGACTGAGGCCTTGACAGATCAGTATTTTATATTTTGGTGGTCCCCAGGACCTCCTCAGGATCCTGGAAGGGAGAGCAAATGATAGTAACAATAGACTGAATTCCCCAACAGGTGGTGTTACCAAGTCCAGGTTCAGAGGTTCATTTCATGGAAAAACCAGTGTCCAAGAGATGAATGTCAGAGAAGGAAAGGCTTGATTCAGTGGTCAAAGAAGAGTTTTATGAGGGAATGAAGAAGAGGGAGAACTGCTCACAAATCAGTTTCTCAACTCCAAGAGGGTTGAGAGTTACAATATAGGATAGGAATAATGAGGGAGAGGACTAGGCTAATAAAGGGGAGGAATATTCATGGCTTTTCTGGGAGGAGGCAGAGTTCTAGGAATTCAGATGCCACTTTTTTTCACTCCATTCGTGGTGTGATCTTTCCCATGATAGCAGCTAGTATCTTTGGCCTTGAAGCAGAAAAGTCCAGGCAGGCCTAGGTCAAATTAACCCTGTGTTACAGTTTTGGATGAAACATTTCTCAAGTGATGAATATGTCTACATGCAGAACTGAACAGAATCTGACCCAAGGTTAAGGCAAAACAAAGAGACAGATACAACATGCAGACAGAGATGTCCAGCATTTTCATCCCATTCCCAGTTACTTTGGACCTCTGCAGGCCCTAGTGAAGCAAAAACCTTCAGATACACGAAGCGTAACCTGGACAACCATTATCAAAACTCACACGCAGAGGAGTGTCATCTACAGCAAAGCTAGTGGAAAACTCTGTATTGCCCACCTGTGTGTCCTCCAAAATGAGTGGTTTTTAAATCAACTAAGCAAGTGAAGTTAGAGGGTTTGTCTAGATTTTTCATCCTTAGTAACAGGATATAGAACCAGTCTGATGTATGTCAAAAAAATAATTGTTTCTTCCACACTTGACTGTGATTGCAAAGTCACACCTGATCTCATATCTGTCCCTTCCTCATTCCTGTCAAAGAGTTTCACTAGCAAGAGCACAGAAGCCAGGCCAGTTGCCAGTGCCCTGCTACGTGACCTTGAATAAGCTCTTTTCCATTGAGCAGAGGGAGAGAGAATGGGCCAGAGCTTCTGTTAACTCTGATTTGGGGATTCTAGAAGATTCAGTTGAAATAGTTTATTTCCATATGAGGAGACCAAGACCAGAGGGGTTGAGTGGTTTGACCAAACTTGCAGAGCCAGGAAGTGGCAAAGCAGGACTCACCTGTAGTGGTTCAGAGCTTGGGCTCTATAGCTGGACTGGGTTTAAATCCTGGCTTTGTCATTTACCAGCTAGGTGATTTGGGGAATATTTAAATTTTCTGTCTCCACTTCCTAATCCACAAAACAGGTATAATATTAATATCTGTTTTATGGAGTGATTGTGAAGATTAAATAAAGTCACTACAATAGAAAATACTTTGTAGTATTGCCTCATAGTAAGTAGTAATTTTAGCTATTAGTCTAATCTCACGTCTAATAGAATTCTCACCATGGAAGCCTATCTTTATAGAGCTGGTCTGACAAAGACAGACCCTGGGCCTCTGCAAATTTCAACAGTTCTCACCTAAAACAGTACCACATAAAAACAGAGGCTCTAGGGTAAAAAGGGCCAGCTGGAGCATTGAGACCTAGGGCCCCCCACACACTTCCCAGGAGAGGGAGTAGGGACAGACAGGAGAGCTGTAAACAGCCTTCTTCCTCTCTTATCCTCCGATCCCAAAATAACATTTGTCTGCCCCCACCCTGCCCAGCTGGCAGAGCTACAGGCTGAGTAAGGTACCATTTAAAGATAACCTGGCCTTCCCCATCCGCCCCACCACCTGAGCCAGACTCCTGAGGCCAGCCTCTGGCTGCCTAGGACTGCTCCCACAGCCACCAGGGTGTGCCTGAGAAGGGGGCTGTTCACACATGCCACCCAAGCCAGCCTGGCCACCCCCTTCTGTCTTGCTGCCTTAGTTCTGCCCAAACTATGCTAGGCATGCTGCAAAAAAGCCAGAGTTGGCATACAGAGAGGCACTCCTACAAAGGCATGGCAAAAACTCCTGGGGAAAGAGTGGCCCCTCTTACCAGTAGCTGGGTGGCAGGGACTGACCACCACTGTCCTTCCCACCAAGAGGACAAACACAAGAAACCCAGTAGTTTATAGCAAGAAAGATTAAATACCAGGGCAAGGGTTGTGGCTCAGCGGTTGAGCGCTCACCTAGCATGTGTGAGGCCCTGGATTCGATCCTCAGTACCACATAAAAATAAACAAAATAAAGGTATTGTGTCCAACTACAAATAAAAAAGATTAGACACCAGAAAAAAAAATGTTCTGATTAAGGAGAAATGTTTATTCTGGAGCAGTGGAAGCCTGAAGACCTTCAGTCCCCAACTCAGCCATAAGATCTTTGTTTATTTATTTGTGGTGCTGAGGATTGAGCCCAGGGCCTTGCACAGGGCTAGGCGAGTGCTCTACCGCTGAGCCACAACCCCAGCCCCAGCCATAGACCTTGACCAAGTTCCTGGGACTCTCCCAGCTGTGTACTCAAAGAGACTATATCCAAGTCGGTTAGGGAGGTCGTGACAGATTAAATTAAACAGAAGGACCCAAGGGTTCTGTGGCAGAAAGAAATGTGTATCACCTGTCTGAAAGGTTGGGTTGCCAGAGGCCAAGCCAGGAGGAGAAGAAAGGTAGCCTGGTTGCTCTTCTGGAGAGAGCACAAACTGACTAGAGGCAGGAATTAGCAGAGGAGGGGAATTTCCTTATCTCAGAGCAGCTCGGTTCAAACCACATACAGACAGACAGAAGTGGGACAAGAGCCTCCCTGGCCAGATAGGAGGGTGAGGCAGAAGCCTCAGGGATGGGCCGGGGCCAAGGATGGTCAGGAAGAGCTCAGCAAAGTTCAGGCTGGATCTCAGGCTCCATGAGGAGAAGCATGGAAGGAGATGGGGGACCCAGAACTGGTCATGCAACCCAGGAGAGGTATGACTTGGTAGAGCACTCAGAGCACAGCCCCAGGCCAGCCCAAATTGGATCACAGGTATGATCCCAGCCCTTCTCCTCCTCCTGGTTTCCCCAATTCCAGACATTCTGGCTACCCTCTCACCCCATCCTACTAGGGATAAGGATGGGCATTGAAGTTTCCTGGAGTACATGCTCAGAAGTACACAACCCTAAGCATTTGAGACTTGAATAAAGTAGGACAAGTTATGGAGCCCAAGGGCCTGAGCTTTGAAGTCAGAAAGTCCAACAGCAGTGTGAGCTGGGAGAATTAACTTCTTCCAATTCATTTTCCTCGTCTGTACAATGGGATGAGTTCACGGACTGAATTTTTTCCCTACAATTAAAAAAAAGAATTATTTGTTCTTTTTAATTATATTCTCTAGAATTTTGCAGCTAGAAAGTCACTGATAATGTTGGTGAAAGCTAGAGGTTGTTATGAGCTGGAGTGTCAACCAGTACCATCCAATCTGGGGGAAGACCAGTTGGAGAGAAAAAGGAGAAAAAGCAGAAAAGTGGTAGTTAGGGGTGAGTTTCAGGAAGCATGGGGTTTCATTTTGATTTTTCAAAAAGACTTGAGATTTTATTTTCTTAAGGAAAAATAGCTAGTAAGGAGGGAGAAACTAAAGACCCCCCAAAGAAGGAATATTATAGAGTCACATCAAATGGGGTCAGGAGCACACCTGCAGAGTTAACCTTGGACAGGAGAGACACTTTTCATCTGAGGGTCATTCAACCAATGACCAAGCACCTGTGGCCAAGGACTGGGGAATAAGTGAACATAACCACATAACATAACGTTTTTAAATTCATTGCCACTTTCACAGTGCAGCCATTGCTGTCTGTCTCCTCTTTCCTACACCAGGAGCTCCGTGAATACAGGGACCATGTGAGATTGACTTCCCCCACCCTGAACACTGTCCTCACCTGTAATTAACCGTGGCCTTTCTCATACTTTCCTGATAGTGCAGTGATTTTGCAGACTTGCTCCCTGAAGAAAAGGGTTTTCACTGTGAAGACTGTTTAACTGACAGGCCCCATCCATGGACCTGCCATTCATGCTGGTGAGGCCATGGTGTGAACGCTGTCCACCCAGGGGGGGAAGGGCCATCTCAGGGAGCCAGTGCAGCTGCCAGTGTCCAGGCTTGTGGGCACCGTTGGAGACAAAGCCTCTCTGAACTGCCTTTCAATAACCGCCTGTGTTCAAGAACGGGGGCGGGGTGGCTCCCAGCCTCTTCCCCTCTCCCCCGCCCGCAGGGCGTCCCGGACTGGACACTAGGGCAGAGGACGTCCCGCACAAGAGAAGGTCCGGCACTGCCCCTCCAGGGTTGGCCCATGTGCTGGACATTCGGAGGTGGCACCAGGATCAGGGTTTCTAGGCTCCGGGATAATGATTGGACCCAGTCGGGGGGCGGGCCCAGGACAAGGCCAGGCCTCCGTGGCTGTAGAGCCCAGCTGCCCGCTGTGCCCATGGTGGCTCCGACGGGAGGAGCCACTGCGGTGCCAGGGACAGGGTGAGAGGCGCCCGACTCTACAGCCGCGGCTGAGTGGGCGTCGCTGGTGGGTGGGCCTGGGCTGTGCGCCGAGCGGCGCGGGTGGGGTTACCGCAGGCGGGGCGCCTGGGCCCGCCCCCGAGGAGGTGGGAGAGGAGCCCGGGCCTGGCCGCGGGCAGGGCCCGCCGCAGCTCCCGCTGGCTGGCTTTTCCTCCTCGGGTCTCTTTTCTGGGCGGCCCGGCTCTGGCTGCGCTCAACCTCCGCAATGCCGCCCGCGGGGCTCCGCCGGGCCGCACCGCTGGCCGCGATCGCCCTCCTGGTGCTGGGGGGTCCCCTGGGTAAGGCATGGCTGGCGAGGCGCGGGTGGGTGGGATGAGGCGGGGGAAGGGGAGGAGCCGACCCGAGGGCCGCGGCCCGGGCTCCCGGGAGACCCTCGGGCTTGCGCGCCCTGGATGCTGCGGGGTCCCCAGCGAGTGGGAGGAGACAGCGCTGGGCAGTTGGGCGTTGGGCAGCTGGCCCTGGGCACCTGGGTCCGCTTTAGAGAAAGGCCTCCGGGGTTCCGAAGTTGGAACCCTCAGGTGGGGACAAGAGTCAACCGGGAACCAGAGGGCTAGAAACCTCAGGGGCGTGGGGCTAAGGACGGCGGAGTTGAACTGGCCTGGTGGCCCGCGGCGCCCCGACCCCTGCCCGCAGCGCTGGCCAGCGAGGACTGCCTGTGGTACCTGGACCGGAATGGCTCCTGGCATCCGGGCTTTAACTGCGAGTTCTTCACCTTCTGCTGCGGGACTTGCTACCAGCGATACTGCTGCAGGGACCTGACCTTGCTTATCACCGAGAGACAACAGAAGCACTGCCTGGCCTTCAGGTGAGCTCCTGCCACCTCTCCCAGATCCCCTTCATCCTCTCAACAGGCTTCCTGCCTCCTCCCTTTGTGCACCTCCACATTCTTAGCTCAATGGAGTCACCAGGACTTCAGCTTGGAGACACAGTTGGGTGGTCCTGATGTGGGAGCTCCAGAAAGGCATGTTAGTGACCATCACAGCCTTGGGCTGGGGTGAGTGTTTCAGGTTCCTTCTGGAGCCTCCTCTTGGTCCTGCCGGATCCTGCGGAGCGACTGTTCAGGGTTAGCACCAGAATGCAGTGCAGCTTTGTGGAAGCTCTGGCAAAAGGGCTGGAGGCTTGGGTTTGATTCCCAGGTCCACTTCTTACCAGCCATGTGATTTGGGGAAGACACTTGCCCTCTATGGGTCATTGTTTCCTTTTCATAAAATAAGGGGATTGCCCAAATTAATGGTTTTCTTTTTTGTGATGCTGGAGATGAAACCCAGCCTTGAGCCTAAAGCACTCTACCACTGAAACCCAGCCTTGAGCCCAAAGCACTCTACCACTGAGCTATTCCTCAGCTCCAAAATTAGTGGTTTTCAAACTTCCTTTTGAAGGTGGCTGCTAATATATAGAACAGATGTAAGGAGAGTGTCTGAAGTGCAGTTAGGGGGGAAAAAAAACAGTCCTAGCTTATATCCTACGGCCTTTTTTACAGCTTAACATGTAAGTCTAATCAATTAAGTTGTAGATATAAAAGTCCTGGGGGAGGGGCACACTACAAGTCCCAGCATGCCTCATATTAGCCAACCAAGCAGCATTGCCTTCTGGGAAGTGGAGGTCCCTAAGATATGCTCCACAAGGATTGGGCAGAATCCCACAAGAAACTCCAAATCTTAGCATGCTGTAGCCCCCTGCTGGCTAGGAGTTGGAGCCTTGTCCTCCTCCTGCAAATGTTGGAAAGTGAGCGGGCCTGTTCTTTGTCTAAAGTCCCAAGACCATAGCAGGCATCGCCTCTGCTGTGATCCTATTTGTTGCTGTGGTTGCTACCACCATCTGCTGCTTCCTCTGTTCCTGTTGCTACCTGTACCGACGGCGCCAGCAACTCCAGAGTCCATTTGAAGGTATGCACAGTATTGGGCAAAATGGACTTGAGGTAGCCTGGGCTGAATCCCATGGTGGGCACTGGAGCAGTCAAGGATTGGTGAATTTTGTGGTAGTGTATGTTTCTGTGTGAATTCCCCAGGCAGCGTGTAAACCTGGAAATATGCTTATAAACTCATGAGTTCTAGAATGTGCCTGGGGTATGTGGAAATGTGGGACTGTGTCCACGTTTGTGCACATACATGAATATTCAGCTATGCACAGAAGTGCAGCCTGTCACAGTGGGGAGTGCACAGTGGGTCTGTGTAGGCGAGTGACTCAGTAAGTGCACAGAGTATGGTCTATAAGTGGTGAGCATTAATTGGGTGTGCTCCAGTGTACAGTGGTATACATGTCTAAGTGTTGCATGTGACTGCATGTTTGCCCAATCCTGAATGACATGGGGACAGTGACACCATATGGGAGATTGGTGTGGGAGGGAAGGACTTGAGGAAGACACTCTTGGTGGTGCTACAGATGCCAGCCCCCGCAGCTAACTGAGCATTGCCCAAGTAGGGTATTTCCCTGCCTGTGCTCCCCAGTTCATGAGGTCTCTGACACCTGCTTAGGGAGTCATCTTGCAAAATACAGGTTGACTAGCAGCGCCATGCACTCAGCCCCCAACTCAACTTTGTTAAGCAGGGTTTGGGAGGTAAAGGCCACAGGTGGGGTGCTTATCTTGGTTTCCCGGGCAGGGATCAGAGGCTTCTCTTGGGAGGTAGAACTCTGAATGCTGATCCTTGTCCCCCATCTAGGGCAGGAGATCCCAATGACAGGCATCCCAGTGCAGCCAGTATATCCATATCCTTCGGACCCCAAAGCTGGCCCTGCAGCCCCACAGCCTGGCTTCATGTACCCGCCTAGTGGTCCTGCTCCTCAGTATCCACTCTACCCAGCTGGGCCCCCTATCTACAATCCTGCTGGTAAGTAACAATCTGGAGCTCTTGCTCTGCCTGCCCCTGAGCTCTCTCCAGAACCTCCCTGGCCTCTCACTGAGGATTCCCTCTCCCAGATTTCCTCTACATCTAGCTGGAAACCTCCAGACCAGCTCTTCCCTGTGGATCCTCATGCCTTGGGGGGAGGAGGTTTATTTCCTGTCCTCCTATGACCCCACTGACCCACATCCTGTCTTCTTGGTTTTTCAGCCCCTCCCCCCTATATGCCACCCCAGCCCTCTTATCCAGGAGCCTGAAGAACCAGCCATGTCTCTGCTGCCCCTTCAAAGATACCAACTTTGGGAGATGCCCCATCCTGTACCTGCATCCAGCCCTGGGAATGGCACAGGTCTTCTAGTCACCAGGCCCCATACCAAGCCAAACCCTGGGCCCCACCAAGGACAGAGCCCCAGAGAAGTGGAACAGGAGTTGAGTTTTCTAAGCCATGAATGAGGGGGTGAATGGGGAGGGCTTGGTATTGGTGGACTGTTTTTACCAGGGCCAAGGAAGACAGATGAATGACAAGCTGGGTCATAGCCCCTGCTTACAAGTAGTCCCTCTGCTTCCAGGATCCCAACCAAAAAAAGGTGGGGACGCTCTGGTTTGCCCACTTTGGGCTGAGGTGGAGCCATGGGAGGCTCCATCAGTGGCTGGTAGTAGCCCTCCTCTATGGCTGCCCCGCTGGCTAGGGCTCTGGCCTATTGGATTAAAGCTGTAAAGATGTAAATCACGTCGATGACATCCTTGGGCCCATCCACACCTTCCGTTAGTACTGCTGGGCCAACCCTGGCAGAGCCACCCCAGGCTGCAGGGTTCTTTGGACTGGGTCCCAAAGCTAGTGAGGTGGATCTGGCGGCAGCTTTGAAGAAGGTATCACTTGCGTTGCAAGTGTCTGGGGTCAGGCTTCTGGAATATCAGGATACTACCAGCTGCAAAGGCGCCTCCCCTATCCATGTACACATAGATTGAAATTCAGACCCCTACCACTCTCAAACCTTGAGCATGTCTCTGAAGGTCTCCATGCCCCAGTGTCCTCAACTATAAAACCTTATGACTGCATGGCTGTCATAAGGGTGAAATATTATGTAAATGGAACTAAGTCCTGTCCTTCCTTCATGATCAGAGCTCCTAGGACTAGGAGCCAAATGGAGGGATGATGGCATCCATGGGGCTGGTACAGGGTGCTTCTGTCAACTGCTTGGTCATCAAGGGACCCTGAAGATATTGAAGCCAGATTTAAAGTTAGGTAGTCAGTGTAGTTAGGTAAATTGGGCCTAATATCGAGTAAGATCCAAAATGGAGGCCATGTTTAGAATGAATTCTGGGAAAAGTTGAACAACTCTTGGAATGTTAATGAAGTCCGGGAAAAGCCCTAGGCCCAAAGCCCATCCCAAAAAAGTATTAATGAACAGCCCCCAGCAAACTTGAAGATGCTGACTCAGAAGTCCTTCCTGACCAGATTACTTCTTTGGCCCCCACTGAGCCTAAGCAATGAGGGATATGACCTCATTTCTCCTTCTCCCATGAAGGCTGCTTATAAGAAGGAACCTGGGAGGGGCAGTAAGTACTTGGAGCTGTCCATCTTACACTGCTGTGCCCCCGGGGCTCCTTGTGTTCTCAAGACTTTTCTGGTGACAGAATTAGAGAAGGGAAATTTATAATTTTTTGGTTTTTTTTCAAAATAGGAAAAAAAAGGTAGAACCCAAGGCCTCATACATGCTAGGCAAGTACTCTACTACCAAACTGGCCATCCTAGTTTTATAGGGTTTTTTTGTTTGTTTTTGTTTTTGCTGGGAATTAAACACAGGAGCTCATAACCACTGAATTACATCCCAGTCCTTTCTAGTTTATTTTGAGACAGGCTCACTAGGTTACCAAGGCTGGCCTTGAACTGGAAATTCTCCTGCCTCAACCTCCCTGATATTATAGGCGTATGCCACCAAACCTGGCTTATAGCTTTTAATTCAAGTGGGCATAGTGTCAGCTCAGTTTGGCAAAACCACCACCATCCAATGTTCCCTCCTTTTCCTAGTCCCTTTCTCCCAGTTCCTGAAGCTCAGTGTAGCCACAGGCCCTGCTCCCTTGCCTTGCCCCTCAGGCTATTGGACCTCTTCGGTCCTGCAACCTAGCTGGGTTCTGGATAGGGCCTTTGTGCTGACTATGCTGCAGGCCCTCTGCTACCTACATACTCTGGGGAATTACCTCTTGTCACACAGCCTGAAAGGCAGGAGTTCCTGAACTAGTGCTTTGGGGTCAGGGTCTGAGATTTGCTGAGACAGAATTCTGCCCCCACTGCATTCGTAGCTTCCCCATTCAGTGAAATAGTCAAGGATCCTGGATCTGACCCAGACAGGGAGGAGCACCTGATGCTGGTGAGGACAGACCTGGGGCCACAGCTGCAAATCTGCTTTTGTTCTGAGAGTGGGGCCAAAGGGTGGCTCTGGGTCCACAGAGTGGTTCTGCCTTCATACTTCAGGAGAGAAGATGACCAGGTTATTGAGGTTTGGAGCCTAGGTTCCTCTGTTCCAAAGCTGGAAGGAAGAAAGATGTGCCTGATAAGTATTCTGAGTTTCCAAGAGAAATTGGTGTAATTTATGTAGGCCATAATTACAGAATTAATTATCCTTGAGTCAACAGCCCAGGACAATGCGCAGTTATTTTGTGGTCTAGAGTCGAGGCAGGGAGAAGGTGTGGAGCTCCCCAGTTTATAGTTAACTTTGCAATACACTAAAAGTAAGAATTCTAAGAAAAAAGGAAAAGCCCTGACAGTGGCTTCTACATACTCTGAGCAGAGGACCCTGTCACATACCAGGATGCTTTAAATGAGGGCAATATTCTCCCAAAGTATATCTCTCCCAAAGCATGCTAATCTCTGACTCCATCTCCTGGGGCTCACCATAAGGGGAGTAGGGAAGGCCCAGTAGGGCAGAGTGAAGCCAGGAGCTGTCACTGTCCCTTCCTGTCACCTTGTTCTTCAGCTAGCACCCCTGAAAACCAGTCAGGCACCCTAAAAAGGCAAGAAGGATTGGGGTAACCCCATAGTGTAAATAGGATCTTGCTAGGTTGCAAGGGAACACTGAGCATTCTAAGATGGGCAGGTCTAGGAAGCCCAGATGAAGCTTTTTTACACAAACCGTGTCTGGATCTAGCATACCCCAGGGTTCAATCCCCAGTATAAAAAAAATAAAATAAACAGAAAATGTGGCATGAAGCCCTGGATATGATCACCAGCTCTGCAGAAAACAAAACCACAAAATCCCACAAAGGAACAACTTGATCAGGGAAGCAGAGCTTGAAGGGGGCTGGTAGTGAAGGAAGGCAGAGCCGGTAATGGAAGAGGATCCAGGGGGCTGGAGGTGGGAGCCAAGAGGTTGCGCAGGCAAGGCCGGGCTGCCAGGGAGGCACTCAAGGGTCCTACTTAGGGCTGACTTCAGAGGCTTCGGCAGAGAGCTACCAACGGGAACCACAGTGTATAGCACTCCAGCCCCTGAGGGGCGGTTTTGGTCTTCCAAAAGCACGATCCTGAGTGAAACTTGCCCAGAACTTTTGTTTCTTGAAGAGGGGTGAGTGAGGAGGAGATCTGGAGTGAGAGAGACTGGAGCCGGGAGCCTCTGGAGCTCCTGTGACAGTAAGTCTGGCAAGAGCCTCGGCAGGCCCCAGGTGCCTGTCCATGACTAGGGCCAGGCTCTGGAGTTTCCTGGGGACCGAAGGTAGGTGGGAAGGGCACTTTTCCTGCAGGGATGAGGCCAGACAGGGTGGGACCCGGGCCGTAAGGACTAAGCCAGAGGAGCAGGAGAGCTGGAAGGGGAACCGCCAGAAGTTGATGGGGGTGGGCGTCGTCGTCCAGGGTATTCCGACGGGGACTGCAGGCTGACTCTGCAGTCGTGGCTTCTTCTAGATGTATGCATGATGGACTGGTTGTCAGGAGAACTGGGTTTGAATCCGGATTCATCATCTTGGACAAGTCAATGCTTTCTTTGAAGCTCATAATCTGGATTAGGATAAAACATCTCTGGCTCTTTCCCCCTGGGTTTCAGGAAGGAAAAGCCAGCAATCCCCCGACTCCCTGTGAAGCCAGCAAACCCCTGACTCCCAGTGCGAGAGGAGCAGGTGGGCGGCGGTGCGAACAGGTCCTGCAGAAATGCGTCCTGGCGAGTACCGTCCCCTCTCCCACAACAGAACAGGTCGTGAGTGCCCGCGTCCGCTGCGTGCCTAGCGCTCTCCTTTGGCCCTCCAAGACCGCGAGCAGAGCCCCTGAAACAGTCCCCTAGGGTGAGACAGGCTCCCAGTCCCATCTGCCCTTCTTTTCCTGGCCCAGGTAGCCTCCTCCAGGTCCCCAGAGCACCTAGAGGAGCAGCGGGAGAACGTGGGAAGCTGTCTACCCCCAGATGGCGCTGTGCCCCCGCATCAAGTTCAGAGGCACCAGAGAAATGATTACATCATCCCAGGCCCAGGCAGGATCCCCCAGGAGGGCGGAGGAAGGGAGTAGGCTTCTCCTCTGGCTAAACCGCGTTCAAGTTTTTTAGAAAGGGCTCTAAGGTGACAGGTTCTGTTGAAGCCTGAAGATTTGGAGATTGTTTGGTTCTGTTAGGTTTCAGTGCTTTCCTGAGGCACCATCGCCAGTCTCATCTCAGTGGGGTGGGGGTAAGCAGGAGGATCTGTTATGAGAAGCAGCTCTGAAGGCTCAAGACCTGCGCCCTCTGCCTTTTGCTAGTTGTGTGATCATAGACAGTTAATCTCTGTCTCAAACTTTATCTGCAAAATGGAGAGAACATGAGTATCCACTTCACAGAGTTGAAGGATAACCGGAAAAATACAAAGCATCTAGCTAGTGAACATAACCCAGCAGGCATAGGGGGAAATGGCTTAGCTTCAGCTCATACCTTCTGAGGTAGAGTGTACCCTGGGATCTGGTGTGGGTGCTACTCCCTGCATGGTCCCTCCACTTCCCTTCCTGGGCCTATGACTGCTGTAGGGAGCTGGCTGTGAGCCCAAAGTTGGGAAGAGTCATGGAATGAGCATCCCCTGAACTTGCCTAATATAGCCATCTAGGGCCCCAAGCTTGGCTCTGCCCTGTTACCCTGAGACCAGCTCTGGAACTGAGTCCAGGCAGGAAGCCTTATTCAGAAGCACACCCAGGACAACTACTTTGGAGGTCCTGCACCCAGAGCTTAGGTTTTCCCCCATGTGATCCTTTAGTGGTGGTAAACTGAGTTTATGGTCAACTTGTACAGTGAGGCAGGGAACCTGAGCTTCTAGAGCTTTCCTGGGAGCCCTGGGTATCAGGACCTGTAGTATATGACAGAGGTGAGACATAGTGACTCTCAGCTAAAGGTTTGTATATATTATCAAAATCTTATGGAAAAACAGATACACAGCTATTTTTACAACAGCAGGTGGGTGTGAGGAAAATGTCTGCTTTGGCATCAAACCTTCAGGTCTGTTCCTTTCCTCTCCTCTGGAGCCCAATCCCACCGGGCACTGTCCATCCAGGCCAGCTGCCCTCTGTGTCCTCAGCCCCTCCTACTCTCCCCTTGGACTCCCATGCCCTGGCTCCCTCTGCCATTGCCCCTCAGAGTACCACTGGCCCAGCAGCTTTGCCCCAAGGGCTCCTCAGTGGCCTGGATCCTGGCCCTGAAGGGCAGTGGGGCTGGATATGTGGTCCCTGGGGACATCTTTCCTGGATCATAGGCCTTTTGAAGCGTGCCAACTACAAAGGGCCTGGGCAGTGCCATCTTCTCCATGATGCACACAAAGAAAAACTCTTCTTGTCCAGAAACCTCAGCTCCAGGCATCAAAGCAATTTTTGGAGAGCCCCAGAGACAAGAAAAGGAAGGTGAGAGGAGATGCAGCGTCCTCCCTTGAGTGTGGCCCAGGCCTTGAGCTCTCCCATGGCAGAACAGGGACAGCCACAGCAGGTCAGCCAGAGTGGTGTGGGCAGGGTCTGTGCAGCCCTGGATGTGAGCCAGGGCTGTCATGGCCTTGGCACCAGAGCCCGGCAGCCTGGTCCTACTGAAGCAGCTTGGGCACTTCCACCTGTAGGGCAGAGAGACAGGTTAGAGCAAGGAGTTTGGCAACTGGGCCTCTGGAATTCATCTCACCTCCCTCCCTTCTGGAAGTACACCATCCCACACCTCTCAATATGTGTCTGTGGGATGAATGTATGAGGTATTGACACTGAAGGAACATTTCTCCTGTTCTGTAACAACTAGACATCAGAGCCCAGCAAATTGGGAGGCTGAGGCAGGAGGATCAAAAATTCAAGGCCAGCCTCAGCAATTCATCAAGGACCTGTTTCAGATTTAAAAGGGGTTGTGTGTGCTGGGGATGTAGCTTAGTGGTAGGTTCAATACCCAGTATCACAAAAAGTTAACAAATAAAAAACCTGGATGTCATCAGATGACCACTAGAATTATAAGTGAGGTTGTCCTTTATCTCATGGTGTCCAGTGGCAAATAATGTAAGAGTAGGATATTCACTCAGACAGGCAAATGACAATGGACTTTGTCATCCAGGGAGGCAGGACTATGAGAAATAGGGTGCCCGGGGATGATCCATGTGTCCATTGCACTGGTTAGTCAAAGGTAAACTATACTGAGGGCAAACCTTTGGGACAGACTGACCCATAGAACTGGGCTGATCCTGAGAGGGGATTACATAAAACCAATATCACTTTTGTTTGGGGAAATGGAGAAAAGGAGACTCGGAGAAAAGGAGACTCGGAGGAAGAAGCCAGGTGCCGTGGTACAGGCCTATAATTCCTCCTGCCCAGAGGATGAGAGGCAGGAGGATCCCAAGTTTGAGGCCAGCCTAAGCAATTTAGCAAGACCTTTTTAAAATAAAAAAGACTGGGGAGATAGCTGAGTGACAAAGAGCCCCTGGGTTCGATATCTCCAGTTTTAAGGGGGAGGGGAAGGAGAAGACAACCTAGAGGAAGAGCCACAGCAACACTCCATGTGTGGAGGCTGCCTCTCCATTAGCAGGAGGAACAGGTTTGATGGCTGGTGAAGGAGTTCCAGGTGTGGAGGGCGGGGCTAAAGGACGCATAGAGTCCCACCTGTAAGGGAGATACAGATGTGGCCTGCCTGGGGGCAGGAGCATGGCTGAGATGACCTGCAGGTCCCGGGGTCTGGGTGCACCTGCAGGAGTGTCTGCATGCTGGCCTGTTATAACTGCCCTCTCCTGTCAGCCCCTGGGCACCCTGCCCTGTGGCCACGCCCACAGCAACTTGCCTTCTTCAGCTGTTTAAGGTTGCTGGAGCGGATGGCGGCCAGGAGCTGGTCACGTGAGTTCTTCTCCTGGGCAGGGAGGACTTTGTCTCCCATTTTCCTCTGAGTGGCTGGGGAGAGGGAGTTCTTCAGGTTCTCCATGATAAGGGGTGGAGCCAGGGGCGGGGGAGGAGGGGGAGGGGCAGCTGGAGCACCGCCTTTCTTTGGGGAGTTCTTTGGAGCAGGCTTGGGAGATGGCTGGGGTGAAGATTTGGGGGAGCCCTTGGCCAGGGCCCCTCCCTTGGGCACCTCCAGCAGGTCCTTCTTCTCTCCGCTGGCTTCCTGGGCCTGCCTTTGCTCCTGCAGACGCTTTTGTCGCTGCTTGTCCATGTTGCGGCTGAGCAGGTTGGTGACGGTCATTCGGGGCCCGGCAAGCTCAAAATGGTAGCCGAGCTTGAGCAGGGTGGTGTTCTCCTTGAGCAGCTTGGCGATCTCCATCTCCGTCTTGCCCCCGCAAATGTGCCGCTGGTTGTGGAAGCGCAGCTCAGTCAGCGTGTTGTTCTGGAGGAGAGCTCGGAAGATGGCCAGGATGCCCTTGCCCGTGATGTGGTTGGAGTCCAGGTTGAGGCTGGTGATGGTCTTGTTGGCCTTGAGCATGATGGCGATGGCGAAGGCCACGTGGTCGTCCGCGCGCGTGTTGGCCAGGGCGAACACCTTGACCACGGTGTTGAACTCCAGGGCCTCGGTGAACCTGACCAGGATCTCGTTGGTGATGCAGTCCGAGTTGTTGACGTTCACTTCCGTCATCTCCGGGTCGTTGTTCTTCACTCTCTCCAGAGGCTCATCAAAGATGCTGGGGGCCGCTTCCTCCTCCGCCCTGGGGGGCCCCTCCGAGGGTTTGCTGGGGCCTCCAGCTGCCTGTTTCTCGGCTGTCTTGATCTTGCTCTCTTCCTGGGCCTCCTTCTCACTTGGGGACTCCTCCCTCTGGACTTTCTCAACCTCCTTTTTCACGTCCCTGTCCTGGGTTCTTCTTTTTGCCCCCTCCTCCTCCTTTTTCCTGTCTGTGTCCCCAGTGGCTCTTTTCGTCTTCTCGTCCTCCCGTCTGGCATCTGTGCTCCTGCCGTCCCCCTTCACCTTCTCACTGTCCCCTCTCTTGGCCAGCCCCTTCACCTCCTCACTCTTCTTGTCCTTGTCCTTGTCCTTGATCAGGCCTGAACTCCTGTCACTCCGTCTCTTCTCCTCTTCCTTCCTGACGGCCACCGTCTTCTCGTCTCCTCTCCCGTCCTTCCCTGCTTCCTTCTTGTCCACCACAGCCCGGACCCGGCCCTTGTCGATGCCCCTGATCACCTTCTCCTCCTTTGGCTTCTCCCCACTCCGGCCATCAGCTTCCTCTTTGTCTCTGGAGAAGCTTTTCTTTAGTCCGCCCCTCTTTGGCTCCTTTCCCAGGTCTGAGTCCCGTCTGGGGCCCAGGGCCTTGGTGCTGGCATCTTTGCCCCTTTCCTCTCCATTCTTGGCATCGGCTCTGGTCTCCACTTGCTTGCTTTCCTAAGAATTCAGAAAAGAAAAATAAACATGAAGAGCTGGCTTCAATAGAGGAGCGGGTTACAGGACAAGCGAGGGAGCACTTATGCAACTGCCCTTGGGCCTCCGAAGGACACTGGGTGTTTGGAGAGTGACGGGCATGTCCCTGAGAGAATAGCCGAAGTGGGGCTTTGCAGGATTCCAGCTGGAGAGAACGGGCCAGTGTCACACTCCGCCACGGGTCATGAGATGCCAGAAAGAACACCTGCAGAGGTTTGGACCAAGCGCAGTTTCTCTCCCAGAGCATCTTCAGACCCAGGTTTGCCTTTTCTGTCATGGATGCTTTACCCATGGCACCTCTGACCCCCTTAGAAGGACTGCTTCCAACAACGCTAGCTACCTGAGGAAAAAGTGAAAATCACCAACACTGATCCTGTTTTGAATTTTTTTTTTCAGTGCTGTAGATTGAACTCAGAACCTTGCACATGCGAGGCAAGCGCTCCTGCTACTGAGCTATATCCCCAGTCCTTTTTCCTCTGTTTTGAGACAGGCTCTTGCTAAGCTGCGGAGGCTAATCTTGAACTTGGAATCATCCTGTCTCAGCCTCCCAAGTTGCTGGGATTATAGGTGTGCGCCATCTCACGTGGCTTCTGCCCCTGCGTTCTGTGCTCAAGTTCACACTGCCTCACACCTAGTCCCAGCCCTGCTGCCGAGGGGAGGTCACTAGTTCTCAGATACTGGAATGTTATAAGCCAGTACATTTACAAAGAAAAAAGAAATTGAAAGAATCGAGACAGGGTTGCTAACATTTTACCAATTAAGGATATTCATAAATTCTACCTAGCATCATCATCTCATTGAAACAAGGAGCTAATTATTAAGAAGTAGGTAACAGACCAAAAGATGTACCTTTACAGCAAATTGCAAAACTCGTGTGTCTCTTCTGAAGTTCCCAGTGTTGTCTTTTACTTATTTATTTATTTATTTATTGCAATGCTGGGGATGGAACCCAGGGCTTGATGCATGTTGGGGTAGTACTCTGCCACTGGGCTGCATTCCCAGCCCTAGTCTTTATTTTTTAGTAAAAATTTTGCTAAGATCAAGCCTCTCCCGTAGGTAGCCCTGGAGTCCACTAGGATTCTGCAACTCCACTTTGACCATGCAGATGTGGGCTGCTGCTTGGGGAGGCTGTGGGATGGAGTCAGGGGAACACAATGGAGGCTTGAGTGTCCACCAGCCACCCAGCACCTCCCTGGGGGAGAGAGGTATTTCTTTCTTCATGAAGTCGAGGAGCTATTTCAAGAGGATCTAGGGAACATCCCCACCACAGGAGCGGAGGAAGCAGCAGATTACCTACGATACGGCATTAAATTTAACTGTCCAACTGGGACTCCAAGGGATGCTGGGAGGATCTTCCTTAAAGGCGCATTGAGAGAGCATGGCCTGAGCCTGGAGGGTTTCTTTAAAGAGAGCCCAGTGGGGTGTGGAAAGAGGGGAAGGAAGAAAGGCACTCCTTGTCCCAGAGGGAATGGAGGGCAAGGTTAGCCCTTTGGAGACTGTTTGTACCAGAACCACAAATACATGCCATTGGAGACCGGCCCCTGGGTATTTGGAGAGAAGTCCTCGGCTCTTCTGCTAGACTCATGATAGGCAGCCCAGGGGCCCAGAGCCTGGTGGACAGAGCCTTGGAAAGGGTACTTGTTGCCTCCTTCCTAGAATGCACGGGATTCCGCCTGGAGCTGTGCTGATGGAACAGGGGACCTAGAGCCCCCCCAACTCACTGTGGCCCCCAAGGAACTGAGTTTGCCACTTATGATTGACCTGAACGGGAAGTGGTAATAACTTTGCTGTATGTAAAGGAGTATGCAAATAGGATGTAAATGAGAAAACCCAATGGGTTTCCTTTTAGGGAACTTTTATCTGTCCTCAGTGTGACCAGGGAATCTCCTCCCCTCCCATGCCACATGCAGAGTGGTTCCATCCACCTGGAGCTTGGCTGTGAGAGCTGATGGCATGGCCCCTAGGCATCATGTCCCAGGGCAGACTTCTGCCTCCCTCTCCTTCCCTTCCCAGAATGTGTCCACAGCAGAATGTCTCAGAGCCCACCAGGCACGGCCCAACCGTCCACTGCAAGTTGCCATGCCTCTCAGTCACAGGCTGCACTGAGAGAAGCTGGGGACCCAGAGAGAGATGACAGCCAATTCCACCCAGCAGGTTCAGGAAAAACTGGGGGTTAGGCTTGATTGTCTCACGAACAGCCACTGTTATGGTTTGGATGTAAGTTGTCCCCCAAAAGCTCACGTGTGAGACAATCCAAGAAGGATCAGAGAAGAAATGATCAGGTTGTGAGAGCCTTAAACTAATCAGTGGATTGATCCCTGGTGGGATTAACTGGGTGGTGGCTGGAGGAGGTGGGAGTTGGGAGCGTGGCCAAGGGGTATGTGTTTTGTATCTGGAGAGCGTGGCCAAGGGGTATGTGTTTTGTATCTGGAGAGCGGGCTCTCTCTCTGCTCCCTGGTCACCACGTGAGCTGCTTCCCTCTGCCACACTCTTCTACCATGATGTTCTGCCTCACCTTGAGCCCTGAGGAGTGGAGCCGGCTGTCTATGAACTAAGATCTCTGAAACTATGAGCCTTCAAATAAACTTTTCCTCTTCTACAATTGTTCTGGTCAGATCTCTTAGTCACAGAAGTGAAAAAGCTGACTAAAACAGCCACCAAGTCAATGTCACTGCATCCGACCTTCCTATTAGGGGCCAAGGCTCCCCCTCCCTGCCTGCCCAGGATCCCTTGGGTCCCCGAGTGCCCCTGCTGTCCATGGGATCTCAGTAAACCTCATCAGGCTCCGAGCTCCCATTCAGAGCCTTCGCTCCGTTCCTAACCAGGGCTTGTTTTCCACATTTGAGCACTTTTCTCCCTTGACATCCCAGGTCCTGACCTCTGCCCTCTGTCCTCCGGTGGGACTCCTTGCCACTCCCTCTCAGGTGCTTCCCCTCCACTGTGGTCCTGCTTGGCTAGGATCTGCCAAGTGCCTGTTCTGGGGAGGTGTGCCAACCCTTTAAAAAGAACCTAATGAAAAACAGGCCGAGTGGGGGAGGGGGAAAGGGCTGATTAATCATCGGTTTCCTCCAAATAGCCAGGAATGAGTGGGGCTGGGGCTTGTTGCGGCTGGAGCAGCCCTGGGAGCTCAGATGTTGCCTTAAAAGGAGAAGGAGCCCGGAGTCCTCCCTGGCCTGGGATTTCTGTGGGGCGAGTTCCTGGGCCCACAGCAGCGCCGTCTCCTTCAAGCTTATCTGAGAAGGAGTCCAGGCTGACTTCTTTTTGTTTCTAGAACTAGTGGTGCATCCTGGTGACCTCCAGAGGTTATTTTTGCTTGTGTTCCTGTCCGTAGTCTTTAGTTTGTTCCTTATAGCAAAAGGGGTTTAAGTTAGCCATGACAAAGAACTTCCATAGAATGAAAGTTTGTATCCTCTAGATGGGAGACCTAAGTAACAATATCTTTTCCCCCTTGGGAAAAACTGAAGGGGTAGGGAAAGCCCATAAGCAGGGGAATGGAAAGCCTCTAGTGGGGCTGGGCACAGTGGTGCACCACTGGGGAGGCTGAGACAGGAGGATTGGAAGTTTGAGGCCAGCGTCAGCAACTTAACAAGGCCTTAAGCAAATAAAAAATAAAAAGGACTGGGAATGGTCACATGAGTTAGATCCATTTTCAATGCCCCTGGTGGGGTCAATGGGCAGAACACACCATCTTTTTCCTCACAGGGGTCTTCTGATAGGATTCCCTGTAGAGTCTTATCTAACTGCAGAGAAGAGAACAATTTACCACCTCCCTTGCCAAAAGAGCAGAGGAGAATTGTCTATCCAGAGGCATTTGTATATAAAGACATAAAGACAGACAATTGTCTCACTTTTGAGAACTTTCTGCATATAAGAGTCGAAGCCTCTGCGTCTGCGCTCAGCACCCACTCGCTGAACCCCTGCTGGCTCATGCCAACTCCTCCCAGCTCATCTCTTTCCTTCCTGTGACCCAGCACCTGAGGAGGAGACGTCTGCCCCTCTGAGAGCCATCCTAGCCCAGACAGCTGCCAGGAGTCTGCAGGAGGACCCTAGGCCGTCAGAAGGCACAGGACTTCTGCTTTTGCTTTTGCTTGTGTCCCCTTTCCAGCCACTTGCCTGGGAGAGACAGAGTGATGGAGGGCAGGGCGCCTGCATGACTGTACCCCTCACGTGTGATAACCCCGCTGTGAAGTCAGGCACCTTTGTTTCTCCCTAAAGCAAGACTGAGGTGATACTGACTCAGACGGCACTGGCCCTCTTGTTGTGTCCTGCTCAGTACCTCCAAGGGCTTCTGGCTGGAGGCATCCAGAACGCCCCCAGCTGGAGCTCCAGGCTGGATGCAGGGCTTCAGGTCCCCAGCTCGGCTTTTGGTAGACCCTCTTCCCAGGCCTTAGCTGCCATTGTCCCTGAGGACATTGACAGGCTCCTGCGTGTGGATCCAGAACTCACTAGAAAATGCATTTCTACCTTGGTGGTGGCCTGCTTCTTGCTTCCCCCAGATCAAGGTCACTTTTAAATGGGACATCTCCTAGTCCTGCTCCCAACGTGCTGACCCCTTGCCACCTGTCCTTCCTGGTCTTGCACAAGATCCCACTCCCCGGCTCTTCTCAAGAAGCTGTCCCAGCAGGGGGCACTCCCTCCCGCCACCTGGTGACCTCCTGGTCTCAGGAACTTCGGCTGCCAGTGTCATCTGTCTGCACAAGGGAGGGCTGGGAGGAACTGGCCACAGGTCCCCTGGGAGAGCAGCTCGCTTTCAGGGCTGGTGTGAAGGGCAGGCAAGCAGACGAGCCCCGACTGGTGGGGATCAAGGGAGTCGTCCCCCCAGTCTCCTGCCTCACTCCATGTGACTCTTCTTTCCACCAAGAAGAAAGTTTCTAGATTCTCCTAGCAAGCAGTTTTGGGAGGGTCCACGGCTGTTTGGGGAAATAGCATCGCCAGGGCTGGCAGTCTGGGAAGGGACCACAGGAAATGTGGTCTGTGACACAGCATTCTTCTACTGAGGCTCTGTCCAGTTCATTAGACAGATCTTTTAATAACTGGCATTGCCCCTAGAGAGCCATAGGTCCCCTTCAGAGCTATCAGGAAAACTGGGGATTGTTCTGGCAAAGATCTAACCATGGCGGCATGGAAGCCCAACTGCCTGGTTGGCCCATGTGCAAATCCCAGCTCTGCCCCCTGCTAGCTGTGTGACCTTGGGTAAGTTACTTAGGCCCTCTGAATTTGTCTTATATGCACAAGACTGATCACCCTGGGGCTCCACACTGGATTATGCAACCCCCTAAAAAGGTCAGGCAGCCCCTTTCTCAGCTCCTGCCTGGCAGTGGACAAAGTCTGGGCACCTCACAGCATCCCCTGCCAGCCTCCTCTATTCCAGAGTTCCCCACTCTAAGAAACACAAACCGTCTCCATTGGCCCTTGAGGACAAGTTCTGAGGGAAGCTCTCTTCACCCCTCCTAATTGTAAGAGGCTGATGAGGAAACCGAAGCCTCAGAGATGGGGCTGGAGACGTGGGGAGGAAACAGGCAATGAGGAGAGAGTGAGCCCATAACCTTCCTCCCCTTCAGCTAACATCTCTGGAAAGAAACTTTGCGGAATGTTCAAGGGCTTGTACACACGACCACACATACACTCAGTTTCTCCCGTACTGGAGTACAGTTAGTCTCATAAAAATAGGGACTTAACATAGAATTCCTAATTTGGGGATGGGAGCCTTTGTCCTATGATGTGGGGCTGCAGTGCCACCTCCTCCCATGCTTTCTGAGACCACTGACCACTCTGCACATCTGGAGCGCTCAGCCCCTGACCACAGCAGGACAGCATGGAAGATGCCCTGCAAGGGCTTCACACAGCCTGGTGCTCCGGGAAGGCTTGTTGGCATGGACAGCCACTCGCACCATCCAGTAATCCACATAATCCACATGGAAGCTTTCTGCAACAAAGAGGGGCCAGGCCCAGAGACACCCACATCACCCCAGTCTGGCCCGTCAACACCAGCGGTGTGCAGATGTCCCCATCAGGCCTGCTCCCAACCTGGAGCCTACTAGTGAACACTCAGTAAACATGACCCAGTCCTGGAGGCTTTTCCCCTGCATCCTCAAAACGAATGCAGGCCATCTGAACACAACCTCTCAAAGGCTCAGGGCTTCAGAGAGGGTAATGTGGGCACCCCCAAGGGAGGCGTGCACCTGGTGAGCTCTGGGCTGAGAAGCCAGGGCCGGTGCAGTCACAGAGCTAAGAACAGCTGCACTCGCAAGCATCCGGGACTCCTGCTGCCCAGCCTCACCCTACCTGGCCTCTCTCTGGCTTCCCAGGCTCCCCAGTGGTCAGCCCAGCCACTTGTGAGCAAGTGGGTCAGCTCCCGAGGGTAGTACACAGGATCAGCCCCCTGGCAGAGAGATGCCCATCTGCAGATGGTCCTGCCTCAGGTCTGGGAATGGCAAAAGTCAGACTGTTCCTTCTACTGGGTGAGGAAGCCAGAGAAACCCTGGCGCTAGGGGAGCTCACTTCCCAACTTTAAGCCCCTTTGTCTGAGGGGCACGACCTCCACCCTGGGCTGCCAGTCCACCTGAGAAAAGGTCCAGGACCTTTGCTCAACGCTTTTCCCCAAATCCTCAGTCCAGGGAGCACTCCCCTGGGTTCTTAACACCTCACCTCTCCAGGCTGACAAGGTTGACCTCTCCAGAGCTGCCTGACGTGCTGTTCCATGTGTTCCTGGATGGTAACCAACTCCCATGCTCCCTACCGTGGCCCACCGGGGACTGAGTAATGTCATCCTCATTTTACAGAAGAAGAAATGGAAGCCCAAGAACCCACAGCTAGTAATGTTGAAGCAAGGACTCAAGGTCAGGTTCTCAGGCTCCAGACTTTTAACCCCTCTACCATCTTCCTCAGTATCCATAGGGCATTGGCTCCAGGCGCCCCTCAGATACCAAAGTCTGTAGATGCTCAAGTCCCTAATAAAAAATGGCCTAGTGTTCACATCGAACCTAGGCACATCCTCCGAATGCTTTAAATCATCTCTAGATTACGTATAATACGTAAAGCAATGTAAATTATATGTAACTAGTTAACACTGTATTTTAAAATCCATATTATTTTGACTGCTATAGTGTTATTTTTAATTTTTTAATATAGTCTATCCACAGCTAGTTGAATCTGTGGATGTGGAACCAGGGGGTGAGGAGGCCAGTTGTATTACACTGTGGTGTGTGAGTGGGGCCACAAGCCAATCCACTCTTTCCCCAGAACACCTAGTCCCCAGAGACAGCTCTTCTACCCCGGCCACCCAACACTAAATAAGAATGCTGATACTAATCTCCACAACCATCTAGTAGTGTTTACATGGTGCCAGACACCACGCTAAGTGCTTCTCCCAAGTCCAGACAGAGCAGGCAGAGACTCCCCAGGCTTTAGTCTCAGCAGGAGGAAGCTAGGGGGAGGGGCCTGCCCAGGGTGGCTGGTGGGAGCCAGGGCCCTTCACATTCAGGGACCCTCAGCTGTGTCGTGAGTGGTTTTCCTTTCCCACTGTTTCCCATAATATTTTTCCTTCATGACCTAATGATTATCACATTACCATAGTACCTAAGAAGCAATCCCAACACTCACCCCTTTCGCATAGTGAGGGACAGTGAGACTTAAGTTCTGCAATATACTACCTGGGCAAGGAGACATTTCAAACATTCAAATTCAAACATTCTTTTCCTTTTAAAGGCAGAATACTATTCCACTGTATGTACATACCACGTTTTGTCGATTCATTCATCTGTTGAGGGACACTTGGGTTAGCTGTGGCCCTTCTGAATAATGCTGTTACAAACATATGTGTCCTAATTTCTGAGTCGTTATTCTCAACTCCTTTGGGCATCTGCTCATCAGTGGAACTGCAGGAACGAGGCCCAAATTCTGACTTTTCTATTCCAGCCATCTTGACTGTGTCACCTCCTGTCCTATCTAGTCCTGTCATTCATCAACTTGCCAATACCCTCAGCCTGGTCACCAGTGATGGCCAAAGTCCCAACCCTGTAGCTTGCAACCCCTTGCCTGAGCTGCTCCCCATCCCAGGCTACTGGTAGTCTGGGGAGAGCAGCCCACCCACTGTGAGGGGAAGACCCCGCTACCCACACCCTCCTGGGCAGTGCCAAGGCTGAGCACCAGCTCTGGAGTTCGAATGCCAGGGTTCCGGTCCCTGCCTTATGGCATCCTGGACAGGTTCATGAACCCCTCTCATCTGTCAAATGGGACCATAATCCTTCACAAATGGGCTGTTGAGAGGCTCGAATGAGGAGCCGCAGGCAAAGCATCTACAACAGTGCCAAGGGCTCCCGAAGCTTGTAGGGAAAGTCACCTGTCACGACTGGTCCCAGTTCCCTTCACATTCAGGGACCCTCTGGGACCGTGTCTCTAGTCTCAGTGGTCTATTCTCGGCCGACAGTCTCCTCGGAAAGAAACAGAAAGCTTCCAGTGGGATCCTCCAACCTCCAGCGTCACTCCTGCTGAATCCTGTCCTCATCCCTCTCCTGTTGCCTGGGGTCCACCTCACCCCATGGCCCCAGCCTAGCCCTCCACTCTCCACGCTCTCCCTCTTTCCCAGCTCCTTCCTCTCGCCCTGTTACTTAGCTCCCTGCCTTCACCCCCAAATCTCTATCAGGCTCTGCCTCTGTCTGCAGCCTTCTGTACCCAGACTTCTGCCAAAGAACTCTGCTTCTTCATCCCTCCGCGTTCCTCAGTTCCACACATTCTCACCTCACTCCCCTCAGTCCACAGCAGTTCTTTCCGCCCCCCACCCCATGACTTCCACCCCTCTTGTTGCTAAATCAGGTTCACATCTTTCATGCTTTATCTTGCTCAACTCCTGGAGGAACAATTGGTCCTGAGGACAGGCCCTCTTCCTGAATGCTTTCCTCCCCTGGTTTCCATCCTGCCCCCCATGGCTTTCCTCCTTTTCAGTCTCCCACAAGGTGTAGCCCACCCCCCACCTGCTGCCCCTGCTGGACACAGGCATGGGGCTGTTTTCAAGGTCTCATTTCGAGCCTCCTTGTTTCCACTTTAGACCCTCTCCCTGGGTGTCCTCATCCACTCCACAGGCGTCAGTTGCCCTCTATGTTCTCTCCAAGCTACTACAGAGGTTCAGACCCTTCTATCCCACTGTCTAGCGAACATCTTGGTTTGTGTGCCCCCAAAGAACCTCAAAAACTAGGCTTCTCATCTCCCTGCTCCCTGCTTACTCCCACACACTCCCTGTCTTGGAGGATGGTTCCTCTAGATATCCCACGCTCTTCTCAGAAGCCCTTCTGGGAAAAGGAGAGGAGGGGAGGTTGGGAGGTGGCCGGACTCCTGTGCACTCACTTATCCCTTTTCCTCCACCAGCAGCCCAAGGGGTGTGGGGGAGGCTGGGAAATCAGCCTCCTTCACAAAGACCACTTTACTCCCTCTCTCCCACATGTAGACGATAGAAAGTCTAACGCCTCTTACACCAGCCTCTCTCCATCCTTTGTCAGGTTGCCCTGGTCCCAGTCAGGCCAGCTCTCATGGGGTTGGGACAACGACCTTGTCTCGGATTTTGCTGATGTCCTCCAGGAGAATCTCCACACTGCAGCCTGGGGCCCTTCTCACACACACACACACATCCCTCAACTCATTTCTTGGCCTAAAACCTCTCAGTTGTCCCCCAACACCCTCAGGACAAGTGCAGACTTGTAGGCCCCTCCTGACCTGGCCGCTGAAGTCCTCTCTTGATGAGTTGGCTTCCCCCGCCCACCACCTCAGTCTCCATCCATCCTGCAAAACTCTTAAGTGCCTGAGGCAGCTAGGCCTTGGCACATTTGCAAAGATGTTTCTATCCCTTGGAAAACTCTTCCCTTTCTTCCTGCTGTCCTTAGAGGTTCAGATTGACCGACTGGACTTTTTACTTTGGTTACAATGCAAGGTAACAATTTAACGTTTTCATTTCAAAGACATATCTAAAATCTGAACTACTTCTATGATTAGGAAGAAAATTTTTATTAAAAAAAAAAAAAGAATTATCACTGGGTGCAGTGGCACACAGCTATGTAATCCCAGCAATTCAGGAGTCTGAGGCAGGAGGACTGCAAGTTCAAAGCCAGCCTGAGCAACAAAGCAAGGCCCTAAGCAACTTAGTGAGACCCTGTCTCAAAATAAAAAATAGAAAGGGCTGGGGATGTGGCTCAGTTGGTTCAGCACCCCTGGGTTAAATTCTGGTACCAAAAAAAAAAAAAAAAAAAGAAAGAGAAAGAGAAAATTATCTTAAAATAATTCAGTTCATAGCAAAAACAAAATAAAATAGAAAAGCAAGACCTGGGCTGCAGGAATAGACCAATGGTAGAGTTCTTGCCCAGCATATATGAGATTTGGGTTCCATACCCAGCCCTGAGAAACAAAGAAATTAAAAAACATTAAAAAATTAGAAAAAGTAAAATCCCTCAAGTCAGTGGCCGGGGAAAAGGTATGGAATGCATGGAGGGGGCAGAGATTGGTGGTCATTCCCCTCCTACTGCTCAGCCTCTGCCTGGCTCTGCTGCTCAGGGAACCACCATGCAGCCTGGCCTCTCCTGGTCCTGTTCCAGCACTTACCAGTCATCTCTGGTGATAAATATTAGTGCTGAGCAGAAACCAGGAGGGTCTCAGGCCTCCTGCTCTAGTGTAAACAGCAACTCCACAGCTCATTTTTCTGTCCCAGGATGAACTTTGGCGGGTGCAGTGGTACCCTGGAAAAGGGCCTTTCCTGATGCCGTTTGGCAGGAGACCAGCTCCACCGGGGAGCAGTGCCCCCATCTCTGTGCCTGCTCTGCCCTTGGAAGCGATGGGGAGCAGAAGCAACTTCCAGAAAAGACAATGAATGATGTGCACACTCCGGGGTGCTGGGCTCTTGCACGAAATCTGTCACCGAACTCTCTGCCAAAGGGAAAGGGGATCCTTGGTTGCTTGAGTCTTGCAGGGGCCCAGTTTCTAGTGAAGGGGGTGTTGAATGGGGGAGGTGACCTGACCTTGAGGAGCAGTTCTGCCACAGGCACTAGAAAGAAGACCTGGTGGGAGCGATCACTTCTCCGGGTGCCCTTACTACCCTTACTTCTTGCACCAGAGGCCTCTGCATGCTACTGCAAAGGCAAGACCCAGCTGGGAGGGGTGGTAATTGCCTTAAGGCTGGGCTGGCAACACCTCCTAGGCAGGCCATTCCGGTTTCTCTTGGGTTGTGAAGAACCCATCTCAGGGGCCTGGAGGTGCTTAGGGCAGAATTTCTCTGCCAGGGAAGGGTCAGCTCCACTGCTTTCTGCAGACCTAAATGTTTTGCCAACTGGTCTGGTGACTCATGCTGGGAAGCTTATAGTAAACCCCATTTTTGGAGAAGCCAGGAAATCTCTTTGGAGAGACAAATAAGACACTCGAGTGCTTTGCTGTGTAAATGCCTGCTTGCCACTTTCTGTATCTTCATTTCATCCCGGCCCAGATGAAAACCCAAGTGAGTTTGGAAAACATTGTAAAGATCTACTCAAAAGTCAGCTATTTTTCCCTGAGTGCTGGGTCCCTCTTGGGTCCCAGGGGGATAGCAAGAAGAACATATTGTCCTCTTGCTGCTTGCTGGAGCTGTGAGTAGGAGCCCTGGCTCTCACCCAGACACCCTCCTTCTTTTTCTAAACAGAAAAGGCTACAACGGCCTAATTGGGCCCAGCTTCATGGGTGTTTGACCTCAGCAGTCCTGCAGGGCCCCATGCTCAGGGGGGCCCTGGGCTTTGTTTCATGCTCTGCTGTGACCATTTTGGAAGTCTTGATTCTTGAACAAGAGGGTTCAAGGCCCCACATCTCCCATCCTTAGATCATTTTATTTATTTATTTTTGAGTCATGAGGGATAAAACCCAGGGTCTCTTGTATGCTATGTAAGTCCTCCACCAGTGAGTGACATCCCTAGTCCCCATCCTTATTTTAAAGCAAATTCCAGGTATATCATTTCATACATACATATTTCAGTGTACATCTCTACAAGACAGAAACTTTTTAAGAAGATAGTTGAGATAACATTTCTTATGTGAACCACTAATAACAGCATTTGCCTCTTGATGGCCTACTGACCAAGGGCCCTTTCAGTAGCCCTCCCAACTCCTAGAACAGGAGTCCTTGCTCTGTGTCCCTACAGCAGGTCCAGCTCCCACAGCTCTCTGAGCACTAATTAGTTTACTCACCTGTCCCTGGACTAGACGGTGAGTGACTTGAAATATAAGAGACCCATCTTTTATTTCTATCCTTAGCCCCTGGCCTGGCAGAACACTTTGCAATGAATAAATATTTGCTGGAGTGAACTGCAAATATTTAAATCCTATCTATAGTGTCCCTGTTAAGCAGTGTGTGCTGAATAATTCCAATGACAGGGAGCTTAGTTCTTTTTGAGGAACACAAGCCGACAAACACTGCCTCCCTCCTTTTCCTTCCTTTTCTCCCCACCCCAGCCCCTGCCCCAGGACTAGACATTGAACCCAGGGGCACTTCACCACTGAATTACATCCCCAGCCCTTTATTTTTATTTTGAGACAGGATCTTGCTAAATTGCCCAAGTTGGCCTTGAACTTGGAGATCTTTCTGTTTTAGCCTCCTGAAGTGAGTGCCACCATACCCGGCTCGGCTCTTTCTTTCTTTTCTAAACAGGCTCTATCTCAGAAAGCCCTCTTGGGGCCATGTAAAACAAGGCCACCCCTTCTCTTCTGTAGGCTGCTCTTCTCTAGGGAAGAAAAGTTCTAGTTCACAGAGCCCAACCCATCCAAACAGAACTTTTTGGATCTTAGTTTTTGCTGTTTAAAAAGTTCATTGTCCCACTCAGCTTCAGATAATCTGCAAATCTGGTAGGCTTGGCTTCTAGATCCTTGTGCCCACTGAACAAGGCAGAGTCCAGGGTAGAACTCCTTGGCACCCTACCAGAAACCTCCAAGAAGCCCCCATCAGCACCCAACTGCACCACCTTCCACTTGACATCTCTCCGTCTGCCTCTAACCCATTGTGAGAAGCCTTTGCCAATGATTTCCTGAAGTCTCTACAGGGGTCCAGGACAACACCACCTCCACTCCACACTGACTCTTCCTGGAGAATTTTTACCCCACTAAAATGATGAACTTTGAGCCACCATGTCCCATGCCCAATTCTGGAAAGTCTCTCCTTTCAGACTGCAAAGGCATTACAACTCCCAAGCACAGTTCCCTTCCAATGGATGAAGCCCTAGGAGACATAGGATCTTCATGGGCCATGGTCATGAGATGGGAGTTTCCCTTTCCATCTGAGAAGGGAGGCTGGGTCTTTTCCTCTGAGATACCCTGGGAGAGTCCGTCACACTTGAAGAACAAGTCAACCATTTAGCTGAGTCGTTAAGCTCTAGGACAATTGGATGTGGGTCTGGTCATGCCACTGGGGGCGAGGGAAGGAGGAAGTCAGAATCTAGAAGGAAAGAGCAGCAAACAAAGATCTAAGCCATTGCATCATGGAGGCCAAGTGGCCTCTAAGTGCAGAACCTGGTGAATCCACAGGGTGGAGGGAATCTGGAAGTAAAGCTTTGGAAGTAGCCTCCTTCGGAGAAGTCATCTGGGCATCAGAGATAAGAGAAGTACCTCAGTAGAGGGAACAAAATAGGCAAACGAGTGGATTCACTGGAGCCTGGCAGGGATTGTAGAGAAGTTCTTTGTAACTGCAGCAGGGGAGGAAGGTGGTGGTGGGAGATGAACCCAGAATTGAGCTCTGGAGGCAGTTTATGATGGAATACACATGGTGCTAAGCAGTGGGGGCTTTGCCCAGTGGCCAGGGGAGAAGCACACAGATTTTTAACAGAGAAATAACATTGTATATTGGAAAGATAGCTCTGACAGCTGTTTGGAGGATGGAATTGAGACTGGGAGAAACCGGAAGGAAACAAGTAGGAGAACATTAGGAAGCTACTGCAATAGTCCAATAGAAACTACTGCAATAGGCAAGAAATTATGAGATCCTGGACTAAAGTTGAGCAGTGAGCACAGAGAGGGAAGTGCATGCCATAGACATATCTGGGGTACAGTTGATAAGATTCAATGAAGTGGGGAATGACAAGGAGGAGTTTTCAGTTTGGTTGAGTGGATAGATAATGATGCTATTATCTGGGCAAGGTGGCACAGGTCTATAATTCCAGTGATTCAGGAGGTTGAAATAGGAGGAGTGCCAAGTTTGAGGCCACGCTGGGCAACTTAACAAGACTCTGTCTCAAAATAAAAAATAAAAAGGACTGGGGATATAGCTTAGAGGTAGAGCACTCCTGGGTTTAATCCCCAGTATGGGGGTCGGGGTGATGCTTATATAACCATGACAGGCAATATGGAGGAACAGATGAACATGACAATTAGGATGATAAATTGTTTTGCTCATGACAAGGTTTACATGCCCAACAAGTTGGCATTAATAAGAATCTGAGCCAGGTGCAGTGGTGCACACCTGTAATCCCAGGGGCTCGGGAGGCTGAGGCAGGAGGATCACAAGTTCAAAGCCAGCCTCAGCAAAAGCAAGGTGCTAAGTGAGACCCTGTCTCTAAATAAAATATAAAATAGGGCTGGGGATGTGGCTCAGTGATGGTGCCTCTGAGTTCAATCCCCAGTACCCCAATAAATAAATAAATAAATAAATAAGGATCTGAGGCTTAGGAAAGAGGTCTGGGCTTGAGGTGTAGATTTGTGAGTCACGGGTGTATAAATAGCAAGGAAAACCACAAAAGTAAGGTGACACTGAAAAGAGTGTCTTCAGGAAGAGGAAAGGGATGTACAGAAGAGGAGCAAGGAAGTTGTCCAATTATTTAATAAAATAAAGCCCATATCACCTGAATTGGCAAAATCATAATGAGCTATGCTTCACAACCAATCAGTGTCTCTAAAAAAAAAAAAAAGACAAAAATAACTGTTTGTAAGGATGTGGAGATATTGGAACCTATATATATATTGGAGATATTGGAATATATATATATATATATATATATATATATATATATATATATATATTGCAGCCACTTTGGAAAACAGTCTGACAGGTCCTCAAAAAGATAAGCAAACCTTATAATCCTGCAATTCTATACCTAGATATACAAACAGGAGGACCGAAACATGTCACACAAAAACTCACACACAAATGTTCACAGCAGGGCCAAAACAGAAACCACCCAGCAGATGAATGGGAAAACAAAATCCATTAACTGCTGAATGAATGAATAAGCAAATGTGATATATGTCCATACAACAGAAAAATATTCAGCCATAAAAATGAATAAAGTACCATGCTATACCATGATGCACCTTGAAAATATAATTGAAAGAAACCAGGTCCAAATTTGTATGATTCACTTATATGAAATATCCAGAATAGCAAATCCATAGAGGAAAAAAGTAAATTAGTGGTTGCTTGGGGGTGGGGGGAATGGGAGAGGGGACTAAGGAGTATCCTTATTTCTCATCCTGATGAATACAGGGTTTCTTTGGGGTGGGTAATGAAAATATTCCGGAATTAGGTGGTCATGATTACCAAACTTTGTGAATATATTTATTTATTTTTTTAATTTTTATTATTAGTTTGTGAATATATTTTTTAAAAAAACACCAAATTGCTATTTATTTCACTGGGTATTGTAACCAGAGGCCAACTATCACCGAGCAATACCTCCAGTCCTTTTTACTTTATTTTGAGACAGATTCTTGCTAGGTTGCCCAAGCTGGCCTTGAACTTGCCATCCTCCTGCCTTAAAGGCCTGAGTTGCTGGGATTACTGACATGAGCCACCATGCCCAGCTCCAATGCATACTTTAAAGGAGTGAAACAGTCAGACATGGGGCTCAGGCCCGTAATTCTAGCAACTTAGGACACTGAGGCAGAAGGATGGCAAGTATGAGGCCAGCCTGGGCAACTCGGCAAAACCCTCAGCAACTTAGTGAGACAATGTCTCGAAAGAAAGGAAGGAAGGAAGGAAGGAAGGAAGGAAGGAAGGAAGGAAGGAAGGAACTGGGGATGTGACTCAATAGTAAAGAGCCCTTGGATTTAACCCCCAGGACCAAAACAAAACAAAGCAAAAAAAAAAAAAAATGGATGAGATATAGTATGTGAATCATCTAAATTTAAAAACCTAAAGATAGTTTTAAAATATCCTGACCTTAATTACATAAAAATGATAGTGCTATATTAAACAAAATCTCATTCTTTTTCTCTCTTGCTTTAATTTTTTTTCACTTTTATAAGCACAATAACACTTTATTTTACTGAACATTAACAACATTTAATTTCATAATGAACTAACAACTGTTGCATAGGTTATGAATTAGCATAAGGGCTGACCCAATTCAGTGGTTATGCTGCCTTCTCAAACATTTATTGGAGCATTAGGGAAAAATTGAAACCATTCAATATAATTTTTGCATAAATAATATTTTTTCTCTTTGAAGTTAAGATTAATCTTGCTTTAATTTCTAAAGGATGAAGAGTAAATAAAGAACTGACATATAGCTGGGCGCAGTGGTGCACACCTGTTATCCCAGTGGCTCAGGAGGCTGAGATGAGGATCACGAGTTCAAAGCCGCTTCATCAATAGCAAGGCACTAAGCAGCTCAGTGAGACCCTGTCTCTAAATAAAATACAAAGTAGGGCTGTGGATGTGGCTCAGTGGCTGGGCGCCCCTCAGTTCAATCCCACGTACACCCCCCCACCACCGCCAAAAAAAAAAAAAAAAAAGAAATGAAAATATGAAAACAAAATCCAACCAACCAACCAAACAAACAAATAATATGCCAGGCACCATAGTTATAAACATTGTATTGTAGACAGCACAGCCCAAAGGAAATATAATGCAAGCTACATATGTAACTTGAAATGGTCTATTAGCCATATTATGAAAAGTAAAATGAAACAGGTGAAATTCGTTTTAATAATACGTTTTGAACTCATTCAAGATGTTACCATTTCAACATGAAAACAATATAAAATTTTCCAGGATGTTTTCCTGCTAAGTTTTTGGAATCCAGTATAAATTTTACACTTGTAGCACATTTCAGTTCAGACTGGCTTCATTTCAAGTGTTTGACAGCTACATGTGGCCAGTGGTTATCATATCAGACAGGGCGACGCTAAGGTGGTTGCCATTGCCATGGAGGCCGGTTTTATTTCCCTCTGTTTATTTCTGTTAGTGGTGAGCAAGAAAAGCCCTAGGCTTGTGTGGTTGCCTCCAGTGTCTTTGGCCAGAGGTAGGCTGGAGAAACCCTAAGTCTGTTCTATAGCTAGGTTTGGGAGAAGAACCTCAAAGGAGAGTGGAGGAGGCTACTTTGAAGAGGAGAGAGAAGCTAGGTGAGTAAAGTCTGGGGCAGACCCTGAGGGAGAAGAGTGGGGAAGGAAGCCAGGACACCAGGATTCTTCCAGGCAGGAAAAGGAATTGCCACAGAATGGCCTGGAGTGTTTCCTGACAGCCATTCCCAGGTCTCTTAGAGGGCTGTATAGGAGCCAGGTCAGTGTCCATCTCAGAGCATAGCAAGTTTCCAGGGTGCAGCACAGTGACAGGAAAACTGTTGGCTGCCACAGCCACCAGAACTGAGCGGCCCCTCTCAGAGAACTGGGCACACAGTGTATGTTTCCTAAATGCTGTCTGAATAAATGCGTCTCCCATTCTAGTGGAGGTCCACAGTGAAGGCTGGTGGGACAGATTTTGTTGATGTTAAGTTATGCATGATTTGTTGCAACTTGAGCTCAAAAGAGAAAGCTCAAGATCTTCCTCAGCCACCAACTGGGTGACCTCATGAAGCCTCAGTTTTTCATCTGTCCATCAGATTGAAGTTTATCTACCTTACAAGGCCATGGGAGGATCAAATGAAATGATGGACATGGACGTCTGCAAAGCTCCACACATACCAGGCTTTAGGCTCTGTAATTATTTGTGCCTGAGCATATTGTGTGATGTCCTAAGACAGCAGCAAAGTGCTCCCCTGTGGTCTTCTGGATGTGAGGTGCTCCCCTTCTATTTTTCATAGAAAGGGAGACGACCTTGCCTTATGACCTGGTGCTGTGCGTTTGGTATGATACTCCAGAATCTGTGTCGCAGGGCCCTCTGGGAGTGGGAGAATGGACTGCTTGCCCCTTCTTGACACCCTTCCTAGACCTAAAAAATTTCCAAAGCTGGAGACTTCATTTTTTTTTTTAAGTGATAGCAATCCTTTCCCTCCCAAGACAGAGGGAAACTGGGTATCTCTGCTCTACCCATGGTACACCCAAACTATCACATTATCCTATGAGTCAAAGAGAGAGGGTAAGTGCTCTGCTTGGTGGATATTACAATGTAAGGAACTTGATCGTCTAAAAAATAACTTATGTGGCCTCATGTTTCCCTAGGCTATGGAGTGACTGCCCTGTGATCTGCCCATCAGTCCCTCTTTTCCAGTGTCCAAGGAGTTTGTCTCTCGTTTGGAGTTTCATTTCACCCGTCTGGCCCTAAGACTCAGCAGCAAGAACAGAGTGTTAATGGTTCTATTTATCATCTTGTTTGGTTGGCTCTGTCCCTCCGGGGAGGGTGCCAAAGGCCAAGGGAAGGAGTTCGTGCTGAAGCTCTGGGGATCTGTTTAGGGCCTTGGAAAGTATATTTAATGGGAACCGTGTAAATGTCCAAATATAGGCAAATGGTTCAACACAACCATATGATGGATGATGATGTCATCCACTGGAAATGATGTGTAGGAAGAATTTTTAATACATGGGAAAATGAGTATACTATGATAAGCAAAAAAAAGTGGGAAAAATTTATGTGAATATTTGTGCATGCACAGAATTAACTACAAAAGGGAACGCACGTATAGAACTATGCCCGCAAAAAAATTGACAATGGCTAAAAAACACAATGGAGAAAAGGCAACCTTTTAAACAAATGGTGCTGGGAAAACTGGACATCCATATGTAGAAGAATGGAACTAGACCCTTAACCCTCACCCTGTGCAAAAATCAACTCAAAATGGGTCAAAGACCTAGGAATTACACTGCAACTCCGAAAAGAAAACATAGGGTCATCACGCCAACACATAGACACAGGCAACGACTCTCTCAATAGGAGATACACAATAAGAGTTTTATTCAGCCATAAAGAAAAATAGAGTTATGTCATTTTCAGGGAAATGGATGGAACTTGAGACCATTATGTTAAGTAAAACAAGCCAAACTCAGAAGGTCAAGGGTCATACATTTTCTCTCCTATGAGGAAGCTCAAGAGAAAAAAGGAAAAGAAAGGCTGGGGCCAAGGGCAGGGATCTCATGAAAATCAAAGGTAGATCAAAAGAGGAAAAGGTCAGGATAAGAGGAGGGGAGGGAGGGGGAAGTGTTGGGGAATGATATGGCCAAATTATATCATTGCATTGTGTGCGTGTATGAATATGTAACAAAACAATCTCATATACAACTATAAGGCACCAATGAAAATGCAGAAAGAGAAAAATTAACATAAGAAATAAAATGAAGGGAAAAATTGACAATACCTAACATTTAGCTAATAAGACAAAGAATTCCTAGTTATTTTTCCTCTTTTTCTCCATGTTTCACACATTGTCTGTAATGAGCCTTATTTCATTATAAGTTATTTTTTTAAGTCAATCTATAAACAGCACACCTATGCTCTGAGGACTTCCCCTCACTCTTGCCCTTAAGGTGAGGACTACAGGAACTGGACTTAAATCTGAAAACCTCCCAAACAGAAAGACTCTTGGCCATTGGAACCTTTGAGTCTTCAGTACTTTAGGGTCATAATTGATATTTTCTTGGTAATTTCAAGATTAAGTTAGGCTTTTCAGCACAGTAGAGGACACTAAGAGATGGTGCCATTGGATTAGGTGAGAGATCCATCTTGGAGAAACTTAGTAAATTTAGTATAAGCAAATTCCCAATGTCAGCCCTTAGCAACCAGAATTCCAGGAGAAAATGTAAATCTTTAATGCCCTAAGGCATCCATTATGTAAGGAATTAATTTCTTCCCTATGTATTGAAAATGGGACCAGCTGGTAGGCATCTTTAGCAGTGCTATGGTTGGAATGTGTTCCCCAATGTTCAGGTGTAAGAAACTTGATCCCCAATATGATGGTATCAAGAGGTGGGGCCTAATGGGAGGTGTTTGGTCACAGGAGCACTGCTTTCCTGGATGGATTAATGCTATTATTGTACGGTGGATTTCTTATATGAAGCCTGGTTCAGTCCTCTCTTGAGTGCATGCTTGCTTTTCCTCTCTGCCCCACCCCCACCCACCCCACCCCATCCCACAACCCCTGGCGTGGAATGACATAGCATGAAGGCCCTTGCAAAATACAGCTTTTTGATTTTGGACTTCCCAGATGGCATAACTCTCAGCCAAATAAATTTCTAATCATCATCTATTATCCAGGCTGGTATTCTGTGTGGCAGTACAGAACAGATTAAGACAGAGGAAGTGATTTTCTTTTTTTTTTTTCTTATTTATTTTTTAGTTTTCGGCAGATACAGTATCTTTGTTTGTATGTGGTGCTGAGGATCGAACCCGGGCCGCACGCATGCCAGGCGAGCGCGCTACCGCTTGAGCCATATCCCCAGCCCCGAGGAAGTGATTTTCTGTAGGACTTAATTCTCACTTGTAGAACCTGACTGAGAAAAGATGATCATTTGTCAACAAGGACCTAACCTTGTCAACAAGAACCTAGTCTCAGTTGTGCACCTCTTTTTCTCCAGCTTTACAACTCTGGCTTCAGATGGGCAGGTCTAAGTCTGTCTACATGGCTACAGAATTCGTATGTGCAAACCCTTTTGGATCACCATATTCACAATCCAGGCACTGGGCCTCCTCAGAGGGGTGGCTTGCTGAATGAGTACCAAGAGAAAGGCAGCTTCCTCTCCTGCTCTGTGTGGATCCAAAGGGAAATCTGGTTGTAGCAAGTTCTAGAGGGAGCTGTATTATTTTTTTCTGGATCTAGAGGCAAAGACACTGCCCTTCCCCCCAACATTGTAGGGAAGAATCCAGATAATGGGAGCTGCAGACCTTGGCTGGCTAAATATAGAACAAAATACTAATATGCTCTTTAGGGTATGTTAAGGGCCCCAGGGATCGTGGGTGGATTGGTTGAGTCAGTCAGAAAATGTTAGCCTATAATCTCAGATCCCTACAGAGATGGAAGAAAGAAGAAATGGGATAAGTTCAAACTAAAGGGAAAATATGATAGAAATCCATGCCAATAATTCAGACCCTAGAGTATAAATTTCAAACTGATTTCATTGATTGTTTACAGAAACTGGGGTAGGGGGGATCACTGCTGAATTTCCCTCCATTTTAGGGTTTGGACCCCAAATCAGATTTACAAGCAGTCTTAGAAGAGTATAGATGGATTCACAACTTCTGTAGATCCAGTCAAATTGGACAAGAATGGCATATGTAAATTCTTCGTCCTTCATTCATTCAACTGGCATTGGTTGAGCCAGGCACCATATTCATCACTTGGGGACATGCAGATGAATAAGAGTCAGTTCTTACCATCAAGAAATTTGGGAAAGCACAGAAACAAACAATGCCAAAGTGGAGTGTTGTGTGTACATGGTGGGTGAAGTGGCAGAAGCTGCAGATGGTACTTTGTAGACAGAATCACAACTGGGGAGAAAAGAAACCTTTCTAGAAGGCATCATACTTGCAAGATAAGTAAGGGTCAGCTAGGTCTGATGTCCCGTTTAGGGGCAACAGTGTGTTCAAAGGTACCAAGGAAGCATGACAAAGCTTGGCCCCTCTGAAGAACCAATGGCCTAGTATAACTGCAGCAAACAGTAAATGTCAAGGAGAAGAGTATTAGTAGCTTGAGAGATCAGGAGGCGCTGGGTTGCCAAGGGCCCTCTACGCTACGCTAAGGAGTGTAAATTTGATCGTGGAAGCTATGTTGAGCAATTGAAGGCTTTCATGCAGGGAGTGTCAAGATCATGATTTCATTTTATAATAAGACCTTGGCAGCTGTGGGGCAGATGGATTGCAATGGTGCGAGAAGAGATCAGTTAGGAGGTCATGACACTCTTCTAGTTGATAGTGATATGGGTGGAAGTGATAGATGTGGAATAGAGAGGAGGGGCAGAGTCAAGAGAGAGCACAGAGGTAGAGTCAGCAGGATTCTATCACCAGGAAATTTGGAAACATTGGGAGAGAGATGAGGGATGGTTAATCCCTAGAGTTATGACCTAGGTGTCTCATTAGATGGGGCTTCTAGTTACCAACGTGTAGAATGCAGGAGGAAAAGCAGGTTTAGGGGTAGGGTGGGGTGACAATGATTAATTATTTTTAGACTGGTTGAATTTGAGACACTTGAGGTGTCCAAAAGGCAACGGAATGATCTAGAACTCAAAATGGAGATCTAGGCCAGTGATATCTCTATCAGACAGTGCATACGAACAGTAGGTAGCTGAGTCCACAGGGTGGGATGAGGGCACCCAGCAAGATTGCATGGGAAGGGCAGGGTCCTGGGGAACAATCATATTTAAGCACTAAAGGAAGCACTGCTCTCAGAGGAGACTAGGAAGGAATAGCTAGAGAGAGAAAAGGAAAGCCAGCAAATGTGTTGTCCTGGTGCCAAGAGAAATGAGTGTTTTAAGAATGAGAGGGTGCCTCAATACCACAAGGTAAGCAAATGGGATAAAGACTAAACAGTGGCCTCGCCCAATGGCTCCCGCCTAGAATCCCAGCAACTCAGCAGGCTGTGGCAGGAGGATTGCAAGTCGAGGTCAGCCTTAGCAACTTACCAATGCCACAGAGGACTGTGGATGTATCTCAGTGGTTAAGTGCCCCTGGGTTCAATCCGCAGTACCAAACAAAACAACAACAACAACAACAAAAGAAACTAACAAGTGTGCAATGGATTAAGCTTAAGCAACAAGGAAGTCCTTGGATACCTCACCAAGGCTGATGTTGGCACTTAGGAGACTGGCTGGGGGACCATGAGTGTAGAAGGTATTTCCTCCAGTTTGGCTACAAAGCCAAGGAGGGGAGGGGGGAGCTGGAGACAATAGAAAGGAATGTTGAAGATGGAGGATGGGATGTTTAAAGGAACAAAGCTTCCTGTGCAGGTAGAGAATGGAATCCAAAAAGTGGGTCAGGGTACTAATCTGGAGCAGGAGGAAGTTATCTTTCCCGTGAGAAAGAGAGAAGGCAGAAAGCTTGCATACACACGTTTATGTATTTTCAGGTGGCAGAAGAGAAATGTGAAGGCATTCTCTCCTGATGGCTTCCAGTTTCTCAGTGAAATACAAACCTAGATCATCTGTTAAGGGTGCAGATAGATGGCGGGAGGAAAGGGTATCTAGGGCTGAGGTGTAGCTCAGAGGTAAAGCCCTTACCTAGCAAGCACAGTGCCCTGGGTTCCATTCACACTCCCACCACAAATAATAATAATAATAGCAATAATAATAATAATAATAATAAAGAATTTAGAGAAAAGTTGATTTTGGAATAACCTCTCAGGGAAGTGAAAGGTACCTGTAGAGGTTTTCTGGGCGGCCTTTGGGATCAGCTAAGGTCATGGGGTTTAATCCACAGAAGCACCTGTGCTGTTTTCTCTAGGTGTGATCAACAGCCTGGTGCAGAACAGAAATGCCAAATGATTGGTCTCATCCTGGGGGGGCGGTGATGAAAGGTTGGAGAGACCAGAGCATAAAAATGGGAGGATGATATTGAGAATGACCAAAGTAAAATATAAACTACAGAGCAAAATTAATAAGGCCAGATAGGGCCTGAAAATTCAGTGGAAGAGAATGAGTCCACACTGGGAGTAAGTAAAGTTAAAGGTGAGAAGAGGCCATGAAGCAGAACATGCTTTTATGTTGCCACCTTTGGGAAAGGTAGAGTTCCAAGGCAGAGGAATCTGGCCTGGCTTTTAGTGAAGTGTTCAAATCTTAACAGGGTGGGTCAGATAGGCAGAATGAGTTTGAAGGATATGATGGCAAATCGAAGATGAACTCCTCTAGAAATGGTAATGATGGCTATCAATTAAGTGCCTACTGTTTGCCAATGTTACATTAATTACACTTTCTTCAACTTTTGCATATGATCCTTGTAGAGACTCTTCAAATTAGTAGTATCATCCCTATTTACGGATGGAGAAATTAGAGTTTGTTATGCATTCCCTGTGACCCAGTGATTCCACTCCTAGGTACATACTGATCAGAAGTAAGTGCACCAAAACATGTACAAAAATGTTCTTAACAGCATTGTTTGTGATAGCCCCAGACTGGACACAACCCAAATTTCCATTAACAGTGAAATGGATAAATAAATCACGTCATGTTCATACAATGGAATACTGCATAGCGATGAAGGTTTAAAAATGCTGTAAGCAGCCAGGCACAGTGGCGCATGCCTGTAATCCCAGTGACTCTGGAGCTAAGGCAGAGGACACAAGGCCAAGTTCAAGGCCAGCCTCAGCAACTGAGCAAAAACCTGTCTCAAAATAAAAAAAAAAAAAAGTTTAAAGAGCTCAGTGATAGGGCATCCCTGGGTTCAATCCCCAGTACTGCAAAAGCAAAACAAACCAAAAGCTATAGACAACAACAAAATTGAATCTCACAAATCTAAGGTAGAATGAAAGAAGTCAGATAAAACACATACTATATGAGTCTATAAATCTGAAAATAGGCAAGGCTAACCTATCAGGTTAGGAGTCAGGGTGGGGGTTACCTCTGGAGAGGCTGCTTGGGGGCTGCTATAGTCCTGCCATGCTGACCATGCTCTATGTCCTGTTCACTTTGTGATCATTCATGAAACTCTACAGTTAGGTTTTGTGGACATTTCTTTTTTCTTTCTTCTTTCTTTCTTTTCTTTTGGAGGAGGGGATATAGGGGACTGAACTCAGGGGCACTCAACCACTGAGCCACATCCCCAGCCCTATTTTATACTTTATCTAGAGACAGGATTTCATCTAGTTGCTTAGTACCTCACCGTAGCTGAGGCTGGCTTTGAACTTACGATCCTCCTGCCTCAGCCTCTGGAACTGCTAGAATTACAGGTGTGTGCCACGGCCCCAGCTATTTTGTCCACATTTCTGTATGTATTTTATATTTCATTAAAACACATATTAGAAAAAAACTATTTTTGTAGAGTACAAATACAAAATAGACAAGAATAAAAATAAAATAAAGCTTATAAACATAAATTGTTGTCTGAGGCTACACAGCTGGCAAATATTCTATCTGGGAATTAGTCCTATGTCTGTGTGCCCCGAGGTTGGCTCCCTAATCCAGTGCTGGTCCCACTACATCAGTTGTCAGTTGGGGGCTGGGAAAGAACCTGTGTGCTCCCTCCTTCTCCCTGGGCATGGGTGGCCTTGGGGACAGAAGATCAATGCACAGGAGGTGAAAATCTACTGGATTTTCAAGCCGTTTTGGCAGCTGGTTGTTGTCTGTTGGCTGTTCAATGCCAGATTTTATGTCCAGAAGTGTTTTCATTTCTTCTCTACCCTCACTCAGTGAGCACTGAGCATTTTTCTTGTGTCCTCAGTCTTCACCTCTGACCATTGTCACAGCCTCCTAAACTTCCTCCCCACTTCAGCAGAGCATATATATGGCTACAGTGCTGCCTGTCCAGAGCATACTTCCACATGGCAACACATCAGAGACCAAACCCTACCTTCCCTTACCACACTTTCCACGAGACTGCTTTCCTGCCCAACCCCACTGCCTCCCCTCCTCATGCAGAAATGACAGCCTGCTGCTAAGCCCCACCTGCTAAGTCCAGCACGGTTCATCCCTCCTTGTCTCCTTTCCTGGAGGTATCAAAGATTTCCTCTCTACTGAATTATCCTCATCAGCATACAGACATGCAGTAATATTTCCTGTCTTGAAAAAATCCTCTCTGAACCAGGCGCAATGGCGCATGCCTGTAATCCCAGCAACTTGGGGAGGCTGAAGCAGGAGGATCAAAAGTTCGAAGCCAGCCTCAGCAACTTATTGAGGCCCTAAGCAACTTAGTAAGGCCTTGTCTCAAAATAAAATTCAAAAAAAGTCTGGGGATGTGGCTCTATGGTTAAGCACCTCTGGATTCAATCCCAGGTACCAAAAAAATCCTCCCTGATTATATGTTTGCCTCCAGCTGTTTTTGTTTTCCACTAGAACAAAGCTGAGGAGAGAGGGAGAAAGAGGAGAGAGAGAGAGAGAGAGAGAGAGAGAGAGAGAGAGAGAGAGAGAGAACTTGTCTATATTCTTCTATCTTCAATCCTTATCTGCTTTTCTATTGAGTGCACTCTTCACTACAGTGAAGTAATTCTTATTTAGGCCCCCATTTTACCAGTTGATTTTCTATGGTTGATTCTCTGTTCTCATCTTATTAAACCTCTCAGCAAGAATGGACATGGTGAAGTGCTTTATTCCTTGAAGCCCTTTTACCACTTGATTTTATAAAACCACTGTTTCCTCCCACCTCTAGGTCCTTCCATTTACTCCTTATCTTCTTCTAATTCCTCAGTGTTGGTATAGGAAGGGCTGGGTTCTTGGCCCTCTGCTTTCCTCCATCTGCATCCCTGAGTGATCTCTACTAGGCTCACGGCTTTACATTGCATCTAATGACTCCCAAGTTGAAGTTTCAGTTTAACCTCCCTGCTGAGCCTTAACTCCCTGTCCACCCAGCATTTCCACTTGGGGAGTGTCTGCTAACACAATGAACTTAACATGTTCAAATTTGAATTTTTAAGCTTCCCCAAATCACTCCTTTTCTGCTGTTTACCATATTGGTAAGTGACATCAAATTTACCCAATAGCTCTGGCAGGACTGGTCACCCCAACTCCTCTCTTTGCCCCAATACATTAGGTAGTCTTTTTATGCTACCTTTAAAGTATTTCCAGAAGCTTCCATTTTTCATCCAACTTTTCTTTCTTTTTTAAGAGAGAGAGAGAGAATTTTAATATTTATTTTTTAGTTTTTGGTGGACACAACATCTTTGTTTGTATGTGCTGGGGATCGAACCCGGGCCGCACGCACGCCAGGCGAGCACGCTACTGCTTGAGCCACACCCCCAGCCTCAACTTTTCTTGATCTCACTCCTGAGTGGCTGCAGCACCCTTCTAACGGGTCTTGCTCCTCCTCTCTTACCCTTCTATGTCTGTTCATATGAAAGTTGGCAGAATGAGCCTTTCAAAACCATGTAACTTATCACATCTCTCCCCCACTGTAAACCCTCCAAAGACTTCTCACCACACTTTGAATAAAAACCCAAACTCTGGACTGGGAAGCAGCTCAGTCGTAAAACAATTGCATAGTATGAGAGTGGCCCTGGGCTCCACCAAAAAGAAATAACCAAAAATAAGTAAATAAGTAAATAAGTAAATCCAAACTCCTCTGATGCCCTAAAACCTCTACACTATTGGAACCCTGCTTCCTTCTGGGGCCTCATCTTCTCTAGTCCCCGCCCCTACACCCCAGCTCCCTCTGTTACCCTGGTTTTGCTTTTTCTCTGGTGCATCAAATGGCTGCCACCTCAGGGCTGTGTGTAGCTGTCCCCTGGGCTTGGAAAGCTCTCTCTCCAGGCTGGCTGCATTCCAGGCACGGCTCAAATGTCACCTCTTTGGTAAAAAAGACACTGACAACTCCATTGGAAAATGGTCCCCCACTAATATGGTCAATTACATACGGGGTCCTTGCCTCTGCGTGCTCTGTGTGGTCTGGGTGTGCAGGTGTGTACCATGGGGGCAAGTGGACATGAGCAGGGGGAGCATGGAAAATGAGGGGTTAATTCTACAGACTGAGCCTCTGTGCTAATTCTCTTTCTTTTTTAAGAGAGAGAGAGAGATAATTTTTAATATTTATTTTTTAGTTTTCGGCGGACACAACATCTTCGTTTGTATGTGGTGCTGAGGATTGAACCCGGGCCGCAGGCATGCCAGGCGAGTGCGCTACCACTTGAGCCACATCCCCAGCCCTGTGCTAATTCTCAATGTGATATTTTTCTTTTTTTATATATTTTATATTTTAGTTGTAGATAGACACAATATCTTTATATTTTATTTTTATGTGGTGCTGAGGATCGAACCCAGGGCCTCGCATGTGCTAGGCGAGTGCTCTACCGCTGAGCCACAACCCCAGTCCCCACAAAGAGATTTTAAAGAAACATCTTATTCAAACTCATCCTAGCTCTGCTCTGATAATAGTCCCGTTACAACCTACTATTCACAGGGCTGAGGAGCGGCTGCCCAAGACTCCTCTTCTGATAAGAAAAAGACAGATTGTTCTGACTAGAGACTGGAAAACTCAGTGGTCTCAAGGTCGTGAAACTGAATTTCAGATAAAACCACACAGCACAAACCAAGATGACCTTTAGGTTGCCTTTAGGTCCTTGGCATATTAGTTAATCTTGTCGTAATTATGATCTTTTCACTCCTGTGGGTTTCACTTGGATAGTCATGAGTAAAACACACACAACAGGGATTTAGAAATATGATACAATCCAACTGACGGTCGAGTTAGGAGATGGTCATCAGTCAGGACCCTCTGAAAATTGCCCTTAACCCCAATAAAAGCTGAGCTCACAGAGAAGTGAGTTGTGGATCTCCTCTTTAAGATGATCTCCTCTCTTGGGGCTGGGGTTGTGGCTCAATGGTAGAGCGCTTGCCTAGCACGCGGGGTGAGGCACTGGGTTCAGCCCCCAGCACCACATAAAAAAAATAATAATAATAAAAAATAAACTAAATAAAGGTATTGTGAACATCTACTAAAAATATATATTAAAAAAGATGATCTACTCTCTCTCTTTTTTCTCATCTAATAAGTTTTACTATAATTTTACTACATCTCTTGTCTTGCTCGAAATCTCCTCTTGCCAAGACACAAGAGCTAAGAACACAATGCAACTCTCCAGTAACACATGTATTGTCTGTCCAGACCAGAAGAACATGTATAATCTCTAAGAGGGCAAGGACCTTGTCTGTCTTACTCATTACTCTATCCTAATATTTAGAAAGTGGCTTAATGCAATAGACGCTCACTAAATAGTTGAGGAAATGATTTAATGGAGTCCTCCTCCCTCCTTATAAATACAAAACGTGACTCATGAATCCTGTGCACAAAAAGAACAAAGAGGCTGGGGGTCCAGCTCAGTGGTAGAGTCAGTGCTTAGTATATTTGAGCCTTAGCACACAAGCACACAAAAAGACAGAAGAAGGAGGAGAAAGAGAAGAGAAGGAGGAGGAGAGGAGGAAGACAACTGGAATGAGTGGAATGGATGGGAGTGAAAGGAAGAAAGAAACAAATGCTCATGGGCCCTTAGCACTGGGTTTCTGACCCAGCACACTGCTTGGGGTCTTATGTAGACTGTTTAATTTAAACCTCCTGCTATCATCTGCCTAGGCATTGCAATTTTCCTTTTCCAGATGGGAAAACTCGGGCTCAGAGAGGTGAAGCAACTTATTCAGCACACATAGACAATAACTGGTAGAGTAAAATGGGAATCTGGGTCTGGCTGGCCTCTGAAGAGATATTCTAACCACCAGACTCAATATACTCTGCACCCAGAGCTTAGCCTGGAATTAGGCATGGGGGGTCGGGGTGGAGGGATGTTTTACCTCTCACCTGCTGGTTTCACGAGACAGGGGTCCTCCTGTCCCTGATCATTTGATCTGGAAGGAAGGGCCACAACCTGACTAAGCCTGTGGGTCCTGGGGGAGGGAAGGTAGGTGAGGGGAGGATAGGGTAGAGGGTGTGGGGCAGGAGGCCTTTCTATTCCTAGCTGTTTGTAAACAGTGTCCTGACGACCTGGCTTGGCCTTTCTGCAGTGGACCCCAGAGATAGCTGAGGCCAAAGTTTCCCAAAGCAGCCTTGGCTTTTCTGAGATCATGCTGGGGGTGGAAGGGAGCAGACAAGAATTCTCCAGTCCTGACATCTCCCCCTAATCTCCCTTTCCTCTGCCATTTTTTTTTCCAACTCAGCCACTCAGTTTGGACCCTCAAGGTTGGGGTATAAAATAAATTAGGCAGAGACTTCAAGAAATCAGGGAACTGGAGCTCAGCACTAAGTAATTAAATAAGCCTTGCCTTCTTCCTTAAAATTAACTCTGCTTTTCTTCCTCCCCTTTCCCCTCTCCTTTTCTGTTATTCCTTCCCTTCCACTGATGGCATTTTTTTTAACCTCAAGAGAGATTTAAAAAATTGTTGATTTGGCATATAGGCAGGTATAAAGGGTGAAGAATTTCGAGTAAGAACATTCTCACTCCCCGGATATGCTAACACTTCTATACTTCATACTATTTAATCCTCACAGTAACTCTTCAAGGGTGATTTTATCTTTGCCATTTGACAGGTCATGCTAATGAGGTTATGCTAATGAGATCGCAGATAAGGCCCTTGGCACCACCAGGTGGTCAATAAAGTTCAAGTTCTTCCTAGCTTACCCAACTGACTCTAGTTCATTTGTGCATCAAGGGGCTGAAGCAGAATTCAAACCTGACCTATCTGATTCCAAAGAACCACAGGCTTTCTATCTCACCACCCTGCACTGATGCTAGGATGTGGGAATGGGAACTGATCCTCTGGATCCAGACCACTTCTTTTTGCTGGTTATGCCGAGGGTGGTCTAACAAATGACCTAATCTGAAAGGGTTGTATACTATAGTTCAGGATGTTCCGTTTATCCAACTTGGCAGGCATATTAAAATCAGCTTCTCTTCCTGCACCCAGGGCTATGTGCTTTGTTGCATTCCTGCTGTGCTGTGTGTGTGTGTGTGTGTGTGTGTGTGTGTGTGTGCGCGCGCGCGCGCGAGCGCGAAAACATACATGTAGGTTGCATATATCTCCTGGTGCACTTCACTCAAGGCTTTGCCCACTCGGGGTCCAGCTGTGGATATGCTGACATGGTCTGACACCAACTCACAGTCTCTTGGAGAAAGGTTGTGGGAGGGGGGGAGACAGGTCAGAAGAAGGCTTTGTCCAACCCTTCCTGTCCTAGCCTGGGGACCCTATGCCCCTCCCCTTCACAAAGCAGGAAGCCTCCAGGCCTCCAAGATGCTGGTGTACCCTCCCCCTTGGCCAGTGGCACTCACATCCCTGCTGGGAACCATCTCCCAGCCCCCTTTCACTGTTGAGCCATTTCATTTTCCCAAGTGTTCCTCGGTCATGTCCACCTGTCCTGCCTCCCTGTGGCATTTTTCTCCCAGACATGTTTTCATACCTGTTGTCCCGACAAAGAGATGCTCACTTACCCCAAATCCTTTAACTAAATATTATGAGCACACAGAAGAACACTTCTATGAGTAAGAATAACACTTAAACATCTGTGGATCCTACCACCTAGTTTAAGAAAACAGCTGCTTTGCCAAACTCTGGATGGAGGCAGCTTTCAAACTCCAGGGAGAGAATGTAAACTTATCCAGCCCTCTCTGGGTGCCTGCTCTTGCCTCCCCCCGGTGGACAGGTCCCCATCACCTCTTCTGCCCTCTCCACCCCAGCCTCCAGGGCTATTTTGGGTGAGTACCAGTCGGGGTTAATCCCCTTAAGCGTTGAGCCGTGCTGCCCAGTGTGCTCCTGACCATTCCCGTCTCTGCAAAGGGCATGCTGAGGGTTTGGGTTAGCAAGCAGCAGCGGCATTCCTGCCCCACGGGGATAAAAGGGCGCTCCCCAGGGAACCCGGACTGTGGGAGAGGGCTGCTGAGGCTGTATACGGCAACCGGAGGCTCAGGCCCAACCTCAGGTTTGTTTCTCAAGTTCACTTCTAGGAAGAACTTAAGAGCTTCCTCTGCCCATAGCTCAGCTGCCCCTGCCCCTGCCCCTGCCATTGCCCCTGGCTGTGTGCAGGTGCTAATCCTCCACCCCCGTAGCCCTAGAGAGAAGGAAGGAGAGGCAGGCTGGAGATTTTCTTTCCCACTTTGGAAGGAAAGAAAACACACGCACGGGTTGACCTGTTGGGATCTGGTTCCTGAAACCTGAGCCAAGGCTAGACGTCTCACTGGACCGTCCACTGCACACTTGCCCAGGGGCTTTGTCTTCCACCTGGGCTGAAAGAGAACTCCCTGAGGACTGGGGTGGAAGCCGCTATCTGTACCTTTAAAGGGGGCAGACGTCCCCAGTCAGTTCTGCCAAGCCCACCTTCCCTCTCACCCTCACCCCTTGCCTGCACCCATGGGACCTTGCATTAGCATTTGCCTTTTGGAATCACATAAATTGGAGAAGGAGATACTCAATAAAATGAATAATTCCAGAAAAGAGGGAGTGGGGGGTGTTGGTCAGTGGTAGAGTTCAGCATGCTCAAGGCCTTGGTTCAATCCCCAGCATAATAAATAAATAAATATAAAAGTGATGTTCTGCGCAGTGGTGGCCACACTGCTGTGGGAGGCTGAGGCAGGAGGATTGCAAGTTCAAAGCAACAGTGAGGTGCTTAGCAACTCAGTGAGACCCTGTCTCTAAATAAAATATAAAATAGGGCTGGGGATGTGGCTCAGAGGTCAAGTGTCCCTGAGTTCAATCCAAAAAAAAAGAGAGAAAGGGAGAGAGAGAGAGAGAGAGAGAGAGAGAGAGAGAGAGAGAGAGAGAGAGAGAAAGAAAAAGAGAAAGAAAGAAAGAAAGAAAGAAAGAAAGAAAGAAAGAAAGAAAGAAAGAAAGAAAGAAAGAAAGAAAGAAAGAAAGAAAGAAAGGTAGTCCTGAGGGTGAAACTGGAGTGCCCAGACCAGGTGCCCAGCCTTGCTTGGGGGGATCAGGGAAGTCTACCTGCAAGTAGTATTATATGATACAGGAAGGAAAAATAGGAGGTGACCTGGAAGAGGCTGGGGGAATATTGACAAAAGACAACAGAGGTGGTTGGCAGTCCTGAAGATCCTCAGCTGAGGCAGAAGCAGGTAGGTCCCTCCCATAGTCTAGCCCCACCTCCCCACCCCAGCTAGGATCTGAACCTTAAGGCTCTCCCTCCCCAGGAAAGGCCCAAATTGGCCTCCCTCCCACACTTTTTTTTTAATATTTATTTTTTAGTTGTAGGTGGTGGACACAATATCTTTATTTCATTGTTATGTGGTGCTGAGGATTGAACCCAGTGCCTCAATGCTAGGCGATCACTCTACCACTGAGCCACAACCCCAGCCCCCCACTCTTGGTTTCTATTTACACTTTTTTATTATGGAAAAATTCAAACATATCAACCAAAGTAGAGAAAAACTACACAATGAACAGCTCCGTGGACCATCACCCAGCGTCAACTATCAGACACTCGTGACCAATCTTGTTCCATCTATACTCCCGGTCTGAACATTTTAAAGCAAATTCCCTAATCCAATTTTCTCCAAAAATATTTCAGGATTTATGTCTAAAAGATAAACAGTCTTTTATAAATAGACCCATCATCACACTAAAAGGGAATGAACAAAAACGCCTTAATACCATCTGCTGTCTTCCCCTCATCCATACTTGGTTTTATAAGTCATGGTCCTGCTTACGAAGGTAGGGTAGGGTTAGGAGACTATGTGACATCCACTGCTCCTGTGACAATATATGACTGTGCAGCCACTCATCTGTCACTCCTCTCTGGTGGTTCTATGTGTATGTGTTTTGTGACTCTGGGCCATAAATTCTTCAGAGCAAGGTTTGGCACCATTGCCCTTTTGTACCCCAGTGTCACACATCTCAGTCAGGCAGGCCATTTATTGGGGCAGTTATTCAAACTCCCTCAGAATTATTTTCTTCATCTGTGTAATGGGAGTAAAAATACCCATCTCCCAAGACTTGTGAGGCTTAAAGAAAAAAGTATGAATGAGCTTAACAGGTAGAAGGTTCTCGGTAAATGCTCAACTAGCTGCTCTTCCTCAGATCCAGTGAGACTGCCTCACATTCTCTGGCTCCACTATCTTCTGGTTCCTCATTGCAGCAGATCTCAGGAGAGAGGGCTGCAGTCAGTCCAGCAGTCTGGAGCTGCCCCACCGTTCTGAGGCTGTGGCACTGGTGGTCCCCAACCTGAGCACCAGGCTTTGTTCATTTGCTATGGGCACTGAGGAACAGATGTGGCCTGCAAAACCTGCAGGGAACTGAGGGAAGGGAAGGCTAGAAGGAGCAGAGATTGCTTTTGGCTCACTTGGCCAATTTCTGGGTTAATTGACCTAACTGAATCCATGGTTCGTAGCTGCCATTTATTGTTTATTATATGCCAGCCTCTGTGCTAAGAGCTTTCTGTTATCATCTCTCAGTTTTCATAACAGTCCCATGAAGTAGATGCTATTATTCTCAAGAAACACTGGGAAAAATTATAAAAAGAGAGAGAGACATTCGTAGTCACACCATGTTTCTCTGATATTTAAATCTAAGTCCTTGACCCCACACTCACTACTTTGCTAATGGTGTTAAAGAAGTCACTTTTTTATGGTTCATTCCCATTCACCCAGATTTGCAGATGCGACTTCTGCCCACTGCTCAGCATACATCCTGAACTCCAGCCAGCCTTTACGCCAGTGAATGCCCTTGAACTGTGTAGGAGTATGAGGATCAGAACAGCCTAACTCCATGATCCTGAAGGCAGTTCCTTTTTTTTTTTTTTTCAGTTGTTAATGGACCTTTATTTTATTCATTTATTTATAATTGGTGCTGAGATTCAAACCCAGTGCCTCACGCATGCTAGGCAAGTGCTCTGCCACTAAGCCACCACCCCCACCCCTTGAAGGCAGCTCCTTAACCTGAGGACACACACACACACACACATTCACCACCCTTTATTCCTTTATTCCCTGGCTCTGTCTGCAGGATCAAGTGTGGAACTGGTAAGGGGGAGGGCAGCAGGGCAGGGGAGAGGAGGCAGGCCATGGTATTAACTGGCTGAGCAGAAAAGCTGGAGAATGAAAGTTCTAGGAGCACAAGAGTCACTTGCCTTCTCTGTGGCCTAAACATTGTCCTTCATTACTAAGCCCTGTTCTATTCAGGGCTTGGAGTATAGTTCAATAGTAGGGCGCTTGCCTAGCATGCACAAGGCACTGCGTTTGATCCCTAGTATTGTTAAAAAAAAAAAAAAAAAAAAAAGAAAGAAAGAAAGAAAGAAAGAGAAAGAAAAGAAAAAAGTTCTCTTTGACCTTAGCCTCCAGAAGCCACTGGACACAAGGCAGCCATAGGCCCAGGGACTAGGGACTGAGAGTGAGAGAAGAGCAGAGTCAAACTCCAGAAAGAATGTTTGGGGACTAGGGCAGGAGTCACAGAGCTGCCAAAGTTTGGGTGGCATTTCATTTCTTTCTGTACGTTTCCCGATAGCTGTCCTGAGACAGAAGGCCCTTGCAGTAAATCCTGTCATTTTTTTCTATAAATGATTTGGCATTTACTCTTCATTATCATACTGCATCAGGGGCAACCACCCTCCCAAGGGTAACAACCCGGATCCCCTGGCTTCCTACACTCTCCTCACTTCTTGGCAGAGCCTTAAACACTGGCCCAGTGGGTGGCAGGACAGAGACAGAGTCTCACCTCCTTCACTTATTTTACCTCTACCCCTTCTCTCCTCCTCCCTACTTTCTTATTCCTACTCTTGAGAAGTCAGGACCATGTCCCCTAGGGTACTCTGACAAGAAGTCAACACAATTGCATGTCCAGCCAGACATTCCATGAAGACATTCCCAGTTTCTCTGTGGGAATGAATGTGACTTTGATGTTGCGTGCCTCAGTGTCCATAGAAGTAAAACAAAAGACAAGGATTGAAAATGAACTTTTTCCTGCAAGAATTCTCAAGTAATGGATACTGTGCAAGAGACGGAGCTGAGTAGAAGAAGAGAACTAGTGCAAAGTCTTAGCGCCCTTTTCCCCATGGACCAAGCCATCCCATAAAGTCAGACTCAATTGGAGGCCACTTTTGTTTGTCCAAAGGAAACTCATATATGAAAGAAACGGTGAAGAAAAATAACTCCTCCATGCCAACGCAGAAAAACAGAAAGCAAGCTGTGCTTCATTTCATCCTAGATGTGGGTAGATGCTCCCAAATAGTTACTACTTTCTTTCCTCTGTTCCCTCCTGCATTCCTAGCAAAGCAACTTAATTAATTTATAAAGGGCTGAATGCCAAAAGGGGGGGAATGGTCCCTCAACGGGCTTCTCCAGAGAGTGGAAAAAGGAAGGAAGGAAGGAAGGAAGGAAGGAAGGAAGGAAGGAAGGAAGGAAGGAAGGAAGGAAGGAAGGAAGACACAGCACCTCACCCTTCCTGGAAATAAAAGGGAAGCTTTCGGGTTAAGCCATGTGCCAGCCCATAGATCCTGGCTTTGGGAAGCCCATCTTCCCCAACCCAAGCTTCTCTGAATAGTTCCTATGCTATGAGGAGCTCATAGGTCAGGGGAAAGATGACTCATTGTCTCACAAGGAGGATTTAGCTTCTCTTCTTTGGTAGCTGGCAGGAAACTGCAAACATTCTATTCTTGCATCCCTCCTCTCTATAGGATGAGATGAACATGAAGGAGAAAACAGATGTCAGGGACCGAGTCAACTGGACAACAAATACTTCCAGGACACCTCCCAGCTCCCTTTCTACTGGTAGCCCTGTTTGGTTTTGTGAGAGGCTGTATTCCTGCAGCATACCAACTTCTGCTTATACAACAGAAATTAGGGGTAGGAGATTCACACTGCTAGTCTAGTGATGATAGTTCTAAAGCATTTAATCCTTTGCCATCGAGAGCAGTTCCTCTGAGGAAAGATGCATCCTAGCCAAGGAGTCAGGGTTCCCAGCCCTCCCTCCTCCCTCTTCCCTCCAGGGTATGTCACTCACATCCATGGACATCTCCCTCTGAATAAGTTTCTTGGTCTCCTTTTCACAGAAGTTGAGCATGGCTTCCCGGTTGTATGTGCCTGTGGACTGTTTGTCCGTCAGGTTCCTCTGTCGCAGCCCCACGGGAATGCTCCCATCTGGGTCCACCACGTCTAGCTCTTTCTCCAGCTCCTCCATCTCCTCCGGGGACAGGGTGGACAGCAGACTGTCGATGTCAGGGTCTTCGCTCACCTGCCGGCGATACTTGGCTACCTTTGACATATTGGCAAAGTGGGCTACGGCTCTTGCCGGGGCTATGAGAGTGCTGGTGGGCAGGGAAGGGTCAGGAGGGCAGATCTGGATGGAGCCAAGTGGGGCTTAGGGGCAAACCTCCAGCTGGTCAAGGACTGCAGCTCCTTGGCCCCGCAGAGCCACAGGTGCTCAGTGGACACAGCAGCCTCCCTGCAGCCCAGGGCTAGCGGACCCTGTCTGGTCTAACCAGTGGCCAATAAGACCCGGCAATTGCCTGCCCTGAAAGGAGAAGCCAATCCCCAAGCTGGGGGCGGGCCTGCCTCTCTGTCAGAGCTGTTTGAAACTTGAGGACATTCCAGGGAATCTTGGAGCGCTGCGTGACCAAATTTAGTACAGAGCAGTTTAGCCTTTTAAAGACAAGGGGGCCATGCAATGAGAAAGAGAGACAAAAATGCGGAGTCTGGAAGAAGTGGACCGCAGCCTGGAGAGCCAGAAAAGCAGGACGAGGACATGCGAGTTCAGGAACTGGCCAGCCAAGGCATGCCCTGGTCAAACGCACTTTGCTTCTCTGTTGCCAGGTGGATGTTGCTGTGGCCAGTGTGTGGCTCATTGACTCCTTTCTACTGTATTTGGTAATGTGCGGGGGACTCCCAAGTGTTTATAGCCCCAGGAAAGACACTCGATTTTAACGAGGAGCCATGCTACGCTCCACCTACTCATTCTCTTAAACCAAGGAGAACCTGAATGCTGAGCATCACAGGCTGTGTCTGACCTCCAGAGAGAGGGCAGGGGTCAGTGTGGGTTGAGGGTGGAGGGCAGGAATAAGCCCCTTTCACAGTGCATCCAAACTGAAAACTGGAAGTCTGTTTGAGGAACAGCGTGGGATCTACTGGACTCTGGAAACTCTTAAAGAGCTGTCAGTTTCCATGAGCCCCCAGGCTCTAGGGAAGAGGGTTCCACCCTCCGTCCATTCTCATCTTTCTTCCTCTGCTGGGGCATCTGTAGAAAGACCTCCTTGGGGAGCATTGAGGAGGAGCCAGCAGGTTGCCACCCACATATAAATCCAGAGCACAATTTAACATGTCTTCAGAGAAATACAATTCTGGGCCATTGGGAGAGATACTATTGCAACGGCTCTGGCATGTCGCATTGAAGGGCTTTCCACCACTCATCCATCATGCTGCCCTGCGCAACTCACAGACATTCAATCTCCTGCCCCCCTCCCTCCTGCCACAAAATCCCTTCTAGAAGCCCTGGTGTAAATCATCGGGGTAGATGCTTCGATCTTTCCTGGCATCTTTCCATCCTAAGCCAGAGAGAGACAGTCACTTGATCAGCGTTTGCTGAGTTCAGGGATCGTCTGGGACTAAAATTTGGCTGTGGCATTCATGCCCACTAGTCCAGCTTAGGCAAAAAAGGTGCTGACTGGTGAGAACAGAGGACAAAAGTGAGGCAGGTATATGGGAGAATGGAAAAGGACTAGAGAACCCTAGGGGTTTTCATGTAAGAGTCAATAGTTAGGGGTTGGCCGTGATAAACATGTATTTATTGAGTGCCTATTATGTGACAGGTGACTGCTCTGAGAACAGGGAATGTAAATAAGGATGTAAATCAATTTGGTCCTTGTCCTTTGGGAGCCTACGATCTACCAGTGAAGACAGTTATTTTTTTTTAAATTAAACAAATAATAACAAATAATCCTTAACTAATTAAAAGTCTGCAAAATGCCTCAAAAGAGAAGTACAGAGGCTATGGGAACACACAACCGAGGAGGCTGGGCAGCAGTGTGGTTGCAGAGATACGAGCTTGCACTCTTCAGACAAATAGACCTGGTATTGCTGTTTTCTGGTCATATAACTTTGGGAAAATTTTCCTCTCCTCTGAGACTTAGCTTCTCCTGTCAGTAAAATAACAACTTCCCCCGCTCCTTATAGGATTGTTATGGACACTAAATTGACATTATTATGAAAACATTTAGCTGATACAAGAGAAACATAGTATTTATTTATTGTTTTGTATTATTTTGTTTAGTACCAGGAATTGTCTGGTACATTGGTGCAGGGTTGCTTAATCATTGAGCCACATCCCCAGCCCTTTTTATATTTTATTTAGACACAGGGTCTTGCTTAGTTGCTTAGGGCCTCACTAAGTTGCTGAGGCTGGCTTTGAACTGGAAATTCTCCTGCCTCAGCCTCCTGGGCTGCTCTGATTACAGGCATGTGCCACAGAGCCCAGCCAATTTGAAGTTTTAGAATTATTTATACTTACTCTTATCCTAGGTCCTTTTTGTTCAACCCACCTCTTCTTTCCTCTTTTCCTCCAGCAATAACCACCCTCAGTATACACCCATATATACATACGCACACACATTTTCTCACTTAGTTCCCATTCATGCTTTCAAGCATTTATTCAGATACTACTAAATATATATATATCAGGGCTGGGGATGTGGCTCAAGCGGTAGCGCGCTCGCCTGGCATGCGCGCGGCCCGGGTTCGATCCTCAGCACCACATACAAACAACGATGTTGTGTCCGCTGAAAAAACTAAAAAAATAAATATTATAAAAAATAAATATTAAAAAAAAATATATATATATATATCACCCTGCTAGGCACCATGGATAGAGGGATACAAAATAATTACAACACTCTTAAAAATGTATATATATTTCCCTTTGTTTTCTTTTTGCAGTACTGGGGATTAAACCCAGGCATGCTCTACTACTGAGCTAAATTCACAGCCCTTTTTACTTTTTGAGACAGGGTGTTACTAAGTTGTTGAGGCTGGCCTCAAACTTGCAATCTTCCTGCCTCAACCTCCCAAGTAGCTGGGATTACAGGCATGTGTCATTGTACTTGGCCAAAAATGTATAATTTAATGGGGTAAAAAAATTAGTTATTCTGTAGGGCAAAAAAAAAAAAAAAAAAAGCAAAAGATACTATTAGGAACTATTAGGAGTCCTAAAAAGGAAGATGCATTAATTTTAATTCATTCTCACTGTTACCTGGAAGAGGCATCATCTTCTGGGACCCCAGGCTGTGAAGCCCCCCTAGCCAACCTCTAATCCCCAATTAGCTGAGAGCAGCTCTTCAGCTTCCTGAGATTCTTCTCTCTCAGGCTTTTTGCCAGTAATGTTCATTGTTCCCTGAAGAGAAAGCAGGGACTGAATGCACATAACTATCTCAGTCCCGGGATCAGCCTCTGTACCATTTGGTTTCAGTGGCCTTCTCCCCCCAGCTTAGTGGTCCCTGTTCTAGAATACACTAAAAAACAAAACAAAAAAAAAAAATTCTAGACAGCTTCTAGACACAAGGGAAAAATCCATGGCTGAAGGATATGGAAAATAACATCCCCCAAGAAAAGGGGAATGACAGTCCCCAGGGAGAAGGGAGGACAATGGTGACAATGGGTCTCTGGAGAGAGAAGGTAAACATTTGGCCCTGGGTCCTGGACTTTCATCCCTTCCCAGTGACACTGAGCCAGGGAGGAAGGAGGTAATCATTAGGCTCTGGGCTTTAGTCTTTCATCCTTTCCCAGCAACAGGTCCTGGAGGGGAAGGCAAACAAATGGGCTCTGGGCTCTGAGCTCTGGATTTTCATCCCAGTAACAGTGAGTTTCAAGCTTTCACAGCTGTTTCCCTGAGTTAGATTTTTAACCTACACAATGAGGAGCGCTGCGTGACCAAATTTAGTACAGAGCAGTTTAACCTTTTAAAGACTGCCCAACCAGCACGTCCCAAGTCTCTAATGATTAAGTCACACTAAACAGTCTGTTAGGATTAACTCTCATTAAGACTTATAAAAACAGACCCCTCCCCTCTTGTAAACAGTTGCCATTTTCTCCCCTGAAAATGTGCTGTTGCATCCATCCTTAATAAAGACTGCTTGCCGATTCACTTGAGGTCTGCTCCTGTTTCAGTTATTTTTGCTAACAATGGTCTCCTAACCAAAGGTGTCTACACATGAACCCCGGTAACTTCTCTGCCTCAGATCCCGTAGTTCCAAACAGCTGACATAAAATTCTGAAGCTCTTGGATCCCTAGATTCCCAGGGACCCCTGAGACTGCCTTTAGACTTGGAATATCTTCCCTTGAAAGGCACCACAGCTGGGACTGTATAGCCTCCTCCAGGCCCTGCCACCAGGGGCCACACAGGTATGGTGGCCATGGTTGCCCAGGCTCAGAATCCTCTTCCATCTAAAACAAATTCATCCTGGGGGTCAGGAGATTCTGGCTTGGCCTATTCCTCACAGAAAATTAAGCATGTTGTTGCTAGAGGTGTGGAGAGGGAAAAAAGAAGAAAGAGACTCTTAAGTTCCAGTTGAATATATGGTGGGGGCTGGGGATGTAGCTCACTGGTAGAGCACTTGCCTAGTACATGTGAGGCCCTGAGTTCAATCCATGGGACTGCAAAAACAAAAAGAAAATTTTGGTGGGATGGGAGAGGGATAGTGAGGATCCAGACTCATTTAACTAAGGCTTAGGTGGCTCTTAATGAGACTGGAATTCTCCAGGAAAGTCACATCTTCTGGAATATAGGGTGGTAGTATAGTATAGTGGACAAGATCACAGGCTCTGGAGTCAAATTACATGGGTTCAAATATGAGTTGTGAAACCCTGGGTAGGTTATTTAACCTTTCTGAGGCATAGGAAATGGAAAATTAGGATATTAAAAGTATTTACCTAATACTGTCTCATAGAGTTATGGAGATATTAAGTTAAATAAGATAACACATACAAAGTATTAACAGTAGCAGCATCAGGCATGAAGTAAGCACTCAACAATTCTTGCTACATAGTTCTTTCATACATACATATGTATTTACATATAAGGATATAGATATACAGATGGATAGATATGCTCTGATGTAAATAGCTAAAGCAGGGGCCAAAGTAAGTCACAAAAGAGAAATTTTTTCACTGGTTTCTCTCTCTCTCCTTTCTTTCTTTCTTTTTTTTTTTTTTTTTTTTGGTACTGGTGATTGAACCCAGTGACATCCCCAGCCCTTTTTTATTTTTTGAGACAGGGTCTCATTAAGTTACTGAGGGCCTTGCTAAATTGCTGAGGCTGACCTTGAACTTGTGAGTCTCCTGCTTCAGTCTCCAGAGTCACTGGGATTACAGGTATGTTCCACCTCACCTGGTGACACCGGTTCTCTTTTGGGGGTTGTGAATAGTTTCTCTAGAAGGAAGCAGCAGTCTTTGTCTGGAAGCCAGCCACTTGGCTGTTCTAACACTCCTGATATGAGCAGAAATGTTGGAGGGGAGCTCTGAGATAACACAAGTCCTACTACAGGCTTCCTGAAAGGAGAACCAGGAGAGGAAAAATGGCTGAAAAGGGACAAGAGATTATTTTCCCCACCTTTACCTGGGCTAAGCTAAAACCCCTCTGCCCACCAGATTGGCCCTAGTCACAGACTAGAACCCCAAACCCAAGAACTGGCTGTGGCTTAAAGGTCTCACTTAACTGTGCCAAGCTAGTTTTTTGGTGACTTGACCAGGCAAGACTGGAGATGGGGCACATACCTGACCTGGGATGTAGGTGGAACTCTTTAGGCCACAGTAGCCTCTGGTTCAACAGAACTCAATCTATTGAGGTTCAGGAACTTCTAAGTCAACTCAAGTACTGAGTGGTCAGGAGAGGCAGATTCTGAAAATGTCCATCCCACCAGTATCTGATCACAAAGGGTTCTAGAAAGAGTTCTATCTATACTTGAAAACTTTCAACAAAACTCACCTTGGTGTTTAGAATCACCAACTCCAACTCCCCCCACATTCATGGTGGGTTTTCTCTCAAATATCTCCACTGCTTTCTTTCATCATCCCTTCCTATCACTATTTCTTCACTGAGGACCACTGAAATCCCTCAGGCTTAGAGATTAGAGTACCAAGATCTTTTATTCCAAAAGGTTTCTTGATTCAACACCCTGGAACCAAAGATATTTTTGAGGGAAAGGTGACATGTTCTTCAACAAAGCCTAAGTCCCAGGCTTTCCCAGGCAAAAATAATCCTGTTACCTGTTGCAGTTAAAAATGAACAAGCTGAGCCAGGCTCAGTGGCACACGCCTGTAATCCCAGCGGCATGGGAGGCTGAGACAAGAGAATCATGAGTTCAAAGCCAGCCTTAGCAATGGTGAGGGACTAAGCAACTCTGTGAGACCCTGTCTCTAAATAATATACAAGAATAAGGCTGGGGATGTGGCTCAGTGGTGGAGTGCTCCTGAGTTCAATCCCAGGTACCATAAACGAAATAACAACAACAACAACAAAAAAAAAAAAACAACTGGGCACGGTGGCGCCCTCCTGTAATCTCAGTGGCATGGGAGGCTGAGGCAGCATCAGCAAAAGCAAGGCACTAAAAAACTCAGTGAGACCTGTCTCTAAATAAAATACAAAATAGGGCTGGGGATGTGGCCCAGTGACCAAGTGCCCCTGAGTTCAATCCCTGATACCCCACTACCACAAAAAAAAAAAAAAAAAAGCTGGGCTGGGGGTGTAGCTCCATGGTAGAGTACTTGCCTAGCATGGTGGTGATCCTGGGTTCAATTGAAAGTAAAGTAAATGAAAAAATGAAAGTAAAGAAAACAGAGAGGGAAAAGTCTAAAAGTGTTTACAAGTCACTTAAGAAGGGTCTCCCAGAACAGTAATTTCCTTTAGAGTAGGGATAGCTACTCTAAAGGAAATAGTCAGCTGGAAAAACCACAGGCTAGAATCTGGACTTCAGCTTTGTAAACTCTGAGCACCAGCATTGTGATGGTTAATCTTATGCCACAGGGTGTCCAGATTAAACATTGTTTGGGGGTATGTCTGTTAGGATGTTCCCCATGGGAAACAGCATTTGAATTGGTGGACTCTCAGGAGACTATTCTTCCTGATGGGACTGGACATCATCCACTAAGAGCCTAAATAGAATCAGAGATGGAGGAGGAAATTTCCCTTCTTTTCCTGCCTTGCCGAATGCCAAGTGCCAATGTCTCGGCTGGCACTGAATCACGAGCCACCACACAGCTTTGTAGATTCAAACAGCAATTCTTTATTCCCGATCTCACACCAGCCTCCACACACGTTCAGGGGCAATTCCCAATATCTCCGATCCCAAATCCTACTCCACGAGGCTTTTTTCAAATCCCATTTGAATCTCACGAGAACTCAACGGGGAACACCCTAATCCCAGCAGCAATAATCTTCAACCTCAACTTCCCTAAAACTCCTATTGTCACGCCCTAAACCCAAGGACGGAGATACTTCCTGCAGGAATACACCCTAATCCTGGATCCACCCTGGTGATTGAGCAGGGTCACCTTTCTAAAACACACAAGCAAGGTCGCAGCAAATTTCCAAGGCAAGTCCATTTAACATGGGGTACACTGGCAAGGATTACGATGCGTCATACCTACTTGGTAATGGCCCTCAGCATCTCCCCCCTTCTGATTAATTAAACAACAAGCAATGTGGCTTAGGACCGTGCCTGGTAGGTTGTCCAATTCAACATGTGGTTCTTACCCGTCATGGGAGAGCTGACCTTTGGGCGTCAACTTCCTGTCTTAGGTTGAATCCACTGCAACCAGATCAACCCGTCACTGACTACCGGTCCAGCATTCAGCCATGCTTGTGGATAGGCCTAAGCACCAGTGGGGGGGTGAGGTTCTTGCCTCACCTCTGTTGGCCCCCAAATTTAACCTAGGTGCCAGTGGGGGGGTGAGGTTCTTGCCTCACCTCTGTTGGCCCCCAAATTTTAGACCATCACTAGTAGAAGGGAGGAAGACACAGAAATGCCACAACACCAAGCCAATTGACGGCTCCTTTGGAAAAATTGCGTCACTGGTGACACCATCAGCAAAGATGCCAGCATTACCACAATTAACATGGGGTGCGCTGGCAAGGAAATTGCATCACTGGTGACACCATCAGCAAAAATATGCCAGCAGTACCACAATTCGCTGCACCAGACGATAGTTCACAATGCATGCAACTGATATATAGTCCAGGCAAGTTCTGCAGGCAGTTCAAAGTGGAAGAGTCTATCAATATGTCCATTTCCTCTCAAAGTAAATCAAGTCCTTGATTGAGCATTACTTGTTGAGTTATATTCATTGATGTATCAGTTTATACAGTTTACTGTGATCATAGAAGCTGTAGTTTGGTTTTCTTAGTCTTCACAGGCACTGAAATGGAGATGGGAATTCTGGCAATGATGTTAAAGAGACATTATCCTGAACAGAATTATTAAATATAATGAAAAGGAAAAGTGAAAGTAAACAAACAGATCTGTTAATCACTTTTAAAAACAATAGTAAGCAAACAGATCTGTTAACCACCTTTGAAAACAATCATTAACAGCTGTTTACCTAATTTAGATTAAACCACTTAAATCACGTGAATAAAAAAAAAATTCGGATCCATTTTTTCATGAGCGCTCCTCATATAAAAATATGGACATACACATATGCTTACATGCAACACAAAACAGTGCACACATAACATACAACACATAAGACAATAATAAGTAAAGGCCTTGTAGCTATACCTAGGTGAAATCTCCATTGCAATGTTTAAAAACTCAATAGTCAAAAAATAAAACACAGTCAAAAAACAAAACTGATCAGAAAAACATTAACCTAGGTTTGTATGAGCTCAAAAAATAAAATAGAACTTTATGATGTGGGAAAAATGCAATAATAAAATAGATATTGAAAAAAAGGCACCGTGGTTAATCACTGCCGCAGATGTAAGAATAGCCAAGCTGGAGCTCTGGATATCAGCTGTTATGGATTTCAGTCAAATCATCTTCTTTTTCTGTAGAAATTGTTTTGGTTAACCTCTCTGGAATCCAAATCGGCTGCTGTTCTCCCTGTAGAAACACAAAAACAGACCCCCGACTCCAGACAAACACTGGGTCAGAAGCTTTCCATTGTCCTGTTAGAATGTTTTTCCAAAGTACCTTAGGCTTATGTACATTTTTTGGATACATATGTCTTTCTGCAGCATTAAGTCCTGATGAATCCAAATTTAAAAAGTTTAGAGTAAAAAAGGGTTATTTTAAGTTTATCTTTGGGGGATATATACCCCTTTAAGATCCTTTTAAATTTAAGTCTTTCAAAAGCATTCTGCCTTAGTTTTTAGAATTACTTTAGTCCTTTTAATTTTTAGATGTGGTTTTAAACCATAGTTGTCTTAGCCTTTTGCATTTTCTATCTGAAATACCTTTACTTGACATTTTCAACCATTTACTATCTTATTTCTATCTTCTAGTTTTCTTCTAAGGTTTTTATATTTACCCTTAGTTGCTTTTTTCCTCTCCTAGTTTTCTTGTTTCCTATTTTGTGGGTTTAAAATTCCTGTCTTTCTACATCTTTATTATCTTCCTATATCTTTTTTTTTAATCTTTCTACATCTTCTCTCTTTTTTTACCTTTCTGTACTTCTGTTTTTGAAGTTTTCCACTTCAAATTTTTAATCTTCTTTATCTAAATCTTTTATCTTATTATCTTCCCATTTTCATGTTTTTTTTTCCATCATGAAGGCATCTTAACCACCTTCAATTTAAAGTTTTAAAGCCTTTTGCAACTTATTTAGACATATTACAACCTTTTAATTTACCACAAAGATTATCTCATCTCCCTCTTTTTGGTTTAATAACTAGTACATTTTAATAGTTTGATGAGTAAAGCAATCTTTTTTTCCGCCATGAAGGTATCTCGACCACCTTCAATTTAACCTTTTAAAGCCTTTTAATTATCATCTATACTATACTTTTAAATGTACTTTTTCACCACCTACCGCTTTACTCTCTAAAACGAGGCTTGGATTCTGTTTAAATCACTTAAATGTTAGTTTACATGGCTGCCCTTCAACCAAAGGCTCTTTTTTACTCCATTAAGAAGCTTTGTCTCAATCTGCCATGTACAAATACCTTTTTTCTTCTTTCTTTCTTTCTCAAGCTTTTAAAGTAAGTCTAGTTTCCTCAAAATCTTTTTAAGTGGCATTTGACAACTTTTACTTTACCACACAGAGATTATCTCATCTAGAAACATTTCTTTTTCCTTTAACCTTTTATATTAAAATATATTTCCACATCTTGAACCTTTTTATCTCTTTTTTAACCGTTAACGCTTTTTATAAATTCACATTCTGAAACAACCCTTATAAAATTACTCCACTTTAATAAGATGAAATACTTTCATATTTTTAAGTTACTATTATGCTGTAATTGAAACCCAACTGAAACTTCTTATACTATTTGTATATAAATTACACATGATAGAATCTTAACACTTAGTAACCTTGTTTCAGCAAAGACACAGACCAAAGCAATATTAAAACTTTTTCCATTCACCAATTTATGAAAACACACATAATGTTTAAATATATTACCTTATGGAACTTAATAAGTAAAGAGTACTTGATTTCATATTTAGTGGTTAATATTTTAACACTTTAGCTTTGTAAATTAATCAGATGTCTGTAAAAACCAAGATCTTAGACAAGTATAGTAAACAGAACTAGCCATCTCCTTCTTGTTGAAGAAAAATCCTTCTACAGGATACCATGATGGTCCCATTGATATACTTAATAACTCGTCTTTAAAAAGCCATGGGCTACATTTTTGTACTGTATCAACATATGCCCTAGCTGTTCTTGGTCTCACTGGGGTGCCTCCTTCCTCTAACAATTTCTCTTCCTCGGAGGCGAACAACTTCAAACCTTGAGTCAACCATTTTCCCCAGTTTGCCTGAGAAAGTTCTAGGAACAGGCAACTTGAAATAAAAACAAAATAAATCACAACAAGAACACATTGTTTTTTGAGATGGTCACCCATTTTTTTGCTCTCCTTCGGGAGCGAGCAAATTCACTTACCCCCAAGCTTCAGACATCCCGAGTACGGGCCACCATTAGCCGAATGCCACACGAGACATTAGCACTGCCTTACTGCTGATCTGGGATACCCCATCTCATCTTTTCCTGCCTTCAAATTGGGATTTATACCATTGACTCCCCTGGTTCTTGAGCCTTTGGCTTTGGGCGAATCTATCCTGCCAGCTTTCTTGAGTCTTCATCTTACAAATGCAGATCATGAGACTTCTCATCTTCCATCATTGCATGACTCAGTTTCTCATTCTTTTTTATCATCTATCTATCTATCTACTATTGGTTCTATATCTCTGGAGAACCTGGACTATTCCTGGTGACTGAGTCAAAAGAATCAAGTTCAAAAGAAGCAGATGTAGAAACCAATATTAACTACCAGAAAGACAAGAATAGTTAAAAGCATGGGCCCGGGAATTAACTCCTATATGGAAATATATTCAGAAACCAAATCATAATTAGAAGATTGCATAATGAATAAGGAATAATAGGTTGGAAGAGCTTGAAAATTGAGACCAAGGAAGAGCAAAGATCTCTGTCAACTGTGAATTAACACCTCCTAATTGGTTGTGAACTATGAAGGTCTCAGCAACTACACATGGCCTCTTTAGGAAGCAAAGAAAAGAAACTTAGTCTCCTTCACCCCACCTGACTGTGAGGCCAGAAAAATTATCCTTGCCCCATGAGAGTGCCAATCTCTAGTCATTGAAATATTTATGTCTGGAGTGCTGATTAAATACTTGCTCTCTGAATTCCTCCTTCTAGTCTCATACTGTCTCTCTCCCTTATTCTCTCCAGCTTGTAGAATAAATTAGATTTAAGTATTCTTAATGACAGTCACACAATCCAAACAGGCCTCCTTTGGAATGTATATATCCATATCAGATGGCTAGTCTGAACTGTTCTTCTCACATATATAAGACACTGCTAATCTTTAGTTCTATTAAGGGTTTAATCCATGTGCTTAAGTTATTTCCAAGCCAATGGAGGGAACCTCACTTTTCATTGAAGTCTTTATTACGTTGACTTTTCCATGAAACAAAAAATGTATACATTTTAAAGTAAAAAATACAGAACTCCTTCCACAACCATCGCATGATTATTTTTTGCTGACTGTTAGCTAAAACAATCTAATGGGTACCCATCATTTTAGTTTCTTTTCTCAGGGATAAAATTTCTCATGCCTTTTTGTGATCATTAGTGGGGAGGCTCAGAAGAGGCTCTGGAGTCAAGTCCCTCAAATCAAGGGTCCAATTGGTCATGGCTTTTCAGCGGGCTCAAGCAGTTCAATTTCAGAAACGTCTATTGAGCATCTATTACATTTCAGGCACTGTGATTATAAGGCAATGAGACAGCGTCTCCCCTAAAGGAGCTATGTGTAGCTGCTAAGAGATTCACAGTTCACAATGAATTAGATAGCATTAACTCACAATTTACAGAAAAAAATGAAGAAGAAAGAGAAGGAAGAGGAGAAGGAGGAGGGAGAGGAAGAAGAAGGAGAAGCAGCAGCAGCAGCATCAGAAGGGTCTGGTGGCTCATGCCTATAATCCCAGCGACGCAACTGGGGAGGCTGAGGCAGAAGGATCACAAGTAGGAGGTTAGTCTGGGCAACTTAGTGATACCCTGTATCAAAATTTAAAAAAATTAAAAGGATCAGGGATGCTGTTTAGTGGTAAAATGCTTGCCTAGCAAGTGCGCGGCCCTGGGTTCCATCCCCAGTATCTCAAAAGAAAAAAAAAAGGAACCGTAAAGTATTTACGAAGCTTGATGAACACTAGCGGAATAATATCAGGTTTATCTCAGGCCACGGAACTTCAGTGACTGAGTAATTTGAACTCTGTCACTTGGCAGCTCTTTGCCTACACAACCCAGACCCACATCCTTCGAGGACCTGGGCGGGGCTAGTCCTACTGAGCCGGGCCTGGGCCCCGCCCACGCATTGCCCCCAGGAGCCCCGATTGCCATTGGCTGCGAAGGGAAGCGGTGAACCAATCCCCGTAGACCGTAACGCCCTTCTCTCGGATCACTTCCGCCGCTGGGGTCAGTTTCCGCCCAGCTTGCCCGGCTTCGCCCGCGCGGCTGGAGTCAAGATGGAGGAGTATGCGAGAGAGCCTTGGTGAGCTTCATCTGCTGCCCTTGCTTTTCTTTACCCCTCTGCCCTCGGCCCTCGTTTTCCCCTGTTCAGTCTCCCGAGGTGCCAACCGAACCCAGGCGCAGCTCGTCGACGTGGGCTTGATAACCGCAGGCAGTGCGGACTTGGGCAGCCAGTTGGCTTCTCGGTCCTGTGCTCCCCCACCCCAAGACTTCAGTGACCTTGCGGTGGATGATGAGGAGATGGGTCCTGGCTTGGGCATAATGGAGCCTGGGAACCGCCCCCCGAGGCTGAGAGCGTCGACTTTGTGCGGGGTCAGCAGTAATCCTCTCTGCCCGCTGACCCACTGAGGTGACCTTGGACGCTTCCCGACGCCTTGTTTTGTTCAGTGCCTGCATGAAAGAAGGGAAAAATAGACCTCTGAGCGAGTGCCATTCTTTTTTCTGTTTTGGTACTGAGGATTGAACCCAGGGCGCTTTACCACTGAACTGTAGTACACCCCAATCCTTTTTATTTATTTTGTTTTGAGACAGGGTCTCGCTAAGTTGTTGAGGGGCTCACAAAGTTCCCCGAGGCCGCTCTCGAGCTTGGCGATCCTCCTGTCTCAGCCTCCCGAATCGCTGGGATTACAGGCGTGCACCACCACGCCCTCTGGAAGTGCCATTCTTGAGTCCTTATTTGTATCGTGACGTGTCCACAAGGTGAAGCATATCAAATGAGTGGAACATAGATTTCAACCACGGGGTCTGGATAAGCTCTCATTAGGCCAGAGCATCGTTTTCCTGCTTGGAATTCTCTCTTGAGGAAAAAAATATCTGGGAAGTAGAAAAAGATGGTTGGATGTTCTCTAAAAAGCCATAAACAGAAATTCATTCACCTTTTATTGAGTGAAAACTCTGTGCTTAGCAATTGGTTATATTTTTTAAAAAAGGACGAATAAGTCAAGCACATAAATAGATCATTGTAAAATTATGTAGTACCTGTTAGAGGTCTCAGGTTATCAGAGCTTAAAGATTTTGAGGTCATAAGTGAAAAATTATATCTTGATATTTGGGTTAATCGCACAGCGCACGTGTGTGTGTGTGTGTGTGTGTGTGTGTGTGTGTGTGTGTGAGAGAGAGAGAGAGAGAGAGAGAGAGAACAAGAACCAAAGTATCCTCAAGTTGTGAAAGTGCCCAGGAGTTTAAATTATTACCTTGCTAGCAATAACCCTGTTACCTTATTTAAGCACTGCCTGGCTCCTCACTTACCTCATCAAAGACAGTTATCCCCCTTTGTGTATTGTGCTTCCATATGCAGAGCTCAGCACATTGTAAATTGCTGTTGGATATGGTTGGGGGCAGGTATAGTAATTTCCTTGAGTTAATCATCTTATAAAAATAATGATATTCAGGGATGTGGGTGTGGTTCTGTGGTAGAGCACTTGCCTACCATGCAATATAGTCCTAAAGCAACCTCTCAAGTCATCCAATCTTAAATTATTAGCATTTTTTTTCCTCCCTCCACTGCCCACCTTCCACATGTGCAGTATGAATTCTTTCAAAATTTCTGCCTTTCTTTCAATTTTTATTGTTAGGATATTATTTGATGCCTTAAGGCCTTTTACAATAACTTCCTAATTGCTTTCCTTATCTCCAGCACTGTCTAATATAGCATTTGGGCTTAATCATCATAGTTCTTTTTTCAAAAACTTTTAGGCTGCTAGGTGTGGTAGCACTAGCCTGTAATACCAGGGGCTAGGGAGGCAAGACAGGACAATTTTAAGTTTAAAGCCAGCCTCATCAATTTAGTGAGACCCTGTCTCAAAATTTAAAAAAATAAAAAGGACTGGGGATGTGGCTCATTGGTATAGTGCCCCTGAGTTTAATCCCCAGTACCAAAATCAAAACCAAACCAAACCTTTAGGCTAGTGGAAAGATAGGGGGGCTTTAGAGTACTGGATTTTGTACTCTAATTGGTTTTACTAATTGCTGCTTATATGATCTTAAACAAGTTACTTAATCTCTGTATGAACCTCTTTTTAAATCTGAGATGCAGAGGAGACAGGAATGTTCTTTTACGAAGTTAAATATTATGGATTCTAAAGGAAAAGAATTTAGCATTTTTGGAATTCATTGATTGTATTTGCATAAGTGGTTGCCTAAAATATGGATGATACTTTTAATCTTATTGTTAGTTACTGGTTCTATTTTAAATTTTTTTTTAAGTTAATGGACCTTTATTTATTTATATGTGGTGCTGAGAATCGAACCCAGTGCCTCACACATGCTGGGCAAGTGCTCTACCACTGAACTAGGACTTCAGTCCATTTACTGGTTCTCTCTTGCCTGCATTTACCTGATATTTATATTCTTGTGGAGTCGGCTTTATCCTCTGCAGCCCATCACTTTGCTGTAGGAACATTTTTTTTTTTAATATTTATTTTTCAGTTCTCGGCGGACACAACATCTTTGTTGGTATGTGGTGCTGAGGATCGAACCCGGGTCGCACGCATACCAGGCGAGCGTGCTACCGCTTGAGCCACATCCCCAGCCCCTCTAGGAACATTTTTGATTTAGCCAGACACAAACTGTTTCCATCTTGCCTTTGTTTCAGATATTCTCTTGTAATACTGTAACTGCTCTTTGATCTGAAGCCTGCTGTTTTTATCCTTTTTTTTTTTCTTCCTCTTTTAGTACTGGGGATTGAACTCTGGGGTGCTTTACCATTGATTTATCCTCAGTCCTTTTTTTATTTTTTATTTTGAGATAGGGTCTTGCTGACTTGTTTAGGGCCTCACTAAATTGCTGAAGCTGGCCTGAAACGTGTGATCTCCTGTCTCAGCATCCCATATTGCTGGGGTTATAGGTGTCTGCCACCATGCCTGGCTTTATCCATTTTTTTAAATGCTGATTTATTTCAGCTTCAACTAATTGTAATGTTTCGTAGGGTAAAAAAAAAATCTTGGACTTAGAAAGTGAATTTAACTACTCACAGACTTTAATAAGCCAGATTCTTAGAATATTAGTTCTATTCTAGTTATCAGTCTCCAACCAGCAAGTATTGTTTGAATTTATAAGTTTAAGAGCAGGTAGCTCATTGTAGTGCTTTTCCCTTGAGACTAGATAAAAGAAAATGAATTTAACTACTCATAGAATTTTATAAGCCAGGTTCTTAGAATAATAGTTCTGTTCTACTTACCAAATTACTCAGATTTTAGTGTTGCATAAGTTAGGGTGCTACACTCGGAAGCTGGGTTACAAATTTAACCTCAAATTACTGTATATTATTCCAGTGTGTTAAAAGGATATCATGTAGACTACAGTTTCAAATGCTTAGTTAGATTCCATAAGCCTGGGGAGAATTGCACACTTTTAAAATTTGTTTTTGTCTGTAATTACTAAATCTTTATTCACTGAGTCTCAGCTTTGAAATTTATTGCAGCTGGAGAACTTAACCCTGATCTCTAAGAGACTGAATCAGCATTGTTAATTACAGCATAATTTCCCGAATATTTGTTTATTTGCTTTTGCACAGTGCCTGATTTACAATACATTTGGTAATTGTAAGTGAATGAATAAAGTCCTGTTAAAAATAGGGAATTAGGGGCTGGGGTTGTTGCTCAGCAGTAGAGCACTTGCCTAGCATGTGCGAGGCCCTGGGTTTGATCCTCAACACCACATAAAAATAAATAAATAAATAAAATAAAGGTATTGTGTTCAACTACAACTAGAAAATAAATATTTTAAAAAAATACGAAATTAATGCCAATTCTGTTACTTCTAGCTTAGATGACTTGGGGTTGAATAGATATGGATATTATCAGTGTCCTTTATCTTTGTGTGTGTATATGTCTTTCTGTCTCTTTATATATACACACATTATTATTATTATTATTTGTACTGGGGATTGAACCCAAGTTGCTCTATGACTGAACTATATCCCCAGCCTTTTTTTTTTTTTCTTTTTGAGAGAGAGAATTTTTTTTTTTAATATTTATTTTTTAGTTTTCGGTGGACACAACATCTTTATTTTATTTTATTTTTTATGGGGTGCTGAGGATCGAACCCAGCGCCCCGCGCATGCCACATCCTTGAGCCACATCCTCAGTCCCCCAAGCCCTTTCTTGTTTTTTTATTTGAGATAGAGTCTTGCTACGTTGCCCAGGCTGGCCTTGAATTCATGGTCCTTCTGCCTCATCCTCCTGAGTAGCCGGGATTACAGTTGTGGGCCACCATGCCTAATTACATATATAATATATATATATATATATATATATATATATATATACACACACACATATATATATATTTTATAGACCACATGTTTGCTGATTGCAGTGGATCCTGAATTGGAATCTGTTGTATCCCTTATTGTGTTAGCAAAGAAAGTTTTATGGCTTATGAATGAGAAATAAGGTCATTTTTTTTTTCCTCCTCTGTCCTTAGCCCCTGGCGAATTGTGGATGACTGTGGTGGGGCCTTTACGATGGGTACCATAGGTGGTGGTATCTTTCAAGCAATCAAAGGTTTTCGAAATTCTCCAGTGGTAAGTAGGGGATTGGTCTTATATATCTTCCCTGAAAACTGGAGTTTGTTAATATTTCTGGCATCCCCATTAGCAGGTTAGTAATGTCTTACACATCTAATGTGTAGTAATCTGGACCGATGCCTTTTGTTTTGTGATAGGGAGTAAACCACAGACTACGAGGGAGTTTGACAGCTATTAGAACCAGGGCTCCACAATTGGGAGGTAAGCAGTATTTTCCATTTGTACTCTAGTCTGTTTTTTTCTGTTAATTTGATGATGAAACTATTATATTTTTTTTGTTAGTGAGGATTTTAGTTTAACATCTTGTCACAAACTAGGATCCCTATAAGTTCTTGATTTATGTGTGGGAAAGTTAACTGAATTATTGCATATACTTGAGAATCTTATGTCTATCCTTCAGATGTTCAGGGTTTAAAAATTTTTTTCCCTTTTCCTGCTCCAGAAAAAAAACAACAACAGTGTGTTGGCAAGTCAGTAATAGTTTCTGGAGTAATGTAAAGTTGAAGAGAATGTGATCTGAAGGGTTAGGATTTCATAAGAGAGAAACTGATCAAGCTGGTTGGGTTTTTCTCCAAGGTTCTCTTTTACTCATTGTGCAAGCATTGGTGCTTGCATTGTGCTTATAAAACTTGGTTATTCAGAAGCTGAGAAAAGGGAGATGAAAAAATGGAAATTATATTCACATACAAAGATATAGCCAAGTGGAGACAACTGTTTTCTTAAGACATAAGAAAACTTTTTACTTTGCATTCCTTAGAAGTGAAAATTGTAATGCAGGCGTGGTGGCATACACTTATAATTTTAGCAACTTGGGAGACTGAGGCAGGAGGATCCCAAGTTTGAGCCCAGCCTCAGCAATTTAGCAAAACCCTCAGCAACTTAGACTGTATCTCAAAATAAAAAGTGCCAAGGAGGTGGTTCAGTGAAAGAACACCACTGGGTTCAATATATAGTACCAAAAAAAGAAAGAAGGAAAAATTTAGGGCTGAGGATGTAACTGGAGTGGCAAGTCATCCCTTGCCTAATGATCCACAGTACCACCAAAAAGAAAAGATAAAGTGGGGCTGGGGATGTGGCTCAAGTGGTAGCACGCACGTGGCCCGGGTTCAATCCTCAGCACCACAAACAAAGATGTTGTGTCTGCCGAAAACTAAAATGTAAATAAAATATTTAAAAAAAAAAAAGAAAAGATAAAGTATTCTGACTTTTGTTCAGTGTTTGTACATATTTGGAGTGTGAGAATTTCATAAATGTGGTAAATGTTGTTTCAAATGAACAGTTTAAGGGTTAAAAGAAATTTTTATGTGTATTTGTTTGTTTTTATGATGAAATAGGTAGTTTTGCAGTTTGGGGAGGCCTGTTCTCTATGATTGATTGTAGTATGGTTCAAGTCAGAGGAAAAGAAGATCCCTGGAACTCCATCACTAGTGGTGCCTTAACAGGAGCTATACTGGCAGCAAGAAGTAAGCAATCATTATAGAAAGACTTTTTGGGAAGCCCTCTCCTGTTTTATCTGTAAGATAAAAAATGAACATTGCTTAATTTGATGAATATATGTGGTCATTAATGAATATATGTGGTCATTTGAGGGGGGAAAAAAAAAGTGTAACGGTATGTATTTGGAATGTTTGAGAATATAACATGGATTTCTAACCCGTGCCTGAGAATGGTTAAGAGCACTACAGGTCCTGCTCAGGTCATTTATTACCTGTATGACCAGGCAGTCTGCCAAACTTTTTGTACTATGATTTCATCATTACTCTAGAAGTAATAATAGTACCTGCCACATTGAATAAAAAGCTTAAAAACAACTTCTGGATCTTTGAGACAGAGAGCAAACCAGAATTCCTTTGGACTTTGTGGTTTAGCCTAGGGGTGAGCAAACTTTTTTTTTTTAAAAAAGGCCAGATAGATAGTAATTATTTTAAGCTTTGTGGACTTTGTGATCCTTGCCACAACGAATTAGCTCTGCTGTCATAGTGTGAAAGCATCCATAGCTAATTATAAGTGAAAGAACGGGGCTGCGGATGTGGCTCAAGTGGTAGCGCGCTCGCCTGGCATGCGTGCGGCCCGGGTTCGATCCTCAGCACCACATACCAACAAGAATGTTGTGTCCGCCGAGAACTAGAAAATAAATATTGAAAATTCTTTCTCTCTCTCTCTCTCTCTCTCTCTCTCTCTCTCTCTCCCCCTCCCTCCCTCTCCCTCCCTCCCTCCCCCCCTCTTTAAAAATAAATAAATAAAACCAAAAAAAAAGTGAAAGAACATGGTTATGTTCTAATACAACCTATTTTCAAAAGTAGGCAGTGGCCTGAATTAGACCTGTGGGCCATAGTTTGCTGACTGTGGGTCCTAGACAATGAGAAAGAGTTTGGGAATGGGAATGCCATACAGATAGCACTTTCGTTTAAAGTAATCTCTTTGTTATTGTCTTCAGATGGTCCAGTGGCCATGGTTGGGTCAGCTGCAATGGGTGGCATTCTCCTAGCTTTAATTGAAGGAGCTGGTATCTTGTTGACAAGATTTGCCTCTACACAGTTTCCCAATGGTGAGTCTTCTTTCTTCTTAATACCGTAGCTCTTTGGAATGGTTTCCTAAATTTTATTTTTTATTTTATTTTTTTTTATTTATTTATTTTTTTAAAGAGAGAGTGAGAGAGGAGAGAGAGAGAGAGAATTTTTAATATTTATTTTTTAGTTTTCGGCGGACACAACATCTTTGTTGGTATGTGGTGCTGAGGATCGAACCCGGGCCGCACGCATGCCAGACGAGCACGCTACCGCTTGAGCCACATCCCCAGCCCGCTAAATTTTATTTTATATTTTAAAAAAAGTGAGCTTTTTTCTTTTTTTTTTTTAATTGGTGCTGGGGATTGAACCCAGGGCCTTGTGTATTTGAGGTAAGCACTCTACCAACTGAGCTATATTACCTGGTTTCCTAATGTTAAGAAAGAATATTTTGTCTGCTAAAATGGGATAGTTTGATTTCTACATTAGGTATTAACATGCTGAAATTCATGAAGACTATGATAATAGGCTCAATTTCTAGTCAAAAAAGTGAACATGAACATAATCTAAGTTTGGTGATGTTTAGTTAACAACATTGACAAAAATTCTTTTGTTTTAATTTGCTGTTGGTCTTTCTTTATGGATCTCGGGTTTTATCAGTGCTTCTTTGCGTATTCTAAGAAATTTCTAGTCATTTTAGCTGGGCCCAGAGGTTCATGCCTGTAATACCAGCTATTTGGGAGGCTGAGGCAGGAAGATCACAAGTTCAAGGCGAGCCTCAGCAATTAGTGGGACCCTGTCTCAAAAAATCAAAAAAGGTCAATCCCCAGCACTGCAAAAAAACATTCAAACAAACAAAAATAAAGTGCTGGGAATGTATCTTAGTGGTAGAACATCCTTGGGTTCAATCCCCAGTACCACAAAAAAAAAAAAAAAAAGAAAAAGAAAGAAAGAAAAGACAGCCCTTACCTACTCTTGAAGACTTACATTCTCATGGTTTATACATTAACAGTTCAATGGATTATTTAAAACAATATTGCTTGTTTTGAAGAAAATAAAATGTAGAGTAGTAGAAGGTAGCTTATATTTTGGAGGGTAGGATTGTAAGGAAAGTCTCTTTGAGAAATTGGTCATGTAATTTGTTGCTGATTGTTCCTCTTGTCTGTTGCATAGGGAAAAAGTTAAATTGTGGATTCAGTGATCATTACATGGTCATGGAATATCTACTCAGCCATTAATTTGTACAGTTTATTATAACTGTTAAAAATTTCAGGGTCAAAATGGAAATATTCCTTGATATTGGAAGGAAGCAGAGATATGAGGGTTGTGATAGTAAAAAACTTGACCTGGCATTTGGGGAAGGAAATGGGCAGAATAGTGAGACATGATGAAAATTATTTTTGGAGCTTGGAAAAGAATCAGCATAGAATCAGGAATAGATCATACCTCCCAATTTGATTTGATTTCCCTGAAGCACTGAGGGAGAGATTAGTATCTTTTTGGCACAGTTTTTGAGAGCACTGCTCATTAGTTACCAGTGGGATGATCTAGATGACCATCTCACTTTATGTTTCTGTTTTAACAGTCTATTATGATGGTCATGTTCTAATTTTGCTTTTTAGTTTTTTTGTGTGTAAAAGACTTCACATGAGGGCTGGGGTTGTGGCTCAGAGGTAGAGCGCTTGCCTGGCATGCGTGAGACACTGGGTTCGATCCTCAGCACCGCATAAAAATAAAACAAAGGTATGTGTCCACCTACTACTAAAAAAATAAGATTTAAAAAAAAAAAGACTTCACATGAAACATCAGGAGAATTTGATATTTTCAGAAATTCAGATGTGGATACAACAAAACTCTTATAGATAGAGATTAGCCTTCGTTACTTTGCTTTAAGCTTTTTTCCTCAGAGGGAATCCTCCTTTTGAGTAATCAAAATTCAGCATTTATATAGAAGCAACCTAAAAGTGGCACATTTATTTTTAGACAAGAGATATGTTTTTAAAATGTTGTATGGGGGAAGATCTTTGAGAAGTAATCATATTTTTCTAATTAATTTACACATCTTAGTAACTTGTGAGGATTGCAAGTATAAGGTCAGCTTGGGCAACTTTACAAGACCCTGGCTCAAAGTCAAAATTTTAAAAAGGTGGGGGGCCGAGGATGTAACACGGTGGTAGAGCAGTTGCCCCACAGGCGCAAATCCCTGGCTATTCAACCCACAACACTGCAAAACAACAAAACCAAAAAAGAAAGTAAATTCTTAAAATAATGAAAAAGAGGTTAGCTAGACCTGTATCTAAATGATAACAGTGATTATCTTTGATTTGTCTTTTTCCATCCAGTGTCTTCTCAGGTTTTTGGATATGAACAGATATTGCTTTTATAGTGAAATAAAAATGTATCATTAGAGTAGAAGTACTTAGAAAGATTCAGGGAATTTTACCATTTTACTTCTTTTTTCCCCCCTAGATATGTTTTTGCCTGTTTCAGTTTCCCTAAAGTAAAAAAGATTGTTTATTCCTCTATAAATATTTTTTTTGGGGGGAGAGTGGTACCAGAGATTGAACTCAGGGCACTCGACCACTGAGCCCCATCCCCAGCCCTATTTTGTATTTTATTTAGAGACAGGGTCTCACTGAGTCGCTTAGCACCTCGCTTTTTGCTGAGGCTGGCTTTAAACTCGCAATCCTCTTGCCTCTGCCTCCTGAGCCTCTGGGATTACAGGCATGCACCACTGTGTCACATTTTTTCTTAGTTCCCAGGCCCCCTCATCCTTTGAAAACTAAACTAAGACTTAGTTCTATAGCAAGCTAGGGGATATCTTCCTGTTTCATTTATTCCATACTTAATTGGTTATATAAATTGGATTACTGAATTCTTTTAAAACATGGCTAAGTACTTAAATTTGGTGAAAATAATTCTGAGTGTATGTGTGTATGGTATTGGGGATTGAACCCAGGGCTGCTTTACCACTGAGCTACATCCCCGGCCCTTTTTATTTTTATTTATTTATTTATTTTTTGTTTTGTTTTAGATGGACACAATATCTTTATTTATTTTTATGTGGTGCTGAGGATTGAACCCAGTGCCTTGCACATACCAGGCCAGCGTGCTACCTCTTGAGCCACATCCCCAGCCCCAAGCCCTTTTTATTTTTTATTTTGAGACGGGTCTTGTTAAGTTGCCCAGGCTGATCTTTTTTTTTTTTTTTTTTACACAAATGGAGCACAACTTTTCATTTCTCTGGTTGTACATGATGTAGAGTCACACCATTTGTGCAATCATACCCGTATATAGGGTAATAATGCACATCTCATTCCATCATCTTTCTCTCCCAATATCCCCTCCCCTCTTCTCCCTTATGGATCAGCATCCACCTCTCAGAGAAAACATTTGGCCTTTGGTTTTTTGGGATTGGCGCCCAGGCTGATCTTGAACTTGTGATCTTCCTGCCTCATCCTCCCGAATCTCTGGGATTATAGGCGTGCATTACTGTTCCCAGTTTGTAAAATAATTTTAAATAGCTACTGAAAAATGTGTGAAGAGGTGGGAGAGATTTTTCCAATATTGATACATGTCAGCTTGTTATTACAGTTGCTTTAAAAACTTGAGTATTACCGGGCACAGTGGTGCATGCCTGTAGTCCCCAGTGGCTTGGGAGGCTGAGGCCGGAGGATCACAAGTTCAAAGCCAGCCTCAGCAAAAGCGAGGCTTAAAGCAACTCAGTGAGACCCTGTCTCTAAATAAAATACAAAATAGGGTTGGGGATGTGGCTCAGTGGTCAAGTGCCCCTGAGTTGAATCCCCTGTACCTCTACCTTCCCCAACCAAAATAAAACCTCTAGTGTTGCTTTTTGCTGTAATGAATCCATCTGATTTTTCTGGCATAACATTTGAGAGCTGTTCATTCTGGAAAAAAATGGAAGACATCTGTTATGTTACAACAAATTTGAAGGTTTTCCAGACCTCTTGAGGGAAATAGGCAGGTCTAAAAAGAAATTCAGATTACAGCTCTAGTGTAGCACATAATTTTTTAGTTGATTGGTTTACTTTATACAGAGACTTGTTCTTTTTTAATTATATAACATTCAGGTTATTTAAGAATCATTTTTATTTCTTAATTGCAGGTCCTCAGTTTGCTGAAGACCCCTCCCAGTTGCCTTCCACCCAGTTACCATCCTCACCTTTTGGAGACTATCGACAATATCAGTAGAACTTTTTTCCCAGGATTTCTTTAACAGAATGAGCTGTAGTTCAAGAAAGATTTCAGAAGATCAAGTTGCAGTCTGTTTTTAAAACCATAGGTGGAACAACTGTGGCCAAATAGGCTATGAAGAGACATTTAGCACTTTTTTCTATTTAAAGGAACGTGGAGGGGGGGAATAAAAGATGCCACATTTATGTGTTCACACTCGGATTGCATTTGTGATCAAAATAAATATCTAATGTCCTTAAAAGAAAATATAATAAGTGCTTAAAGATGAAGGACCAAAGGGCAAATAACAGTGGAACATGACCATCATTTCCTTAGGGACTTCTCTGCCTGGTTTTATGTGTTCTATTATTCAAACAATAAAAAGCTCCTGGAACTTACTCTTTCTTTTAAGATAAATTATAAAGTTCTGCCTTTTCATACTGAGCATATTTCAAATAATGCATGTTTTATACTCGTCCCTCATCTCACTTGAAGTGAATTATGTATAAGAAGAATTATGCAGAGTCGACATGAATCATTTCACAGTGAAATGCTTTATGGATTGAAGGATATGGTAACTATGTTTACTTTGAAAGTAAACTATACTGTCTTGGTTTTGAGGATGGTGGGTACAAGACTGTTAACTTTAGGGCTACTACGTCCTGATTCCTGATCATCAGAAACCTCACCAGAAACAACTTGCTTTCAATATGCCCAATTCTGTATGAGAAGAATTCATGCAGAGAAAATTTTGGTGTTGTGTGCTTGAAAATAAAATATATGCTGTTTTTAATGTGTTCCAAGTCCCCTGAAGCTGATCTCCATAAGGGGTGTGTTGTGGGGTCTGGTTGGGCCTGGAAAATGTATGAGAGTTTCAGAACAGGCAATTTTCCTGATTTTATTGGAAGTGGTATGTGGCCTTTAGAAGGCATGATGTTAGTGATTGCCCATTTGCCTACTTAAACATCTGCACAAAACAAGACAAACCCATGTGGGTACTGTGAAAACAGTTATTATTTAGTGCAATGCCATATAATAGTGAGCTTTTAATTACTAATTACAGTGGATGATTTAGGGTTTTTTAAATTGTGGTAAAATATACATAATATAATATTTATCAGGCTGGAGATATATATCAGTGGTAGAACACTTGGTGTGCACAAGCTCCCAAGTTCAATTGCCAGCATCTCAAAAAAAAAAAAAAAAAAGTAGGACTCTAGCCTGTTAGGCACAAGGCCCTGGCTGGATTCTATCTATTTATAAGTATACAATTCCGTGGCATCTAAATATGGGCATAGTGGTATTTAACCATCACTACTATGTATACCCAAAGTGTATTCATCACTAACAAACTGTACCCCTTATACAGTAACTTCCCATTCTTCCCTCTCTCCAGCCCCTAGTAACCACAATCCTGCTTTGTCTGGATTTGTCTTTTCTAGGTAGCTTATTATAAGTGGAATCATACAGTATTTGTCCTGTGTCTTAGTTCACTTAGCATGTTTCAAAGTCCATCCGTAATTGTGCCATATGTCAAAATTTTTATTGCTGGGTTGGTGGTGCATGCCTGTAATCCAGTGACTTAGGAGGCTAACGCAGGAGAATTGCAAGTTCGAGGCCAACCTCAGCAATTTAGCAAGATCCTGTCTCAAAATTTAAAAAGGTTGGGGATGTGGCTCAAGCGGTAGCGCGCTCACCTTGCTACCTCGTGCGGCCCGGGTTCGATCCTCAGCACCACATACAAACAAAGATGTTGTGTCCGCCAATAACTAATAAATAAATAAATATTTTTTAAAAAAAATAAAAAGGCTGGGTATGTGACAGTGGTGAAGCACCTCTGGGTTAAATCCTGGGTACCAAGAAAACAATTGCATTTTTACGAATGACGAATACTCCATTGTATGCGTGTGTCACATAATGCTTATTCATTCATCTGTTGATCACTTAAGCTGTTTCATCTTTTGGCTGTGGTGAGTTACACCACTACAAACGTTGGTGTACAGAAGTCTATTTGAGCCCCATATTTTCAGTTCTTTTGGATCTTTACCTAGGGAGTGAGATTGCTAGGTCATATGATAGTGCTATGTTTAACTCTGAGAAAATGCCAAACTGCTTTCCACAAGGGCTGTACCATTTTATATTCCCAAGAGTAATGCATGAGGGTTCCAGTTTCTCTAAATCCTTGCCAACACTTGTTCTTTTCTTTTGCATGTGGTGCTGGGGATCAAACCCAAGGCTTCTCGCGTGCCAGGAAAGCATACTACCACTGAGCTACATCCCAGTCCTCCCTTTTTCTTTTAAGGTAGCCATCCTAATGTTTGTGATGTGGTATTTCATTATGGCTTTTATTTGCATTTCCCAAGAGACATGATCCTGAGAACTGTCATGTGTTTATGGGCTTCCTTTTTTTTTTTTTTTTTTTTTTTTGTGTGTGTGTGTGTGTGTGTGTGTGAGTGTGTGATGCTAGGGACCACACCCAAGGCCTTATGCCCTAACCCACATATATCTTGTCTGGGGATAATTTGTTTTTAAGTTTATGCCTCTTCAATTTTTAGTCATAAATTCAAGGAGATGCAGTATCAGAAGAGCAGTTCAAACTGCAAATATTAAACTTAAAAGAAAACACTTAAGGTTTCCTAAATTCCTTATCATTGTTTAAATGGTGCAACAATTTGGAAAATTCCTTTCATATGAATTCTATTTCTTTAGGCTTTCATATGAATTCTAGTTCTTTGATGCTGGTGTGTTTTTACCATTTTATTGGTTAACTCTGGTGTCCTCAGCCCAGCATATCTAAGGCAATTCTTCATTACAGGTGAATTTTCTTGAATCAGGGATGGGGTAGAAAAGAGGAAGATGGGAAGAGGTGGAAAGGACTTTACATTTTCTCATACCACATGCACGACAGTAGGTATAGGTGGGAACTCCTATGGAAACGTTTCCAGTTGTGTTTCCCAGGCTTCCTGTCTCTACCTAGTTGGGGCCTCTTTCCTTTTCTCCTGTGGTCAAGAGAGGGTCCACATTAGAGCTCTACAGAGAGAAATTGGGTAGTTTAGATTCTACGAAATACCCATTAAAATACTAATATGAAGTGTTTAGTAAATATTCTAGAACTAACTGTGGTTTAGTAGAGTGTGTGATAAACATCAAAATCATGTTAAAATAAATAATTGGAGAAACTAGTAGGTGGGAAGGAGGTTTTCCCTAGATCTTTCCTGGAATAGTGAAGATTTTCAATTTTGGGGTTTCAGTACTCATCAGAAGATCCCATCTGTTTCTCCCTTTCTCCTAGCAGCTGACTAATGTGAAATTAGCATGTAATAGTGGATTTTTGAGGGAGGGCTTGGAAGAGTGGGTTCAGCTGCACCTGCTCTTGGAAGTGCATCTGATTTCACATATGGAATATCCGCCAGTGATGAAAATGTACTCAGAGCTCCATCCTGTGGTCTGTTAGTTGTAGTTAAAACACAGTCTAGATTCTGTTAGGCCCCAGGTCAGCAGGCTACACACACTTGTTTTTATAAATACCTTGTTGGAATTCAGACACACCCATTCATGTACACAGCTTTCTTAGCACCATAGCAGAGTTTGCCACAGAGATTCTATGCCCCCAGCCAACACAAAAGTAAGTTGGAATCTCAGGAGATGACGAAATTGAATTTCCTGGTGTCAGGAACCACATTTTAAAAGAGGTACTTGATAAATATTGTCTGAATGAATAAATTATAGGCGAAAGTGTCAACCAATTCAAAAGTCGGATAGGCATATAAATGTAACAAAAATATGCTAAATGTCTAACGTGCCCACAGCATGAGAAATAAACATTCCTCCTGTAGTTGAAGTTTCTGATTTCATTCACCTACTTTCCATAAGAGTTAACTATTATCCTGAGTTTGTTTATCATTCTCATGTATTTCTTTTTTTTAATGTTTATTTTTTAGTGTAGTTTGGACACAATATCTTTATTTCACTTATTTATTTTTATGTGGTGCTGAGAATCGAACCCAGAGTCTCGCACATGCCAGGCAAGCGCTCTACCGCTGAGCCACAACCCCAGCCCTCATGTATTTCTTTGTATTTTTTATTTTATGAATTTTTTCTCTCTCTCCCTTTTTTCTTTCTCCCTACCCTTCCCTTTCCTCATTCCTTTCTCTTCCCTTCGTTTTCCTTCCTGTCTTCTTTCTTGTGCTGGGATTCCAACCCAGGGCTTCTCACATGCTAGGTAACCGCACTGCCACTGAGCTATACCCTCAGCCCAATTGTTTCATTTTGAGATAAATTTAGAATTACAGAAAAATTACAAAAATAGAGTTCTAGTACATGTTTCAGTCAGCTCCCCTGTGTGTTAATATTTTAGATATCCATAAAATAATTATCAAAACTGCTGGGTGTGGTGGTGTGTGCCCATAATTCCAGCAACTTGGGATGCTGAGGCAGGAAAATGGCAAGTTTGAGGTCAGCCTCAGCAACTTAGGGATACCCTGTCTCAAAATACAAAAAAAAAAAAAAAAAAAAAAAAAAAGGCTGGAGTTGTAGCTCGGTGATTAAGCACCGTGAGTTCAATCCCTAGTACCAAATATATATATATATATCTATCTCACAACTAAGACATTCACAGTGGATACATTAACTACAGAATTTATTTGGATCTCCAAGTTTTCCCATAATATTATTTTTTGTTTGTTTGTTTTAGGATCAAATACAGGATTCCAAATTCAATTAATTGTCATGTCTTCTTAGTTTCTAGTCTGACAGTTTCTCGTTTTTTTTGTCTTTTGTGACCTTGATACTTGTGTTAATGGGGGATGGAAGCCAGGGTCTCACTCAGTGCAAGTGGTCAACCAGCAAGTTACACCCCCAGCCCAACCTTGATGCTTTTTTAAAGACCAGTGCTCTGTTATTTTGAGGTGTTTCTCAGTTTGAGTTTGCTATGTTCTCATAATTAAGATTATGCATCATTGGACAGGAAGGAGACAATATGCTCTTAATACATCACAGCAAAGGATAGATGGTATCTATATTTATCACTTGTGATTTCAACTTTTTAAAAATATTTTTTAGTTATAGGTGGATACAATGTCTTTATTTTGTTTTTATGGGGTGCTGAGGATTAAACCCTACTCACATATGGTAGACAAGAGCTCTACAGCTGAGCCACAACTCCAGCCCTGTGATTTTAACTTGGACCTCTCAATTACAGTGGCATCTTCTGGTTTTCTCTAGTAGTGGAAAAATTACTACTTTCCTTATGTGATTAATAAATAGTTTTGGTGAAATACTGAAAATATCCTTTTTTAGCGGGGAGGCGCTGAGATATATCCAGCCATTTTTATTTTGAAACAGGTTCACTCTAAATTGCCCAGTCTGGCCTCAAACTTGCAATCCTTCTGCCTCAGCCTCCTGAGTCACTGGGATTACAGCCATGTGCCACTTGTGTCTGGCTCAAATATCTTGTCTTTGCTTTAATTTTGCCCACTAATTTTGACATGTGGTGTTCTAATAGTGATTTTCTGTTTATCTCATTCCTTCTAGATGTACTAATTGGAATTCAGCTGCTAGAAAGAATCATCTCTTCTCTCTAATTTGTTTATTTATTTTCTTATTTTTATCAGTATGGATTCATGAGTTTTCATTTAATTTGGAGCTGTAATCCATTACTGTCATTATTTATTTGCTCAGGTTGTTCTAACTCCCATTGGAAATTCTTTCTGATTGACCTTTACCCTTTCAGTGTTGCTCATTGATTTTGATTTTTGGATCTTAGCACTTCTAGACTTTCTAGACCACAAAATGCTCTAGGCTCAACTTGTATTTTCCCTGTCCAAGTCCTGGAATCTGTCTCTGCAAGATTATTGAAGAATGGTATTTAGATACCAAAATCTGGAAGCTAGGTAGGTCCATCACTACTGGAAGCCACTGCTTCTACTTCCTTTCAGTATATAAAACTAGGAAATTCACATACTATCTAATCCACACACTCACATATTTACATTTATTATGTGAGCTTTTTATTCTTCTTTTTTTTTTTTTTTAATTTTCTTTGAGTCAGGGTCTTACTATGTTGCCTGGACCTCAAATTCCTGGGTTCAAGTGATCCTCTTGCCTCAGCTTCCTTAGTAGCTGGGACTGCAGCATTCCTCACAGGGCCAGGCTCTATTCATGTGTTTATAAAATGAAAATAATGAGTCCCTCCAAGTCCAATCCAGCATCCCACATTCCATCTGGCCATTCAATCTAGTTTTGTGATTCATTTGTAATACAGTTGTATTCATTTTCCCAGTCTTGATTCCAATTTTTTCTCCATGTTCTGGCCAATATTTTAGAAATTACAATCAGTAAAATTTGTTCATTGTAGAGTACAGTTTTATAAATGTTGACAATGCATAGAGAGGGATATCCACCACCACGGTTTGATATAGAATAGTTGCATCCCCCCAAAATTTCCTCATATTGCCCCTTTACAGTCAACCTCTCCCTTTAGCTTCCTAACCCATGGCAACTGCTGATAAACTTTCTAGGTTTTATCTTCTCAGGAATGTCATTCAAATGGAATCATACAATTTGAGTCCACATATAATAATTGGAATTCATTCATAATATTGTGTGAATAAATAGTTTGTTCTTTTTTTAAAATAGATTAAGTTTTTTTTGATTTTTTTTAGTTGTAATTGGACACAATACCTTTACTTATTTTTATGTGGTGCGAGGCAAGTGCTCTATCGCTGAGCCACAACCCCATCCCAAGTTTGTTCTTTTTGATTGCTGAGTATTCCATCATACAAATGTACCATTGTTTTTTCATCTGTTCACCAGACATGGGAGTTGTATCCAATTTTTGGCAATTGTGAATAACTTGCTATAAATATTCACTTATTGATTTTTGTGTAAACATCTTTTAAAAAATATTTGGTTTTTGGTTGTAGTTGGACACAATACATTTATTTTATTTATTTTTATGTGGTGCTGAGAATCAAACCCAGGGTCTCACATTAGGTGCTAGGTGAGTATTCTACCGCTGAGCCACAACCCCAGCCTCTTTGTGAACATATTTTCATTTCTCTTGGGTAAATATATAGGGTTGCTGAGTTATAAGGTAATTATATGTTTAAGTTTACAAGAAATTGCCTAATGTTTTCCAAACTGATTGTATCATTTTGCATTTCCACTAGCAACATATGAGAGTTCTAGCTGCTCTCTATCCTCATCAGCACTTGGTAGTTGCCAATTTTTGTTTGTTTGTTTTAATTTTAGCAGTTCTAGTAGATACATAGGGACATCTCCTTATGGTTTTAATTTATATATTTTCTAATGACTAATGTGGAACATCTTTTCGTATTTTTTGCCATTTATCTTTTTGAACTGACTGTTCAAATACATCACCTATTTTTATCATTTCTTTTTATTATCATTCAGTTTTGAGAATTCTTTATATATTGTGAATACAAATCTTACTTTTTTTGGGGGTACAAAGAATTGAACTCAGGGTATTTAACCACTTAGTCACAACCCCAGCCCTTTTTATTTTTCATTTTCACTTTTTAAATTTATTTTTTAGTTATAGGTGGACACGATATCTTTATTTTATTTTTATGTGGTGCTGAGCTCGAACCCAGCTCCTCACGGATGGTAGGCGAGCGCTCTACCTCTGAACCACAATCCCAGCCCTTTGTTTTTTATTTTATTTATTTATTTATTTTTTTTAAAGATTTTATTTATTTATTTATTTTTTTAGTTCTCGGCGGACACAACATCTTTGTTGGTATGTGGTGCTGAGATCGAACCCGGGCCGCACGCATGCCAGGCGAGCGCGCTACCGCTTGAGCCACATCCCCAGCCCTATTTTTTATTTTTGAGATAGGGTTTCACTAAATTGCTTAGGGCTTCACTAAGTTGCTGAGGCTGGCTTTGAATTTGCTGTCCTCCTGCCTCAGCCTCCTGAGTGGCTAGGATTACTGGTGTGCTCCATCTTGCTCTGTGTTACAAACACGGGAGCCATATGATTTGCAAATGTTTTTTGTACCTTTGCAAAAAATCGGTCTTTCTGGGGTGTCTATTCTGTTGCTTTGACCTTTGTGTCTGCCTATAATTAGTATCATACTATAGCTTTACAGTAAATTTTAGTATTGGTAGTATGAGTCCTCTGATTTCGTTCATCTTTGTCCCTTCGCTTTTCCCTGTAAATTTTACAATGAACTTGTTGATATCTACAAAAAAAAAAAAAAAAAAAAAAAAGCCTGATGGGATTTTTACTGGGTTTGAGTTTCATCATGTTTTGTAATTTTTAGCATTCTGATCCTGCATGTAATTTGTTAGATATTTCATTTTGGGGCATGCTTCTGTAAATAGTGTTGGTTTTAAAATTTTCAATTCCATTGTTAAGGGCTGGAGTATAGCTCAGGGGTAGAGTGCTTGCCCAGCATGTGCAAGGCCCCAATTCCAGCATCACTAAATAAACTAGCATCTTCCATTAAGGAAAATAATTCCATTATTCAGTGCTAGTAAATACAAATACAATTCTTTTTTTTTTTTTTTTTTTTTTTTTTGCAGGGCTGGGGATCAAACACAGGGCCTCATATATGCTAGGAAAGCATTTTCCCATTGAATTACACCCACAGCCCAACTTATTTTTTTTTTAAAGAGAGAATGAGAGAGAGAGAGAATTATTTATTTATTTATTTTTTTAGTATTTGGCAGACACAACATCTTTGTTTGTATGTGGTGCTGAGGATTGAACCCGGGCTGCACGCATGCCAGGCGAGCGCGCTACCACTTGAGCCACATCCCCAGCCCCCCAACTTATTTTTAGTTATTGATTTTGGTGAAATCAATTAGTAGTTATAGTAGCTTTTTTAGATTGAGATTTTTCTAGATTCTTTGAGGTTATTTATCTATAATAATCATATTATGGAATGGAAACAGTTCATTTATTTCTAGTATATGTGTCTTTTATTTATTTATTTATTTGTCCTTGTGGCCCTGAACTTCAAGTATATTATTAATAGGAGTGGTAAGAGAGAACATCCAACTTTATTTCCTATTATTGAGTATTCCATCCTCAGCATTAAGTATATTTATAGAATTTTTATAGATTCTCTTTACAAGGTTGAGGAAGTTTCCTTCTAATTTGCTGAGGGATTTTAACAATTTGTTTGTTTTGGTCATGAATGGGTTTTCTCAAATACTTTTTCTGCATCTATTGAGATTAATTGAGATTAGTGCATTATTTTTCTCTTTTCTTTCTTTTTTTATTTGCAGAGCTGGGGGTGAAATTCAAGGCCTTGTACATGCTAGACAAGTGCTCTACCACTGAGCTAAGCTACATACTAGCCCTTGGCTTTTCTTCTTAAATTTGTTAACATGGTAAATTACCTGATTGATTTTCAATGGCTGAACCAGGTTTAAATTCCCAAATATGCCCCACTAAGTAATAATGTATTATCTTTCATATATGTTTTTGGATTTGATTTGTTAATATTTTGGTGATGATTTTTACAGTTATATTTGTGAAGGATATTGGTTGTAGTTTTTAATGATAGATATCTTTGTCTAGTGTTGGTATTAGAATAATACTGACATTAAAATGAATTTTCACCTCTTCTGTTTTCTGGAACAGATTGTATGTAATTGGCATTTCTTCCTTAAATGTTTGATAGACTTCATTAAATAAATCATGTGGGCATCATTATTCATCAGTGAAATCATCAGAGCTGGGCATGCCTGTCATCCTAGTGATTCAGGAGGCTGAGGCAAGAGGATGGCAAGTTTGAGGCCAACCTGGGCAATTTATCAAGAGCCTGTTTTTTATTTTATTTTATTTTTTTAATATTTATTTTTTTTTAGTTTTCTTAGGTGGACACAATATCTTTATTTTTATGTGGTGCTAAGGATCGAACCCATTGCCTCATGCATGCCAGATGAGTGCGATACCACTGGAGCCACATCCCCAACCCAAGAGCCTGTTTTAAAATAAACAATAGAAAGGGCTGGGAATGTAGCTCAGTGGTAAAGTGACCCTGGGTTCAATCTTCACTGAATGTTTTTTTTTTTTTTTTTAGTTGTAGTTGGACACAATGTCTTTATTTTATTTATTTATTTTTATGCAGTGCTAAGGATTGAACCCAGGATCTTGCATGTGCTAAGCAAGCACTCTATGGCTGAGCTACAACCTCAGCCCCTCACTGAATGGTTTTTAAGTACAAAGTCAATTTCTTTAATTGATGCAGGACTTTTAATTATCAATTTCTAATTGAGTGAGTTTTGGTTTTGTCTTTGAGGATTTGTGTAAGTTGTCAAATTTATGAACAGAATTATCTGTCATTTTCCTTTTGGGCATCCTTTTAATATTTATGGATTTATACCAATATTCTCTCTTGTTCCTGATATGGGTAATTTGTGTCTTCTCTCTGTATATAATTTCTTTATTTTATTTTATTTTTTGGGATGGGATCTGTGTTGCCCAGGCTGGTCTCAAACTCATGGGCTCAAACAGTCCTCTTGCCTCATCCTACCAAGTAGCTAGGATTACAGACGTGCCACCATGCCCAGCTTTATTTAGCTTCTTAAGAAGGAAGTTTCGATTATTGATTTGAGAATTTTTTCTTCTAATACAACTATTTATTATTGTAAAATTTCCCACAAGCACTGTACTAGTGTAGTCCACAAATTTTTATATTTTTAAAATTTAAAATATCCTTTAAATGCATTGACCCATCCTATTTGATCCATGGATTGTTTTAAAATCTTCAAATGTGGGGCTGGGGATGTGGCTCAAGTGGTAGCGCGCTTGCCTGGCATGCGTGCGGCCCGGGTTCGATCCTCAGCACCACATACCAACAAAGATGTTGTGTCCGCCGAGAACTAAAAAATAAATATTAAAAATTAAAAAAAAAATCTTCAAATGTATGAGAACTTTTCAGATATCTCTCTGCTTTTGTTTTCTGGCTTAATTCTATTATGGTCTGAAAAACACACTTTGTATAATTTCTATTCTTTTTAATATGTTAGTTTTTTTTAATGACCCAGAATATGGTATATTTGATGAATGTTCTACATATGATTGAAAAGAATGGGTATTGAGATTTTTTTTTTTTTTTTTTTTTTTTTGGCAGCACTGGGTATTGAACTCTGGGTCTTGAACATGCTTGGCAAGTGCTTTACCACTGAAGCTACACCCCCAGCCCTTGATGTTGTTCTATAGATAACAATTAGGTCTAGCTGGTTGATACTATTGTTCATGTCCATGTATTCTTACTGATTTTTTATCACTTGCTCTTTCAAACACTGAAAGGCAAGTGTTGAAATCTCTAACCATAATCGTAGATTTGTCCATTTTTCCTTTCAGTTATCACTTTTTGCCCCATGTGGTGGTCTCTTTTCAGCAGAGAAGGCTTCCTGAATCTCTATATTGTGGCTGTTACCCTGCCATCTCCAGGCAACATCTGAGACAAACCAAACACTGTGGGATCTATGCAAGGAAGAAGAAACAGAAATAAAATTTCTCGTATTCCTAGTCTAAACTAAATGGAGCTGGGTGTGGTGGTGCACGCCTGTAATTCCAGCAGTTTGGAAGGCTGAAACAGGAGGATTGCAAGTTCAAAGCCAGTCTCAGCAACTTAGTGAGGCCCAAAGCAACTTATCGAGTCTCGAAATAAAAAGGGTTGAGGATGTGGCTCAATGGTTAAGCATCCCTGGGTTCAATCCCTGGTATAAGAAAATCAAAAATAAAACAACATCAAAAAACCAAATGGAGAAGTATCATGACTCCAAAATTTTTTTACCCTATATCCAAGGATAAGATTCATTTACTCCAGCAATATTTACTGGAAAGATCACTCTAAGTGTCACTATCATGTGCTTCCAGGGGACTCTTTCCTTCCCTGATGATATCACAGCACATACAGCTGTCATGACTCTCTCTTGTGCATGATCTGGGCTGTAAGCACCACAAGGATGGGTGTGTTTCACACTCAGTTGTATTCCTAGCACTCAGCCTAACTGCTGGTATAGAGTAGATACTTAACAAAATGGAGATTGAGTAAATTCAAGATAGGTGTATTGAATGTCTAACAAGTACCAAGCACTGTGTTCAAAGCTATAGAAAAGCAGTGTCCCAAGGTTTTGGAGGGAGGGAGGGAGGGAGGACGGAAGGAAGGAAGGAAATTGTATTGAATTTATGAGGACTTTAAAATTATTTACCTTAAGCACCATTTCATAAGATAAATTTCAATTCTATAAAACTACAAAAAGCACAGGGCTGGGAATATAGCTCAGTTAGTAGAGTGCTTCCCTTGCATGCACAAAGCCCTGGGTTCCATATCTAGCACCACCACCACAACAAAAAACCGACAAAGCACATAAGATTATTTCCTTTTATGAAAAACTGCCTACATTTTTTTTTTAAATCTGATTTTCCAGCTAATCAGTAAAACAACTGATTGGCTCCTATTCACAGAAGGGCCACTGCAACCCACTGGTATAGAAGAGAAACAAAGTATAAACTAGTTCTATAAACTAGTTCTATAAATTGTACCATATAGAGTAATAAAAGTGACTTAATGGACAGTCAAGCATCAAGCTGTGCGGTGCTGGTTCCTTGTCCTTTGCACAACGACGGAGATGTCTCTAGGGGACGAACCTTGATCTGGTGTGAAATTCCTTGCAGCTATATAGGTGTTTGCTGTTTACCAAATGTATTGGACGCCTTGCCTGATTGAGTTCTCACCACCACCTCATGAAATAGAAAGCTATTCTGACGCCTATTTTACAGATGCAGACAGAAAGACATTCTGAAAGATTTACCTTTCGTGGACAATTTCCCCAAGGTGACACACATAGTCCTAATAACTGGCCAAGCAAGCACACAGCATGAGATTTTGAACTAGACCTTAAACCCAGGACTCTGTCCCCATATCCCGCTGCCTGTGTGGAAAATGAGGAACCAGGAAGTGTCAGCAGAGACGGGTGTCTCCCGCGGACAACTGTAACATTCCAGTGGGATAAGTTGGTCCCACCACTCCCTTCCAGAATGCTGAAGCCTCTGTGTGAAGCTATTAGAGTGGGCTATGAGGAACACGGAGAGGGCGTGGCCCGGCCGGATCCAGGGGGCGTGACAGGGGCGGGGGCGTGGCCTGCGGCGGCGCGTCGCCACGAGGCGTGCCTTCCCGTGACCCCAGCGGAGCCGGCCGGCTTTGCCCGCGGTGGAGCAACGAGCAACGGCGCTACTGGGCTATGGCTAGCTGTGGGCCTCCGGCCGGCGGCGCACCTCGGCGGCCGCTGCACTCGGCCCAGGCAGTGGACGTGGCCTCGGCCTCCAGTTTCCGGGCCTTCGAGATACTACACTTACACCTGGACCTGCGGGTAGAGTTCGGGCCGCCGGGGCCCGGCCCGGGGAGCCGGGGGCTGAATGGCACTGCGATCCTGGATCTGCGCTGCCTCCTGCCGGAGGGCGCCACCGAGCTGCGGCTCGACTCGCACCCCTGCCTCGAAGTGACGGCGGCAAGGCTGCGGCGAGAGCGGCCCGAATCGGAGGAGCTGCCCACGGAACCCGTGCCCTTCCACACGCTGCCCTTTTCGCATTACGGCCAAGCCCTGTGCTTGGACTTACCGCAGCCCTGCCACACGGCCGAGCGCTTCCAGGTGGTGCTCACCTATCGCGTCGGAGAGGGACCCGGGGTGAGTGCGTCCCCCGGTGTCCAGCCCTGGTCCCTGGCCTTGCCTGGTGTCTTCCTGCCGCTCTTCCGGCCTCGGAGCCGCGCCTGGAGACACTCAGGCAAACCCAAGGGAGGGGAAAGGAAGAGATAAGTTGGTTAAGTTGGCTGTAGTCTAATTGCTTCACAGCGCTACTCTGGAGCTCCCCCAGTTCCCCTAGTGACCATCAGTTCCCTCTGAACTCCCTGGACCCAGGTTTTCCTCTCCTGGAGTCTGCAGCCACCGTGTACTACGCTTGGCCTTTCTACTATCCTTCCTGCCTCTCCTCCCTGGCCCGGTAGAGGCTTGTCTAGATCACCCCACATTCCCTCTCATCACATACCCCACATACACCGAACTTAATGCTGTTATGGGACTTTTGGATTTATGTCCTATTGTCACCTAGGGACTTTATTTCTGTGTTATGGGACCCTGGACAGTGCTGGTTAGTTAGCCAGATGCTGACTCTGTCCTTTATTCTGTGTGCTCTTCTAGTTCCACAGGCTGAACAAGCTTGAAGCCCAGATAATTAGTTTTGTTTCCTCCTACATAGTTCTGGATTTGATTAACAGAAGAGTTTGAGGGAAAGTGAGAAGTGGGATTAGAATGTTCTAGGCTTTATAATAACTTGGACTTATCACTGTTGGTTGACTTGCAAATCTTATATTTTGAGGAGCAAATATTGGAAATATGAGGATGGAAGGTTATGTGGTGTACCTTTTTTATAGTCAGGTACTCCTTGGTGGCCTTAGACTGTGGCTGCTAGTTATTTTTCAGGGTGGGTTACAAGTTTTACAGTGGGCAGTTGAAACTTATTCATCTAGCTAGCTGTTCCCCTTTGCTCTTAGAACTGGCCCAAAGAGCAGTTCTGTTCTTGTGGTTCACAACTGGAGGAAAAAAATTAATCTTGTGATAGGACTTGTTTGAAAACTGAAAGTCCAAAGCACTTGATGCAAACTAGCCTAGAAGGAGAAAGAAAACCCCAGTGCCCTGTGGAGAAATGTAACCTTTATTTAGTGTCTTTGGTTCCTCTGTTATATCCTGGTTCCTTGCTTTTTGGCAGGAACAAAAAATTAAACAGGATGAATGGAAAAATTAAACCCTCCTGAATTTGCCTACTAAAAGTGGCAGGATTGAATTTCATTTAAGACATAATGGCAGAGGTCTGTGCTTTACAAGGAGCTATCCTTTGCACTGTGAAGTTCTGCATTAACGGCACTTGTATGTATTCCTTCCCCTCTGATCCTCACTATCATTCTGATGAAGGTTCTCACATTAATCACCCCAGGACCCTCTCCCTGACTTTACGACTTTATATAATGTATGAACTGCTAGGTTTCTTCATTCCATTGTCAAAAAAACCCCAAAAAACAAAAAACAACAAAAACTCAGCACAGTGGAACATGCCTGAAATACCATTGATTAGTGAGGACCGAGGCAAGAGCATTGAAAGTTTGAGGTCACCCTTTCATCCTGTGTAATATTGCAAGACCCTGTCTCCAAAAAAAAAAAAAAAAAAAAAGAAAAAGAAACCCCAAAACTCATGCAGATGATAAAAAAGGAATTTTGGTGAAGAGGATGATGGCCAGTACTTATTAAGATGTGCCAGGCTCTAGTCTAATTGCTTCACAAAGTTAAGTGAGATGTCTTTATGTAAGAGACCAGTATAGTACCTGGTACATAGTGAGTACTCTTAGGAGTGTTTACTCTTATTGCTAACTCATCTTTTAATTAATATACTTTATTTTAAAAAATAGATTAAAACAGAAAAAATGAGCAGATAGTACAGAGTTCCCATCGATACACACAATTTCTCCTATTAGCATTTTACATTTGTATGACATTTCTGATAAAATTAATGAGCCAATACTGGTATATTATTATTATTAACTATAGTTTTTTTTCCATTTCCTTAGTTCTTTTTTTTTTTTTTTTTTTTTTTTTTTGTGGTGCTGGGGATTGAACCCAGGGCAAGGCAAGCACTCTACCAACTGAGCTATACCCCCAGCCCTCCTTAGTTCTTAATGTCTTTTTCTCTTCTAGGATCCCATCCAGAACACCGCATATAGTTAGCTGGTGTGTAGACTTACATCTTTCTTGGCACTGGACAGTTTTTCAAACTTTGTTTTTTATGTCCTTGACAGTTTTTTTTTTTTTTTTTTTTTTTAAGAGAGAGGAGAGAGAGAGAGAACTTTTGATATTTATTTTTCAGTTTTTGGCGGACACAACATCTTTGTTTGTATGTGGTGCTGAGGATCGAACCTGGGCCGCACGCATGCCAGGCGAGCGTGGTACCGCTTGAGCCACATCCCCAGCCCCATGTCCTTGACAGTTTGGAGGAGTGTTGGTCAGATATATTATAGAGTGACCCTCCACTGGAATTTATTTGATGTTTTTCTCATGAATAAATTAGGATCATGGGTTTTTGAGCAGAAATTCACATAGGTAAGATGCTGTTTCCTCACATCATATTGAGGTTGCATAGTACTGCCATGATTTCTGACTATTGATGTTGACCTCCGTTGCCTAGCTGAAGTAGTATATCTCAGTTTTCTCTACTGCAAAGTTACCTCCCCACTTCCATACTATACTGTGTTTGTTAGAAGGAGACTAAATTTTTCACATTTACAAATAAAAACTCAAGCAGAGAAAAAAATCTGACATCCCAATGTGGCTTTCTTGAAAATAGGTTTCAAATGCTTCTGTATTTGAAACCATTCATTATACCTGCCCAGGCCTGTCTCCTACCACTCTGTAGCAAAGCCTACTGCCAAGGCAAGCAGGAGTGGGATGGCTGTACATTCCCTCCCACCCACCCAGATATATCTATGTTGTAAGTGACCTTTTACTGTGGGCAGAAATTAGGTTTATCATCATTCAGATTTCCCCTTGGTTTAAGAGCTAACAGAATACAATCAAGAGTGCTGGTCACAGTGGTGTAGGCCTGTAATCCCAGCTACTTGCAGGGGTTGAGGCAGAAGGGTCACAAATTTGAGGCCTACTTAGACACTGTAGCCAGACCCTGTCTCACAGTTTTAAAAAGGGGCTGAGGATGTAGTTCAGCAGTAGAGTGCTTGTCTCGCAATAGTCGTCAGACACTGTGGTGCATACTTTTAGTCCTGGCACTTGGGAAGTTATGGCAGGAGAATTGCTTGACTCCAGGAGTTCAAGGCCAGCCTGGGGACATAGCAAGAGATCATCTCAAATAATAATAATAATAATAATAATATCATACAACCAATGCATACAATATAAAATTTATAAAATATATTTATGCTGAAAAGATAAGCTTCAGCAATAGAGAGCACATATTAATCACCGATTCATAGATTCACAGTTTGGTTCTGCTTTCCTGTGTCATGACAAGTCCCAATACAGTTGCTTCAGTGTTGACTACTACAGTAAGAAGAACACAGGAAGAAGACAAAGTGACAGGATCAGGGGCTAGGTGTAGGATTCCTGAGATGACCCCCGGGATGCAGTAAGAAATGAATCCTTTGTGGTAGTTCTGCCCTGTGAAGAGGATGTCATACCATGGTGTGGATTTTAGGAGAGAGTAAATACACAGTAGAAGAGAACTTTCCAGTCAGAGCCCAATCAACTGGCAGAAGGATTTTAAGAATTACCTGAGGGTTTTTTTATATGTGTGTACTGGAGATTGAACCCAGGGGTGAGCTATATCCTCAGCCCTGCCCCCCTCCCCTTTTTAAATTTTGAGACCAGTTCTCACTTAGTTGTCTAGGCTGGTCTGGATCTTGCTAAGGCTGACCTCAAATGTACAATCTTCTTGCCTCCTGAATTACTTGGAAGAATTCCCTGAGATTTTCCCATGCCAGCCAGCTCTTTTGTCTGGCTGGACTGAGTTCCTCTGAGGGATGTCAGTTCCAAAATGCTTTTCTGTTCCTTTAGGTTTGCTGGTTGTCTCCTGAGCAGACAGCAGGAAAGAAGAAGCCTTTTGTCTATACCCAGGGTCAAGCTGTTCTAAATCGGGCTTTCTTCCCTTGCTTCGACACTCCTGCAGTGAAATGCAAATATTCAGCTCTTGTTGAGGTAAGGAGATTAAGGTTAGGTGCACCTGCCCTCAGGGACCAGAAAATAATTTCAGCCTGGCATGGTGATGTGCACCTGTAGTTGCAGCTACTTGGGAGGCTGAGGTAGGAGGATTGCTTGAACACTGGAGTTCAAAGCAGAAGCCAGCCTGGGCAACATAGTGAGATCTCTCTGTTTAAAAAAAAAAAAAAATTATATATATATATATATGTATATGTATATGTGTGTATATATATATACACATATATATGTATATATATAATTTCAGACCTATCAGATTACATTTTAGTTGACAAATTATTATCCATCCAGTAGTACTTCTGAAAGATTGAATCCTCTTTAACTCTTCTACCTAAGAAGTTTTATATAGCTTTCTAAATCCCATAAATTTAGCACAGGTTTACTTTCTTGAAGCCTTTGTGTTCTCCAAAATGGATTCTAGGTCATTAGTATCACCATGCAGGTCGCTGGACACACTATTCTTCAAGCTAGTCACAGGAGACTCTGGGTTGGCCCTATAAGCTTTTTCTGTTGCCAGGTCCCAGATGGCTTCACAGCTGTGATGAGTGCAAGTACCTGGGAGAAGAGAGGTCCAAATAAGTTCTTCTTCCAGATGTGTCAGCCTGTCCCCTCCTATCTGATAGCTTTGGCCATCGGAGATCTGGTTTCAGCTGAAGTTGGACCCAGGTAGGAGACAAAGACCCTACAGGCAATGTTGGTTTGATCTTGGAGTCAAGGAGGACTCTGACCAGTGTACCACTGGGATGGTTCTTGGGACAGCATGGGATCCTATATCTGCGTCTAGAGCCTTCTGCAGTGGAGAAGCAGAGTACAGCTGGGGGAGGCACCCTTTTCTCTACTTCTAAACCTGCTGTCTGGAATGAGATCACAGTCCTGCTTAGCAGTAAGTTGTCCTAGGCTGCATTTTAGAATCATGTTGAGACTTAGGTGACAGTTTTAGAAGATTGATTTTTTTTTTTTTTTTGGTACTGGGGATTGAATTCAGGGGCACTCAACTACTAAGCCATATTCCCAGCCCTATTTTTTTGTTGTTGTTTTTTTGTTTTTTTGGTAGCAGGGATTGAACTCAGGGGCACTTGGCCACTGAGCCACATCCCTAGCCCTATTTTGCATTTTATTTAGAGACAGGGTCTCACTGAGTTGCTTAGTGTCTCGCCATTGCTGAGGCTGGCCTTGAACTCGCCATCCTCCTGTCATCCTCCCAAGCCACTGGAATTATAGGCATGCGCCTCCATGTCAGGCTAGAAGATTTGATCTTTAATAGTGTCTTTAAATTCTAAATGCCCTCTAGCAACTATATTCACTATTTGTTGGCAGTACTAGGAAAGGGCACACTACCACTGAGCTACTCCCAGTCGTTTTAATTTAATTTTTATTTTTACACAGGTTCTCAATGTTGGCCTCCAACTTGCAATCTTCGTGTCTCAGCCTCCTGAGTCACTGGGATTACAGACCTGTGTCACAGTGCCCAGCTACTGTAGTAATTTTTTTTTTTTTTTTTGGTACCAGAAATTGAACCAAGGGGCACTCAACCACTAAGCCACATCTCTCGCCCTTTTTTTTTTTGAGGCAGGGTCTTGTTAAGTTGTTGAGGGCCTTGCTAAGTTGCCTTGCTAAGTTGCTGGCCTTGAACTCATGATCCTTCTGCCTCAACCTCCCTAGATGCTGGGATTATGGATGTGTGTTGTGTCACTGCATCCTGCTACTGTAGTGATTTAAAAAAAATAATTTTTGTACCAAATCTTCTCATTTTTCTTTAACACTTTATTCCTAAAAATACACAATTTTGATTTCATTATTTCCTTCTAGAGAGGGAGGGGTCTCTATCTGCTGCAGATGCATGTATCTAAACTTAGGGTGACACAATGCCTCCGTGAAATTAAATGGATTTGGTGGAGACAGATTTTGTAAGGTTTCCTGAAACAAGAAATTTACCAGGAGTATAGGTTTTCTGGATGTTATATCATCTACCACTGCAGCTTGCTCTTGCTGTGACGGGATCAAAGATTGAACTGCAAAGCTGAGGCCCTTTGCTGGCTCTGCTGCTGCTTTTTATCTCTGGCCCTGCTCTCAGTTCCTGGAGGTGGTGGTGTCCTCAACGAGATTGTAATGACAAGCCTCAGACTTTGTAACTGGGCATGGTAACACTGCAGGGCTCATGAATCATAGTTCCTGAGTATCGGGTGGAATAATAGATAGGATTCTATTGGTGTCTGCTTCTAACAAAGACACTCAAAACAATGTCAGCCTTAAAAGACAAGGTCTTATCCTCTTCCTAATAGGCAGTGCTGTAGATAACCTAAGGGATAAAAAGGAAAGATAACCTAAGGGATGTCATCTTTGCAATATACAGGGAAATAAATAAATAAATAAAGGAATGTCATTTTGAGAATGTATTTACCCTTACTAAGTTTCTATTAATAAAAGTGTGAGGTTTTTTTTTTTTTTTGTTGTTGTTGTTTTTGTTGTTTTTTGGTACTTAGTGATTGAACCCAAGAACATTCTACAGAGTTGATAAATTGCAAAGGCTGGCCTTGAACTCTTGCCCCAACCTCCTGGGTAGCTGGGACTACAGGCATGTGTCACTGTGCCTAGCTGAATGTGAACTATTAATGGGCAATGAGAGAAAAACAAATTCTAAACATACGGAATGATAATGTTTTATTTATCTTTTGAAGCTTTGTAAGAAAGTTACAACCAGTATATCAAACTAGGTGACAGAATCTATTTAACTTCTGGTGGTGACTTTTTCCTTCCCTTCTCAGATGCATGCTCCCTGCCTCATGGGTCACATCTTAAGGTCTCGTGGAGTACGTTAAATGTGAAGGTCTAGCAAAATGTGCCACTTGTCCTCAGTCTTGTTACCTTGGGAAGAGAGTCCTGGCCAGAAAGGGGTTGGTGATATACCCCAGAAGGCCTTTTGTACATGACCTCTTGTAGTGCTCACCCAGATTCCGTGGGGACGGTCTTATTGTGTCTGGTTTGTAGCTAGGCAGACCAAGGCTCTAGGACACTGAATTGCACATGAGCCCTGGATTCTGGTGTCAGCTTCTTCCTGGGTTCAGTAAATGGTCTTGTGCTGACAGTCACCTCTCAGCCTTGGCCTTTTCCTTTGGTTTTCCTATTTTTTATTATGAAAATTTTAAATGTACAGAAAATTGAAAGGATGAGGCACTAAATATCTGTATGCTCATTCATTTTGTCATTATCAGTTTTATTTCTGTGTGGGTTTGTTTTTATTTGTTGTAGATCATTTAAAGTAAATTAGAGTGCCTCTGTTAAGAGTAAAACCATTCTTCCTTAATTGTGAAGAATAAAGGCACCATACCATTATCGCACCTAGGACAATAGCAACTTTATATTAACCTTAATAGATTTATCTCTTAAGGTTTCTTTCATTTCCAAAGATGCTATTATTAGAATTCTTTCTTAGCCTGCTAGTGCACACCTGTAATCCCAGCCAGTCTGGAGGCTGAGGCAGTAGGATCATAATTGGAGGCCAACCTCAGCAATTTAGCAAGACCCTATCTCAAAATTAAAAAATAAAAAGATCTGGGAATATAACTCAGTGGAGGAGGCCCCAGGGTTCAATCCCCAGTAGCACAAAAACAAAAAAGAACCGTTTCTTCATCTGTCCTGTAAATGGGAAAAAGGAAACTTAACATTTGTATGTCACTGTATGAAGGCCTTTCTCATGCTTTGCTTTTTTTAAAAAAAATATTTATTTTTTTAGTTGTAGTTGGACACAATACCTTTATTTTATTTATTTATTTCTATGTGGTGCTGAGGATCGAACCCAAGGCCTCACACATGTGAGGCAAGCTCTCTACCGCTGAGCCACAACCCCAGCCCCACATGCTTTGCTTCCCCCCCCCCCCACATTGGGTGTTGAACCCAGGACCCTCTAATACCAAACTATACTCCCAGCCCTTTTTATTTATTTATTTATTTTTAATTTTGAGATAGGATCTTGCCAGATTCGCTTTGGCTGGCTTTGAACTTGTGATCCTCCTTCCTCAGCCTTCTGAGTAGCTGGGATTATAGGCCACTGTGCCCAGTTTGTATGCTGTTTTAGCTAATCTTCATCTCTTATTGATGATCAAGAAAACTGAGGCTCAGGGGGGTCAAATAACTTTTGCAAGATCACACTCAGTGTTGAAGCTACAGACTTCAGCACTGCAGGTTACCTCCCATTACCTCAAGGCAGTAGGTGCAGGTGATCTGATCTTGCATCTTCTGTCTCTGTGGCTGACCACACGGTCACATTTATTTGACTCAGATATGGACCAATGCTGGTTTTTACAGGTGCTTTAAAGCTTGGTCTCTGTAGGAGTGTCGACACACCCTCTGCTTTTTCTGTGTTCTTATCGTTAAGGAGCCGAGTGTGGGCAGAACCCTGCCTGATTGACGCTGCCAAGGAGGAATACGACGGAGTGATAGAAGAATTCTTGGCGACAGGAGAGAAGCTTTTTGGACCCTATGTTTGGGGAAGGTGTGGTATCACACAAGTGTGTTTTGTTAAACTGAGTCTTTGCTTTCCATTCTGCCTTCTGGGGCTACTTCCCTTCCTTGTGTCTCCTAGAGCAAGGTTTCCTTGATCCTAGAAGTGAAGGAGAGGAGGTAGAGAAGAGAAAGGAGTGAGCCAGGCCCCTGGGAGTGGCTGAGGAGGGGACTCCAGGAGGGAAGGATCTTTAGATGGTAAAAATCTGCTGCCATGTTAGAGACGGGGAGACTCAGCTAGGGCCTTTGATCCTGGTGGGAAGTTATCCACTCTCCATTTTGTCCTTTTACATCTTTAGACTACAGGCTTCTTAGATATTTACTGGTATTTGAGACTGCAAGTTGGCCTCCTAGAGGAGTGAGGGTGTGAGCTGAGTGTGACAGGGCCAGGAGTATGTTCACCCCATGCTTTGGAGGAGAGAGATTTGGAGCCCTAGGAAAGGGGAGGCAGAGGACACGGGAGCCCTGCCCTCTGGAGAAGACTGAGGAGCTGGACTTCATTTCTGCCTGAGATCTCGCTCTGCCTGTCTAGCGACCGCAACCCTTAGGGCTTACAGCGAGATGGGAAGGCCACTTCAGGGAAGTAAGGTGTGTTGCAGGGAGCCAGGACGTCTCTGTGACCTTTCAGTTTTTTGGCAGGTATGACTTGCTCTTCATGCCACCATCCTTTCCATTTGGAGGAATGGAAAACCCTTGTCTGACCTTCGTCACCCCCTGCCTACTAGCAGGGGACCGCTCCTTGGCTGACGTCATCATTCATGAGATCTCCCACAGTTGGTTTGGGAACCTGGTCACTAATGCCAACTGGGGGGAGTTCTGGCTTAACGAAGGCTTCACCATGTATGCCCAGAGGAGGATCTCCACCATCCTGTTTGGTAAGGTGCCACCCTCCCCCCAGGCAGCCTGCCCCCATTCCCCACTGTGAGGCCAGTGCTGTCTCCTTTGGGGGTTTAGGATACAGGTGGGCGTGGAGAGGAGGGCACAGTGCAGAAAATTCAGGTGAAAGATGATACAGGGCTAGTGGATAAACATTGTATTTAAAGTAGGTAATCCCTGCTCCACTGCCTGCCACAGAGACAGTGGCAGCCGTGGTTTATACTGACCGAATGGACTAACAGGTGAACTCACAATGAAAGTTCCCCCATCTAAGCTGCAGCCACACACCAGGCGCACTCCTCCCTGAGCCAGGCAACCCCTGCAGGAGAGTTGCCAGGGTTGATCATCCAGGTGGCTGGCTAAGTTGTGAATGAATCATAAAATCATTGTCATCATTATCTTAATCACCTTTATGCCAACTTTGTCCTAGATGCCGTGCAAAAAATAATTTGCCAGGTGTGGTGATGCACACCTATAATTCTAGCTATTTAGGAGGCTGAGGCAGGAGGATTACAAATTCAAGACCAGCGTGGGTAACTTAGACTCAGTCACAAAATAAAAAACATGAAAAGGGCTAGGAATGTAGCTAAGTGATGGAGTGCCCCGGTTCAATCCCCAGTACTGGGGAGAGTAGAAGAAAGAAACCATAATTTGCCGTGTGCAGTGGAGCACACCTATAATCCCAGTGACTCAGGAGGCTGACACAGGCCACAAGTTTGAAGCTACCCTGGCAACTTAACGAGACTTTGTCTCAAAAAGAAGATCTATTTGGTATATGTGGAAAAACACAAAAAGGAAGAAAAAATTATCTATAATCTCATTATTCGAGCATAATGAATGTATATTCTTTCAAATTGTTTTTATGTGTATATATGTAGTATGTGTGTATGAGTTATCAAACTCTCCATGGTTTTACAGCTGTCTTGCTATTTAAACTTAAAATTTAAAAGAGTCTTAAAAGCTTGTTAAGTCATTAAATTTTGTCCAAGGGCCTAGGGATATAGCCTAGAAGTAGAGTACTTGCCTAGCATGCAGAAGGCCTGTGTGTATGTGTATACATGTGTGTATGATATATAAATATATGTATACACACATGGCTGTATAGTGTGGATGTTTCATGATTTATCAATCTCCACTTGTTAGGTAGGTTATTCCCATCTATTGACATTTTTAAAAAATGCTTCATTATTTATTTATTTATTTTTTGTATTTCTTTTTTAAAAATTTTTAAAAAATAAATGACAGTGGAATGCATTACAATTCTTATTACACATATACAGCACAATTTTTCGTATCTCTGGTTATATGTAAAGTATGTTGACACCAATTCATGTCTTCATACATGTACTTTGGGTAATGATATCCTCATTATCCAAATGAGGACATTCCTCCCATGCTCCCCCTCTCTACCCCACTATGAGTCAGCCTCCTTATATCAGAGAAAACATCATCGGCATTTGTTTTTTTGGGATTGGCTAACTTCACTTAGCATTATCTTCTCCAGTGCCATCCATTTACCTGCAAATGCCATGATTTTATTCTCTTTTAATTGCTTATTAAAATTCCATTGTGTATATAACATCTATTGACATTTTTATAAATATGTTTTTAGTGGTGCTGGGGATCAAACCCAGGGCCTTGGACATGCTTGGCAAGTGCTGGTGCTGAGCTATATCCCCAGCTCTCCACTGAAATATTGTGGAAATTATTGTAGAAATGTTGATGCACATCTAATACAACTTCAATAAGGATAAATTCATAGAAATGTAATTCTGGATCTGAAATCTGTGTGTGTGTGTGTGTGTGTGTGTGTGCTGGGAAGTACTGGGGATTGAACCCAGGGACTCCTGTTTGCCAAGCAAGCACTCTACCACTGAGCTACATCCTCAGCCCTTTTTTATTTTTGTTTTGAGATAGTGTCTTGGTAAAGTGTTCAGGTTGGCCTTGAACTTGGAATTCTCCTGCCTAAGCCTCTTGAGTGGCTGGTATTACATGTAGATGTGCACTACTAGGCACCACTTGGTTTTGAACATTTTAGAGACTTTTTAGTACGTATTGTCCCTAACTTCCCAGAAAGTTAGTACAAATTTATACTTCAATTCAGAGTAGATAGAGTAAAAGCCTGTTTATGAATGTCTTAATCAGCCTCTAAGAATCCTAAGGGAAATGATACTTTCCCATTGTTTAGAGGAAGAGACCTAGGCTAAGAGAGGCTTCCAGTCAGAGTACCTAGTAAATGGCAGAGCTGGCTGGTTGAAACACTCAGTCCCCTCCTCTCCACCATTCCTTCAGCGTTTTTGTGTTGTTTCATTTGTTTTTATGGTACTGGGGATTTAACCCAGGGTTCACTTGAACCTACGCAGGTGTTGTAACACTGAGCTACATCCCCAGCCCTTTTTTATTTTTGTTCTGAGTCAGGATCTTAGCTAAATTGCTGAGGCCAGCCTTGAACTTACAATTTTCCTGCCTTAGCGTCCCAAGTACTTGGCATTATAGGTGTACACCACTATACTAGGTGTACAGTATACTCAGTTATGTTTAAAGCCATAAGGAGAGTTAGAGATTTTTAAAAGAATGTGTGTGTGTGTGTGTGTGTGTGTGTGTGTGTGTGGTGTGGTGTGTGTGTATTGGGGATTGAACCCAAGGGCACTTTACTTCTGAACCACATCCCCAGTCCTTCTTATTTCTTATTTTGATAAGGTCTTGTTAATTTGCTGAGACTGGGCTCTAGCTTACCATCCTTCTGCCTCAGCCTCCTAAGTCCCTAGGATTATTTTGCTTTGTTTTTGTGGAACATCAAGCCCATGTCCTTGCACATGCTGTGCATGAGCTGTACCACTCAGCTACATTCCCAGCCCTGAGATCTTTAAAAATCTTGTGACTGTTTCTCTTGTTTGACAAACAAACGAAAAATATTTAAATTTTCATAGAAGATCCAATTGCTATCTAAAAATGAAAATAGATTGATAGGAAAAGGTAACTGTCAGGGAGAAGGTGTGGTTCTCCCAGTCCTCCTGGGAGAAACCTACAACTTAATTAGCCTAGTCCTTATAGCCTAGAGCAACAGGGAGCTCAGAGCTGAGTCACGTTCTCTGCGACCCTATTTACCTTCTGACTCCAGGAAGGGACCTTATTAGGTTTCACGCCACAAGGGGGCAGCACAGTGCTTTCTCCAGGAAAATAGGCTTGGAAGTGGTGACCAGCTTTTGGGTTTCAAAAAATTTGTCCATTTTTGTCCATTCCAGGGGCTGCTTATACCTGTTTGGAAGCTGCTACTGGGCGAGCTTTGCTGCGGCAGCACATGGACATCACCGGAGAGGAAAACCCGCTCAACAAGCTGCGAGTGAAGATTGAACCAGGTCTGGGAGCCTGCTCAGCCTTCCCCTCTCCCCTGAATTGCACTGTATCCCCAAGCTAGAATTTCATGTTGATCATTGTGCACTTAGAATCGCTTTTTTGGGAGGGAGGGGCCTCCAGAGTACTTTCTAGCTGTCCCTGGCCACTAGACTGACAACCCAACCGTTTCAGCCAGGTTGGAGTTCAGGCCAGCCCTGCGCAGTTCACAGGTCCGTGCTGTTTCATGAGGTGTTTTCTTATTCCTTTTTCCTTTTTCTTTCTTTCTTTTCTTTTCTTTTCTTTTTTTTTTTTTAAGTACCAGGGATCTAACCTAGGAGTGCTTAACCACTGATCCACATCCCCAATCCTTTTTATTTTTTATTTTGAGAAAGGGTCTTACTAAGTTGCTTAGGGCCATCCTAGATTGCTGAGGCTGGCTTTGAACTCGTGATCCTCCTGCGTCAGTCTCCAGAGCCTTTGGGATTATAGATGTGCGCCACCTGTGAATTCTATAGAACACAGCCTTTTTTTTTTTTTTTTTTTTTGTAAACAGAGAAGCATTAGACAAATTAGACAAGTTCAGTGGCTTGTCCAAGGTCATGAACCTAATCATTTTTAGGTTCAGAGGCTTTTACTTTTTTTTTTTTTTTAATGTTCCATGGGTGACTAATGTAAAACCATTTTGTTCAGCTGAAGCTCATGTTCCTTGGTCCCTCCAACTATGGAAATGAACTTCTTGTACATTGGTAAATTAGTTTTAGTCTAGAACATTTGTGAAAACAATGCATTCTGGGAGGGGAGGTTGAGTAGGTAGGGGGTGACCAATATGGCTGGAAAAGACTGCGCTCCATGTTTCCATGTTCCATCCTAAGAATCGATGGTTCCTGCCCAAGCAAAGCAGACCTCAGGAACAAGGAAATGTGTCAGTTCCTCTGGATGGCTGGTTTCCTTTTCCTCTTCTTAAGTCCATAGTTTCTGATCCTCTAAGATCTCCTTTGAAGTGCTTTGGGAGAGGCCAGAATGGATCTAGAAACCTTGGTCTTCCTGTCCTTGGGGAAGTGGTTTGATGTTTTGCAACATTAGTCTTTGAATTTGGAGCAATGGGGACAGTGAGGGGAGTAGATTATAGATGCTCAAATCCTGTCTGCTTTCTCCTCTGCTAGGTGTTGACCCAGACGATACCTACAATGAGACACCCTACGAGAAAGGTTTCTGCTTTGTCTCATACTTGGCCCACTTGGTGGGTGATCAGGATCAGTTTGACAAGTTTCTCAAGGTATAGTCAACTTTCAATGAGGGGAGAAGGACAAGGAACAGATAAAGAAGCTGGGAGGAATGCAAGGGTAGAGGCAGAGGGCATAAGAGGTAAGGGTTTGGAGAAGGCCCAAGCCATCCAGAGAAGCTAAAAGGCACCTCCCTTCCCACAGGCCTATGTGGATGAGTTTAAATTCCAAAGTATCTTAGCTGATGACTTTCTGGAATTCTACTTGGAATATTTCCCTGAGCTGAAGAAGAAGAGAGTAGATTCCATCCCAGGTAAGTGGAGGAACTGGCTCACAAGCTTCTAAGAGATAATGGAGAGTTATATCTAGTTTATGTTTGGAAGACCAAGGTGGGTGGGAAGGCAGTTGATAAAAGTTATCTGATAAGTGGCCCTTTGTGGGGAGCAAGCCCAGGTCCCAGCTCTGTTCCACAAAAGTGATTCTCTTGGATGTAAGATGCAGCTCAATGGGAGAGCACATGCTTAGTGTGTGCCAGGCCCTGAGCTCAGAACTAGCAATGACTGCAAAAAGACCTCTCTCAATTCCACTGTAAAAGATTTCTCTCAATTCCACTTGGCCTCATTTTCAACTGTTTTGCTTCTCTACTCTTCCCTCTGTGTCTTGTTTTCCTCACGCCTGAACACACATGATCATTCCCTTCTCTCTCCCCAGAGAGTTGCTGCCACTGCCCATACGAACAGTCTCAGGGCAGGACAGGGGCAGCCCCTGCCTTAACTTCATGGTTTGGCCTTCTATGGCCCTCTGAGCAAAGGAAAATGCCAGCAGCTGTCCTGCTGATCTGCTTGGGAGGTTCTGCCTCCTCAGAGAGGAGAGAATGTCCTGTCATGGGTGAGATAGTTCATTAGACACACCCCCTGGTCCTGCTGTGAACTCTGAGTCACTCTCTTGGGCCTGCTAACGTCAGCCTCCTATGACAGCTGGATTGGTCAGGCCCTGGGTAGCACCTCCTCTCTAGACAGAGGCCTGCATTTGAAGGTCATGAGATTCTGTAGCTATCACTAGGTGACAATTCCTGAGTGCTTACTATGCACCAGGCAGTGTGCTAAGCTTTTAATGTGTATTTGCTCATTTAATCTTCACAGCTATCAAACAAGGTAGGGCCTGTCACCACCGTTTTACAGATAAAACTGAGGCGCCAAGACATGAAGTAATGTGCCTGTGGTCTCCCAGCTAGTTAAGGGAAGAGTTGGGACAGTAACCCAGGGAGCCCTGTTTTGGAGCCCTGGTGTTTAAGCACGGTGCCGTTGCAGTGATCAAGAGAAGAATACAGCTAGGAAAGCATCTGACAACATAAGGTTAATTATAGAGCAAAACAACAAAAGACTTTCACTGCCAGAATCCCAGCCACTCAAGAGGCTGAGGCAGGAAGAATCTCAAGTTGAAAACAAGCCTCAGCAACTTAGCAAGACCCTGTCTCAAAATAAAAGATAGAATGGAGATGAGCTCACAGAGTGCTCCTGTGTCCAATCCCTAGAACTGAAAAACAAATGCACAGAACGCTTTCACAGAAGAAATAGTCACAGTCCAGCCTTACTATGATATTCTCCAGGTATCACCTAACTGCGACCTTGCTGGACAAATTGTTGTTTGGGAAAGTGACATTAAGTACTGGAGAAGGAGTTTGGGTTGAAGAGAGGCAGGGCTTGAGGTCTATAGGAGTTGCTTGGGAAAGTTGACCTTGACCTGGCCAGAGTATTCTGATAGTATCTTCTCTCCTTTTGTTCAACAGGTTTTGAGTTTGATCGATGGCTGAATACTCCTGGCTGGCCCCCCTACCTTCCTGATCTCTCTCCTGGGGACTCACTCATGAAGCCGGCTGAAGAACTGGCCCAGCTGTGGGTGACTGAGGAGCTAAACATGCCAGCCATTGAGGCTGTGGCCATCTCTTCCTGGAAGACCTACCAGCTGATCTACTTCCTAGATAAGATCCTCCAGAAATCCCCTCTCCCTCCTGGTAAGAATAAGTGGGTTATTTCTTCAATATGCTGAATCAAGTCTCCTTGGGTAACAGCTTTTAACCTGGTCCAGAAGGAGAGTCAGGAGGAGTTGAGATCTTGGCCCAAGGCAGTGCCAGATACATCAGGGAGGCAAGTACTTCATGAGAAACCTGTCATCAGAAGAATACAGGTCCCTGGTGCCATGGGGAGTAGAGTAAGCCTGGCATTCCTCAATGCTTCAGGCGCTGCAGGCCACTTTTTTAGGCTCTGCATATCTGTGAGGTGGCTTAATCCTTACAACTAGTCTGTGAAGGAGGAATTGTGATTTTAATCCCCATGTAACAAAATGAACTTGAGGCACACATCGTTCATATAGCCAATGAATGGACTGGAATTTGAATACAGTCATCCAAAGCTTTTAGCCATTAATGCTTGCTGCTTGATTGAAATGATATTCACCACTGGGTGTGGTGGCGCATGCCTGTAATCCTAGCAGTTTGGGAGACTGAGGCAGGAGGGTCATGAGTTCAAAGCCAGCCTCAGCAATTTAGGGCAGCCCTAAGCAATTTAGTGAGACCCTGTCTCTAAATAAAAAATAAAAATTAAAAAGGCTGGGGATGTCGCTTGGTGGCCTGGTACCAAAAAGAAAAAGAAAAAAAAGAAAGAAAGAGAGAGAGATAATATTCACCAAGGGGTGAGAAAAAGCTAAAACATAATGGTGTTTGGCTGTAATCTCAGCTACTCAAGAGGTTGAGGCAAGGAGGAGCATAAGTTCAGGGTCAACCTCAGCAATTTATTGAAACCCTAATTCAAATAAATTAAATAAATTAAAAATAAAGAGGGCTTGGGGTGTAGCTCAGTGGTAAAGTGCTGCTGGGTTTAGTCTCCAATATTGGGGGGATGCAGGTAAAGTTCAGATGAATTGATCAGGTTAATGGTAGGAAAAAAGTGGGGAAGCATATTTAGGGGGTATACATGTGTTATAATCCATAAAGGAAAATAGGATGATTACAGGAAAAGAGCTTGTCTGTGACCTGCACCCATATTACTAGTTTGGGGTTAGGTGACTGGACAGTAAGGCACATTGGACAGCAGAGCCTTAGAAGTTCAGGTAACTGGGCTGGGGCTCTGGCTCAGTGGTAGAGCGCTTGCCTAGCATGCATGAGGTAATAAAATAAAGGCATGCTGTCCATTTACAACTACAAAAAAATGAAAAGAAAAAAAAAGAAATTCAAGTAACTGTGATAATAGAATATTACCATTCCGGAGCATAAGAATGAATGATACAGTGGGTGGTTGTGGCCTCTTTGAGGACCTCAGGGTAGGCAAGCACTTAGTGTCCCTGAGAATGGGGCTTCTTGGCTTCCCCTGCTGGTCATTAACAACGCATACCATTGGGTATGGAGGCACATGCCTGTCATCCCAGCAGCTCTGGAGGCTGAGATAGGAGGATCGAGTTTAAAGCCAGCCTCAGCAACTGAGCGATGCCCTAAGCAACTGAGTGAGACCCTGTCTTTAAGTAAAATACAAAAAAAAAAGGTTCAGGATGTGACTCAGGGTTAAGCACCCAGGGTTCAATCCCTGGTACCAAAAAAACAAAACAATCCATTTCTTTCTCTTTTCTAGGGAATGTGAAGAAACTTGGAGAGGCATACCCGAAGGTCTCAAATGCCCGGAATGCAGAGCTGCGGCTACGATGGGGTCAAATTGTACTTAAGAACGACCATCAGGAGGATTTCTGGAAAGTGAAAGAGTTCCTGCAGAGCCAGGTGGGTGACCCCCACCTCCCTGTCCCATGAAGGTGGGATGTGGACTACCCACCATACTTGAAGTCATCCTGTGGGCAAAGCATCTTCAGTGTCTTGTGGTCTGAGCTCAGAGCTACAGAGGATGAGGGGCCTGGGACCTCCAGAGGATCTTACTCCTCATTGTGTTAATAATGTGGCCGCTGGAAACATCGTCCTAGGGAAAGAGAAAGCCTGCAAGCTTAGGGGGTTTTTTGCAGATAATCTGGTAGAGGCTTGAGGGATAAAAGGTAGCCAGCGAACCCTCACTCAAAACTGGTAAGGAGGGTAACACATAGCATGGTTCTGGTCATGGGGAGAATGGGAGAGGGCCAGAGGACAAGCAAGGTGAGCAAAGGCTAGATTATATAGATCCCTGCCTCGTGGGAAAGCTGCAGGACTTGGGATTAGAATGGACAGAAGGATTGTCCATCAGCTATGAAATCTGCCTCCTGGGTAAGGGTGGGGCTTTCCCCAGGAACTGAATATCATTGATTGCAGAGCAGCTTCTCTGATCTGCATGAAGCAGGAGCTGCATGTCTTAGGGGTTTTCTTTTGCTTGATTGTAGTTGACCTTATGTGGTCCTGAGTTTTATGTGCTACAGTCTTTAATATATATATATATATATATATAAAATTTTTTAGTTGTAGATAGATACAGTACCTTTATTTATTTATGTTTATGTGGTGCTGGGGATCAAACTCAGGGCCTCACACGTTAGGCAAGCGCTGTACCACTGAGCCACAACCCAGCCCAGTTATTTCTTTTTTAATGGTACTAGGGATTGAGCCCAGGGGTGCTTTACCACTGAGCCCCACCCCAGCCCTGTGCTGCCGCCTTTTATGTCTGTCACTACCTTGATAGCTGACCACCTCCAGCTCTCCAAAAGTTGGCAGTCCCTTTGTGTTAACCCATCTCATTTGTTCTGTGGATGTAGGGGTCCCTATGTTATCCTGGCTTTGGATGCATGTTGAGATTTATCTCCATGGATCTTTGCCACCTGAGAAGATGCCAGAATCAGGGCACCTCTGACTGAGAAGCTCTCTATTTCAACTCTGGTCCCACATCCCTCTTGGCACTTGACCATGGTCCCTGTTAGACTGCTTCCAGGGGAAGTGGGCTGGGAAGACAACAGCAAGCTGCTCAGAGCCCGTGCATGTGTTTCTGCAGGGGAAGCAGAAGTATACCCTTCCGCTGTACCACGCCATGATGAGTGGCAGTGAAGTGGCCCAGACCCTCGCCAAGGAGACTTTTGCGTCCACTGCCTCCCAGCTCCACAGCAATGTTGTCAACTACGTCCAGCAAATCCTGGAGCCCAAGGGCAGTTAGAGGTCATGTGCATGGCCTGTCTCTTTGGACTGCCCAGGCTTTCAGAATAATTGTTCTCAAATTCTAGTTTTCCAGTCAACATCCTGAAGTTTTGGTCCCCTCGGGATGATCTGTTTTCTGACCTTAGGTATCTGTCACTTTGGGCCTGTGCTCTGGCAGGAGCTTCTCTCTGTCCTTCCCTCCCACAGCTCCTCTCCATACAGGCTGCTGGCGTTGGTGGGGGCAGTCGGTCTTCTCCTGCCTTCCCACTTAAGTTTCTGGGGAGAAGCAGAGAGATTTTCCTTTCTTTTTCTTTCTTTTTTTAAATAAATGTTTTTAAGCAAAAAGTAGATAAGTTGGAGTGATACACTGAGTAACTGTTAATTTCTTCTACCAGGTGTACCTTCTCAATATGAGTGATAAGAGAACATCACTGCGGGGCCAGGGGGGGACATTGTCTCCCTGTCTTTAGGGAACTGCCAGACTGAGGAGTGGGGCCCACACGGGCCAGTGAAAAAATGGTTGGCCACATGGCAGGGCTGTTGCAGGGACAGCATGGGGATGAAGAGCCTTCCATCCTGCTCCGTGGGAGGGAGCGAAGCCCAGTTCCCTAGCTGCAGCCTCAGTCCAATGCTCTCCTCCTCCACCTCTCAAACTCAAGTTTGATCTAGTGCTCTCTCTCTCTCCCCTTCCTTCCCGTCCCTGGCCTTTGCGGGGCCTCACCTGCCTGTGCTCTTCGATAACTATATTTTAATGGTGTGGTGATGGGTCGAATCTGTTCAAAACTTGGCACTTGGACTCGGGGAGGTAGAACCTTGCCTAGCATGTGCAACGCCCTGGGTTCTATCCCCAGCATTCCAAAACCAAAACTTGGTACTAAATTCTGACTTCTTGGCTTCATTGTAGGCTAAGCAGTGAGTAACTTGGGTTTGAGAGTGAGGTGAGAGGAGGATTGAAAGAAAAATTATATTTAGATTACCTTTTTTAACTACAGGGACCCCTGAACCAATATCCATTTGTGGTTCTGTGCCTTACTTTAGGTTATCCATGTGGCCTTCCCTGCACAGGGATTGAGAAAGAGTACTTCAGTTGATTTGTTCTCAGTCTTAGCCAAAGTAAGAGAATAGTAGTAACCAACGGTTGGCAGGAGAGCACCTCTTCCCCATGGCATGCTCAGAGCCTCCCCCGAAGAGGGGGGCAGTTGTGGATCATAGAACGACTTGGGAGGTCCAGGATTGGGGCAGCTACTCAGAGCACTGACTTTTTCCCCCCCTTCCTGGCAGTTCTGGGGATTGAACCCAGGGCCTTGCACATGCTAGGCAAGCACTCCACCACTGAGCTTTAGCCTCAGCCCTAGACATTGGCAACTTGATACCAAACTGTTTCCCAAGCTCTTTCAGGATGTCCCTGGCAATATGTTACGGGCCAAGACTATTTTAGGGCTTGTCTAGATGCCTCCTCATATCCCCAGCCTAGTGTTTAGCATATCAGCTGAGACCAGTAGCCTTGTTCTGTATTAAAACCCTGTAACATGGATGAGCCCAGTAAATACGAAGGGTCCTGGAAGCCAAGGCTGGGAGTGCTTCCTCTGCAGCCTTCTCTGTCGCACTTGCTTTGTGAGTCCTTCTGTTTCATAGTATGGGCACGCCACCTTTGCTCCCTGCTATCTTGCTGAGTGTGTCTGTCCTTTAAAGGGCTGGGGGCTATCCTCTTGCCATCCTCCCGTCCTGAGGGTGAGGCTGTGCCACTGTGGTATTTGGAAGGCCCCTTGCTTCCTGCTCCATAGCTGGTCTGACCACAGTCCTGGAACCTCCTCAGCCCTCCGAGGCACTGACCCCAAGTCCAAGTCTTTTCTATTTTCCTGCCTCATTTGGTTATTGAAGGCACTAATAGTTGGGCAGGTGCGAGCCTGCAGGATTTCCTCAGCTGCATTTCTTCTGTGGAGAAGCCTCATGAAGGCAGGGTTGTGGTGGCCTTCTCATTATGCTCTGTGCCTCCTCCTCACCCTGCCTCTGGAGCCCTGGCCAGGTGCTCTTCAGGCAGGAGCATGTGAATAGCCCTGGGGCTGCAGCCGGTTCTCCCACATTCCAGGGTGAGTGACTGGGTAGAGGGTGTGCCTGCCTTGGGCTCCTTGGGGGTGGCCCCCTGAAGGGCTGAAAATAATCCTGCCCAGAGCCCCTGGCTCTCCTGCCACCCCTGGCCCAGTGAAGGGGACTCTGGACATTAAGAACCCTCTCTCCTAGGCACCCAGTACTTTCAGAGACAAGAAAGATGAGAAGCAAATCCTCCAGCTATCAAGTCAGAGAGGGGTACCTGGATGTGGAATCATGAGTCACCTTCTGTTAAAGTGACCTGTAAAAATATCCCCTCCCCCACTATTGTGTTGTAAATTAAGGGGATGGGGAGGAGAGCCACACCCTCTATCTCAGATGCATGAATAAAGTTTGAGGCTGAGGGTGTAGAGTGGTAGGGTACTCACCAGGCCCTGGGTTCCAGGCCCAGCACACACAAAACAAAGAGCTAGAAGAGACCTTAAGGATTATTTATTCCAAACAACCTCTTTCTTTTTGGCATGGTACTTGGGATTAAACCCAGGGGCACTCTACCACTGAGCTACATTCCCAAACCCTTCCCTGCTTTTTGAGACATGGTCTTGCTAAGTTGCTCAGCTTGGCCTTAAACTTACGATCCTACTGCTGGGATTACAGGCGTGTGTCACCTCACTTAGCCAAACATTATCATTTTTTAAAATATTTTTAGTTGTAGATGGACACAATACCTTTATTTTGTTTATTTAGTTTAATTTTTTTTTTTTAATGTGCTGCTGAGGATAGAAACCAGTGCCTCCTGCATGCTAGACAAGTGCTTTACTACTGAGGCAAGTGCTCTACCACTGAGCCACAACCCCAGCCTCAAACATTATTATTATTTTGTTTTTAAGAGAGAGAGACAGAGAGAATTTTTTAATATTTATTTTTTAGTTTTCGGCGGACACAACATCTTTGTTTGTATGTGGTGCTGAGGATCGAACCTGGGCTGCACGCATGCCAGGCAAGCGCGCTACCGCATGAGCCACATCACCAGCCCCCCCAAACATTATTTTTAAAGAAGGAGATGTGCAGAATCCATGCACCTTGCCCAAGATCACATAGTACAGACTCTAGAACATTAATCTCCCACCTCCTCCCATCCTGTTACTTCTGCTCAGGGTCTCCAGGGGTGGGTCTGTGGGACCCAGTCTCTTGTATTTGGAGCTCAATTCATAGAAGCACAGGTATGTGGGACTCTGTCTGCCACAGGGGAGGCTAGGGTTCCATCCAAGACTGAGGGGGAGAACTGCAGCCAGAGGCTCAGAGTGTAAGGATCTGGTTCCTTTCCCAGCCTATGTAATTCATTGGCCTGGGCAAGCCATTCCACCCCTCTGAGCTGCATTTTTCCTACCTATAAAATGAAGGTAAGTAGGGCTGGGGTTGTAGCTCAGAGGTAGAACGCATGCCTGGCATTTGTGAGGCACTGGTTTCGATCCTCAGCACCACATAAAAATAAGTAAATATATAAAGGTATTGTGTCAACCTACAACTAAAAAATAGATTTTTCTTTAAATGAAGGTAACTAGCCAGGTGCAGTGGTGTGCACCCATAACCCCAACTATTTGGAAGGCTGAGGGGGAAGATTGCAAGTTCAAGGCCAGCCTGGGCAATTTAGTAAGTCTCAAAAAACTAGGGATGTAACTCAGTGGTAGCGCAGTGCATGTGCAAGACCCTGGGTTCAATCCCAGCACTGCAAAATAAAACAAAAGAAGATGCACATTGCTTAGTGGATTTTTGTGTGTGAAGATTTTTATGTTAAAAGTGCTTGGTAAGCTGGGCAAGTGGTACAAACCTATAATCCCAGCCTCTCTGAAGGCTCAGATAGGAAGAGCATAAGTTTGAGGCCAGGCTGTGCAACTTAGTGGGACCCTGACTCAAAAAATAAAAAGTATTGGAGAGCTGGGTGTGGTGGCACATGCCTGCAATCTCAGTGACCTGGAAGGCTGAGACAGAAGGATGGAAAATTTGAGGCCAGCCTCAGCAATTTAGCAAGGCTCTAAGCAACTTAGGAAGACCCTGTTTCAAAATAAAAGATGAAAGGGGCTGAGGATGTGGCTCTGTGGCAGAGTGCTCTGGGTTCAATCCCCGTACTGCAAAAACAAAGAGCTTGACAAAATAGGAAACTAATGCCACAGGATTCCCTTCTCTGAATGACATGACCCAGGAGTCAGGCTTCTGACCAGTAGAGGGCAGCAGACAGGTGCTGGTAAACAGGGAGAGCTACTAAATTAGGCACCTGAGGAAGGTTTTTGGCTTGCTTGTTTGTTTTGTGGTGGTCCTGGGGATCGAACCCAGGGGTGCTCTACCGCTGAGTTACATCCCCCTGGCCTTTTAACTTTTTTTGAGGTAAATTGTTGAGGCTGGCCTCAAACTTTTGTAATCTTGCCTCAGCCTTCAGAGTAGGGTGGGATTACAGGCTTTGGCCACCATGTCCAGCTGAGGGAGGGAGGACTGTTAAGTACAGCCCCATCTCACCATAAGTGGCTGCAGAAACCCTGATGCTTGGGTGGGGCCTAGGCAGGCAAAAATGAAGTGGACCCTGTGAATGGGTTCCGAGGCTAGGGACCCTGGAGCCTGGGGCTACACCTGCAGGACAGGCCACACCCATTAGCCCGTGAATATTGCCTTGCAAGGAGTCTGGAGAGTCCTCCTTCACTCCAAATCCTGGGTGTTGTGGAGAAAATCCCTAAACCTCAATAACTTCTCTCCTCCTAGGCTCCTTTGTCCCCAGTTCTCTGGACAGTTAGAGGCAGGGCCAGGGTTCAATCAGGGGTTCTGGTTTCCCCACTTACCTTTTCCCCTCCCTAGCCCATCCCTGGCCTGGCCCCCAGGAGGAATTTCCTGAGCCAAAGGGTGGCCAGAAGCACAGATGCCCACCCCAGCGGCATTCCCGCCACCTGCCCAGGTCAGAGCCCTGGGCCCAACCCCAGAGGGTGCAGGATGACAGAGTCTGACAATCATTAAACCAGCCAGGCCTGATTTCCCAGCACCGCCTGCTAGGATCCGGGCCAAGTGGCACAGAATATGCAAATCACCTGGGGCCAGGAGCCCAGTCTGAAGGCCAGGAAATCCCCTCCATCCAATGAGCCACCAGCTCAGGTTACCGCCGGGACAAACTCCGAAGACCTGGTGTGGGGAGGAGCTCCTGCGGCTCTATATAGGATGGGTGGGGGAGCATAGGGGCCAGACTTCTCACTGCTACCTGGCCGAGCTGTTGGCCACCTGGATTTCTCTTCCACCTGTGACCTCCGAAGCCTGCCTGCCTGCCTGACGCCCGTACCCTGCCACCCGGTAGGACCCCCACCTGTCCGTTCCCATCCGGGAAACGAGGGATGGTTTAATGGATCTGCAGCTCTGAACCTGCCCCCTCTAGTCTGGAATTTCCCAGCAGGAGTGTGCGGCAGTAGGGGGGTCCTGAGAGTCAGAGTATCCTGTCTGTAGGAGGGACAAGGACTTGGAAGCTCCCGCTTAAGGGCTCTGGGCGATCGGAGCAGGGAGCCCCGACAGGAGGGTCTAGTAGCCACACTTTGCTCTGAACCTAGAAGCCCTTTTTGAAGAGAGGGCGCACACAGTTGCCGACCTTGCTGCCCCTTTGGGTGGCTCCTGCCCAGGTTTGGCCAGAAGAGAACAGCCAGGGTGTAAGGGGAGGAGTCTGGAACCTTCACCAACCTTGTCCCCTCTCTCCAGGTAGCCTCATGGCTGCAACCTGTGAGATTAGCAACGTTTTCAGCAACTACTTCAGTGCTATGTACAGCTCCGAGGACCCCAGCTTGGCCTCTGCTCCCCCTGCTGCCACCTTTGGGGCTGATGACTTGGTGCTAACCCTGAGCAACCCACAGATGTCGCTGGAGGGGACAGGTGTGTGACGTGGGATGGGGTGCCTTCAGGGACGGAGGGAGACACGGCTCTCTGCTAGATAAATGGGGAAGCGGACCGGGAGAAGGGTTTCCAAGTGAATTCCAGGACTCGGGGCTGAGGTGGTGGGAATTGTGGGGACTGTGATGGGCCAAGAGAGGATACTGGGACCAGGGTGTCGTGAAAGCCACATTCTCCCCCTGTTCCTGGGGAGGCTTCCTGAGAAATGAGGTGGGAGTGCACACAGGATCCCAAAGGGGCTGGGAGCCGTGGCACAGGCCTTAATCCCAGCAACTTGGGAAGCTGAGGCAGGAGGATCACAAGCTCAAGGCTAGACTCAGCAACTGAGGCCCTAAGCAATTTAGTGAGATCCTGTCTCAGAAAAAAAAAAAAAGTGGAGCGTCTGGGGATGTGGTTCAGTGGTTAAGCACCCCTGGGTCCAATACTTGGTACAAAAAAAAAAAAAGAATCCCAAAGGGGCACTAGAAATGGGGCCTGTGCTGACCCGGTTGCTGTGCTGGGCCCCTTGCAGAGAAGGCCAGCTGGTTGGGGGAGCAGCCCCAGTTCTGGTCGAAGGCCCAGGTTCTGGACTGGATCAGCTACCAAGTGGAGAAGAACAAATACGATGCCAGCTCCATTGACTTCTCTCGGTGTGACATGGACGGGGCCACCCTCTGCAACTGTGCCCTTGACGAGCTGCGTCTGGTCTTTGGGCCTCTGGGGGACCACCTCCATGCCCAGCTGCGGGACCTCAGTGAGTCCAGGCCACTGGTGCCACAGGGGCCTTGGAGGGGAGGAGAGGGTCCACCCTGGGCAAGACCTGGAGCCTGGCCGGAGGGCGCAGCTGGAGAGGGCCCCGAGGGAGGGGCAAGGGAAGTGACCCCTCCTTCCTTCTCCTCAGCTTCCAGCTCTTCTGACGAACTCAGCTGGATCATTGAGCTGCTGGAGAAGGACGGCATGGCTTTCCAGGACACCCTAGGAGACCCTGGCCCCTTTGGTGAGGCTCCTTTTCTCCCCCATGCCCAGGTCTACCTGTCCTGTCCCATCCCTGGCCCTACCTAGAGTGAGAGGAACGGCCCCTCCCCAGGCCTCCTACCCCAACAAGAAAAGTCCCGGCAGCAGCTCATCAGGCCCCGGAGCCTTACCTGCCTTGCCTGGTCCCCTGAGCCCTCTCTTCTCTTCCCCTCAGATCAGGGAAGCCCCTTCACCCAGGAGCTGCTGGAAGACGCCCACCAGGCCAGCCCCTACTACGCAGGCAGCTATGGCGCAGGAGCCCCCTCCCCTGGCAGCTCTGACGTCTCCACCGCAGGTGAGAGCGCAGCCTCCCTCCCCCAGGGCCCCCAGGGCCTGGGTCCCAGCACTGGAACCCAGGCCTCTGGGTCCTGTGTGGCAGCCAGGCACTCACTCTAACCTCCCCACCCAGGGACCGGTACTTCCCAGAGCCTCCATTCCTCAGACTCCGGTGGAAGTGACGTGGACCTGGACCCCACTGACAGCAAGCTCTTCCCCAGAGGTGAGCAGAGGGAGGCCCTGGGCGTCCCGTTCCCTCCTCCCTGCTCCTGCAGGGCTTTCTGGTTAGGAGCTGCTCCCCCAATGACCACCCTCTTGACCTTCCACCTGCCCCCCATAGATGGATTTCCTGACTATAAGAAGGGGGAAAGCAAGCACGGAAAGCGGAAACGGGGCCGCCCACGGAAGCTGAGCAAGGAGTACTGGGAGTGCCTGGAGGGCAAGAAGAGCAAGCACGGTGGGTGAGCCCTGGCCTGCGGGCGGGCAGCTGGTGGGCGGCAGGCCACCTCTGCTCTGCTTCCCTGCTGCTGCCGGCGGGGAGGAGGAGGGCTATGTGGCGCTGGTCCACCCCTCACTGCAGGGACTACCATGTGGTCTTGATGAGGAGGGGAAACGAGGCTCCAGAGGGAGGCCGGTGGCTTGAGTATTCAGGTTTCCAGTCCACCCACTCCAGTTCTGTCTGCACTTAGCCATTGTCCTGCCTGCTGGGACACCCTAGGTGGTGGGTGGAGGCAGCTGGTGGGTGCCTGGGGGGGACCCTAGAGCCACTGGGCTGAGACACTGGACACCAGCCTGCTGAGGGTGGGAAAGGGGCCTCAGGCATTGTGTGCTCCAGCAGCTTTGAGCCTCTGGGAGATTGCCCTGAAGGCCTCTCTTGCCTGCGTGCTTGCTTGCATGCACATATAGCTGGTTTCTGTGGGGGAGTGTATTTTTCCAGGAAGCTGTCCCCTGGTCCCCCCAGCCTGGGGCTACTTATCTGTTCCCATACTCAGCAAGCTCTTACCGTGGGTTTCTCTGTAGGCCCCCCACCAAGCCATGAGTCCCCAGAGGCCATAGGGGTCCTTGTCACCATCCATGCCAGCCAGATGTTTGATCAGTATTGTCAGGAGTGAAACATCTGTGCTGTGCAAGAGGTGTCCAGTCTTCCTGGAGCGCCTCGTCTAGGAGGACATGAGGAGGAAAGTGGTCACTACAATACATACTCCAAGGGCACTGTAGCCGGTTTCTGGAAGGTTTGGTTTCCTTCTCTGGCCATTAGTCAGCAGTGTTCAGGGTTAGGGTTAAGGTCAGCCAGCCTGGTGAGAGGGGCTGCCCTGGCCTGCTGACTGAAGGGATGTGGCCTTGTAGCCCCCAGAGGCACCCACCTGTGGGAGTTCATCCGGGACATCCTCATCCACCCTGAGCTCAACGAAGGCCTCATGAAGTGGGAGAACCGGCACGAGGGTGTCTTCAAGTTTCTGCGCTCTGAGGCCGTGGCCCAACTGTGGGGCCAAAAGAAAAAAAACAGCAACATGACCTATGAGAAGCTTAGCCGGGCCATGAGGTGAGACGCTTATGAGAGTCATGGGGCTCATGACTGAGCTGGACATTTGGGGACTTGTTGATCTGACTGGTTGTTTGTGTTCCCCTCCCCCCTCCCCACCCTCTCTGTCACCCCTGGGATCCATGTAGTAAGTGTTAATCCTGTGGAGTGAGGACGGTGAAGTTGCCCACTGACTTGGGGGGTCAAATGGTAGCATGGAGAAAGTGTTAGCCTGGCACGTTGCAGGCACCGTGACTTCAGCTGACATATGTGTTATTTGCAAGGTGGTCCTAAGAAAGGCACCTGGAGAGTTCTGGAAAGCCCACGGCCGTGCCTGGGCCAGGGCTCTGCTTGCTTGTCTCTGGGCTTCAGTTTCCTCCTGTTGCCACAATGATGGCCTCGCTCATCTCTAGGCTCCCTTCAGCCTGCACCATGTGCCTTCATGAAAAGGCCCGGGACGTAGCCATAAGCTATAAACAAACCAGTGCAGAAGCAGGTGCCCTGCAGACATTGATAGGCCAGTGTGGCCTCAGCAGATGGGAAGAGCAGTCCAGGAAGTATGGGGCAGGCTCAGGTGGGTCTGGCTGCAGACCAGAGGGGACAGATCAGCCGAGGACTTGGGCCATTTGGGACGTGCTGCAGCGCAGGCCACGTCTCCTGCCTGCGCACCTCTGACCACCTCGCCTCTGGTCCAGGTACTACTACAAACGAGAGATCCTGGAACGGGTGGATGGCCGCCGACTGGTCTACAAGTTTGGCAAAAACTCCAGTGGCTGGAAGGAAGAAGAGGTGGTTCAGAGTCGGAACTGAGGAGCTGAACTAGACCAGGACCAAACTCATGGACTTGGACTGAGGCCTGCAGCCCTCCTGGAGGCCAGGCAGGCTTGGAAGCCCCTCCATTTGGATGTGCTCCCTGCAGGGCTGTGGAGAAGCCGAAGTCTGGTGTGTGGTCAGGCCTGTCCTGGAGCGGGGCCTGCAGCCTCTCCTCTCTCCTCCTTCTGGAATTATAAGCCCTGGGGTTTGAAGCGACTTGCTCGCTGACTCTACAGCTGCTGGTTGGCTGCTTCCAATCCCAACGCTGCTGCCGATGACACCTTCCCTGGCAGATGCTTAGACTCAGCCATGGAGACTGTTGGGGAGCCCTGGGACAGAGGGGACAGGCAGTGTCCTCCAGCCCCTCCTTTCTGGACTGGCTTCCACCTCTCTGCTCAGTGCTTGGGCTCCACGGCGGGGGGTCAGAGCATCCCTAATTTATGTGTTATAAATACGTCAGATGTACATAGAGATCTATTTTTTCTAAGGCATTCCCCTCCCCCCTCCTCTCTCACTGAGCACTTGTGGCCAGACTTGTCACCCTGCCTGGCCAGTGAGAGGAGGGCTGCAGCCAGACCCCTCAAGACGGGGGTCCTGGCTCCTATCTCCTGTGAATGGAGGCCGAGACCTCCAATAAAGCGCCTTCTAGGTTTTTCTAACCTTTGTCTCTGCTCTCTGTGTACTGACATCTAGGCCTCCGGACCAGATAGGCCTGAGCTGGGAAAGGGGTCTTAAGGGACAGAGGGGGAAGACAGAGCAGCTAGGGGCTGGGAAGCAGGAGAGTGGGGCTTGTAGGACCCTGACTGGGGGCAAAGAGGACAGGTAAGGCCGTTCATGACAGGGAAGGTGTGCAAGATGGTCACACAATCAAGGACATGAGCTTCAGAGGCTGCCACCACCACATGTGTGCTCAGTGACGTCGGCCACATCTGCCCTCTGGGGCTGCTTCCTCCTGAAGGACAGGGGTTTGGACCTGATGTTCTCCAAGACATCGAGAATTGCACGTCCAGCCTTGTGGAATAAAGAGGGGCCTCTGCATTCCAGCTAAGTTGGCTGCAAGTTGAATGTCTGTAACATGAATCCTAGCTTCTGTGCCTGATATGAAATCAGAGTTAAGATCTTGTGAAGGGGAGAAAGCAAAGCAAAATGGAGAGGATGCTTGCTGAGAAAGAATAGGGGAAGGAATTGAGGTTTATTGACAACTGAGTCTTCTTCCAGGCACTGAGCTAAAGCCACTCTGCGTCTTCTCCTAAGAAGAGAGACTTAAGGTTCCCATTTTACAGTTGCAGAGCACAAGGTTTGGCCGACGTACATGGGTTCTGTCCTTTACCCTACCCCAGGGAGCTTCTCCAACCTCACTAACTTCTAATCCAATCCTCAGCAGATTCCAGGACTGCATTACTATTTCCACAGTGATGACTCTGGATGGATTGATTATTGATTTATGGTATTGGGATTGAACCTAGGGGCACTCTACCACTGAATACATCCCCAGTCTTTTTTTTTTTTTTATTTTGAGACAGGGTCTTAATAAATGCCCAGGCTGACCTCAAAATGGAGATCCTCCTGCCTTAGCCTCCTGAGTCCCCCATGCCTAGCATGTATCTGGTGTTAGGGAGAACATTTCATTGATGGGACTGTCGATAGGTCTACTTATGAAGAATAGTCTCCAGGTGGAAAGTTACTTAAGTTCAAGGCTTTGGATTCCACAGGGCACATGAATAGCCCATTCTATAAATTTGAAATACTGGTCAGTTGTCTTGGAAATATCACATTATTTGCTGAAGGGATATTGACAAAGAAGGGCTCTTAGACATGGTGGTGGGCACGTGAGCACAGAGCTTGCTCTGGAGAAACAGCAAGTGGTGGAAAGGAGAGTGGGGAGCTTGGAGACCATAGTGAGCAAGTTAGCCAAAGAGAGAGGTGGGCGAGGTCTCCGGTTCAGGCAGGCCTGGCTCCCACGAGAAGGCCACTTAGCATAACAGCAACCTCATTTCTCGAAATTTCATAGGCAGTTTATCCTGTGTTATTTGCTCTACCATATTATCTCCAGGGTCCTTTTCAAGCTTGAGAGAGGTGACCCAAAATTGCCTAAGATCATCCAGCCAAAAGTGACCAAGACACACTTGATAGGCCTCCCTAGGTCCTCCATTTCTTCAGGTCCCAAAGGAGATCCCAGCAGTGAGTTTCAACCAGAGAGCATGTGCGGGGCTGGAGGGCTGAGCATATGGTGCCCAGTACCTTCAAGCCCTCCAGAAGGGCTTGAGAGCAGCTGCAAGGCCCACACAGCCTGCTGACCTCTGTCCTGCTGTCTTCTGTTATGAGGCACTTTCTTCATCCCATTATCTCACTGGATCTGCCCCACAGCCTCTGAGGAGACTGGGCGTTCCATTTCTCTGATGAAGCCAGAGCCTAGCACAAGGTCACTGGCCAGGGGAGAGTAGGGACCAGAACTCAATGTGCTTGCCTGTTCCTGGGGCAGAGCCTGGACCAGGGACACGTTTCTTACCCAAGATATCTTTCTCCCCTTACCCAAGATATCTTGCTCTCTGCCCTCCCACCCTCAGAAAACCAGAGCACCCACATACACCTAGGCCAGCTGTTCTCGGCCCCTCCCCCAGAGCTCTCTGTGTTAGGAGCCAGTTATCCTTACCCAACTGGGAGCCCTGGGATGGACTCACCCTCAGAGGTGGCCCTGTCTCTTGCCCACCTGCCCTGGGTCCCCTCAGGTGTGTCCTGGACTGGGGGTGGGGCTGAGCTGTTTATATCCTGCCCTGAGCTGCTGGTCACCTCTTATCGACTTCTCCAGGGTTGGGTGTGTTGCTAGGCAGGTCAGAGGGAGGTCACCCCTCCCGTGTTTGGGTGTGCCCAGAGGGGGCTGGGTCCAGGCCCAGGGGGGCTGAGTTTGCTGCCCTGGGCCTCCTCGGGGTTGGTGCCCAGAATCCCACAAAGCTCCACCCCTCTCACCACTTGGGAGAAACCCAGTTTACAAGGCTGGTCAACAAAGTGGGGGCAGAGCTGGAATTTTTATAAAGGGGTTTGTATCAGTCTGCTATCTGTTTACACATCTCCCTCCCTTACTGGGTCCTGAGCGCCTTGGGGCGAGTGCTGGGCTTGCTCAACTCCGCGCCTTGCACAGCGCACAGCGCCTGGCGCACAGAAGGTGCTCCATAAATATTTGTCAAACTGCCCTGTGACTCTCCCTGCCCTGGCCACCCCTTCCACACACTCACACCACACACCAGAACACACCCACACTCACTCATGTGCCAAACTCACACACTTGTACCCATAACACAACTCAAGCGCCATCACCCACTGCTACATATAACACACCCCTGGCCAAAACACTCACACTTCTAATCCACATATGCATATATGCTTCTGTGTGACAATCACACCACACACACACATACACCAGTCTCACACAACTACACCACTCACAACCAGACTCAACCCCTGCTGTGACCAGCCTTTTGTTTACACTATCCATGTCCTCCCTGGGCTGGGAGACAACTGGCCTTGTCTTTGAAGCGTGGCCTCCACTCTGCCCTTCCTCCACAGGTGGGTTTAGCCCTTCCCTCTAGTTGAGACCAGCTACATAATTTGCAGCACAAAGAGGAAACTTCAGCCCTTGTTTAAAAGTTATTTATAATTTCAATACTGCCTCAACAGAGCATAAGCTCCAGCACAGGGCTCTGTCCCCTGAGCGCAGGGCCCTGTATGACGAAGGGAACACTGGCTACATGTCCTGTGGGCTGTTGGCTACTCACCACGCCCTTTACTACAGATATGTCAGCAATGAGCATCAAACAGTGAGGAACTTGCTGACATTTTTAAATTGGAAAACATTTTCATGGAAAAAAACTTTGTGGTTCTCTTTAAAAGCTCAGGAGCCCTGGCCATGGCCAGTGAGTTTTTCCACGGGACCAGTCTGCAGAGGGGGAACCAGGCCAAGCCCAGGGCAGTGGTAGCACCTGCCGCCCCAGCTATTTGGGAGGCTGAGGCAGGAGGATCCCTTGAGACTGATGTTGGGCAACACAGTGAGACCCTGTCACAAAAGACGGAGGTGGAATCATGCCCTTCTCTATGGGGTCTTGAGTTCACCACCATTGCCACCACACAACACCTGGGTGGCCCCGGGGGGGGGGGGGGGGGGGGGGCGTGCCTGCCTCCCACCGCTGCTCCTTCCTGGGAGAATGTTTGATTCCCTCTCTACCTGGAAAATGGTGGCTTGTCGAGGATGTTAATAAATAAATGGATGATGGGGTCTGGAATTGGGAGTAGTGATGCTTGTGGGTCGAAAGCCCAGCCAGCTCCTTCCGCTCTGAAGGTTTGCAGTGGGGATCAGAGGCCCCCCATATTTGCTGGGAAGTGTTACATTTTCTCACCTGCAAGACCATTTGTAGCTCAGTTCAGTGCCTGGCATATTGTGACCCTCACAGACACTGTGGATCATCTGTATGACCTTCTGGACTGGGCAAGACTGCCTAAGGGGAGGGCCCACAGATGGCACCACTGTCCAGCAGTCTGTCCAGTCTCTATACCTCTCTGCCTGCTGATGGAGGAGAACTGGCTGAACCTCATGTGTCTACACAATAGCTCTTCAGTTATTTTTTCCCCTACCTCATCTCTTGTCAGGCAGAACAAATACCTTATATGAGTCCCTACATCATAACCGTTTACCAACAGTTTGGAGAACAGAGAACTAGATCTAGAACAACCTTCATCTCGTAGTTGAGGAATATGAGTCTCCTTAAAGGAAGATGATCCATTCAAAATCACTCAGAATGCTGATACAGAACCCGGGCTTAATATTGACAGCTGGTCCGTTATTGAGCACCTATTAGGTAATAGGCTACGTGTCAAGTTATTGCTATTTATTTTTGTGGCACTGGAAATTGAACTCTAGCACTGAGCTACATCCCCAACCCTTTTTTATTTTTTTTATTTTTGACACAGAGTCTAAGTTACCCAGGCTGGCTTTAAACTTGGCTTTGAACTTGCAATCTTTTTTTGCCTCAGCCACCCAAGACACTGGAATTCTAAGTGTGCACCACTGTGCCCAGCTATTTACACCCCTCATTCATTCATTCTCTCAGTGTTCATTCACTATCTGCTGTGCACCTGGCTCCATAGTAGAGACAGGTGACCCAGAAGGGAAGAAGTCACCCAGGGAAACTAGGGCCTAGGCTGGAGCCTAAGAAATTCCAAAAACATCGCCTAAAACCTCCCACCAAGTCTGCTAGTTCCAGGCAAGTGCCTCATTTTACAGATGAGGAGACTGAGGTTTTAGAAAGCTCAAGAAACAGCTCAGGTTTTCAGAGCTAGAAAGTTTAGAAAACCAGCACTTGAACCTGGCTTCCCTCTTTCCTCAAGCTCACATCTGACTCTCCTTTGAAAGGTGCTAAGCAGCCTACACATCTTACTGCTGCACTGGCGCCTGAAATTCTACCATCAGAGGTGCAGTTTGAGAAGAGCCCTGTCTTTTTTTTTTTTTTTTTTTTTTTGGCGGTGCTGGGGATTGAACCCAGGGCATTGCATACACTAGGCAAAAGCTCTACCACTCAGCCAAACCCCCAGCCCTTCTTATTTTATTTGCAAAAAAGGTCTTGCTAAGCTTCATCCTCCTGTGCCAGCCTCTGGAGTTGCTGGGATTACAGGCATGTGCCACCTCTCCAGCTGAGAATTGCCCTATTGACATAAAGACACACCTGGGGTGAGTGAGGGTGATTCAATTAGTATGTTGCTTTCCAGGGACTCCTTGACCCTGTGGGAAGGTTGAGGACTGAGTTTTCAGATCATGAGACCCTCATGTTTCTACCCTTTGGGAAAGGCCTCCTCATCCCTGCCCCATAACCCCCTCCTCCTCCTTCTCCTGCTACGTGCAGGGTTGGGCTGGGGGCAGCAGCAGCAACAGCAGCAACAGCAGCAGCAGCAGCAGCAGCAGCAATTAGCCCAGCTCAGCCGCCAGCCCGCCCGTTACTGGAACCTGCAAGTCAACTCTGGAGCTGATCCAGGAAGCCACGCCCAGTGTCCCGCATGACTCAGTCTCACCTGCCCACCTCCACACCTGCTAGCCTCAGTGACCCAGGCCACAATGCCAAGGGGAAAGTCCCAGCACCCTTTGGTCCATCCTCATGAGTTTGCAAGGCAAGCTGGGATTTAGAGTCCTTGTATCTCAAGTTCTGTTCCCTGGCTGATTGCAGAAAGATGTTCCAGAGCAAACACTAAGGCTGGAAAACAAATCTCTACCTTAAATGCAGAGTGCATGTACTGGCTCGCTTGACGTCGGTGAAGTGCAAGCAGCTTAAGGCCTTGGGAAATACTATTCTTCATATACCAAACCTGTCAAGAATAAAGAGAATTCCCCCTAGTAAGGTGCGATTGGGCACCCCTGTAATCCCAGAGACCAGGAGGCTGAGGCGGGAAGGTGGAGAGTTGGAGGTGGGCCTGGGCAGTTTAGCAAAATCCTGTCTCCAGATAAAAAATAAAGAGGACTGGGGATGTAGGTTAGTGGTCAAGTGCTTGAGAGAGAGAGAGAGAAGAGAAGAGAAGAGAAGAGAAGAGAAGAGAAGAGAAGAGAAGAGAAGAGAAGAGAAGAGAAGAGGAGGGGAGGGGAGGGGAGGGGAGGGGAGGGGAGGGGAGGGGAGGGGAGGGGAGGGGAGGGGAGGGGAGGGGAGGGGAGGGGTGGGGAGAGGAGGGGAGGAGAGGAAAAGAAGAGAAGGAAGGAAGGAAGAAAGAATGATGGGATGAAATCCAGGGTCTTCTTCATGCTCAACAAGTGCTTTGTCATTGAATTCCATCGCTAGCCCCATTTATTTATTTATTTATTTATTTACTTACTTACTTACTTGTTTTATTTTTTTGCAGCTCTGGTGATTGAACCCAAGGGCACACTATCACTGAACTACGACTCCAGCCTTTTATTATTTTTATTTTGAGACTGGGTCTTATTAAGTTACCCAGGCTCACCTTGAACTTGTGATCCTCCTTCCTCAGTCTCCTGAGTAGCTGAGATTACAGGCATGTGCCACCTTGCCCAACAAAATTATTCTTTTCAGTTTGATAAGAACTTTTGGCTCTAAAAGATTAATATGTCCAAAGATTCACAACAAATTGTAGGGGTTTTCTAATTCTTTCTTTCCTCAGCTGTGTCAGGTCTACTGATGAGATCATGGAAGATATTCTTTATCTCTGTTACCAGGTTGGTTTTTTTTTTTTTTTTTTAATTTTAGAATCCCCATTTGAGTTTTACAGTTTTCAACTCTGTGCTAAAATTCTGTTTCTCCGGTTGTCTACATTTTCCAGTATAGCCTTTAAAGTGGCGTTATCTATGAGTATGGTTTGTTGGTTATTTTTTTTTCTTTCTTTCTTTCTTTTTGCTCTCATACAATGGGCCTCTGTTTACTTGGAAGAAAGGACAGTTTTTCATGCTCGTTTGTTTATCATCTAATATAACTTTTAAAGGAGGATCCATTTTTCTTGAGTTTTTTTCAAGCTCTGAATATCTTTTAAATCTATAATGAACCAAACACAAGATTCACACTTCTTATTAAGACTATTTTTCTTATTTAAGTTTTTTTTTTTCAGATCCCGAATTTCTTCTAAATCTGCAATAATCCAACCACAGGATTGGTGACATTTCTTGAAAGATCCATTTGCTGAGAAGAAAGTCCAATTCCAACTGGAGAAATTTACCTGAGTCCCAACCTTTACAGCTTAACCTTACACCTGGGACCTAGAAAAACAAATCCAAGTACCCACTGGAGTTGAAGGAAGTTATTTATGATTTTAACAAAATGGAACTATGGAATGTGAAATTCCAAAGAAGTCAGATGGTGCTTCATAAGAAATTTTTGTTTCTTAGGAGAGATGAGCAAAAAAAAAATAATATATATATATTATATTAATATATATTATTTATAAATAATACATATCTATACCTGCCATTTATTTAGTCTTCTTGTTTGGAAAACAGGCAAATAATTCACAAATATCATGACCTAAGCATCTGTTTCAAATTCAACATCAGCCTTCAGGTTGCAAAAGGATTTCTTAATGATTAATATATATACATAGATATTACTCCTTTCTCCTAAGAGGAATCTTTTTAAAAATATTTTTTAGTTGTATATGGACACAATATCTTTATTTTTACATGGTGCTGAGGATCGAATCCAGAGCCTCACACATGCAAGATAAATGTTCTACCACTGAGCCACAACCCCAGCCTGAGAAATCTCATATATAATCTCTCTATATATGGAAATTTCTCATTTTTTTCCTTCCACTCCTCTATGTCCAAAGTTGAAGGCAGATTATACAGTAGGATCCATCCCATCTTCTTACTTTTAGTAAATGTCCATCACAGTCATGCTACTTTTTCTAAGCCCTGGTCACATGGAGAAGTATGTTTTACATGCTTTAGTCCACAGAACAGGACGAACAGAACTGTAATAAGCAGCCTCCCAACCTAGACAGGTGGGCAGGGTTCCACCACTGGACTCCAACTGTGCTGTTTGCTTTTGCCATTCTTTCCACTGAATATGAGCCTTGTTCACAGGGTCAGCTGCTGCACAGTGGGTCCCTCCCTAAAAGAATGAAAAAAAAAATTAAAGTAGCAAATGTCCCAAGACTTTTGAGAAATTCAACAAGTTTCTTTTTCCAGGTGGAAAAAAAAAATCCCTCCTTTCATTAAAAAAATGTGTATCTGTACAGAAACCCTGAGGGTTTATTCAGATACGAAATCAATCCTGATATCTGTCTTTATGCTTCTTTATCATATCAAAGAGTTAACTGCAAAATTGGGCCTTTGTTTCTGTCCGGTAATTCTATGTCACAAGATGAACCGGGATTTAGAGATACATGTAACTTTTTTTTTTTTTTTTTAAGAGAGTGAGAGAGGAGAGAGAGAGAAGAATTTTTAATATTTATTTTTTAGTTCTCGGCGGACACAACATCTTTGTTGGTATGTGGTGCTGAGGATCGAACCTGGGCCGCACGCATGCCAGGCGAGCGCGCTACCGCTTGAGCCACATCCCCAGCCCACATGTAACTTTTTAACATCTCTTTCTTTTCAAAGTACAACAAATATCTGGAACTTACGGCTGCAGTCTCGAATGGGTTTATCATAATAGTGGCTGAAACTGGAAGAAATTTTTTTAAAACTCTGGAGTCATCTGTATCTGCCATTTATTTAGTCTTCTTGTTTGGAGAAAAGGCAAAGAATTCACAAATACCACGACCTAAACAAACACCTGTTTCAAATTCAACATCAGCTTTCAGGTTGCCAAATGATTTCTTGATAATTAAGCAGATTGCATCATAAGACGCCTATCAGTTACTCTTTTCTTCCTGGAGAAGTCAGCAGGATAACTGCATCCTAAGGGCTTCTCTCTGTGTTGGATCTGAAAGGTGGAACACAAGAAAAACAGTCTCACCTTCCAAACCATGGAGGTCATGTGTAGAAAGGTACACACATGTCAACAGGGAGAGTGGCTGGATAAAAGCAGGGCTCCCCACGCTAGAAGACAGGTATTTCTACCTGTCACGTCCTGAGTTCAGAATTTTGTTTTGAGATGAATATAAAAGCAGCTAAATGTCAGGAAAATGTTCTTCCTATGGGCTAAGGATCCTCACGTGATCCAGCAGACGCAATCAGTCTCCCAGGGGCCCGCCTGCCCCAGGCCCACAGGCCAGACAGACAGACAGCCAAGGCATGCCTCATTCCGTCATCTTTGCTCCTTCTCTGGTTATTTCATTCCTTGACAATGGGTAATGGTCTTTACTTTTTCTTCAATTTTTTAAAAAATAATTCTCACAATTTTTTAAGATTAAATTCTGGGTATCTTTTTTTTTAAATTTTTTTTAAAAAATTTTATTTTGGTTGTAGATAGACACATACCTTTATTTTATTTATTTATTTTTATGTGATGCTGAGGATTGAACCCAGTATCTCACACATGCCGGGCAAGCGCTCTACCACTAAGCCACAACCCCAGCCCCAAATTCTGGGGATCTTAACTGGGCATAGTGGCACACACCTGTAATCCCAGAGACTTGGGAGGCTGAGGAAGGAGGATCACAGTTTCAGGCCTGCCTCAGCAACTTAGAGAGACCCTGTGCCAAAAAAGAAAAGAAAAGGTTTGGGGATGCTGAAGTGAAATGCCCCTGGGTTCAATCCCCAGTAGCAGCAAAAAAAAAAAAAAAGAAAGAAAGAAAAGGAAAGAAAATAAATGCTAGTTGTCTTAGGTAGAATAGTGGAGACAGTAGTACTTGTGGTTAGAAATGGGTACACATCTTTCTTTCTTGTGCTTGGCTCTGTGTTTGGGTGGCGGGGTGGAGGAGGGTGGGGTCAGCCAGGTCAGGAGTTTGCCGGGGCTTGGGCTTTGCTGTTGCTATGGTTGGTTACCTTCCATGTACCCCTGGCTTCAGATCGTTCTAGCATTACCTTCTGCTTGGTCCTGGGTTTTTCCAATGTGGAGGTTCTACCCTAAGCATTCAACCTTCCCATGCACCTGGGCCACAGAAAGCCCTTCTCTGTGCCTTCCACGCTCAGCTAGTTAGGATGCCAAGTAGCAGCCTTGGTCTCTACCATGGAGTCTTGTATATAGTTCACACTTCCCCCAGTTGTGACAGCCAAAAATATCTCCAGACATTGTCAAATGTCCCCTGGGTGGCAAAACTCCCTGTCCCTAGAACCAGGGCTGAAACAGGATCCTGAATCCAGAACTTTCCTGGCCCTTCTGGAGGTAAGAAGCCTTCATCTCTTACTTCTTCCCTCCTGCAGGGATCTTCACCTATTCTGGGTGGGGGGTGGGCAGGGTTAGTTATTCCCCCTCTGTAGCTTCAGTTTGTTTGCTCTTCTTTCTCCTCCTCCTCCTCCTCCCACCTCCCCCTCCTCCTCCTCCTCCTCTCCTTGTCCTTCTCCTGGGAGAAGGGTCCAGGTGAGGCTTCCTGTCTTCCCTTAGCAGCATCCAGCACTCCTCCAGGGGGCACCGCCCAGGGAGGCTCTCTCCAGCCACCTCATTGTCCTCCTGACCCCCTAACAGGCCTGTCCGGGAAGAGTTCACAAGTGAATGCTGACACCTTGAGTGTCAGCTTTTGAGGATCTTCTGCCAAGAGAGTCTTCAGCTGTTTGTGAAAAATAGTAGCAAATGCCAGTCATAGAGGTGCACGCCTGTAACCCCAGCAACTCAGGAGATTGAGGCAGGAAGATCAAAAAGCCCAGGATACTTCGTGAGACCCCCATCTCAAAAATAAAATAAAAACGTTAAAAGGGGCTGGGGATGTAGCACAGTGGTAGCGAGCTTGCCTAGCTTGTACAAAGCCCTGGGTTCCATCCCCAGCATCACAAAGAAAACACATTTGCAAAATTCTTCCTGCCCAGGGTGTGTTTCCCCTCCTTGCTCTGCCTTTCAGAACTGGTTCCATCTCATCTGTGCTCAGAGGTGCCCTCCTGGTGGCTGAGTTCTAGGTTATCTGCTGGCACTGTGACCCCATCTCTCCGACAGATTCAACAGGGGCTATGACTGGTAGTTTGTCTGACCTCTTGCTATTAGGTTGAGAGCAGATCTCTTTGGATAGACTAAGTGGTGGAAACACAACCTCCTTTCATTCTTTATCTACTCGGAGGATTACTCTCTGTCATTGTGTGCATATGGGTTCTCTTAGGGGAGTTCTCGACCCCTCTGGTAGCATTAAAAGAATAAAAATTCTTCCTCCAGGTTGTCGCTCAGTGGTAGAGCGCTTGTCTAACATGGGTGAGGAGGCACTGGGTTCCATCCTCACCACATAAAAACAAAAATAAAAACAAATAAAGGTTAAATTCTTAAAAAAAAAAACTTTCCTCCATTCTTATTTCAAAAGGCATATAATTTTGCCTATCAATGAATTCTCCACTAGTGCCCAAAAATATCTTTTTTTTTTTTTTAAGTGCTGAAGATAAAGTAGCTCCCTCCAATTTACTAAAAATTTAAAAAAATTGCACTAAACACACATGGGATACTGGTTTTGTCTTATTGTACTGACAAAGTTGAAGAAAATGTTGGACAGCACATGATTTTGGCCTAGAAATGGGAGTAAATGTACTCCTCCTCCCACGGTTTTCATAGGCCGGTTAACTAGATCAGCCTCTTAGGAGGGCTCCAAAATTTAAAAAGCGCATGTTCAGGAGGGACGCAGCTCAATGGTAGAACCCTTGCCTAGCATTCTGTATGCCCTGTTGATCCCCAACACAGCACTAAAGCAAAACAAAACAAACAAAAACATACCTGTAATTTCAGCAGTTTGGGAGGCTGAGGCAGGAGGATTGTGAGTTCAAGGATAGCCTCACCAAATTAGCGAGGCCCTAAGCAACTCAGCAAGACCTTGTCTTGAAATAAAATATAAAAAAGGGCTGGGATGTGGCTCAGTGGTTAAGTGCCCCTGGATTCAATCCCCAGTACCCAAACCAAAACCAACCAACTAAACAAACAAACAAAAACCCAAAAACAAATGAAATAAACAACAAAAAGACATGCTATTTGATTTTGGTGATTTAGTCTCCAGATATACTTTTATATTAACGCAAGGATAATCCTTGCAGCATTTTTTGGAAAGTAATAACATGCTGGAAACAAATATAAGTTAATTTACTGAGTGATTATTATATGTCGTTAGTATTTTACAGGTACCAATTCTGAATCGGTTCACTGCTCTTTCCTCTGCCTTCTGAGGAGCTGGCACTATGCCAAGTGAGTTTAGATCATCCCCATTTTATTGATGAGAAATCCAAGGCACAAAGAATTTAGGTCAATTGCTCAAGATTTCACAACTAGTAAATTATGGAGCCAGTACTCAAAGCCAAGCAGCCTGACTCCAGAGTTTATGTGCTTAAATGGGGCACCATCTAAAGTTGTTGAATAAATCACAGCTCATTATAAAGAATGAGGTGGTTCTGCATTAGTCTATGTGGATCAATCTCCAAAGCAGATCTAAGCAGATAAAGCAGAGGCAGAATAGCATGTAGAGACTGTAAAAGTCAGGTACTAAGCAACTCAGTGAGACCCTGCCCCTAAATAAAATACAAAATAGGGCTGGGGATGTGGCTTAGAGGTGGAGTACCCCTGAGTTCAATCCCTAGTGTCCTGTCCCCCCCAGAAAAAAAAAAAAAGAATTACTCTCTAACATGGCACAGTGGCACATGCCTATAATTCCAGTGACTCAGGAGGCTGAGGCAGGAGGGTTTGAGACCAGCCTAGGCAACTTAGAGAGATTCTCAAGAGGTTAATGAGACGCTGTCTGAAAATTAAATTTTTTTTAAAAGGCTGGGGCGGTGAGTCAAATCCCCAGTACAGGAGAGGAGAGACAATTTTGGAAGGACCCAAAAAGAAATTGACGACCTCTGGGATGGGAGTCAGAGTGAGTGAGGAAACTTTTATATAATATAATCTATGATGTTATTAGGATTTTTAACCATATATTTCTTTTAATTTAATTTTTTTGTGTGTGTGTGTGTGGTGCTGGGACCTAACCCAGGGCCTTGCACTTGCTAAGCAAGTGCTCTGTCACTAAGCTACACCAACAGATCCTCCAGCTTTTAGCATTTTTAAAGACACAGTATGTCTCCTTAACCTCACAATAATCATATTGGGTAGGAATCGTGATATCTAATTCACAGTTTGGTAAATCAAGTTCTAAAATAGTTACAAGCTTGTCTATGATTGCACAAACTCTAGGCAGCAGAACTGGGATTTGAACCCAGTGTGTCTGACTCAGGTCCAGAGCTTATCCGTACAATGAGTTTTCTCCATATATTTGTCTTTGTTCATTCATTCTTCATTCATAAAATGCCTACTATGCACCTAACTGTGATTATCTGTAGAGACGATGGCCTCAGAGCTGCTCAGCATTCTCTCAAAGGGAATAGAAACTGTACCTTTCTCCTCCCCAGTTGACAGAGATGAAACATAGTAATACCCAACTCTGGCAAGGGTGTCGGGAGACACCTTTCATGACTGGCAGAAGATAACATTGTATAATCCTCCTGAAGAACAATTTGGCCAAAGCTTTAAAAAACGTGCAAGTCCCCATCCTAATTGAAGTATTCAACTTCAAGGAATATAATTTTAGCAAATAATCAGACAACTTAGTTGGGATCAGAGATGTATCTATCAGGAGATTCAGGTGTATTGGTAATAATCAAAATGTCCAAAGAAAGGGGATTGCTTGAATATATTATTAGGGAGTGAGGAGGGAAGGAAAAGAGGAGGAATTGTGGATTAAAGTTGACCAAATTAGGCTATGTGCATGTATGAATGTATCACAATCAATCTTACTTTCATGTATAATTAGGCAAGATCATAATAGATGCAAGATCAATAGAATAGACGAAAGGGATCAGGGGAAGAAGGGAGGAGGGAAGAGAAAGGGTAGTACTGGGAAATGAGATGAGCAAATTATATTCATGTATGATTATGTCACAATAAACTCCTCTGTTATGTATAATTATGATGCACTAACAAAACATAATAAAAATAAATATATTGTTATACTCATTCCATGAAACATGATGCAGCCGGGCACGGTGGCGCATGCCTGTAATTCCAGACACTCAGGAGGTTGAGGAAGGAGTATTACAAGTTCAAAGCCAGACTTGGTAACTCAGCAAGACCCTGTCTCAAAATAAAACCTAAAAAGGGCTGGGTATGTGGCTGAGTGGTTAAACTCCCCTGGGTTTAATCCCTGGTACAAAAAAAAAAAAAGTAATATCATACACTCATTAAACATGATGATATGGGAATATTTGTGGCATGGAATGTTCATGATATCATGGTATATGTGTTAAAGGAAAAGGCTGGCTATATAACAGGGTGGACAATGTATTTCAATTTTGATTTAAAATGTAGAGATAGGCCTGGGATGTAGCTCAGTGGTAGAACATTTGCTGGGTCTGCACAGGGCCTGAGTTTGATCGTATGTACCTCAAAGGAAAAAAGAAATGCAATGACAATCGTGGTCATATATAGTCACAGAAAAGAGCCTAGAAGCCAGGCATGGTGTCACACACATGTAATCCCAGCAACTCAGGAGGCTGAGGCAGGAGGATGGCAAGCTTAAGGCCAGCCTGGATACTTAGTGGGACCTTTTGTCAAACAAAGAAGGCTGGGAATAGGAATGTGGCTCAGTGGTGGAGTGGTGCTTAGCATGTGTGAGGCCTTGGGTTCGATCCCCTCCTCAAAAAAAAAAAAAAAAGACTGAAAGGACATGTGCCAGCTTTATATCAGCTTGATTACTGTAGCCAACTCCAGATAGTGAGATTATATATATTTTTTCCTTTGTGTGTGTGTGTGTGTGTGTGTGTGTGTTTCTAGGAATCAAACCCAGGGCTTGCACATGCTAGGTAAGCACTCTACCTCTGAGCTACATCCCTAGTTCTGACTTTTGCTTTTATACCTTTCTGAATTATCTGAATTTTCTTTTGTAATAAGCCTTTGCTTCTCTTAAAATAAAAAATACAAATTCTTTCTTTCTCCATTTTGAAAAATAAATATTAGTAATTCAAGAAAAGTGAAGTACACCAGGTGCTATGGTGCATGCCTGAAATCCCAGCAGCTCAGGAGGCTGAGGCAGGAGGATTGTGAGTTCTAAGTCAGCCTCAGCAACTTAGTGAGGCCCTAAGCAACTTAGTGAGACCCTGTCTCTATCTAAATAAATAAAAAATAAGAAGGGCTGGGTATGTGGCTCATGGTTAAGCACCCCTGGGCTCAAACCCCGCTACCAAAATAAATAAATAAGCAAACAAATAAATAAATAAGTGAAATAAACAATATGGCTGATTTCCTGAATAAATTAAAGTAGGCTCATGAATTTATAATATAGAATACTATGCATCCTTTAAAAATGGTGATTCATTGAGGAATGTGCTCTGTGCCAGGCTTTGATGATGTAAAGGAAGCCAAGACAGGACTCTCCCTCATGAGCTAAGCAGATGCTTACCACACACTGGGATTGGTAGTATGATGAAAGTACATGAAAAGTGACATTGAAACCACAGAGCAGGACACAGAGGCAGGAACCAGGGGTGGGAGGGTTCTGGGAAGATGAGCAGGAACTCACCAGGGCAGAGAGGCAGGTCATCCTGCCAGAAAGGCCGTCAGAGGCAAAGGTGAGTGTACGTGACACGGGACCATTGACTCAGAGAAGGGGAAGACATGGGGTTGGACAGGAGTACGATTGTCCAAGAAGGGGTGGGCACAAAGGGGGCTGAGTGGTTGGTTTGTCGATCATTAAATCCTTCGCTATGTCCTGGGCATTGGCATCTAAGGGTCAGAGAAAAGATGAACGGTTCTCCTCCCTCCTCATCAGCTGAAATTCTATGGACTGCCTTATTGACACTTCCATTCAGAAACCCTTGACCCTCCCGCTTCATCTGTTTTTTTTTTTTCAATATTTTTAGTTGTAGATGGACACAATACCTTTCTTCCTTCCTTCCTTCCTTCCTTCCTTCCTTCCTTCCTTCCTTCCTTCCTTCCTTCCTTCCTTCCTTTCTTTCTTTCTTTCTTTCTTTCTTTCTTTCTTTCTTTCTTTCTTGTCATGCTGAGGATCAAACCCAGTGCCTCACATGTGCCAGGCAAGCACTCTGCCACTGAGCTATAGCCCTAGCCCCTAAATCTGTTTCTTTCTTTTAAATATTTTTTTAGTTGTAATTGGACACAATACCTTTATTTTTATTTGTTTTTATTTTTATGAGGTGCGAAGGATGGAACCCAACACCTCACATGTGCTAGGTAGGCAAGCCCTCTACCGCTGAGCCACAACCTCGGCCCCCTAAATCTGTTTCTTAGTGGGGAGCAACTTTGCACCCGCGGCACTTGGCAGTGTCTGGAGACATTGTGACCATCACTACTGAGAGAGGGTGCTGTTATTGGCTGTCAGTGGGTGGAGACAGGGTGGCAAGCGTTGCAATACACAGTAACCCCCACAGTGAAGTCTGGCCTAAAATGTCAACCAAGCTAAGATTGATAAACCCTGGTTTAGATGACAACCATGAGTCTCCATTGGGCTGTAGTGTTAGTTGACAATCATTTGACCTTTCTCTATTGGCTCACACTACCATTTTTTTTTTTAAATCATTTTTTGATCCTGGGAATTGGACCCAGGCATACTAGGCAAGCACTCTACATGAGCTACATCCCAGACCTTCCTTTTGCTCCTTCCTTCCTTCCTCCCTTTCTTCCTCCCTCTCCTCCCTCCCTCCCTCCCCGCCCCCTCTATCTGTCTTGTTCTGTTTTATATTGAGGAAGGGTCTTGCTAAATTGCCTAGGCTGGCTCTGAACTTGTGATCCTCTTGCCTCAGCCTCCTGAATAACTGGGATTACAGGTATGTGCTTGTACCCGGCTCAATCTCCTATTTTGTTAGAGGATTATTTCATATTTTTCTCCTTCTCCTTCTCTTTCTATTGGGGAATTGAACCCTGGGCTCTACACATGCTAGACAAGTACTCTACCACTGAGCCACATTTGCAGCCTTAGTTTTTATTTTGAAACAGGGTCTTGCCAAGTTGCTAAGTTGCCCAGACTGGCCTTGAGATCCTGCTGCCTCAGCCTCCCGAGTTGCTGGGGTTACAGGTGTGTACCACCATCCAGGGCAACTTTTCTCATTTGGAAAAAAAAAGAAAAGAAAAAATATAACCCTCTCTTGGTCCTCATTCCCTTTCAGCTACTGCCCATTCCCCTACTCCCCTTTACGGCAAAGTCCTGTCTGTGTGAGTGATTTCCCCAACGCACACACCCAGCGGTGCCTGCCACCACTCTGCATGTGTGTTAGCGATGACCATCACATTAAATCCACCTGCGGATTCTCAACAGCCTTTGATCTAGCAATAGACATGGAACCCTGACCACATCCTTTGCCTTGGGATACTTCTTCCCTCGACTACTGGGGACCACTGTTTCTCAAACTCCTTGGCCAGTGCCTCCCAGCTCCCTGCTCTCTGTGTTTGAGTGCTCCAAACACATAGCACCCTCTCTGTTCTATCTCCCCTCACCTTTACCGTGACCTTCCTTTGCTCCATGGCATTAAATGCCACCTGAGAACTGAGGGATGCCCTGCCATAGAGACTTGAGGGTCTGACTGCCTCTGTAACGTCTCTCCTTGCAACTCCCACTTGATACACTCAAAGCCAACTCTGCACTTCCCTCCTGACAGTTCTCCCATCACCAATTAAAATCTCTTCCTTCTAATGCTCAAGATAAGAAACTCAGAGTCATCCCTGGCTTTTCTGTTTCTCACATTGAATATCTCATCTGGCAGCAGGTTCTGTTGTCTTTACACTCAAAACATATTCAGCCCTGGGCTGGGGGTGTAGCGCGGTGGTAGACTGCTTGTCTAGCATCTACAAGGCCCTGGCTTCCAGCCCTAGCACTGGATGGGAAAGAAAAAATAACACAGGCACTTCTCAGATACAAAAGCTTTAATTTCTCACCTCTTTTGTTAAATAGCACCTCCTCTTTGCTGACCATGGATCTACCTAACTGCAGCCCATTTATCACCTGGTCCTCCCCACCTGCCCTCTGGAACTGGGGTTCAAAACGGAGGTAGGAGAGAAGACATAGGATAGGTAGAGAAGAGACCAACAGAGAAAGGAAAAAAAAAGAGGTTTATGAGCACCCCAACCTTCCCTCCCCAGCCCTGTTTTCCTTCAGGCCTAAATTCTTTTTTTTTTTTTTTAAAGAGAGAGTGAGAGAGAGGGGGACAGAGAGAGAACTTTCAATACTTATTTATTTTTTCTTAGTTCTCGGCGGACACAACATCTTCGTTCGCATGTGGTGCTGAGGATCGAACCCAGGCCGCACGCACACTAGGCGAGCGTGCTACCGCTTGAGCCACATCCCCAGCCGGGCCTAAATTCTTAAAAGCCCTTGATTCTTGGAGTAATGTGAGTTCAGATGATGAATGCCTACATATGTTGCTAGTTTACACAACAAAGCCAAGGGAAAATATTGTTAGAGACTTAGGATATGAGGATATTCCAAACATTGTCTATTGACCGGGTGATGTCAACCTGGAGATCCAAAGAACCAGACAACCGTGACCCACTCTGTGCTCCACCATTAAGACAGCTGAGCTCACCAGGCCCCTGTCACCCCATGTACTTCCCATGGTCACTATTTAGTGGCCATTAAAAGAACAGCCCAAGACCCCAAAGCGCGGCCCACTCAAGTGCCCCCCCTCCTCCCTTTGAGTGTGTACCCTGCTCTATGGCTTGCTTTTCTGAATATATCTTTTGTTTTCTTAAATAAATCTTTGTGCCTGTTTGGACGTGTCCTGAATTCCCTTCTGTAGTGTAAGTCAGGAGCCTGACAGGGCTTCATTGAGGTCCCCTTCTCTCTCCTGGGGGACTTAGTGGGACTCCTGTCTGTTGACAGACCCAGGGCATTGCACATGCTAGCCAAGTCCTCCGCCTCTGAGCCACATCTTGACCCTTTTACTTTTTTTATTTTGAGACAAGATCTCTCACTAAATGGCTGAACTTGTGATTCTCCTGCCTCAGCTTCCTGAGCAGCTGGGATTAACAGGTGTATGTTACTTCGTCTGGCTTCCATCCTTTTTATAAGTTCTTGCAGTATTGATCATGATCAAACATACTATTAATTAAAATTAAGATGTATTTATCTTAATTGTTTTGTACTCCTTTTGTACTGGGGATTGAACCCAGGGGGGCTTTACTATGGAGCTACATCTCTAGCCCTTTACATTTTTTATTTAGAGACAGGGTCTCACTAAGTTGCTGAGGCTGGCTTTGAACTTGCGATCCTTCTGCTCAGCCTCTTGAGTACTGGGGTTACAAAGTGCACCACGGCACCTGGCTATGTGTCTTAATTTTTAAAAATTGTTTTCTCCCCCAGTAAAATACAAGCCCCAAGAAGGTGTGACATGTTTCCCATTTCGTTCACAATGTCTCTCCCGGCACATTCAACATATCATTTACTGAGCAAACAAATGGACCCACCTCATACTTTGTAAATAAATGAATGGCCACTGCTTATCATCTTTGAACCCTTAATTGGTGACCTCAGGCAAGGCTGAGGACCTTTAGCTCCTATCAGTGGGTAAAAGGTTGACCTTTTGCTACTGATGGATTTTTCTTGGTTTCAAGCTTGGACTGAATCAATCTCCACAGCAGGATCGAAAGTTTGAGGCCAGACCGGGCAACTTAATGAGATTCTGTCTCATAATAACAAATAAAACAGGACTAAGAGTATAGTTCAGTGTTAGAGCATCCCTGGAGGTTCAATTCACAGTAACATACACACATACCCCCAAAAGGGGGAGAGGAGAGAGAGAGAGAGAGAGAGAGAGAGAGAGAGAAAGAGAGAGAGAAACATATAAGATAATCTACCAGAGGCTCTGGCTTATAGTGGGCACTTAAAGGCAGATGGATTGGAGGTGATTGTGGGGGTTGGTTGTGTTGCTCAGTGGTTAGTGCTTCCAAGCATGTGCAAGACCCTGGGTTTGGTCCCCGAAAGCATTTGCTGGGAGGAGGGACAGAGAGAAGGGTCTAAGGAACTTACATTTGTCCTTATATGGAGGGCAGGGTAAAGGAAGGCCAGCTGGGCTCTGGTGTGGTGTGTCATGGCCAGGTCTAAGGGTCTGCCGAGTCCTAACAGATGATTTCCCATGACAGCTGCAGAGTTACTTTCCAGCCACCCAGCCTGTCCCCACCTCCATGTACCCCAAACTAGGCTGCTAGGCTCCTTCTCATCGCTCTTCTTCAGCCTGTGGGTCTCCCTGCTGCCCCAGGGCTCTGGCTCTGGCTGGTGGTTTCCACAGGGACAGCCAGGGGCAAACACTTAGTCAGGAATGTGCCCTTAGCTCCAGAGAAGGCCGGGACCCTGGCTCCCCACCCACTCAGCCTGGCCGGCTGGCAGCAGCTTCTAGGGGTCGGGTGACGTCAGCCCTGCCCCGCAGGCTGGGCTGGTTTACCTGGAAGTTCTTGCCTCTCCCTGGGGAGGCTGGCTTGCCTCACCCGGGACCAGAGGGAATGGTTAACCAGCCTCCTCGCAGGGCCTCAAGGGCCAGCCTGGGGCGCACACCCTCAGGGCAGGGAGTAGAGTGGACCCTGGTCAGAGCTGGGGCGTGTGGTGGCCCTGTCCTTGGTCACTGCCTCATTATCTGCATTACTGCTCACAAGTATCATAAAAAAATTTGTCCGTAGCATAAACATACAGGTGACGTTGAAGGCTTGGCTTTTTTTTTTTTTTTTTTTTTGGTATCAGGGATTGAACCAGGGACACTCAACTACTGAGCCACATTCTCAGCCCTTTTTTGTATTTACTTAGAGACAGGGTCTCCATGAGTTGCTTAGGACCTGGCTAAATTGCTTAGGCTGGCTTTAAACTCCTGATCCTCTGGTCTCAGCCTCCTGAGTCACTAGGATCACAGGCGTGCGCCACTGCACCTGGCCCAGAAGGCTTCTTGATGGAAAACAACATTTTACATTTTGTGCAATCTTGGGTGGATTTTTATTCCTCTAGCATTGTTGAAAAGTATATATTTGCATCTCAACTAAGTTATATATTTAAAAACCATCTTTTAGGATTGGGAATGTAGCTAGGTAGTAGAGTACTTGCCTAGTAGGCATGAAGCCCTGGATGCAATCCCTACACCACAAAGTAAGTAAGTAAATAAATAAATAAGTAAAAACCACTTATTCCCAATTAAGATGTTCATTAGTCTCAAGACACCAAAAGTATATAGTTTTGGGGATATAGTTCAGGTGGTAGAGTGCTTGCCTTGCATGCACAAGGCCTGGGTTCAAACCCTAGCACCATATACATATAAAAACACCAAAAGCTAAAAATATTTCCAAAGCCAGAAGTGGACTAAAGAATTGATTATTCTTTTTGGTTTTGAATTATTTGTTTGTTTTGTTTATTTAGTGCTAGAGATTAAACCCAGGGGGGCTCTACCACTGAGCTACATGCCCAGTCCTTTTTATTTTTTATTTTGAGACAGCGTCTTGCAAACTTTCCTGGGCTGGCCTTGAACTCGGGATCCTCCTGCTTCAGCCTCCTTAGTCACTGGGATTACAGGTGTGTACCACAGCACCACCCTGCATATTCTTTTTTTTTTTTTTTTTTTAGAGAGAGAGAGAGAGAGAGAGAGAGAGAGAGAGAGAGAATTTTTTAATATTCATTTTTTTTTTTTAGTTCTCGGCGGACACAACATCTTTGTTTGTATGTGGTGCTGAGGATCGAACCCGGGCCGCACGCATGCCAGGCAAGCGCGCTACCGCTTGAGCCACGTCCCCAGCCCCAGCAGCATATTCTTGATTGAGGAAAAAAATGAATTACTCACCCCCGGCACGGTGGTGCAAGCCTGTAATCCCAGCAGCTCAAGAGGTTGAGGCAGAAGGTTCGTGTGTTCAAAGCCAGCCTCAGCAAAAAGTGAGGCCCTAAGCAACTCAGTGAGACCCTGTCCTTAAATAAAATACAAAGTAGGGCTGGGGATGTGGCTCAGTGGTCAAATGCCCCTGAGTTCAATCCCTGGTACACCCCTGCCCCGCCCCCCCCCCCCCAAAAAAAAAAGAATTACTCTTTAGCCTGGCACAATGGCACATGCCTACAATCCTAGTGACTCAGGAGGCTGAAGCAGGAGGGTTTGAGACCAGCCTGGGCAACTTAGACTCTCAGGAAGTTAGTGAGATGCTGCCTGAAAATTAAAATGGTTTTTTAAAAGGCTGGGGTCTAGTTCAGTGGTAAAGTGCCCCTGAGTTCAGTCCCCAGTACAGGAGAATAATGAACTCCTTGGCCAGGCATGGTGGCACACACCTGTAATCCCAGCAGCTCTGAGGCTGAGGCAGGAGGGTCAAAAGCTCAAAGCCAGCCTTGGTGACTTAGTGAGGTCCTAAAGAAACTCAATGAGACCTTGTCTCTAAATAAAATATTAAGGGCTGGGGATGTGGCTCAAGCGGTAGCGCGCTCGCCTGGCATGCGTGCGGCCCGGGTTCGATCCTCAGCACCACATACCAACAAAGATGTTGTGTCCGCCGAGAACTAAAAAATAAATATTAAAAATTCTCTCTCTCTCTCTTTCTCTCTCTCTCTCTCTCTCTCTCTCTTAAAAACATAAATAAAAATAAATAAATACATAAAATATTAAAAAGGGCTGGAATGTGTCTCAATGGTTAAGCACTCCTGGCTTCAATCCCCAGTACCAAAAAAACCCAAAACCAAACCAAAACAAAAAATCCTGAATTCCTCTCCATAAGAGGTGCAGCTTCCCAAAGGGGAATGTGGCATAGCAACATTCTGTGTTTCTATATATATCCATAAAGATCTCATTCACGTTTGAATTGTGCCCTTTCTCAAAAGAATGTCTTGCGATTGTTGTTATTTCAAAAAGAATTTTTTTTAGGACATTTCTATGTGATCATAGGACATATTTTCTGTTTCAGAAATCAATGTCCTGACCTCAGGAGTTGGTAAATAATCCTCTACCAATGGAGATGCAAAGCTATTAGAAAACTATTTTTTTTTCCTCAAGAAATGTCAAAAGATTTGGGATTTAAAAAAAAATAAATATATAAAGCTAACAAAGCATTTATGCCCATGTACATACGTGTAAGTATAAATATAAACTTTGAAAGAACACCGTGATCTTGGTACCGCGGCACACACCTGTGATCCCGGTTACTCGGTGGGTTGAGGCCAGACGGTCGCAAGTTAGAGGCCAGTCTAAAAAATAAAGAGGATTCAATCCTGAGTGGTGGGGGTGGCAGGGCAGAGGCTGGGCATCAAATGTGCTGGTTGGAAAGAAACTATACCCTGACCTTTCTGGTTCTTTGGGCCTGGAGAGCAGGGTGTCAGGAGTCTGCCTGCTGTGGCCTGGAGTCTTTATTCTCTGCTAGGACTCCAATCCTCAGAAGAGGACTGTCTCCCCCCTCCATTCTGGAAATTCCTTTCTTTGTTTCAATCCCAGAATCCCTCATCTCTGGGGATTTCCCAGCCTCTGTCTTTCTGCTCACGTCCTGCCCTGAATATTATTATGTCACCTGTTGACTCAGAACCTGGAGATATGAGGTGTCTAGTCATTGGTTCCCACTTGGTTTCTGGGACATATCTGGGCCAGCAGCAGTGCGAAGTCCCTTGGATGCCTGGACACTGCCCAGTCAAACAGGTGTGAGAAAATGGCACCAGGAGCCTTGGTATGGAGCCAGGATCCTTTCTGGAGGAATAGCCCAGAGGGCCAGCTTGCAGCCCATTGCACATTACAGAGTGGACAGCCAGCCCTGGGCCCAGAGTATCTTTCAGAGTAGCCGAGTCACACCTGGTTGATTTTTTGGGGAGCTTACTACAGTTGACCCTGTCCCCTTCTTACCTCCTTCTGGTCCCCATTCTCCCAACAGGTGTCCCGAGTTGCTCAGCAAGGCAGATGGAGTGGCAGGTGTGTGGGAAGTGCTCTGCTCTGAGATTTCCTATCTTTGGTCACCCCTAGACCATTGCCACATCCGCAGACCTCCTAAACTGTCATTTATTTATTAATTATTATTATTATTTTTTGGGGGGGTACCAGGGATTGAACACAGGGGCACTTCACCAATGAGCCACGTCCCCAGCCCTGTTTTGTATTTTATTTAGAGACAGGGTCTCGCTGAGTTGCTTAGCACCTCGTCTTTGCTGAGGTTGGCTTTGAACTTGCGATCCTCCTGCCTCAGCCTCCCAAGCCGCCAGGATTACAGGTGTGCACCACTGCGCCTGGCCTATCATTTATTTTAATTTCTTCTATTTAAGTAGGCTCCCCTTGGCATTACAACTGACATGAGTGAGTCACCAAAGGACAAGTATTATATGATCCACTTATATGTGGCACCTAGACTAGGTGAGTTTATAGAGACAGAAAGCAGAGTATTGGTTATGGGGCAGGGAGGGGAGAATGAGGCTATTGTTTAACGGGTGAGTTTCAGCTTGGGATTATGAGACCTCTGTTGTTGTTCTTCGTACAATAAGGTCACTGAACTTAATGCACAGAGCTGTACACTTACAAACGGTTAAATGGTAAAGTTGCACTTATAATTATAAAAATTGCAATATATATATATATATATATATATATATATATATATATATATATATACACACACACACCAGGTATCGAACCCAGGGGTACTTAATCACTGAGCTACATTCCCAACCCTTTTCTATATTTTATTAAGAGATTGGAGTCTCACTAAGTTGCTGAGGCTGGCTTTGAATTCTCAATCCTCCTGCCTCAGCCTCCTGAGCCACTGGGATTGCAGGCATGTGCCACGGCACCCAGCAAAAATTGCAATCTTATTACAATGAAAAAGAAGAAAGAAAGAAAGAAAGAAAGAAAGAAAGAAAGAAAGAAAGAAAGAAAGAAAGAAAGAAAGAAAGAAAGAAAGAAAGAACAACCAGAGGAGCACAGCGACACAAGCCTATGATCCCAGCTACTCAGAAGGCTGAGGCAGGAGGATTGCAAGTTCAAGGCCAGCCTCAGCAACTTAGCAAGACCCTGAAAATAAAAATATTAAAAGGACCAAAGATGTGGCTCAGTGGTAGAGTGCTTGCCAGGCAGGTGCAAGATCCCAGGTTCATCCCCAGTATTGCCAAAAATTTTTTAAAAGTGCATTGAGACCTTAAAAACGGAATCCCAACCAGGCATGGTGGTATGGGCACCTGCTGTCCCAGCTACTCAGCGTGTTGAAGCAGAAAGATCACCTGAGCCAGGAGGTTGAGCCAGCCTGGGTAACAGCGACAACTTGTCTCAAAAGTAAAAAAGGAGAAAAATAAGTTACACAAAAGACTCCCCTTTTTTACTAAACTATAATTTGAAGATTTTTCATCTCTCACTCATCAAGAGTTTGACGTGCTGCTTGTCATTTTCCTGAAACACTTTCATGTCTGAATGTTTTAGAAATATTTGTCCCTGGACCACCAAAGTTCACCTTGTAAATGACATCAAACCACCAATAGTACTCTTTTCCACACCTGGGCTGCCCTGCGTCTCCAAAGGCAGTCTACCTTGTGACAAAGTGCAGATTATGGAGGCCAGTAGACCTCGGATCCCATGCTGCCATTGCCTTATGGGAGTGTGTAACCTTGAGCAAGTGGCTGCACCTCTCTGAGCATTTCGTTAAATATAAGGTGGGGTGCTGAGAGTCTCCCAGTAGAAGGTGAAGTAACTTGGTCTCCTCTTCCCGGAAGTCTTCTCTGACATCCTTCTTCCCTGGCCCAGGTGGCTCCCCTGAGATCCCAAACTCCCAAGGAACACCTCTATCAGAACATTTGCAATGGGACCGGTACAGTTGCACACAGGGCTGTTGCCCTGGTGTGGCACTAGGGTGGCCAGTTCCTTCAGAGACGTGAGCAGTGGGAAGCTCTGTCACTATGGCAGTGGCTCAGGAATACACTGTGAGCTGAGCCACACAGCTTCAACGGGCGAGGGAGCCTTGGCACCAGATGTCTGCCCATCGTTAAGGTCCGCCTCACCCCAGCCAAGTAAGGTCCTGGGAGAGCGGTTAGCAGACAGCAGCCTGAGAACCCTTTCTACCAGACCCCAACTTGACCCAGGGACAGCAGCTACCATTTGCCCAGCGTTTGGTGACCTGCCACTGTCCTTGTAATATCTAGAAGGAAGCCAGAATTCCCCTCAGTGCCCCATGACCTTTCACCTCCAGCTGGGCAGACCCACCTGGGTGGGAAGAATGACGTTGATCTTCCTAATGTTTGAATTGAGGCATTTACAGCATACCTTCACGCTCATCACCCTCACACCACGACTCTGAAGTAGTCAAAGCAAGTCTTCTTAAAAAATGTGTTAGCCGCTAGGGAGGCTGAGGCACGAGGATTGCAAGTTCAAATGCAGCCTCAGCAACTTAGGGAGGGCCTAAGCAATCCAGCAAGGCCCTGTCTCTAAATAAATAAATAAATAAAAAGGACTGGGGATGTGGCTCAGTGTTCAAGTTCTCCTGGGTTCAATCCCCAGTACCAAATAAACAAATAAATAAAATAGAATGCCCACGTCAGTAAGTTGACACCAAAGGACACAGACTGTAGGATTCCGCTTGCCCAAGGTACCCAGCAGAGTCCAATGTATGGAAACAGGCTGTAGAATGGTGGTCGCCAGGGGCTGGGGGAGGGGGAGGGATGGGAGATCCATGGACACAGAGTTTCAGCCTGGGATGATTTCACCTGGATGGTGATGGTCACACAACGTGACTGTCCTTTATACCACCAAATGGTACTCTCAAACGTGGTACACTTAAACATCTTAGGTCATATGTATCTTACCACAATTTGAAGCTAATAGTTAATATTCAATAAGCATTTCATTCACCCCGGTACCCAGTGGGGTCCAAGTGGAACATGATTCTCCTCCGCCCCAATCTCCAAACTTGCATATCTCTAGAGGATGGGGCACCTCTGCCGGGCCCTGGCTCCTGTCCACCCTCGCCCTGAGCCTGGCCTCCTCGCTGTCCTCCCCGAGACCACACGATCACACCTAGGTCCCCTGTATGGTCTCTGCTCTGCCTGGAACAGTCCTTCCCTCGGCTTCCCCAGGACCTTCCCCTCGCTGTCTTCAGGTGACCTCTCTGGGGAAGGCCGTCCTGGGAAGCCCCGCAGGCCCTCGCTGCATCTCCCACCCCCTGACTTCCCATGGCCCCAGGTACTGGACATGTGTTTATCTTGGTGACTGTCTGTGCCCTAGACTGGAGGCTAAGGTGGCAGGCATGGTCTTCACTTGTTCGTATCTCAGCTCCTAGAGGGTGCCCGGGACCTGGTGGGGGCCAGGAGTCCTGCTCTGAGTGCACAGAAGGTTTGACTTTCCTAGGCACCAGGTGCTGGGGAGGGTCTCCTGAGCGGTCAGCCCTGAGGCAGCTGGTTTTGTTCTCGATCTGTGAGGGATCCTCCACCACAGTGGAGGCCTCTGCAGATGTCCTTGGCCTTCAGCCTCTACCTCTCAACACCTCAAAGTGTGAAAACGAAACCTAAAGGGCCTCCTTCCCTCTGAGCAGCCACGCGGCCGGCTCTGGCCAATCCCTCAGTGCCTGCAGCTCTGGGGTTGAGCCCTGGCCACAGGCGGGCGGGTTGGGTGTGGCCTGAGACAGGAACCCTGGCGTGAGGGAGGACAGGTGGGCCAGGGCAGCCCCACCCCCACCCCGTCAACAGGTAGGGGAGTCTCGGGGGACAAGTGAGGACAGCTCCTGGCAAGGTGTGCTCCCCTTGGTGGGCAGGGCCCAGGGTGCCAGCCCCCCGTGGTGTGATATGAAGCGCCTCTGAGCCGAGTTGGGTGCTCACAAAAGACTCAGGGGTTGCCTTTGTCCTCTGCCCGCCCCTTGTCCTTTGTTTACATCCTCCCTTCCCGTAAATGAGTTGGGCACTGGGCCCCACTGGCCGCCAGCCAGACACACCTGTAGGACAGGTTGGGCTGAGCGCTTGGGGGTGGGGAGCTGGTGGCAGACCTGGCAGGTGATTCAGGCCCTTGGGGAACAAACTCTGGTCCTTCCCATGGCAGCACCGGTGCCAGGCTCCTGCGCCGTGGGCCAAGGATTCTTGGCTGACTCCAATAGGATGGGCTGCACCCAGGGGGCCTTCCTGGCAAGTCCCCAGAGGGGGGAGGACCGAGACTTTTCCCTCTCAGTGGGCATTGCCTAGAGACCGAGAGCTGCATCCCTGATCAGGTCTGCTCTTGAGCCAATGTCCCTCTTGAGAGAGACCTAATAGTGACCTGTGGGGTGAGGTGGCTGCACTGGGGTTGGACTCTCTCCTGCCTGGTGCCCGGGAGGCTCTGGCCTTCGTTCGTTCCACAGCTGAGTCAGTGAGGAAGAGGATGAGCCTAGAGACAGGGTCTCTGGCAGGAGCAGGGGAGAAGGCAGGTGCGGGCAGGTGTGGTGGGAGGAGCAGCGGGCCGGGGCTGGCCAGCCTGAGCCAGAGAAGAGCTTGTGTCCCAGAGGAGGAGGGTGCTGGTGTCCGTCCCTTGGGGCATCTGCAGCCCCAGGTTTCCTCTGGGCAGGACTGCGACGGGCGGGCGGGAGGAGGGGGTAGGTGTGACTCAGGGGAGAAGTTTCTTCCTCCACCAGAGGATTAGCTGACCGAGTTCATGTCAAATTGTTTTCCACCTGGTCTCTTCTCTGTCTCTGTCAACAATGGTGACTGGTCACTCAGTCACCAAGTATGTACTGACTGCCTACTACGTGCCCAGCCCTTGGCTGGGTGCTCAGATCCCAGCTGGGCTCTTGGTGACCACAGTCCGTGGCCTCCTTCTCGGTAGGGCACTGTCCCTCTTCCTTCCGTCCGCCTGAGTTCCTCTCCTGCGCCTCCTCCTCCACACCTTGCTGACCATCTTGCCAGGATGTCAGGGTCTCAAACAGCACATTCTTTCAGTTCCTGTCCTGCTGAGCTGTCACCACCCCACCTTCCCTCCAGCGGGGTGGATGGGGCACTGACCCAGCCCCTGAACAGGGATCCCATCCCTGCCCAGCTCCTCAGGGCCAGGGGCTAACCCAGAGAGGTTCAGCTCTGAGCACCAGGGGTGTCCTACTTTAGGGGCCATGTTCCCCAGCCGAGAAGGGCTGGCTCAGCTGCACTGGGATGCCTCTGCCGTGGCCGGGTAGCCCCGACTGCACCCTGAATGTCCTGGGACACAGTAACTCCATTCCATCTTTATGGGCATCCGTAGATCCTGTCACAGTGGGTTTCCTCAACAGATCTCTCTGTGTGTGTGTGTGTGTGTGTGTGTGTGTGTGTGTGTGTGTCGGGGGGCTCTTCCTGTTTTCTCTACAGTGAGGCTTGGTGCTTAGGCAGCCTGGGCCAGGGGTTTCCTGACCAAACCAAGTGCAGGGTCCCCAGCTCCCAGCTGCCAGTCTCCTTCCCAGGTCATGACATTGACTCTCCGTCTAGGTTCCCAGCTCCCTGGTTTTTGCCCTCAAGCCCGTTTGTGTCGGCCGTGGAAGGCATCGTTCAAGGTCTTCCAAGTCCGTGGCCCACTGCCTATTGCCACTTTGCCCAAACTCACAGTGCCAGTGTCTAGTGGAGCATGTCACCAGAGCTGGAAACAGCCTGCTGTTGCCCCCCCAGCCTCTGGTGCTCCAGACTCACTCCTGCTGAATCCACCGCCCTCAGCTGTTCCCCTAGAGCGTCGGCGGCTCTCCCACACCTACTCCATCGCCAGCTCCTCCGGAGCCCAGTAGTTTGGCAGTCACTGAGTAAGCTGCAGGACTCTCAAGGATACTGACTGGCAGGCAAATCACTAGGCCAAGGAGGTGACTAGAGGTGGGGTCTCTGCCTTCAAGAGAGGCAGGATCTAATAAAGACAAGAGTACAGCATGCAAAACTTCTCTACTCTGTTATGTTCTGTTGCTGGGGACTGCCGATTAAACTGACAAAAGACAGATAAACAGGAGAAAAGCCATATGGATTTAATAGATGTTTTAAATTTTATTTACATGCATGGGGGCTACACAGATAAGACATGAACACCCAAAGAATAGATTAGTTATAGTTAGTTTCAGGGGTTTATGTACCATTTTAACAAGGGCAATAAATTGTGCAGGAGTGACTGGACACAGAAATGAGCTTCGGGCTCCTTGGGCTGGTCAGTTGTGGGAAGGTAAATATTTGGGGGGGGGACACTAACAATAGATAGGGGTTATTTGTTTACATATTTAGTTTTTGCTGTGCTGGGATCGAACGCAGGGCCTTGCACATGCTGGGCCAGAGCTCTACCCCCGAGTCACACCCCATGACGGAGAAGAATGATTTAATACGGCCTGTTGATGCAGACTCATCTTGGTGCCATCTCTGACCCTGGTGGTAAGTGTCGCTCTCCTCCCACTGGTAGACACCTGGTGAGGGAAATTTATGTCACTTTTGCCGAGGGAAATGTATGCCCTGCTTCTAGGCAGATAAGGGGGAGCCTTCTCCTGGGTCTGCCATTTCTCAAATTCCTTCAGCTCAAGACACTCCTTATGCCTCAGTGGCATGGTTTGGGGTAGCGTATTCTGATATTCTGGTCCCCTTCCCAGGTTAGTTGCATTTCTAAGCAAAGGCACACTGGAGACCCAGTTCCTCCGTCCGTACTGCCCTCTCTAGAGGGGACTTTCCAACTCCCTTACTGTCCTTTGATGCCCTAGTTCCGCGGCTCCACCTGTCTGCAGGCGTGATTGCCCCACGTCTCTGACTCCCCTGGGTTTCTCCTGGTCTCTAGCACACGGCATCCCACAGTCAGCAGAAAGGACGGGAGGGGGACTTCAGGGCGGGAAGAGCCAGCAGCTCTTAGTCTAGAAGCGTTTTACATATGTTCTCTCATCTAATTCTTGGAACAACCCTTTCAGGTAGGAGCTATTATTATCCCTTTTTCTTTATGAGGAACTGAAGAGCCACACAGGTTAGGTCACTCCCCCAGAGCCCAGTCGTAGGCAGCGGGGTGGAGTCTGATGACCAGCCAAGCCCTTCCAGCCCAGAGCTGCTTCAAGAGCTGGGTGTCAAGGACCAATTTTGTTTTGCTTTGCTCTGTTTTCTTTCTTTCTTTTTCTTTTTCTTTCTTTTTTTTTTTTTTGGTGGGGGGTACTGAGGATTGAACTCAGGGGTACTCCGGGCTTGAGCAGAGAGCAAACACTATTATAGTCAGGATCTCACTGAGTTGCTGAGGCTGGCTTTGAACTCGTGATCCTCCTGCCTCAGCCTCCTGAGCCACTGGGATTACAGGAGTGTACCACTGTGCCCACGGCGGCTTTGCTCTGTTTTGTTTTTAATTTCCAATCTGTTTCAAAACGATAAAAACGAATGACTAAAAAAATAAAAATACTACTACTACTACTACTACTACTGCTAAAGATGTGCAAAGTAGAAGCCATTCTTCTTATTGTTATTGGGTTCAATAAAAGGGTTTTCTGCCGTTGCTATACAAGCCATTTTTAACATGGACCTGCACCTATCTACGGACCCCATCATGTACTGCCTGAAGAGAATCTCCCAGGGGTCCCTTACTTAGGGAGCCATTCCCTCAGGAATGACCTTGTCAGAGGCTGGAGGGACGAGGCCCTCCGCCCAGTCCTGTACCAGCAGTCCTGCAGGGTCATGCCAGGGGCCAGAGGCTCAGAGGAGAGCAGAGCCTGAGGGAGGGAGGAATCATGGGAGGCTCAGGTGTCTTACATTAGGGATCTTTCTCATTTCTGGGACATGATGGATGGGACCTGGACAATCAGGACTCATACTACTTGTGCTTTGATGATCGTGATGCATTATGTCAGGGAATAAAAGACCCACCTTCACACTTTGAGCTCCCTGAAGCAAACACCATTATGGAGACGGTTTAGGAACTCAGGTCTTAGTTCATTCAATGCACGAATAGAGTAAGTAAATGATACCTTTCCCCCCTATGCTGGGAATACAACCCAGGCCTTGTGCATGTGCATGCTGGCCAGCACTCTGCCCTTGAGGTGCCCCCAGGATGATGATGCCTTCTTACCTATGGTGTTCAGTAGATGTTTAAGAAATCAAAAAGATGGTGGCGCCCAGGAAAATGCTTTACAAATCCTAAAATACCTGAATGTAGAAGGAAGAGGGTTTCTTATTCACAATCTCAGGGGCTCCAGGGTCAGATCATTATCTACGCAGATCATTTCCTAATTCATTATTTTAAAACTTGATTTCATACGTATTTATCTAATAGTGTTTGCTCTCTGCTCAAGCCCGGAGTTCCAGATTGCAAAGGCAGCAGAACAGGCACACTGGGGTCCCACTGTCCTTGGTGTACTTTCCACTGAGGAAAATCAATGGAAGAGTCAGGTGCAGTGGCACATGCCTATAATCTTAGGGGCCTGGGAGGCTGAGGCAGGAGGATTGTGAATTCAAAGCCAGCCTCAGCAATTTAGCAAGGCCCTAAGCAACTCAGCCAGACCCTGTCTCTAGATAAAATATAAAAAATGGGCTAGAGATGTGGCTCAGTGGGTAAGCACCCCTGGGTTTAATCCACCCCCCCCCCAAAAATCAATGAAGGGCTTAGAGAGGCAGTGGGGGTAGTCCACATGGTGTGGGTGAGCCAAAACCTTCCTAGAAGAGGTGGCCTCTCTCAGGGGACTGTTAAGCAAGGCACGCAGTGTCTATACAGGCACTCTTAGGCAGGGTTAAAGGGTTAAAGGGTTGGTGTAGAGCTCTGGTGTTCACCACCCCCTATAACCTTCGCAGAGCATGATTCTGGAAAGACTTACTCCAAAATTTATCCCAGGTTCCCAAGGTAGAATGTCATGGTCTATAGGTGATTTGATCTCAGGTTTGACAGTAACTGGTGACCACATATCTGGAAAGTCAACCACCAGCAGTTTGTCGGTTGCCAATTAAGACACATTTTAATCCCTCTTTTTACTGTTTGGCCACTATTTCAATCATAGAATAACTTTTCTAAAATAGCAGCTATATTTGAGATCTAATTCACACACCACAAAATTCACCTTTCTAAAGAATATAATTGCGTGGTTTTTAGTATGTTCCCAGAATTGTGCAACGATCACCACTACCCAACCTCAGAACATTTGCATTACTCCAAGAAGAAAGTCTGTGTTCATGGGGGCACCATGCCTGTTCCCTCAGCTACTCAGGAGGCTAAGGCTGGAGGATCTCAACTTCAAGCCCAGCCTCAGCAATTTAGTGAGACCCTGTCTCAAAAAGTAAGGGGATGTAGCTCAGTGCTAAAGCATCCCGAGGTTCAATCCCCAATACCAAATAAATAAAAGTTTTAAAAAGTACCTATTGGCAGTCACGCTCCCACCCCCCACCCTGCCCCAGGCATCCACTAATTCATTTGCTGTCTCTATAGACTGCCCATTCTGGACATTTCATATAAATGGAGTCATACAACACATGGCCTTTTAGGACTGAGTTCTTTCACTCGGATACCTTTTCCAGAGTTCATCCACGGTGGTGTGTGCACTCCAACTTTTTTTTTTTTTCCCATCAAATTATCTTCAAACCAGTACTACTACAAAATTTTATGGGCCTTGAGTTTGGTGTAAGTGTTAGGGTAGATAACTAAATTGTTAGCATCATTCATTCCTCAAAAATGTTTCTATGGAGCATCTCTTGTTAGTGGTGCTGAGGACACTCAAGAGAACAGGGCAGCTGGGCATGGTGGTGGCCCACGCCTGTCATCCCAGTGGCTCTGGGGGGCTGAGGCAGGAGGATCACTAGTTCAAAGCCAGCCTCAGTGACTTAGCAAGGCCCTAAGGCACTGAGCAAGACCCTATCTCTAAATAAAATCCTGGGATGGGGCTGGGCACAGTGGTGCATACCTGTCATCCCAGCTGTTTGGGAGGCTGAGGCAGGAGAACTGTTCAAAGGCAGCCTCAGCAACGATGAGGCGCTAAGCAACTCAGTGAGACCCTGTCTCTAAATAAAATATTAAAAAGTGCTGAGGATGTGGCTCAGTGGTTAAGCGCCCCTGGGTGCAACATGCCTGTCCTCAGGTGTTGGCATTGGAGCTGGCGAGGGACAGGTAATCAGTAAAACCAGTAAATTAGTAAAGAAAGACAAAAAATCTTAGGGCACTATGTGATCTGAAGACAGGTGACAGGATACTTCGCTGGCGCGGAGTATGGGGAGGAGGAGCCCTGTTCTAAATGGGGCATTGGGCAAAGGCTCTCTGCAGAGATGCGATGACAGCTAAGGCCTGGCTGATGGGAAGTAGTGAGCCATGGGATTAGGGAACAGCGGGGCCTGGAAATGAGAGCCAACTGGGTGATGTGGACAAGCAGAAAGCTGTGTGCTAAAGCCAAAATCCATGGTGGAACCAGACAAGCGGTGGGCAGGGAGACCCCAGGGACCAGAGCACACAGGGTCTTAAAGGTCAGAACAGAGAGCTGGAGGGTCTCATTAACGGTGATGGGAAGCCCTTGTTTGGAATGTTTTACATCATGGTACATTGGACGAGGGTGGAGCAGCCATAGATAGTGAAAACCGACTGATTAGAACTGTACCTGGTGGTAGAGCTGATAGGATCTGCTGATGAATTAGCCGTGAGGCACAAGAAGTGAAGGAATCAGCCAAGGTGTCAAGGTGTTTGCTTGGGGGATGGGGATGGTGATGAGCACAGGTGGGAGCAACATCATGCTCATAGGTGACACGTGGTCCCTACCATTACCTGAAGCGCTTTTCTCAGGCCTAGCAGGGGCATGATAGGGAGGCTAGACTCAGGTTTCCCAGGCAAGTACGAACAAGCCCAGAGTGGCTTGGTGAGGCTCCGCACAGGGAAACCTGGGAACCCGGGGGTGGTGGTGCACACCTGTCATCCCAGGTATGGCGAGGCTGAGGCAGGAGGATTGCAAGGTTGAGGCCAGCCTGGGCAACTTAGTGAGACCCTGTCTCAAAATAATAAAAAAAAAGTGGGGAGGGGTTTGTGGATGTGGCTCAGGGTTAGAGCACCCTGGATTCAGTCCCTAGTACAGCAACAGGAAAAAAAAATCCCCAGGGAAAGGGAAGTGGGGCTGTCCCCTGATTCTGGTGACTAGGACAACCAGGGCTGCTGCATGCCCATTCTGCTGTCCTGGAGACGTCCAATGGGGCCCTGCTGTGTTCCTCAGGCACCCAAGCCACCTGGGGGGTGGGGGAGGCCTCCTGCCCAGTCCTGCCCCGGGTAACCATGGGTGCGCTGGTGTAACCTGAGATGCTGGCCTCGGTGCTGTGTGGGCGGGCGTGGTTGCGTGGGCCCAGGGCCAGAGAGTGGAGCAGAATTTCAACTCGTCAGCTGCCCCGGGTGCCAGCACTCTGCAAACAGACTCAAGTCACGAACCCAACAAAACGTTCGGTTGGGTTGTCATTGTAGTCACAGCGTGGAGGGCAACCGTAGCTGCAGAGGGAGGGGCTGGGGGCCAAAGCGGCTCTGCTCTGATCTGGTCAGGGTTATCCCAGGAGAAGGGCTCCCCGGAGGGCAGATGAGCAAGATTGGCGGGAGCAGACTGGGGTCCCTGGGAGCCTCCCTGGAAGCCCATCTGGGGGATGGAGGGAGGGGGAGGGAGGAGCTGCTTTTCTGGTCTCCCTCCCCACATCTGGACAGTCCAGATAATTCCAAAAGGAGCAAGATGATGGCATGGGTCCGGGGGAGGATTGGGGGGAGACGCATCTTTCTGAGGTTTGCAGGAGTGGAGGGGAGCATGGAGCCCAAAGTCATTTGGGTCAGGGCCAGGGCAGCTTGAAAGGGACACCCTAGGGAATCTAGTCACAGCTAGAGAGGCTGTGGATTTACAGGAATTCAGTGAACACCTACAGAGAGCTTCTTAATATGTAAAGCAAATCTGAATCAGACACAGATTCTGTCCTTAGGGAGCTTAGAGGTGAGTAAAGCTAAGAGAGCCCTGGCACTACTGTTTCATCCTTCTTGGTTGGCACACCTGTCTCCTCCATCGTAAGTTATAAGGGATTATGGGTACCATTGTAGTCACAGCACTTAATACCATGCCTGGCACTTAGTAAGTGCTCAATGAAAGTTTGTTGAATGAATAAATTAGATGCATGATTGACAATACAACACCGTCTAAGTACCGTAAGAGATTTTGTGTCTTTATTAATCACCATTAAATCCCAGGGCCTGGAGCATACTGGTTACTCAATAAACATTAAGTAGGAAAAAATAAAGAACAAACAATGAATGAATGAATGAATAAAACTACGGGGTGTTCAAAGAAGAGAATAAGCCGGGCACAGTGGCGCACACCTATAATCCCAGGTACTTGGGAGGCTGAGGCAGGAGAATAATAATTGCAATTTCAAGGCCAGACCGAGCAATTTAGTGAGACCCTGTCTGAAAATTAAAAAAAAAAAAAATTTAAAGTGCAGTTCAGTGCGCCCCTGGGTTCAATCCCCAATACCACAATAAATAAACAAATACATAAATAGATAAATAAATAAATCACAGGAAACCAGGTGTGAGGTATATGAGAACTCTGAGTACTATCAAGTACTAAAATAAGTTTATTACAAAATAAGAAAGATAAATAAGTTACGTCACTTTCTCATTTAATACCTCAATGACTTTCCATCACATTTATGATAAAATCTACACGCCTTGTGCCGGCCACAGAGGCCAACGAAACCCAGCTACGCATGACCTTCCCAGTCCTGCTCCCTTGACTGTCCCTGGCCACTCCGCTCCGGTCTCCGTGGAGCTCTGTGAACACGTCACTTATTCCGTCCTGGGCCCCTGCGTCTGCTCGTCCCTCTGCCTTCTAGTCTTCCTGCTCTCCGTGTAAATGCCACTTCTTGCTGGGCCTGGTGGCACCCACCTGTAATCCCAGCTGCTCAGGAGGCCGAGGCAGGAAGATTACAGGTCTGAGGCCAGCCCGGGCAACTTACTGAGACCCTGTCTTGAGCACAAAAATAAAAAGGGATGCAGCTTGGTGGGAGAGCACTCAGCTAGCATGTGCAAGGCTCTGGGTTTAGTTCCCAGGACTAAAAAAGAAAAAGAAATGATCACATGCAAATTGTACACAAATGTTCACAGCAATATTATGAATAATAGGCAAAACCCAGAAGCAACCCCCAAATCCTTCCCCTGAAGAATGAAAAAATAAAATGCGGCATAGTCATACAATGGAATATTATTCAGCTATAAAAATGAATGAAATGCTGGGCCAGTAGTGCATGTCTGTAATCCCAGTGACTCCAGAGGATGAGGCAAGATTAAAGTGTCCCTGGGGGCTGGGATGGTGGCTCAGGGGTAGAGCGCTTGCCTAGCACATGTGAGGCCCTGGAATTGATCCTCAGCACCACATAAAAATAAATAAGTAAAACAAAGGTGTTGTGTCCAACTACAACTAAAAATATATATATATATATTAAAAAAAATAAAATAAAGTGTCTCTGGGTTCAATCCCCAGCACCACACACAAACACACACACACACACACACACATACAAAAAAAAAAGTTCTGATACATGTCACAATCAGAATGAACCTTGAAGGTCTCATGCTAAGGAACCATCACAGAATGGCTGGGGATGTAGCTCAGTGGTAGAGTGCTTGCCTAGTGTGAGCAACCCAGCATCACAAAATACAAACACAAGTGGCCGTATATTGTCCTCATATGAAATGTTCATTTTTATGAATATTCAGAATACGCAAGAGACATAAAGTACATCAGTGCTTGCCTAGGGCTGGGGTGGGGTAGAGTAGCATCATGGCTAATCTGCACAGGGTTTCATTGCGGAGTGGTCACAATGTTCTGCAGTGGATTGTCCTGATGTCTGCAGAGCTCTATGAATACACTAAAGCTCCATGGTGTAACTTATTTTTTTTAATTATTTTTTGTACCAAAGATTGAACTAAGGGGTGCTTAACCACTGAGCCACACCCCCAGCTCTTTTAATATTTTAATTAGAGACAGGGTTTCCCTAAGTTGCTTAGTTTGCTCTGAATCCAGGGCCTGGCTAATTGCTAAGGTTGGCTTTGAAACTGTGATCCTCCTGCCTTAGCCTCCAGAGCCACTGGGATTACAGGTGTGCACCACCATGCCCCGTGAATTGTGTACTTTAAATAGGTAAGTTATGTGGCATCTGAATTAAATTTTAGTCAAGTTTTGTTGCTGTTGTTGTTTTGGGGCACAGTGGTACACACCTGTAATCCCAGCTACATAGGAGGCTGAGGCAGGAGGAGCTCAAGTTTCAAGCCAGCCTAGGCAACTAGACAGACCCTGTCTTTAAAAAAAGAAACCAAGGCCAAGACCATGCTTCATGTAGTATAACTTTGAGAACTTGATTCCTTCTTTTTTAAATTTTTCTGACACTGGGGATTGAACCCAGGGGCTCTCTGACTCTGAGCTACATCTCCAGCTCTCCCCCTCCTTTTTAGTTGTAGATGGACACAATACTGTTATTTATTTATTTGTATGTGATGCTGAGGATCAAACTCAGTGCCTCACACGTGCTGGGTGAGCGCTCTACCTCTGAGCCACAACCCCAGCCCCTCCCCAACACTTTTTATTTTTTATTTTGAGACAGGGACTTGCATAAGTTGCTGAGGTTGGCCTTGAACTTGTGATCCCCCAGCCGCTAGGACTACAGGTGTGCACCACCCTACCCCACCCCACCTAATTCCATGATTTATACATGAAAGCAGACCCGTGGCAGTTGACTTCAGAACGCTGCCCCTCAGCACCTCTGAGTGGACGGTCCTCTATCTGACTCTGGCCTTATTTGAATCCTCAAGTTCATAGGTTGACGTCAACCTGATCCCTAGATGAATACTGTGTTAAGTCCTGCAGCTCAGAGAGACTTAGTCTCTGGCCTGGAACAGGGCTTAGGTTGTTACCAGGAGCAATGCAGGTGGGTGGAGGCGTGGTGAGCTGCTTTTTGTGTAGATTCGGTGATGTGCTGCCTAGAGCCTTCTTCAGGGGAAGGCCTGCTGCCCAGATGTGGGGAGTGAGGTCACGGCTCCAGTCATCAGCACCGTCAGCATCGGCCTTAGCTTCACAGACCACAGGCCACAGGACTGAGCAAGATGTGGGTATGGCCACCTGGACATCTTGGCCTAACGCAGGACAACTCTGACGGCAATACTCACTCCAGAGCTCTCGGCTGCTGGGGCGGGCTTCCCAGGCCCACGCCGCCCCTGGACTTCCCCTCTGCCCACTCTCGCTTCCTCTCCCTTCCTTAGGAAGTGCTGGTGCTTAATCCGTTCCTTCCAGTCCAGCTCTGTCTCCTTCCCTGGGAAGCCGGTTACAAGGGGACCCATCACATCATCTGTACTCATGGAGACCCAGCTGGGAAAGTACTAATTTTTCTGTCTTTCTCAAGGAAGAGAAGGGCCTACACTCCACATGAGCAGCAAGAACCAGTCCACAGCCTCCGCAGGGTCAGGGGGGCTTGGGTTTAACTAGATTCTGAGGCTGCTCGGTTTAGGAGCTAAACATAAATTGGAGAGGAAGAATTTCTTGACTTTATTGAGCTCCCTTGAGTTACAGAATTTCTTTTTCCTCTCAAATTTTCTTTATTCTAACTAGTTATATATGACAGTAGACTACATTTGGACACATCATATATAAATGGAGCATGACTTCTCATTCACCTTGTTGTACATGATATAGAGTGACACAGGGCATATAACCATATATGCACATAGGCATATAATGTCTGATTCATTCTACTATCATTCTCACCCTCAAGCCCCCTCCCTTCACTCCTCTCTCTTCACTCCCCTCTGTCCAATCTAGTCCAAAATTCCATCTAGTCCAAAACTCGCCCCTCCCCTTATTGTGAATTAGCAACCACATATCAGAGAAAAATTTGGCCTTTGGTTCTTTGAGATTGACTTATTTTTCTTAGAATAATATTCTCCAGTTCCATTTATTTTACCAGCAAATGCCATAATTTCATTCTTTTTTAAGGCTGAGTAATATTCCATTGTGTATCTATGTACCACATTTTCTTCATCCATTCATCTGTTGAAGGGCACCTAGGTTAGCTTCATTGTATAACTATTGTGAATTGAGCTGCTATAAACATTGCTGTGGCTGCATCCCTGTAGTGCGCTGATTTTAAGTCCTAGGGTATAAACCTAGGAGTAGGATAACTGGGTCAAATGGTGGTTCCATTCCAGTTTTCTTAAGAATCTCCATTCTGCTTTCCAGGATGGTTGCACCCATTCGCAGTCCCACCAGCAATGTACAAGTGGACTGTTTTCCCCACATCCTCGCCAACACTTATAGTTGCTTATATTCTGAATGACTGCCATTCTGACTGGAGTGAGATCTGAGGTACAGGATTTAGAATTTGAAGTGAGGACCCCAGGAGATGCGTAGGAACTTGCTATAGCCAGTGCTTGCAGAAGCTGGAAAAAGTGATTGACCACATCCATGAAGTTGCAAAGGCAGAGTTGCTGTTGCAGAATGGGCAGGAAGGGAAAAGGCTGACCTGGTTCACTGTGTGCTGTCAGAAGGCCCCCAGGCGATCAGGTCCCGTGGGAGGCCCTGAGGACACGCCATTTATACCACGACCCGCCCCGCCGTGTCAAGAGGGGCAGCAGCACCGGAGCTCAGTGGTGGCTGGCCTCTAGGTGGAGGGCCCAGTAAGAGAGACTCGTTGAGGTCAGTAGAGATGGTGGGAGTACCCAGGAACCATGGAGACCAGGTGACTGCACTAAGGACGAGACACCAGACTGTGGTGGGCACGGTCAATGCTGGGGAGGTCAGAATGGCGGCCAGGGAGGGGAAGGCCGACCTGCAGAGGGTTGCCTGAATGATGATGATCACATAATGTTTGGAGGTGACAGTGGAAGAAATCAAGGGTGACTAGAGGCTGGGAGTCGTGGCCAAAATAAAAAGTCCTCGTCCATGGCCCCGTTTCTGGAGATGAGCTAGTTCTCAGGGCCCTGCTGTTAGAGGACACCCAGCAAGTCCTCCATTGACCCCCAAGCTGTGGCTGAGCTGGATGCTTTGGCCTCACTGTGTCCGGGGCCCAGCAGGCAGGATGAGGAGTCGCCACCTTCCAGGGGTAATTGACTCTGGTCATCAGGAGGAAATTGGCCTGCTGCTAAGACAGACAGACAGACATTTGTGTGGGACCCTGGTGATTAATGAGAGTGCCTCTTGGTGTTCCTTTGTCCAAGTTTGACATACACGAGTAAGGACAGCAACCCCAGCCAGGAGCACACCAGGTCTAGAGGAGCTGGGGTCACACCACCGGGTGAGTCACAGTGGGCAGGGAGTCTAGAATGGATGTCAGAGTAGGGAGAAGATCAGGACCTCCAACACACTCAAGCTTGTGACAGCTGTGAGGTCTTCAGTTTGTCCCTGTCCCCTTCGATGGACTCCTATCAAAGAGGCAGGCCTGACGGATGTGGAGCTGTGAACCTGACCCACAGTTGGAGAGGCAGACCAGGTGGGCTGTGAGTGACATGGAGGTGAAATCTCCCTCGGGGGCAGGATCTGGCACCCGGCTGTGGGGAGCACAGACACCAGACAGCTCCCACTGTGAGCTCCCAAGGGTCAGCCACCTGCAGAGGGACTTCCCTGAGCTCACACTTTTACAAGACAGCCCACATCTGGGAACTGAGCACCTCAGCCCCCACAGGCCACTCACCCTGGCTCCATGCTGGGTGGGTGGAGGCCTTGCTGGGCCTACATTGCAGGTCGGCCTCTCCCTGTGACCAGTCCTGCTTCCTCCCCTTCTGGTCATTGGGAAACATCTTGCACCCCAAACTCTGACTCAGCGTCTGCTTCTGAAGAACCCCACCTGTGACGTGCTGACGTGGGCGTGGTCAGAAAACAGCCTCCTTCTCGGGCTGCCCAGGAGCTATCAGCCATTCAGCGACAGGCAGGGCTTTTGTTTCTTTGCTCCCAGGGACTGAGCTCAGGGCCTTGCACAAGCGAGGTCAGCACTCCACTTCATCCTTAGTCCTTTTTTTTGTTTTTCAGACAATATTTCTTTTATTCAGAGTTTATGATAGGTAAGTATATACTAAATGTGAAGAATAAACAGACCTAAATTCTACAATAAGTATAGCATGTAATCAATGATGATACATACAATATTTAAGAAAACAAATGGTTACTTAATAACTTTCAACTATACCATTCAAAATTGTTTTCCAACATTAGAAAATGTCTCAAATTCCACTTTGCTAATGACTTGCTTTATTTTTGAAGATTAAGGAAGTCACGTAAACACCTATATCATTTATTTTTTTTAAAAAAAGCTAAAAATGGCTTATACTGCATTCATTCTTATGCCACCGTGACAGGGTCTCACTGAGTTCCCCAGGCTGGCCTCTAACTCGAGATCCTCCTGCCTCGGCCTCGTACACGGTTGGGATTACAGGTGTGCCCAGCTGGTCTTAAATTATTTACTTATTTTTATTTCAAGCACATAGGTTCCTCTATTTCTCTAGTCTAGATAACCAGCCCCGGAGCACCCTGCAGGAGGTTACCTTGGCTCCTTCTCAGTGGGCTTGGGTTTCAGATGATGCCTGTCAGAGGTGTCCAGGCAGCTCTTGAATGTACTCTGCTGTTTTGGAGCTCAGCAGAGGACAGTGGGCTGGTGACCACAGCTATAGCTCAGCATGTGGGGTTAGGGTCACCCAGGGAACGAGTGTGGACAGTGAGGGGAGGGCCCATGCCACAGAGGACACCTCTGCTCCAGCTGGGGCTCCTGTACATGGATCAGTGTGGGACGGTTTAAAAAGGAAGGGAGAGGGCTGGGGATAAACTTAGTGGGAGAACGCCTGCCTGGCATGCCTGAGGCCCTGGGTTCAATCCCCAGCACTGCAGTCAAAGAAGGAGAAGGAGAAGAAGCAGCAGCAGAGGTGGACCTATGTATAGTTCCAGCTGTTTCAGAGCTAGAGCAAAGGATTCCTTAAGCCCAGGAGTTTGAGGGCAGCCTGGACAATATAGAGAGAACTTATCTCTTAAAAGTGAAAAAAAGAAAGCGAGGAACTGTAATAGTTTTTATCAAAACAGATATGGTCGAGCTGGGTGCAGTGGCACACACCTGTAATCCCAGCAGTCTGGGAACTGAGACAGGAGGATCATGAGTTCAAAGGCAGCCGAGCAACTTATCGAGCCCTAAGCAACTCAGTGAGACCCAGTCTCTAAATAAAACATCAAAAGGGCTGGAGATGTGGCTCAGCAGTTGAGTGTCCCTGGGTTCAATTCCTCGTACCAAAAAAAAAAAAAAAAAAAAAAGACATGGTCCAGTAATTTAGCACATAGACTCCAAGTTCGATTTCTAGTTCAGTCATTGCTATTACTTAACTGTTCTGTGTCTTGAGTTATTCGCCTATAAAATGGTGGGTATCCAACTGTAAAATAGGCACTTCGGTTGTGAGGATCAAATTAGGGAAATCCCTTAGAACCAGACACCACACATAGTCAGAGCCAGTGAGCACCAGCTACTATCATTGTTACTAGAGCAAGGTGCTTACATACAGGACCAGGGACCTTACCTCCCAGTTTGCCTGGAACAATCCTGGTTTTAGCCTATTGTCCCAGGGTGAATACTACCAGTGATCCCTTTCACTTTCAAATGTACCACAGTATGGATAATAAGTTATATGGCCACCCTAACATCATCAAATTGAATCATTAAAATGCTATGAGTAGCAGGCTAACACATGTAATCCCAGCTAATCAGGAGGTTGAGGCAGAAGAATCTCAAGTTCAGGGGCAGCCTGGGAAACTTAACAAGACTTGTCTCAAAATAAAAAATAAATAAATAAAGAGGGGCTAGGGATGTGGCTCAGGGATAGAGTGCTTGCATAGCATGCCTGAGTCCCCAGGTTCCATCCCTAGTACTGCAAGAAAAAGTCTATGAGCTAGATAATGCTATCCCAATATACAAATATTTGTAAATAATATTTGTACAAGTTATGGCTTGTGAGGCCCAGGGAATGCTGTTAATTTGCAGGGTGATCTGTCAGGGTTCCTGATGACAATTTTGATGTGGTTGGGTTTTTGCAGTGCCAGGGATCCAACCCAGGCAAACTAGGCCAGCTCTCGACCACTGAGCCACATCCAGCCGCTGAGCTCAGTTTGTCTTTAGCTTCCCAGGCTCCCCCATGCCTAACTGGAGAGCAACCCCAGGAGATTTCAGCAGGCTCCTTGGGAGAACCAGGAGCGCCAGGAGAACTGGTGGTGGCGGGCTGCATCCGGCTCAGGCCAGAGGAGCTCCAGAGCCCAGCTGCCGGGCAGCCTGTCATCTGGCCCTGCCACACCAATACAGACGGGCACTCCCAGGGCCTCAAGATCCCTCCTGACTCTGTCACTGCCCTGGCCAGCCTTCCTCTACTTTTCTGTTCCTTTTTTTTTTTTTAATTCTTTCACTTTACAAACTTTTACAAATACTATCTTCACTTTATATCTTCTTGTTCTCCAGCCACAGCTAAGGCGTCTTATTCCCTAGGAGCCTCTGAGGCACACACATCTGGCTTTGGGATTCTGGAAGTGATAAAACCATGTTGATGCTAGAATAACCCAGTTGCCATTGATTTGACATTTGCTCAACTCTTATCATGAATTACCTGACGGAGTTCTTCTGCTTCCATAAAGGAATAGGTACAGATCTTGCCCCCGTTATTAATTACCTGCTAAGTCGAAACTGAGGCGATGGAGTGCCCCAGGCCCTCAAAAGGTGCAGCCAGGGTTTGGACCTGGACTTGACTGAGGGCTGTGGATTAACTACGGGCCTGCAAGAGTGGAGGGAGGGGTATGGAAGAGGGAGTGTAAATGTACCATGGTTATTCAGTGGGGCAGTGTGGTACAGTGATAAAGTGCATGTTTCGGGTGCTTGAGGTCCTGGACTTGCTTCCTAGCGTACACACGCACACACACACACACACACACACACACACACACACACACACACTCACACACAATTAGGGAAAGTTTCAGAGAGGTGTCATGCATTCATTCATTTTATAAGCATTTAGTGAGTGTCCCTTTGGTATCTGCCAGGGATTGGCTCTGGGACTCCTGTGGATACCAAAATCCATGGATGCTCAAATCCCTTATATATAATACATGGTGTGGTATTTGCACATAGCCACACACATCCTCCCGTATACTTCAAAATCATGTATAGATTACTTATAATACCTAATACCGTGTACTGCTATGTAAATAGTATTAACCTGTATTGTTTAGGGAATAGTGACAAGAAAAACATTTTAGCCAGGTGCTGTGATGCAGGTGTCTAATCCCAGCTGCTCAGGAGGCTGAAGTAGGAGGATCCCAAGTTCAAGTCTGGGTTACTCAGCCAGGCCCTGTCTCAAACAAAACAAAAGACTAGGGATATAACCCTGTGGTGGGGCACTCGTCTAGCATGCTGGAGACTCTGGGTCCAATCCCCAGTGAGGCGAAAAAACAAACAAAAGCTATACATGTTCAGCAGAGTCATGGCCATCCTAGGTCTGTAATAGATGTCAGTTGCCATGTAATATTGTAAAACATATTTCTGATCCCCACTTGGTAGAATCTGAGGATGCAGAGCCTGCGGATACAGAGCACGGGTCGAACTTACTGTCTACCACGTGGTGGGGACACAAAGATGCGAAAGTCCAAACACTCAAGGACTTCACAGTCTGGGTGGAGAAGTGAAGTCAACAGGTTATTGCAGAGCGACCTAAGTGCTGTATTAAAGGTGTGTGCTCTAACCAGTGGGAGGGAAAGAGGGAGGGTTAGTTCTGCTGTGTGTAAAACAAACACGCATTGATTGAGAGGGTTACCACGAGTCAGGCACTACTTGCCCTGGGTGTTCAACAACACACAAGGGGAGAGGGGCATCTTACGTGGAGGAGCAGTGTCACGGTGTGGAGGTCTGGGGCACGGTGGTCCCTGGAGCAGGGAGTGGGGGTTGCGGGTGAGCCACTGGGCTGGTCACTGGGATGCAGACGTAGAGACAAGGTTGGAGATAGAGGCTGGCACCGCCTGGGAGATTTGGCAGGTTGGGTTGGAGTTCCGATGCTTCCTGTAGATGCAGCCAGGTGTCTTCAAACCTGCGAATCTGATGCTGGCCACCCCCTACTTAAAGCCCCTCAGCAGTTTCCCTTTGTCCCTGGGGGTTAGGTCCAGGGTCTGTCATTCAGCTCAGGGGGCCGTACATGATGGGAAACCTGCCAGCCCTTCAGCCTCCTCTCAGCTCTGCCTTGCCGTCGCCCTTCCTTATTGACAAATGCTTTGCCTGGGCACCCACGTGCTGCTCCCAGTGCCACCTCTCCAGGTGCCTCTTCCTCCTTGGCATCCTGCTGATCTTCAAGGCAGAACGGAGCAGGAGGTGAGAGTCTGGCCAACTTTTCATTGACCCCCCCCCCCCAGTGGAGCTGGAGGGCCTCATAGCTCAACTGCTGAGCTGCACCCGTGGGGGCCTGGCCAACTTTTAGAGATGCCTTAGGAGCTGGACACAGTGGTGCGTGCTTGAAAGCCCCAGCCACGTGGGAGGTTCAGGCAGGAAGATCGCTTTTGCCCAGGAGTTCAGCACTAGCCTGGGCAACGTAGCAAGGTGGCATCTCAAAATAAACAGGGAAAATAAAAAATTAAGATAAATAAATAAATATTCTTTAGGAGTCCCGCCCTGCCCCTCACGGTATACCTATGGAGCAAATAGAGAGGGGGCAAAGGGGAAAGTAGTTGGCACAAGTCCTTCAGGGCATGCTGTGCCCTACCCTCCAGGATGGCCCTGGCTCTCTGACATTAATGGGGTGTGGGCCACCTGATGTGAAGTAAAGGGAGGTGGGGGTCACCCTGTGGCTTCCTGGATTTTATTTGAGTCCTGGAAGCATCCGTGCCCTCCTGGGGAGGGTGAGAAGGCAGAAACCTGAGGTCCGGGTCTATCCTGCAAAGTGACCTGCCCATCTGTCTTCCAAGTCCTGAAGGTGACTTGGCTCTGGGCGAGTGACAGGTGGCTTCTGGGGGAGGGTACAGCACGGCACATGGCCCCACTTCTTTTCTGGTGAGCTTCTTGTCCTGAGGGCGCCTAGACTAGAACGTTCTCAGAGGAGGCCTAACATCAAAGGTTCATTTAAGACGTGAACTCTTTCACGGCTCAGGTTGTAAGAGAAGGCCTCGTGCCTGGCCCTGATGAGACCAGCTGGACCTCTGGGCTAATTTTTTTTTAGCTCTGACCCTGCCCAAGGTGGCTTTTGGAGATTTGTCTCTGCACTTTGTCCCCTCCCTCTGTGCTGTGACACCCCCCTGAGGGGAATGAAGGGGACCTTGGTGAGCGCAGGGCAGAAAGACACCCAGGGCCTCCTCATGCCAGGCAGGAGACCTGGCGCTGGGATCCTAGCAGCCTGGGAAGCTGTTATTCTAGAACCTGATAACTGCCTGGGCTGGGCCAAAGATAAGAGGCAGCTGTTTGAAGTCCAGAGAGATAACAGCTTCAGAGAAAGTCGATAAGAGGAGCGGGATGCACTGGGTTCAGCTCACCAGTGGTGCCTGCCTGCCTTTTGCCAGTTTTTATTCATTGATTTGTTTTTGAGATGAGCTCTTGCAAAGTTCCCCAGGCTGGGCTCCAATTCTCAGATCTCCCTCCTCAGCCTCCCAAGGAGCTGGGGTTGCAGATGCACACCGCTGTGCCCTGCTGTTTGCCAGTTTCAATAGAGTCTTCTGCTCCCAAGTCACCAGCAGGGAGGGCTCCGTGTTACTAGTCTTTTAACAGGTGGTCTGGGCATGTCTCTTGGTATGAGTGCCTGGGCCTGCGGGCTCTGCTCCTGCCCCCCGGACAGCTGTCTGCAGCCCGCCCTGCCTTCCCAACCCCACTTCTTCCCTGCCCCTTAGACCTTCTTCCCAGTGCATTGGCTCCTGGGCTCATTCAGTTAACAATGTTTTACGAGGGTTCTCTTTATGCCAGGCACTGTTCTGGGCACCCAAGACACGGTAGGGAAGCCAGGAGGCACAGTCTTTGCTTTCATGAGGCTTATGATCTGGGTAGCTGGGGACAAACAATAGAAGAGTCATTGTAATGGGTGACAAGTAGGTGGTGAGGATATGCTAAGGGGATGTGGTAGAAGGTAACTAGGCAGAGCAGGCTGGGTGGCTTTAGAGTGGTCGGATGACTTTTTCCTTCATTCCCAGCACTTTTTTTTTGAGACAAGTTCTTGCTAAGTTGCTGAGGGTCTTGCAAAGTTACCCAGGCTGGCTTTTCCAAGGGGACTTGGTGAGTAAAAATGAGCCAAGGCAAAACCTTTCTGGAGAGGAGAGACCAAGTGCAAAGGCCCTGGGGGTAGGAGTGAGGGAGGACTGCCTGGGGGAGAACAGAGGCTGGGAGTTGGTGAGAGTGGTTGAAAATTATGGTGGGGCTGGGCTTCCTAGCAACTCGGGGTTGCTGAAGAAAGAGGAGTGCAAGTCTGAGGCCAGCCTAGACAAATTACCCAGACTCAAAATAAAAAATTAAAGAAAGGGGCTGGGGATGTGGCTCAAGCCGTAGCACGCTCGCCTGGCATGCGTGCGGCCCGGGTTCGATCCTCAGCACCACATACCAACAAAGATGTTGTGTCCGCCGAGAACTAAAAAATAAATATTAAAAAAAAAATTAAAGAAAGAACCAGGGATGTATCTCAATGGAAGAGCACACACTCCTGGGTTCAGTCTCCAGTGCTGAAAAAAAAAACAATAACAAAAGAAAACCAAGTAGCACACAGGTGTGTGCCACTGCACTTGGCCCTGCACACCTGTAATCCCAGCTACTTCGGAGGCTGAGGCCGGAGGACAGCAAGTTCAATTAAGTGAGACCCTGTCTCAAAATATAAAGCCCTGGAGGCATAGCTCGGTGCCGGAGTACCTGTGATTCCATTCTCAGTACTGCAAATGATAATAATAATAATAATAATAATAATAATAATAATAATAATAATAATAAATGATAATAAAATAATAATAATAGAAAATTACGTCTTCATGAGAAGTTTAGAGATGAGCGCAGCAAGGGAAGCCACAGGAAGGTGAGTCAGGAGGAATTTTCCTTTTATTTTGAACATTTTGCTTGGGTTACTATGTGGCGACTGGATGGAAGGGACAGGCTGATAAGCAGGGAACACAGCAGATGTAGAAGGTGAATCCAGACTCTGCTGTTTACTGTTACAACTCAGGTCAGTTGCTTGACCTCTCTGTGCTTCTGCCTTCATGGCTTTAAATGGGGTTTTATTCACCCTGTCTTTGTTAAGCTTGCTGAGTGTCCGCTGTGCTCTGATCCTTCTTTGGGTGGAGTGTGCCCCTCGTGGGACTTTTTTGTAGTCCTGGGGATTGAACTCAGGGGTTTTATGCTACTATGTTACAGCAGTTGGTTGTTGTTGCTTTTTAATTTTCAGATAGGGCTTTGGGAAGTTGCCCAGACAGCTGGCCTTGAACTTGAGATCTTCCTGCCTCAGCCTCCTGACTTACTAGGACTACAGGTGCACACCCACACCTGTCTGGAATTTACATTCTCACGGGGAAAGTCCAGCTATCTAACCAGAAAACCCACAGGGAGTGCTAAATGTTATGTGGGGAATTAAAATAGGTAAAAATAGCTTAAATCAGGTACCGTGAGGCACACCTGTAACCCCTAAGGCTTGACAGGCAGGAGGATCACAAGTTCTAGGCCAGCCTGAGCAGCTTGGGAAGACCCTACCGCAGAATAAAAATTCCAAAGGGCCAGGGATGCAGCTCAGCGGGAGACCCTGAATTCCATCTCCAGTACCAAAAAATAAAAATATTTTTTAAAAAATAAAAAAAAAGATTATTGGAAGATGACTGTGTGTGGTTAGAGAAGACCACTTCGAGGAGACCCCAGTGACAGAGAAGGACCTTCCAGCTATGATGAGCCCAGCTGAGGAGGGAAGGGGCTTGAGGGATCAGTTTCACAGGGCGGTCAGGGGTAACCGAGTGCTCAGAAGACCGTGGCAGGTGCTCAGCAGACGTCCCTGTTCATAAAGATCACTACTGTGGGAGACTTGGGAAGAACTGGGTTGGCAAACTGACCATAGGTGGGGACTGAGGGAAAAAGAGAAACCCAGAAGTCTCCTAGGGCTTTGGCTCTACAAGATTGGGGAGCTGCTATTTGTTGAGGCTTTGCTATTGCCTGGAAGGGTCTAGTGCCCTCTTCCATTCTCAGGAACTTTAGAGTCTTCTGGATACATCCTCAGCAGGGTCCTTCTGGTCCCTCCTCACTCAGCCATGCCATGCCCACACCCTGCAGGCCCATCCTCCTCAGTCACACCCTGACAGCGCCCCTGGACCACCCCAGCTTAGCCTGCCTGCTGGAGGCCGATGGGGTCCCAGAGACCCAGTTTAATGCCCCCACCCCCTACCCTCTGCCCTATGGGGAAGCTGAAGCCTTGTGGTTTACCTAATCTAATATTCCTTTTTCTATATTCTTTCAAGAATAGTCACTACAATATTTCTTGAGCTCCTACTATGTGCTGTTTACACACTCAATACACAGCGGTGCATAAGATGGACAAAAATTCCATCCTCGAGGGGCTAATATTCGACTTGGGGAGACAGACAATGCAAATATAATTAAAAATAAGTACACAGATAATTATGTCAGGCACTGATATAAAGCCAGGGGGAGCGCTGGGGTGCAGTTAGCACTGATGGCTCAGCACAGAAGGGCTCTGGGTTAAAGGAATGTTTGATCAGAAGCTGAGGATGTGAGTCAGGGACCGTCTTGGAGAAGAGATGGTCAGCCTGAGAGCCGCTTGCAGGGGTACAGAGCCAGAACCTGAGGCTCCTGGGGGAATAGCAAGGTGACATGCACAGCTGGAACAGAGCAGAGGAGGGCGGGGAGGAGGTGTGGCTCAGCAACATGGCCACAGGGCCTTGGCAGGTGGGTGGCCTTGACTTTGTAAGATGGGGAGCCATGGAGGGTCTCAACTGTCCTGCTGCTGTGTGGGGCACAGAGTGTAGGGAGGGCCCTTGTGTCTGTCTCTTGGGCAGGATGCTGATTTTCTTGGAGACAGGACCATAGACCATATACCAGAGCCCGGGCTACGCTTGTTCACATGCCCACCATCAGCCTGACCCTCTCGGGGACAGCATACAGGCCCTGGTGGCCTTCCTTCTTCTGGACCAGCTTACTTGTGTCTTTGTGGTGAGTGTCTTTGGGTGCTATTTCAGGGCGTTATGTTGAACCACTGTGTTTATTCATTTCCCTGCCTGCCAGTTCTCACCTAGTCCATCTCTGCTTGATCTAATCTTCCTCAGGGCGAGACCTGGGTCTCCCAAACATTTGAATTCATCTTCATCCTTTTAAAAAGTCATAAGTTCTTTGGGACTGGAGTTGTGGCTCAGTGGTAGAGCACTTGCCTGGCATGTGTGAGGCCCTGAGTTCGATCCCCAGCACCATCTATAAATAAATAAATAAAATAAAAAAGATCCATTGACAACTAAAAATTATTAAATTTTATTTTATAATAAAATTATAAAGGACTTATGTGTCCTTGTCAGTGGCCACAGGACACATAAGTCCCTGTGGCCACTGACAAGGAGACAAGCCTTACAGGAAACCCTTACAGGGATCCACATCTCTAGTCTCAGGACTTCACCTCTAGCCTCCGAGGAACCATTAAACTTGCTGAATGATTTCCCACACTGTGAACCTCAGTTTTCCCATCTGCAAAATAGTTAGGATTGGAGCTGGGTGGAGTGGTGCACACCTGGAATCCCAATGACTCGGGAGGCTGAGGCAGGAGGAGCACATGTTTGAGGCCAGCCTGGGTAACTTAGTGAGATTCTGTCTCAGAAAAATAAAATAGGGGCTGGGGATGTGGCTCAAGCGGTAGCGCGCTCGCCTGGCATGCGTGCGGCCCGGGTTTGATCCTCAGCAGCACCACATACCAATAAAGATGTTGTGTCCGCCGAGAACTAAAAAATAAAAAAAATAAATAAAAAAAAAAAAATAAAAAGGACTGGGGATGTAGCTCAGGATGTAGCTCCGTATATGTATGGATTGGGCTAGATCAGTGACTTCTGTAAATTATTTTGAAATACCAACGATACCTACAGCTCTCTCCACAACAATGAACAGGTGCACAAAATTTGGCATGCAACTGGGAGAATCGGGATCACAAGCCTCAAAATCTGTCTCTAAAGCCTCTTCCAGTTTTGATAATGTGATTTTCTATGCTCTGATTATAGCTCTGGCCCAGAGAGGTTGCAGTCTTGCGGGAGAGATTGGTTTTAATCTTCACATGAGTGATTCAGGGCTTGTTTTTGTTGGGTTCTTTAAAAAATCATGCAGGATGCATTCTTGGAGGCAAAGAGGGAGTTTGTGGTCTGGAACCTGCATGTCCTCAGCCTCCAGGCCTGGAGACGTGGGCATGATGGAGAAGGGGAGGCCCACCAGAATTGGGGGCCACCCAGTTGTTTTCACATGGGAGATGCAGGGAGGGTGGGGAGGGCCATAGGTGGGTGGCTGGAGGAGAAGTGGAACCGGGGATGTGGGAAGGGGGTGGGGTGGCCACAGGCAGAGGGGTTGGGCGCTGTGGGCAGAATGGGGAACCTGGGCCCATGAGTCTGGGCGGAGACTCCCAGGAGCCTGGGCGAATGGGGAGAAGAGGCCCCTGTGATTGGGTGGGTGGGGGGCAGTCCCAGCTTGACTGAGGATCTGGAAGATGGGGGGTGGCCCTGGGCCAAACCAGACACCACCCTTTCTCACCAGTTAGTGCCTCTCTGCACGTTCACACCCAGTGCCGCGCTGGCAGGGGCTGTAACCTGAGCCCTGGGTGCCAGGAGGGGGACAGACCCACCCTGTCCTGTCCGGTCTCCCCCAGCTACCTTCGCACCCCAAGGCTCACACAGGTCCAAGCCAGGGAAGAAAGGGTGCTCTCAGCGGGCTTGGGACAGGTAAGGGTTAGGGGCTGATGACAGGTTGTCAGAGGCTCCCTCCGAGGACACTGCCATAATCCCCAGCACCCCGAGCTGCTGCAGTGCCCTTTGATCCAGCCTCTGAACGCTTGATTATGAGACACAGCCCATGTTTCCATAAAGGGGAGAACAATTGTTTCCAGCGCAGACAAAGGACTCTTTGTACAGCCCTGGGACCTGCGCCCCGGGAGCCTCTCTGGGGGAGAGGAAGGACAGCCCCGCCCGGGGCAGGGAGGGTGTTGGAGCAGGGCAGTGCTGGGCGAGGCACCTGCGTGGCTCCCACCGAGCCTGCTCCCCATGGGCAAAGGGCACTAATGACGTCCCGTTCTCCGCCCAAGGTGCACGCCCAGGCTCTGATGGGGGTGGAAGGGGCTCCCTTCTGAATCGCTCCAGTCTCAAGCTCAAAATACACAGTCTTTATCCCTGGTAGGGCCCATGGTGGGGTATCCTGCTGCCCCCTCAGTTTGGGGGAAGGGCTGGCTCCTCATGGCCAAGAATCCACACCTAAGCAAACAGGTGTCAGAATAGGGAGAGGGATTTGGGGCACAGCGTTAGAACTCGGAGAACACTTGGGACTAGCAATGAAGGAGGGGGCCACTGCGGGGGAGGGGGTGCAGCAGCATCCAACCAGTTTGGAGCTGTCCTGTCTTCTGCACCTGCTCTCACGGCTTCCCTGGGGTCTGGCCATGGAACACCCTCAGATTTTGCAAAGCAAATCAGGCTGTGGCAGAGGGTGAGAGCTTTGCCCTCTTTCCAGAGCCAGGGAGAGAGGTGTGTATTGGTGAGGCTTCTGCCCAACCCCAGCTACACCCCTCGCCCATTTGTTAGTTAAATTCAGCCCCTCGCTTCTTGCCATGCTATCTGTCTGCAAGCACCTGTGAGGAGGCACGGGGTCAGCCCTAGAGGGGCCTCCCAGTCAGAGGTGGCTGTAGGACAGGGAGCTTGGGTGCGACCCTAAGGGATTTAGGAAACCCATCTGTTTTGGGGAGGAGGACTAGACTTAGGATCTTTGGGGCTGCCCACGTGGAGACCAGAATGACTCATTTTGGATAAAGATAAGTAGAAGGTGTTAAACCCAGGTTCCCCGGATATTACCAGTACAACCAGTTTGTCATCCGCCTTGGTGAGGGAGATGCTACCTCGAAAGTTGGTTGCAAAACAGGCCTTTCAGCCAGGTCTAGTGATACACAGCTACAATCCAACCTACTCATGAGGCTGAGGCAGGAGGATTGCAAGTTGGTCAGCCTGGACAACTTAGAGAGCCCATGTCTCAGATTTTTAAAAAATTCTAAAAAGGGAGTGGGGATGTAGCTCAGGGCGAGAGTGATTGCCCAGCATGTGTAAGGCCCTTGGGTTCAACCCCAAGTACATCAATTAAAATAAAATAAAACCTTTCAATGGGAGGTGCTTTGATTAGGATTGGGTAAGGATCATGATTTAACAGTCAGGAGTCAGAGCAAACAGCAAGGGATTTGAATGCCAAGGAGCCAAAGTTTTGCTGAATCCTCCATTTGAAGAATTGATGTGCCTTTTGGAAAGTTCCTAAAGTCTTTTTCCTGGGTGAGAGTTTATGGGTATAGTAAAGTAGGCTAATGCAGACAAGGGAAGACTGAAGTCGTGTGGATGTGACCCTGACTGTGGGAGGGGTAGGTAGTTGGTGTTTTAGGTGTAAGCTTAGTGGGTATGATGGTAGCTCTCTGAGGGCTGCTCTGGGGCTTGGGATGGAAAGCAGGGACAGATCTGGGGTCCCGCAGAGCATTCAGACAGCAAAAGGAAGACTTTGAAGCTTTGAACTTAGACAGGGAGAGGAACTTGGGCTGACCCCAAAAGAGGCCAAGACCCAGGCTTGTGGGCTGGAAACCAGGCCTGCAGGTGCCAAACAGGTCCCTGCCCTTGGAAACTGGCTGCATGTTGACTTTGGCAGCCCCACCCAGAGCCTCCACCTACCCCAGAAGGACTTGAAACTGACACTGGGCCCTGCTGGGGGCTGGAGATGTTCCCAGCCCAGTCCTGTTCAGGCTGGCTGCTACAGGCTGGGCCCTGGCAGAGAAGTGGGCTGGCCAAGTGTTTGGGGGAGGGAGGCTGCTCCAGAGAGGGCTAGTATCTGGAACTCTTCGGTAGGAGCCAGGGCCAGAGGACAGGACTGAATGAGTGGCCTCTTGGTCTCAGACTGAAGACCCAGAAAGAGAAGACAGGGGGAGAGGGCAGATGAGTTTGGGGTGATCAACTCTCATCCTATGAACATCTCTTATGGTGCAGCCACAAGGCGCTAATATCTACACATGCACTGCTGAATCATCCATTTCATAGATAAACAAACGGGCATGAAGCGAGCATGGGGTGGCCTCAGGAGACTGAGGCAGGAGTATCCCAAGTTCAAGGCCAGCCTCGGCCCTGTCTCAAAAATTCAAAAGGGCTGGGAAACAGGCATGGTGGTGCACGCCTGTAACCCCAGCAGCTCCAGAGGCTGAGGCAGGAGGATTGTGAGTTCAAAGTCAGCCTCAGCAACTTAGAGAGGTGATAAGCAACTCAGTAACTCAGTGGGACCCTGTCTCTAAATAAAATACACACACACACAAAAAAAAGGTCTGGGGATGTGGCTCCACGAAGAGCTCCTGGGTTCAATTCCCAGTACCCCCCCCCCCAAAGAAGCAGGCTTGGAGAGCTTCCTCCACTGAACAGATGGGAAGCAATTCAAAGTCAAGGCTAGAGCTTCAAAGGCCAACTGTGCTGTGCCACTTGGCAGCATCCCCTTGGGCTATCCAGGCATCTCATTCCTACCCATGCTGAGAGGGAAGCTCAGATCCAATCTTTGCTGCAGAGATGAGGCGGCAACCATCCATCCGTAAGAGGAGGAAAGAGAGAGAGAGAGATGAAGAAACAGGCAGCCAATTCAGAGAGAAGGGCAGAGACAGAGATGGGAAGGAGAGCAGGGGGGCAGAGAATGTATGAATGCACCCACGTGTGTATGCATGTGTTCAAAACTAATACCAACAGTTTCTTTTTTCTTTTCTTTTCTTTTTTTTTTTTTTTTTTTTTTTTTGTGGTGCTGGAGGTTGAACCCAGGGCCTGGTGCCTGCTAGGCAAGAGCGCTATCACTAAGTTACATCCACAACCCGTAACATTTCAAAATTTTAGAGTAATTTTCTATTGACCCTTTTCAAAAAAGAGATTAAAACAGGTGGAACGGCAACCTAAGAGAGTCTGTGAGGGACAGAGAAGAGCAAGGACAGGGTGGCGTTGGGGGTTGTGTTGAGGAGGGCCATAGAGTCATCCAGAAAGATGGGGTGGGCTGCTGGAGATGGCTGACCACCCTGTCTTCTCCTCCGGGCCTGCTCCCTCCAGCTTGTTACCATGGAGATGGCAGGCTGAGGAGTTAATGTCCAGCTCCTGCTGCCCACAGGTAGTCCTCGGGCCGGAGTTTTGCCTTGCTGATAAGGGACCTGGGCAGGGAGTCCAATGGGTCAGAGGTACTAATGGGAGGAAGCCAGGCAGGGCTGGGCCTTTGGGGTGCCCTGGGCTCTGGGCAATAGGGCTCAAGGGGTGATCACCCCAGAAGAGCCCTTTCTGTCCTGTGACAGGAGACTCTATTTTCAGTGGCCTGGACTGAGTGATATAGAGCTGGGGTCCTGTGAAAAACCAAGGGCCATCTTTCTTGAGGAGGTCAGTAGGGATGGGACAAGATCTGGCTGGACACTGAGGTCACTGAAGCCCAGGCCCTGACTTTATCATCCCTCATCCAGCCTCAGCCTCCCCAAAGGGACTTCATTATAATAACAAGAAAAATAACAGCAGCTATTATTTACTGAAAACTCACTTTGGGCCAGACACTCCTGTTAAGTGCCTTATTTTGTTCTTTTTCTAACATTTGCCACAACCTGGCAAGTTGGGTAGCACCCCTGCTTCTTAGGCCTCTCACATGAGAGGCAAGTGCCCTTTGATTTTTTTTTGGGGGGGGGTACTATGGATTAAACCCAAGGGTACTCAACCACTGACCCACATCCCCAGCCCTTTCTTATATTTTATTTAGAGATACAAGTTCTCACTGAATTGTTTAGGGCGTCTCTAAGTTGCTGGAGCTGGTTTTGAACACTCAGATTTCCTGCCTCAGCCTCTGAGCCACTGGAATTGACAGGCATGCACCACTGTGTAACCTATTCCCAGTTCTTTTTTCCAGTTCATTTTGAGACAAGTTCTTGCTAAATTGCATAGGCTGGCCTTGAACTTGTGATCCTCCTATTTCAGCCTCCCAATAAGTTAAGTAATCGTGTGCTCTGTTTATAAATAAGGAAACTGAATCCCAGAGAGGTCAAGTAACTTTCTTACTTGGTTTAGGATTCCTTTAAAGATTGTCAGTCCTGCCAGGTGCTGTGGCCCATGCTTGAACTTGAGCCTGAGGCAGAGGATTGCAAGTTCATGACCAGTCTCAGCAATTTGGCGACACCCTGTCTCAAATCATTTAAAAATAAAAAGGGCTGACTATGTAGCTCAATGGTAGAGCAGCCCTGGGTTCAATCCCAAATACCATAAATAAGTAATAAAAACAATAATAAAGACCATCAGTCCTGATGGGGCCGACTTCTCCCCCAGTAGTCGATTAGCCCTACTGCTAGCATTGTATGGATTCTGACCTCTCTGGGGAGGCCACAGAGCCATCAAGCCCTGCATCTTCTTCAGTAAAGCCAATTGCCACCTAAAATACCAGTTCTGCACATACTCCTCCCTTTGCTGTTCTGAGCATCCTCTCAACAGACCGAACAGTCCAGGGCTTCCCTCTCTTCCAAAACTTTTCATTTTTGCCATCAAAAAATCTCTATCCAAGAGCCATGCACAGTGGCTTTCACCTGTAGTCCTGGCTACTACGGAAAATGACACAAGTAGATCACTTGAGCCCAGGAGTATTCTCAGCCCCCCAAAAAAGGAAAAGAAAAGAAAGAAAGAAAGAAAGAAAGAAAGAAAGAAAGAAAGAAAGAAAGAAAGAAAGAAAGAAAGAATATTGTGTATGTGGGGTGGGGGAGTACTAGGGATCAAACCTAGGGTCTTGCACATGCTGGGTGAGTACTCCACACTGAGTTACATCCTGAGCGCTCAAGCCTGCCTTTTTTTTTTTTTTTTTTGGTGGTGCTGGGGATTGAACCCAGGGCTTTGTGCTTGTGAGGCAAACACTCTACCAACTGAGCTAGATCCCCAGTCCTTTTTTATTTTTATTTATTTACTTTTTAAGATTCGTCTGTCTCCTTAGGTGCCCAGGCTGGCCTCAAACTTGAGATCCTCCTGCCTCAGCCTCAGGAGTAGCTGAGATTGCAGGTGTGCGCCGCCCTGCCCGGCTGGAATAAATAAAATCCTGACATCTGAGAACTCTCCTCGCGCTTGCCTCATCCCTCTTGGACTTTTGCACCCTCCAGCTTCGGCAGGGCCCCTGGTTCCCCTGAGAACCTCGCTTCCCAGAAGCACCTCCGGGGGCACTGCCCTTTTCCCTCAGCCCAGGGGCGGGGCCCTTGCTCATTCCTGTCACTTGATCCCTCAAGCCTTGCTGGCTATTTACCCTGATTCCTAATGGATGTGGAGACCTGGGTTGGAGTCCGTCTTCTCATCCTGCCAGAAGTCGGAGTGACTTTGTAGGCATGGAAGGGTATGATATGTGTCAGTGTCTACTGGCAGATGAACAAGAGCACAGCCTAACAGATGGGTTTAATTGAAGTTTAATGGGAGACCCAAAGGCCCAGGGAAAACCGTCTTTGGGCTTGGTTTCAATGGGGATCTGACAGCTGGGTGGAAATGTGTTTGGACAGAGGGCACGATCTAAATCTAAGGGACTGAGGCCTGACCATCCCTGCAAGGCCTGTCTGTTCAGATTCCTCTGGCCTCTCTGTGTAGCCTTCTTCCCCCGTGGGCATGGGGCAGGGTCCCTGGGAAGGGTCTTCAAGGGAGAGAGTGACAGGTCTCGGTTTTATGACTTGCTTTGGGGCATGGGGTTCTAGGTGCTGTGACTTGCCTTGGGGAAGAGGAATTCTGTTTTATCTGATTCACTTTGGGGGGCAAAGTGGGTGAGAGACAGGAGGGAAGGAGAAGGTCAAAGGAAGAATTTGATTTTAAGGCTGCTTCTGAGACCTTCCAATCCTTAGTTCAAAGTATTCAGAGTGCCAAGGCACCTACTTGGGGGTATTATTTTCTGAGCCCCAACAACTTCAATGTCCAGGAGTAAACTATTTTTTGCTCTTTGAATTAAACTCCCAAGATCTTGCTGCCACTATACTGCATCCACTCATTCTACGAATACTTCCTGTATTTTATTTTCCCTAAGAAATCCCCTGTCACTTGTTTTTTAATTAATTTATTTATTTTTGGACTGGGGATTAAACCCAGGGGCACTCCACCACTGAGCCACACCCCCACCCCTATTTTATATTTCTTATAGAGATGGAGTCTCACTGAGTTGCTTAGCACTTCGCTAAGTTCCTAAGGCTGGCTTTGAACTCATAATCCTCCTGCCTCAGCCTCCAGAGCCGCTGAGATTATAGGCGTGCGCCACCGCACCTGGCTGGTTTATTTTTTACGGTACTGGATTGAACCCAGGGCTTTGTGCATGTTGTATAATTACTCTAGCACTAAGCTACACCCCAGCCCCCCCCTTTTTTTTTACTTTGAGACAGCATCTCACTAAAGTGCTGGCCTTAATCTTGTGATTCTCCTGTCTCAGCTTCCAGAGACAGACTTCTGCCATCACAAGCACCAGCTTCTATCATTATTTTTAAATAGATATTTTATCGCACATGGTGGTGCATGTCTGTAATCCCAGGGATTTGGGAGGCTGAGCACGAAGATTTCAAGTTTGAGACCAGCCTCAGCAACTTAGCAATGCCCTAAGCATCTTAGTAAGTCCCTGTTTTAAAATTAAAAAAAAAAGTTTTAAAAAGGTCTGTGGATGTAGCTCAATGGTAAAGTGCCTCTGGGTTCAATTCCTAGTCTCTCTCTCTCTCTCTCTCTCTCTCTCACACACACACACACACACACACACACACACACAGAGAGAGAGAGAGAGAGAGAGAGAGAGAGAGAGAGAGAGAGAAATTTCAAAAATTTTCAGTTTTCTCATTTGATAAACGGCAATGGATAAAACCTCTATAAACTAAAAATCTTTGGAGTCTTCAATAATTTTTATGAACATGTCTGGTGTTGTAGTGCATGCCTATAATTCCAGAGACTCAGGAGGCTGAGGCAGGAAGATCAAAAGTTTGAGGCTAGCCTCAGCAATTTAGTGAGGCCTTAAGCAAGTTAACAAGACTCTGTCTCAAAATAAAGAATAAAAAGGGCTGGGGGTATAGTTCTGTGGTTAAGAACCCTCAGTTCAATCTCCAATACTACTATTACTACTAATAATGATAATGCTTGCAAATATAATAATAATAATAAAAAATAATTTTTATGAGTATAAGGTGGCCTTAGATTAAAAGAGTTGCAGAACCATTGATAAATAGACCAGTGATTAAGATGATAGGCCCAGGCTGGGGTGTGGCTCAATGTAGAGCACTTGCCTAGCTAATATGAAGTCCTAAGTTTTATCCCCAACAACACAAAGTGGAAAGAAGGAAGGAGAGTAGATCCTTAGCCCTTAGGTGTTTGAATCTGGGTTTTGCTCCTTATAGTTCATAGGACTTTGGACGCATTTGTAATCTCTGATCCCTAATTACCCCATATGTGAAACAGGGTGGGTGTAATGGTATCATGAGAGGTTGGCAAGGATTAAATGAGTTGCCATATAGGAAACAGAGAGAAGAGAGCCTGGCACATAGTAAATGCCCAATAAATGGGCATTTATGGGCTAGCATAAATGGGCATAAACACATAGGTATAAATCTTAGCTAGCATCATCATCATTGGTGGCAGCAGCAGCAGCATGCTGATGGTCCTGAGCAACAGAAAATATCATCAAAAAGAGCCCTGGAAGCCGGGTGTGGTGGCACATGCCTGTAATCCCAGAGGCTTGGGAGGCTGAGGCAGGAGGATCACAAGTTCAAATCCAGCCTCAGCAAAAGTGAGGTGCTAAGCAACTCAGTGAGACCCTGTCTCTAAATAGAATACAAAATAGGGCTGGGGGTGTGGCTCAGTGGTGGAATGCCCCTGAGTTCAATCCCTGGTATCTCCTGCCGCCAAAAAACAAACAAACAAACAAAACAAAAACAAAACCAAAAAACCAATCAACCAACAAACAAAAAGAACCTAGGAAGCTAGGGGTGTAGCTCCAGAGTAGAGCCCTTGCCTAGACTGGGAGAGACCAGGACCCCTAAGCAATGGCAAGGGATACTCCACATTCTAAGGGGCTTTTGGAATACAGAAGTAATAGAAGTAGACATAGATGTGTGTCTACTGTGTGTTCCGCTGTGTGATAACACACTCATGCATTCAGTGATTGATGGACATTGGCGTTGATTTCCAAACTTTGGTGAATTTGAAGAAGACTGCAGTGAATTCCTATACAAGTCTTTGTGTACGTATCTGCTTTTATCTCTCTTGGGCAGATGCTAGGAATGGCATTGCTAGATTGTATGGGAAGGGTGTATTTATATGAACCCCCGTCCTCAAGGGGTTTATAACAAGAAGCCGCACCGTGCTTGGGTCACCTTGCATCTTACCCATGTAGGATGCCTGCCGTCAGGTGCATTCAGATACATTTCCTGATTTCATTTTCACAGTTGCCTTCCACCTTGGGAGGGTGGGCAGGGAAGGGGTTAATAGCCATGCTTATGAGAGTTGCCCATGAGTGGCAAATGACAGAGTAGAGATAAGAAACCAGGCTTCGGAGGCCCTTCTGGTCCTCTTTTTGAAACAGGAGACAGGAGATGGAAGCCAGCAACCCCAGGCAGAGCGCCCTCCATCCTCCCTGCAGAGCCGACCCGCCTGTCTAGACAAAGCCTCTCTCACCTGCAGACACCTGTGGGCTCCACCCGCCTCCCAGCCATCCCTCCCACCTGCGGGCTCCCAACTCAGACACCTTTCCATCCCTTCTCCACGCCCACCTTTTGAAGCAACTTCACGGAGACATCATTTCCTTGCAATAAAATTCACTCGTAAGAGTGTGTTTCAGTGGGCTCCAGCACATGGGTGCAACCCGAACTCCACACCATAATCAAATCTGGAGCACTTCTGTTAACCCCCCAATTTCCCTCTGGCCCCTTTGAAATCAATCTTTTTCTACTTCCAGCCCCAGACAACCTTGGGTCTTCTTTCTGTCAATATTTGGTAGCTTTTTCTAGACTGCAAATGGGATTATACAATCAGGACTCATTTTTGACTAGTTGCTTTCACCCAGTAGATTTCTAAAATCTACCCATTATGGATTTTGTTGTTGTTGTTGTTTGTTTGCAATGTTGGGGATGGAACCCAGGGCCCGTCCCTGCCACTAAGCTGTACTCCCCGACCCCCCCGATAAGTTCTATAAACCAATAATATTTCTTATTATTGCTTAGGAGTGTTTCGTTGTGTGATAACACACTCATGCATTCAATGATTGATGGACATTGGGATTGATTCCAAACTAGGTGAGTTTGAAGAAGACTGCAATGAATTCCTATACAAGTTTTTGTGTGTGTATCTGCTTTTATTTCTCTTGGGCACTTGCTAGGAATGGCATTGCTAGACTGTATGTAAGGGTGTATTTATAAGCAACTACAGAAGATGGAACTAGGGATGTAGCTCCATTGGTAGAGAGTTGGCCTGGCATAGGCAAAGCTCTGGGTTCAAACCCCAGCATCCCCCCAAAACACTATAATATACTTAGTTGGTGTCTAATAAAGTCAAACATATAGATTTCCCTCTAACATATCTACTAAGTCTGCCTTTTCCACCATAGCTTCATATGCATTCTGCCAAAGTATAATTCAACAAAGTTAAATAGTAATATATAAATAGTAAGTATATATAGTAAAGACTTATTTGTTTGTTTATTTATTATTTTTTATTTGCTGGAGAAAGAACCCAGGGCCTCACACATCCTGGGCAAGCGCTCTACCACTGCTTACCACTCCTCCCCTTCCAGCCAAAGCTTTATTTAATACATTAATAGGAGTAAAGTTTCAACAAAGGGTACAAGAGACCATATATAAAGTTAGTGGAGCCACTTGGGAAGCTCAGCTAGTTAATACTCTAGGATGATTCTGAAAGATAAGAGTCCTTTGTTGACCTCCCCTGCTGGGGATAGAGCCCAGGGCTTTGCACATGGTAGGCAAGTGCTGTACTACTGAGCTATGCCCCAGCCCCTGGATAATTCTCCTCAAGGCCTACCAAAATACACAGGGTTCTACAAACAGCTGCTCTCCTGTCCTCCCTAGCATACACGCTTCCCCTCTGTGCCTCAAACGCTGTTCCTCCTCCCCACACCTGTCTGCCTCCTCCTCTTGGCCTGTCTGACTCTGCTCCTCTCCAGGCCTGAGGTCAGAGGTCGTGCCTCTGCGCCCCCATCTTGTCCGTGTTTGGGCGCCTCCTTGGCTCCTGCAGTGCTGCTGGCCTCCCTCCATCGCAGCATCCCAGCCAGGCACCACCAGCTCAGACGGCTTCTCGGCCTCCTTCTGGAGCCTCTGACTTCCACCAGGCCCTGTATCTCCAGGGCCTAGCCCAGTGCCCCACACCCTGCAAGTCTTAATGAATGTTTGCTGAATAAATTGAGTCAGGTGCTGGCTAGAGGCCCCCTCAAGGTCTCTTCCAGACTTCTTGATGAGCTTCTGTGGTTTGGTGGTCAGATTTCTCTCCTTCTTTCTCCCCATGTTACCCTCCCCCCATCACTACAGAGAAGCACAGCTGGGAGAGCTGGGTCTCCATGGGGGACTCTGGGAGCTAGTGCACTGCTCTGGGAGGCCCTGGTGGCTAAGTGATCACATTTGTGTGTATTGGGAGGACTCTCGGGTCTGCACCCCAGTACCCTGGGTACTGTGGGTCATGCACTTCAGCCTTGGGTAGTCCGTGCTGAGGCCTTGGGAGTCTAGAAACCTAAAGAACTTGATTGTGCAGGAATTTCCTCTTTATTTCTGCCCCTGCAGACTGAATTCTTATATCTTTAGTGCCTTCTCCTTTGGGCTCCTTCAGTTCCACAGTTCCAGAAGTCCCCAAGTCTCTTGGGAGGGGCATTTCTCCTGTCAGACTGTACTGCCAGACCTGGCTGCCTCAATATGGTATCATGACCTGTCCACCCCCCGTAGAGCCCAGCCTTATAACAGAGTACTCCATCACTCTCCCATGGCACTCCAGGTGTGTTTCAAGAAATAAAAGGGGCTGGCAGCCGGGTGTGGTGGTGCACCCCTGTAATCCCAGCAGCTCAGGAGGTTGAGGCAGGAGGGATCGAGAGGGATGGAGAGTTCGAGGCCAGCTTCAGCAACTTAGTGAGGTCCTAAGCAACTCAGGGAGACCCTGTCTCTAAATAAAACACACAAAGAGCTGGGGAGGTGGCTCAGTGGCAAAGAGCCCAGAGGTTCAATCCCCAGTACCCCAAACAAAAACATACAAAACCAAAACTCCCATCGCACAGCTGGGGGAAGGAACAAGTGGAGAACACAGGAAATAACCAAGAAGACCCCAAAGAAACCTAAAACCTTCCGTTATCAAGACCGGGCTTCCTGGTTGTGCTCTTCAGCAGAGGGTGACTGTAGTATTTATCATTCAAAGTGGGGGTTGGGATGCACGCCTGTCACCCTAGCCTCTTGGGGGACTGAGGCAAAAGGATCACAAGTTCCAGGTCAGCCCTTTCTCAAAATATAAAATAAAATGGATGAAGCTAAGTGACAGAGTGCCCCTGAGTTCAGTGCTGGGGTGGGCAGGGCAGCAAATAAACAGCAACAAACAAAAACCTGGACACTTTGGAGAGTGAGAGGGAACACTGTGAACAATCATGAGCCCAGCTTAATGGCACAGGCCCGTAATTCCAGGGGCTCGGGAGGCTGAGGCAGGAGGATCTCAAGTTTAACTCAGCAATTTAGTGAGGCCTTAAGCAAAGGGCTGAGGATGTGGTTCCGTGATGAAGTACCCTTGGGTTCAATCCCTGGTACCAAAAAAAAAAAAAAAAAAAGTCATGAAAGGACACAGTGTAAACCACTGCTGTACCAGGCACCTTGGGATGTACAATCAACCAGGCCCTTTCCTGGGCACAGGACCCCCAGAGACATCTGCCTCCCGAGAGCCTGTTCCTTCCGTGTGTTCATTTCACCACTGTTACTCCCACCTCTGCTGAGACTCTGCTGGGTCCCTGACTTAGCCAACCTTACAGTCTAAGGGAGGAGACATCCATCACAGAAAAACTATGCTGGCTGGTTTGGGTGCTTCCTGCCTGTAATCCCAGTAACTGAGAGACTAAAACAGGAGGATGACAAGTTCAAGGCCAACCTCAGCAATTTAGCGAGACCCTAAGTAATTTAGAGAGACCTGACTCAAAATGAAAAATACAAAGGGCTGGGGATGTGGCTCAGTGGTAAAGTACCCCCGGGTTCAATCCCCAGTTCCCCATTTTCCCCCAAAAAAGGAATGTGCAGAACCCAAGGATAGACATTGTGATAAACTGCAAGAGAAAGAGGCAGGGTCTTACAGAGGCACAGAGAGGGGTGCTGCTCTGGGTCAGCCTCAGGGAAGATGAAGCCTGGGTTGGACTCGGTAAAGAAGAGGTTCAGGCCAAATGCAGTGGCACACCTGTAATCCCAGCTACTAGGAGGCTGAGGCAGGAGGATGGCAAATTGTTTGGTTTATTTGTGGGGGAGGGGGTACCAGGGATTGAATTCAGGGTCACTCAACCACTGAGCCACATCCCCAGCCCTATTTTGTATTTTATTTAGAGATAGGGTCTCACTGAGGCTTAGAGCCTTGCTGTTGCTGAGGCTGGCTTTGAACTTGTGATCTTCCTGTTTCAACCTCCCGAGCTGCTGGGATTACAAGTGTGCGCCACCCTGCCCAACTTGGAGGATAGCAAGTTTGAGGCCAGGGTTAGCAGTTTAGTGAGACCCTGTCTCAAACTAAAAATGGATGGGTACACAGTTCAGCGGTAGAATGCCCCTGGGTTCAATACACAGTACCCCCCCACACACACACAGATACACACACAGCTTGTTGAATAAATGACTCTCCTAAAAAAAATTCTACATTATTTTTCCATGTTGTAAATGCAAGGTTTGGAACTTTGGTTTATTATTATTAATACTAGAGATTTATATATGAATGTGTTATATATATTATTTTATTTTATTAATTTGGCAGTGCCAGGAATTGAACCCAGGATCTTGCAAACGCTAGGCAAGCACAGAACTACTGAGCTATAACTCAGCAATAGTTTTATTTTAAGGGGAAGGGATGGGGGGGGAAAGGAAGGACAGTAGAATGAAATAGACATTATTATTACTGTGTGTATATATGTGACTGCATGACCAATATGATTCTGCAACCTGTACACTCAGAAAAATGAGAAATTATATTCCATCTGATTCAAATGTTAAAAAAAAAATAGTTTTATTTTAGCTAGCAAAATAGAGGCCAAGCACTGAGGATGTAGCTCAGTGGTAGAGCACATGCTTAGCAGGGGACAGTCCTGAGTCTGAACCTTAGCCACGCCCGCGTACACACACACACACACACACACACACACACACACACACACACAACCAACTTGAGCCTATATTTCTGCTTGTCAGGCATTGTGCCCGAGGGACATCCAGGTCATTTCATTGAGTCGTGACAGCCATCCAGTGTGATAGGTATTTTCCCCTTGATTACAGAAGAGGCTCACTGAGGTCAGGGAGCTGCCCTGGTCTCGCAGCTGACCGGTGAGGAGGCCGCAGAGCTTGGTTAGGTGACCGATACTGTGAATTCTCCGAATTCCACCCTGTTGACCGCAGTCCTACGTGTCTGGGGAAGGCCTGGCTGCTGTTATTCACTACCTGGCCCCGAGGCCCGCTGACTCAGTCGCCCAGGGCAGGAGCTCCAGGCACCCCGGGTTTCTGAGTGGGAGGTGGGCAGCAGAGCGGCCCGGGGAGTTTCGGTCAAGGCCGCGGCCGGCTCGGCTCGGCTCGGCTGGGTCATGAGGCTCAGCAGCGCAGCCCAGACCCGCCCCTCCACCCGCCTCTCCTGGGCGGGGCTCTTGGCTGCCGAGCAGGTCCTGCCCCGTGACGTCAAATCGCTGGGCAGAGCTTCCGGGGACCGCTGACACCCCGCTGACCTCAGCAGAGGGGCTGCAGGAGGCCTCCTTCTCCTTGAAGAAGCGGGGGTGGCGGGATCGAGTGCATTTTAGCGATGATTACAATTACAGATCTCTTGAATCCTTTTCCCAGGAGGTGGTGGATCCAGGGAGGCAGGAAGCCTGCTGGGAGTTCTATTTCTGAATCTGGGATTTGAACCCATGGCTAGTTCAACTTTCTCTGTGTCTCTAGACAAGTCACTTGTCCTCTCTGGGCCATCTCTTAGGCATAGCTTTCTAATGTAACAAAACAAAAAGGTTTGGAGAAATTTCCAAATGACCCTTTCAGGATTCCCTTTTCCCTTTCGGGAGGGGAGTACAAGGCCTGAGTCTGTCCTGTTGTGGAGATGATCTGTCCTCCCCCAACCTGCACTCTTTCTCTGGTCCCTGGTTGCAGAGCACGGTGGTGACTCAGCCAGCTCCAGCGCCCAGTTTCAGTCTTGCTCCGCCCGCCCTGGGCCTCCCATTTGCTGTTTACCCGGGAAGGGAGCAGGTGCAACTGGGCCACCTCACCGCAGGGGGGAGAGAGAGAGGCTCTGGGCCTGGGATGATGGGGCACTGCTGGCCCCAACCCTGACGGGTGGCTCAGGGCCAGAGGAGGTTTTGGAGGTCCCCAGCGAGGTGAAGTGCTGGTGGGGGCATGAAGAAGACTCTCTAAGTAGGCTCTGGCCATTGCGTCCACCCAAGTCCTCAGCCATGTGCCTCTGTTGTCTTCCCGGCCTCCCTCTTGCCTCCCTGGGTCACCTCTGGGTTCTCTCTTCATTCACTTTTAGAGCAGCCTTGTCCCTCGCCCCAGGGCCACCCCATAGAGCCTAGCCAGGAGAGCAGTTCACTGAAGGTGGCAGGCGCAACCAGGCTGCTGCTTACACTAAGGAGTGGTGGAGGGCAGGCCAAGCCCCCACACACCTGGTTCTAAGAGATGAGGTGTGTAAAAGGGACAGGGGCTGGAAGCCAGCAGCCTTGCATTAGGGCTTAGCAATGATACCCCAAAGCACGGGGTGAGCTGAGTCCTCCAAACTGGAGACTAGGGGGTCTCTGAAGCAAGACCTTCTCCTGTCCTTCTGTTGTGTCTCCCCACCTTCTCCCCAAAGTAAGTCAGAGAGACCAGAATTCCCACTGGGCTGTGACACACACACCTGTAGTCCCAGAGACTTGAAGGCTGAGGCAGAAGATCTCAAGTTTGAGGACAGTTGGGCAACTTAGAGAGGTCCCTGCCACAAAATAAAATTTTAAAAAAGGGCAGGGGATACAGCTGGGTGGTGAGTGCTTCCAGAGCATGTGCAAGGTCCTAGATTTAATTGCCAGAATTGCAACAACAAACCAAGCCATAAAACCTGGAACTCTTCTCCTTTCTCCCTTGAAAACCCTCATTCCCAGAGACCCTGCCCTATGCCCAGGAGGGAAGAAGGCTCGCAGAGAGGCCCGGAGGAATCTGAACAGACAGGCCTTGATGGGTGCCCCTCAGTCCCTTAGATGAAGATCTTGCCCTTTGTCCAAACACATTTCCACACAGCTGTCCATTCTCCATCGAAACTAAGCTTGAAGACAGTTTTCCCTGGGTCTCTGGGTCTCCCTCTCTGAAAGCTCCGAACATGTAAAACTTCGATTAAGCACATTTGTTATGCTTTGCTCTTTTCTTTTTTTTTTTAAAGAAAGAGTGAGAGAGAGAGAGAGTGAGAGAGAGAGTGAGAGAGAATTTTTTTAACATTTATTTATTTATTTATTTTTTTGGTTTTTGGCGGACACAACATCTTTTTGTTGGTATGTGGTGCTGAGGATCGAACCCGGGCCGCACGCATGCCAGGCAAGCGCGCTACCGTTTGAGCCACATCCCCAGCCCCTATGCTTTGCTCTCGTTAACCTGTCTTTTGTTGCAGGCCTGTGGCTGTGACCCGTATGATAGGTAAAGAGAGGTATCACACCTTTTGCCCCTACACCGAATGCAACCTGGGGTGGAGGAGAGAGGTCAGGGGAGAGGAGAGCTCTGGGGAAGAAGACTAAAAGGCACAGTGAAGACACTGGACTCTCTGATTCTAGAAACCTGACTTTGAGTCCTGGCTTAACTACTACCTCCTTTGTCCATTGGCTCCTCTGGGTGCCTCAGTCTACCCATTTGTACGAGGAAGGGGCTCAACTGGATGAATCTAGGCTCCTTCTCACCCTGGCACTCTGGTCACCTTTCCCACATTTCCCACCAGCTCCTGTATCTCCCTCAGGGAGGAAGAGATCCTGTAGGCCCCTGGAAGAAGGGGAGGGCTGGCAGTTCCTGTCTGAGGTGGCCCCAAACAACCCAGGAGCTCCCTTCCAGATACCCAGGGGGACCTGCCCCTTGCAGCCCAGGTTCCAGAGCACAGAGCAGACAACAAAGCCAGGCAGGTGGAAAATTCCCTCTGGCATTCTGCCAAGGCACCCTGGATGGCGACTGTGACAACCTGGACAGGCAAGAGCTGGGAGTTCAGGGTGCCAACGGCCTGGAAGCCGCAGGGAGCTGGCAAAGCGCCTGCCAAGGCCTCCGCAGCCTAACTAACTGCCCCCCACCCACTGCCCAGTCTCAGAAATTGTGCCTGCTCCGGTGGACAGACACACAGGAGGAGGATGGGAAGTGCGAGGTTGTTTGTGTACTGAAGTCTGGGAGCTTCTCAGAAGTGCAGGTCTGAGCCAAGATTATTGTGGCAGCTACTTCCAAGCCCCGGGCTGGGCGGTTCCTGGAACACTAAGGGGGGCTGAGGGCTTCAGCTCTTCAGGGGACACAGGCAGAGAGCTTTGCCAAGTGCAGCAGAGGCGCATGTCCCCAGGTCCACTGGACTCCTGCTGCCTGCTAGTCTCTGCCTTGTGACCTTGGGCAGCAGGTACCCACCCTCAAGAAGGCTTTGCTTTGCCCATCACAAAGACAGAGATAGCCTTCTGGGCCCCGCCCATCTGGAAGGCATGAAGTCACACCTGTGCAGGCCTAGGAAAAGTGAAAAACTCTATGGGTACATGTGACTTGAGGCTGGGAGGCAGGACATTTCCCAGGGTCTGCATGCTCAGAAACCCATGGGGTCTGAAAAGCCATGGTGGGGACCCCTTCCACCTGTCTTTTTCCTGCTCTCTGAGTTGCGATGGTAACATCCCCTGCCCATCATCTCCCTGGAGGCCCTTCCCAGGGTCTACAGTTAGTTTCTAGAATGTTTACCCCCAAACTCTCTTTGATGTTGCCAGTCAGTTTATGCAGGTGGTTCTTTGCCAGGTCACAGCCAGCCATCCCCTCCAATCACTCCCCTGGGGGGGTGTCATCCATCAGGTACTGCTGGAGGGCTGAGGAGCCAGGGCGTGGAGAGGTCAAGGTGAACCCACACACTGCTGGGAAAGAGACCCAAAGGGCACGTCCCACTGACCCGGAGTCAGCAGCCTGCAAGCGTCATTGCCAATCCCAGGAACATTGTCCGTCTGGGCCAGCAGGAGAAGGCCCTAAAGATAAGGCAGGGCATGAACCCGACTCCATGACAGCCAATTAGCTCTGCTCCAGGAACCCAACTGCCATGACTCACTGACAGCCAATCAGGAGGCCTGGGCCAAGTACCTTTTTCAGCCAGACACACCTGTAACCTGCTAGCCATCTGTTGGACCACACCCCTGCCCCAGCCATTCCAGAAAGAAATAGAAATCTCTTTATATAGCTGCATGTGGAGAGCTCTGTAATCCTAACATGGAGGGAGATGCTCACGGATGCATACTGAGCACAGAGACAGGTACAAATGCATAAATATGCACCTGAGATGGTTAAAAACCTAACCACCCTTAGCCCTGTTTCTTCCTGCCTCTGCCAAGGTTACCACCATGTCCATTCTCCTTCATCTCCTGGATCAGAAATTGGCAAAAGGGAAGCTGTCCAGGATATTGCAATAGACCTGAGTGTGTCTCTCCAATGCCCAGTGATGGCTTCCTATGAATTATTAGGCCAGCAGTGGTCTAGAAGATTTCTAATTTCACTTTATTCTTTGCAATTAATCAATCAATCAATAAACAAACAATATCGATGGGGCATCCACCATTCCATAGAGGTTCCTCTGGGAATGCTGGGTTTCATAGGAACCAGGAACTCTCCTAGCAAAGCTCCATTTATAGCTGGGTCCCAGGGCCCATACGGAGGATGGCTCAGAACTCATTGTTGTTGGCAAGGACCTCTTGCCAAAGTTCCAGGAGCTCAGACAGGTGTTGGCCCATGGATCTGCCCTGGGGGACTTCTTGGGTAGATGTTTCCAGCTGGCTGTGGTAGACAGAGCATGCCCAGAGGAAGACTGGGGGTGCTTATATAGCCTTCTGACCTTCCTGCCTAGGTCCTGCCAAGTGCTGGCAGAACGGAGGGGTAATGTTGGTTCATAAGCACTGGAGTGCTGTGTGCTGGAAGACCTTGATAGAAGGACATGGGGACCCTGCAAGTCTGTTTCATGGTAACCCTGGAGGGATCAGGGGAAATCCACACGGCTCTGAAGACCTCCAGATGCAGGGAGCTCAGGCTATGCAGTCCTGAGCCCTGGACATGGCCTTGACAGAAGCCTGCCACACCTTCAGGTAGAATTTTGCTAAGAACAAAAACAACTAATGTGTACGAAGTGCACGCTTTGTGCCAGTTGTGCCAGACACTGAGCTGGAGATTGGGGAGACGGGGGTGAACAATGTACCTTGGCCCTTGTAGTCTGTTCTCAGAGGGGCTGTGCCAGAGCTTCTGCAAAGGACTCTCTCTTGGCCTCTGACATCAAAAGACCCAAACCCAGGCAAGACAATATACTGTAGGTGAGGCCTGCAGACCCATAGGACGGTTATGCTGGTTTAGACAGGAGAGAAAAAGAATGAATCCAGGAAAATTCAGAATGGGGGCAAGGGCTGGGAGTGCAACTCGATGGTAGAATACTTCCTTTCATGCATGGGGCCCTGGGTTCTATCCCCAGCAACAAGGGGGTGGTGGGTGGGAGAAGCCAGGAGAGAGAAAGGGAGAGACTTGACCACACAGTCAAAGAAAGCTAGAGGTGGAGGAATTTTGCCTGTGACTGGACATTTTTCTATTCATCTGTAGGTCAAGTCTCTCCCAAGATCTTTTTTTTTTTTTTTTTTTTTTTTTTTTGGTATTGAGGATTGAATCCAGGGGAATTTTTGTCACTGAGCTACATCCTCAGTCCTTTTTTATTCTTAATTTTTATTTGAGACAGGATCTTGCTAAATTACTGAGGCTGGCTTTGAACTTGCCATCCTCCTGCCTCAGCCTCCCAAATCGCTGGGATTATAGGTGACTGTACTAGGCTCACCCAATCCCAGGCAGCTAGCTTGGCCCTGCCTATTTCAGGGAATGGAGTCTGTGCTGTTATTTCAGGGCTGGGCAGAACGCAGCCAAGCTGGGGGTGGGGTCTCTGTGTCTATTTTTAGCCTCCTTTGCATGTGGGGAATTTCCTCCATCTTTTCTACAAGGAGGTGTAGGGAGAGACCTTTGCCCTCTCCCGTCCTCTGAAGCACTCTCTGCCCATCTGGGGCAATGGCTAATGGTGGCAGAGAGGAAACTGTTCACTCTAGGAGGGGAAGAGGAAACCTTCAGACCCATTCCTGACTTACCCTGATGTCTGGGATGTTGGCAAGATGGACAGATGTCCCTCAGCAATCTAAGCCAGAGCTGCATGACCAGACTGGCTGGACAGTGAGCTCAGAGACCCCCTAGCATGGAGATTTCAGGGGGCCTGCACCCTGGGAGCGTATTTGAGCAGTGTTCTTAGTGGGAGCAGGGGAATGAGGCAGATAGACAGTAGAGAGAGGGACTAGAGGGAGGGAGTTGATACTTATTAAGAATACTTTGTGTCAGGAATATGTTATTTGTGTCATTTAATGTTTAGGGCCATGTTGGAGGTGCATATTATTGTCCTTATTTGCAGTTAAAAAAAAAAAAAGGTTCAGACAGGTTAAGTGACTTACTCAAGGCTGCCCTGCTAAGAAGTGAGGGAATATACATCTATGTGACTCCACTTTCATGCAGTGTCCAGGACAACCCGCCAACTTCAAAGAAGTGGAAGAAGGTGCTGCTTTTCTGCCCCTGAGGACTTGGGAGTACAAGTTCATTCAGCCATCTTTGGTCTCAGTTCCCACCCAGCCTGCCCTCCGAAAGCTGGCCAGGCAGAGGCTCCCAGGGCAGTGTCCGCCCCTCCTCTCCGGCTCTGTGCTACATTCTTTTGCGCTCACCTCTGGGACTGGCAGCTCAAGTCAGGACATTGGGGCAAGAAAGCAGAAAGGACACGGCCAGGGCACCTGGCAATGAATAATCTGCTTGTCCAAGTCCAGTGGCCCTGTGGCTGCATGGAGCAGGGTGAAGAGGGGAAGATGGCGAAGTGGTGGGACCCGAGGGCAAGGAGCTCAGGGTGGGGGGCCAGTCGCTCGGCAGCAGGGCCCCTGGGACTCCTTGGTCTGGAGCTTGCTTCCTCACCCAGTCACCACTTTAACAGACCTGGGCAGGGGAACCCCCCACAGCCACAGTCTGGGCTCCCTTCTCCCCTAAGATTTGTATCCCAACCCTCTTCACCACCCCAGGGCTTCAGAACAGGACTCAGACTCCAGAGGGTTCCTCCAGCTGCCTGAGGGTGAAAATCCATTGCAGGTGTTGGTAGGAATCAGTCCAATGTCCCTGAATTCATGGCGGGAGGGGAGATATGGCCCCACCCCACCCCTGCCTTGGCTCAACTGCCCGGCTCAGAGCGTCAGGGCTGGGTGACAACGGACTCCACCCAGCAGGCTGGCTGTTCCAGGAGCCAGTCTGTCCTCCCCACTGCTACCTTCCTGCCTGGAGCTTGTCTCTCTCCCTTCTGTAGAACTGGCTGCCCCACTTCTACCCAGACTCTGTCCCTGGACAAATCCCCTCTGAGTCTTCTTTCTAGGAAGGCTGCTATAGCTCACCCCGGCCCATCTGGTTGCCCATTCCTCCTTCCACCCTCACACACCTCCACTTATGGCCATGGCCCTGCTCCGTGGGTATCTGATTTTATGTCTGTGAACTGTGCACACCTGAGGGTCCTCTGTTCACGCGTAGGTTCTGTCTCCCAGGGACAGACCAGAACCAATGGGAGGGTTTTTCTTGAGCCACATTTCCAATCAGGGAGCAACTTCTACATTAGTATAGCCATCTAGAATCAGAATGGGCTGCTGGGGAGCCAGGCATGGTGGTATATGCCTGTAATCCAGCAACTCGGGAAGCTGAGGCAGGAGGATCGAAAGTTCAAGGCCAGCTTCAACAATTTAGTGAGATTCTGTTTCTTTTTTCTTTCTTTCTTTTTTTTTTTTTTTAAAGAGAGAGTGAGAGAGGGGAGAGAGAGAGAGAGAAAGAGAGAGAGAATTTTTAATATTTATTTTTGAGTTCTCGGCGGACACAACATCTTTGTTGGTATGTGGTGCTGAGGATCGAACCCGGGCCGCACGCATGCCAGGCGAGCGCGCTACCACTTGAGCCACATCCCCAGCCCCAAGATTCTGTTTCAAAATAAAAAATTAAAAGGTCTGGGGAGGTAGCTCAGTGTTTAGGGCACCCCTGGGTTCAATCCCCCAGTACGGAGGAGGAACAAAATAGCAAAAGGGTGCCTTGAGAGGTAGTGATCTCTTTGCTTCTTTGCCAATGGAGGGGTTAAGAAAACGGGCTTTTGAGCATCAGTTATGTGTCTGGCACACAGTATGCATTCAGTAATCATCTGTTAAACACATACTTGATTTACTCCCTTTCTATAGTATGTATGTTACTCATTAAAACTTGGGGTGTTTTGCCCAGTGGGGTGGCACATGCCCACAATCCCAACTACCTGGGAGGCTGAGGAAGAATAATTGAAAGTTTCAAGCCAGCCTGGGCAACTTAGTGAAAACTCGCCTCAAAATAAAATTTAAAAAGAGCTGTAGCTCAGTGGTAGAGTGCCCCTGGGTTCAATTCCCAGTTCCACAAACAAACAAATTCAAGGCTTTTTTTTTTTTTTTTTTTTTTGATACCAGGGAATCAACCCAGGGTGCTCAACCCCTGAGCCACATCCCCAGCCCATTCTGTTTTTTTCATTTTGAAACGGGGTCTCACTTAATTGCTTGGGAACAAGCTAAGTTGCTTTGAACTTGTGATCCTCCTGCTTCAGCCTGGAGAGTCACTGGGATTACAGGCATGCGCAGTGGTGCCCAGCTGGGGTTCATTCTGATGGGCCAGCAGTTGGTCTTGAAGTGTTAGTCCCTGTGGTTACTCTGGTTTGGAAGGATCCTTAGCGGGAAACCCTAACCTGGATGACTGTCCTTAGGCACATAGGAGGACCTCTCCCAGCCCTCTCTCTGTTGGACTTGGATGAGAGTAGGAGGCCTGTCAGTGAGTTCCTGGTGGTGGTGGTGGCAGCGGGGCAGCTAGGAGCCATGGTGGAGGGGCTCGGGGACCTGAAAGACATGATGACCCCTGGCGCCAGACCATTTGGCTCTTTGCTGTGGCTCCACTGGTGTCCCTTCCTTTGCAGTTGGACCTTCTGGTCTTGCCTTAGCAAGGGATGGGGTGTGTGTGGAGCATGGTGTTACAGGGGAGCCAGCTGCCATGGCTGGGGAAGGGGGCAGAGAGCCCACAAGGCAAACAGCGTCTTGGGGCAAGAGTAGGGGATGGTCGGAAGTCTTACCACTGCCTATCTTGTGAGTTTATTTTTGCTGAGAAACCTAGAAATTTGGTATCATGGAACAGGTAGGATTGGGTGAGCACTTTTCTGTCTCTGTTTTTTTTTTTTTTTTTTTTTTTTTGGTACTGGGGTTTGAACCCAGGGCTGCTTTACCACTGAGTCACATCCCCATCCCTTTTTATTTTTTTTTATTTTGGGTCTCACTAAGTTGCCCAGGCTGGCCTTGAACTTGTGATCTTCTTGCCTCAGCCTCATGAGTCACTGGGATTATTAGCCTGTACCACCATATTAGGCCTTTCTCCCTTCTCCCTTAAATGCACATTTTAAGCATCTACTGAATACTAGGCACTGAGAATGCAGATAGAAAGATCTTGGCCTTGTTCACCAAGAAGTTCAGTGAGTCCATGGTCTGCAGTGTTCCAGGGTGTGTTCCTCCCTCTGCACCCTCCTACAAACACCTGCCCAAGGATTTGCTAAGGGGACCCCCACTCCCCACCAGTCGCCATTTGACTTCGATGGGAATATCTTAGGTCGTAGTTTTCAAACTGTAGTCTGCATTAGAATCCCATGTGGGGCTAGGGATGTAGCTCAGCAGTAGAGTGCTTGCCTAGCATGCCCAAGACCCCAAATTCAATTTCCAGCACCACAAAAAAGGAAAAAAAAAATTCCTTGAGGACTTGCTAAAACACAGATTGCTGGTCCCACCCCCAGAGTTTCTGATTTAGCAGATCCAGGGTAGGGCCTGAAAGTAGGCATTGAATATAGATTCCCAGGTATTGCTGTTCCTGCTGATCCTGGGACCACACTTGGAGAACCACTGACTTAAGTTGTACAGAAACCTTACCTTTAAAAAAACACCTGCACCACAGGGCATGGTCGCACATGCTTGTATTCTCTGGGACTTGGGAGGCTGAGGCAGGAGGATCACAAGTTCAAAGCCAGCTTCAACAACTTAGTAAGGCCCTAAGCCACTCACTGAGGCCCTGTCTGTAAATAAAATATAAAAAGGGCTGGGGTGTTGGGGTTATGGCTCAGAGGTAGAGTGCTCGCCTAGCATGTGGGAGGCCCTGGGTTTGATCTTCAACACCACATAAAAATAAATAAAATAAAGGTATTGTGTCCAACTACAACTAAAAAATAAATGTTAAAAAAAAAAAGGCTGGGGATGTGGCCCAGTGGTTAAGTCCCCTGGGTTCAATCCCTGGTACCCTCTTCCCAAAAAACATGCCCTCACAATGACCACATTTAATAAATAAAATCCTTATGGGACCTCAGACTTGGAACCATGATCATTGCTATTTATTAAGGAGTAAGCTGAAAGACAGAGTGGTTCTATGACCTCCATGTCCTTCATTATAATTTACAGTTCTGTTGGGCCTATTTTTTCCCCCAGTGGCTGCCTCAGTGAATTTCATGAGGACTGAGGTCACGTCATGTCCTTTACTCTGTTTGTGAGTATCTAGAACACCCAGCACACAGTAGGTACTCAACAAATATTTGTAAAATGAGTGACTCAGTGATTGCTGACATCGTGGGGCTAGTGAGCAGCAGAGTTGGCATCAGGCCACAGTCCCTGACTTTGGGAAGCACACTTTCCTGCTAGTGGCCTTCTGAACCAAGTGCCCCTGGGTTCTGGAAGCCCAGAACCTGAAGGAGACTCAACATAGCAGGATCCAGTGGGCTCAGACTGTCTGAACCTCTTCAAGCCCTCACCTGTGCCAGCGGCAGGCAGAGAGATGTCCCTGGCAGAAGAGCTTCTCCCAGCATATGTCCTCCCTGCCTCTTTGCCTCCTGCCTCTCAGTGCTTCAAATTTGAAGTCTGTGACGTGAAGATAGTAATGAGTGTCCTCCGAAGGCTGCTGTGAGAATTGAATGAACCCACGCTAGCCAACAGCCCCATTCAGGCACCGCTTGCCGTGTGTCCGGCCTTGTTCTGGGGATCTGCACAGATGAACTCCTTCAATCTTCTTAGCCAGCCTGGAGCATGCTCTTTCCATGGAAGCTGAGGTACAGGTTAAGCACTTGACCAAAGTCACATACATGGCTAGTAGTATCTGCAGTGACATTCAGGCAGTCTGGGTACAGCAAGTGCTCTCCGCTGGAGAACACCTGGTACGTAGCATCTAATAAAACGATAGCTCTCACCATGGGTGGTAGGGGCCCTAAACCTTCACTTCATTTAATGCTAGGGGACATCTCCAGCCTCTCTGCCACCCTGTCCCACCTAATTATCTTTCCTGGAACCGCTATTTGGGGGAAATTCCCAGGGAGAAGAATGGGGAATTCCTGGGATCATGAAGAGCCATTCATTCCCAAGGGCTAGGGAAGTCTTCCACTTCACCTGGTGTGCTTCTGAATGAGATTTCCAACCTGCTACTAACAGAAGTTGAAGAAAGGGTAGTAGGCGAAAAGCATTTTGGGGATCCATGCTGAGTACTCTCAGGAGGGGTGAAACAATGGATAAGTGCTATCACCTCCCAAATCTCTTTTCTGATGGCCTAGAGAGTATGGGCTGGGCTTGAGTGGAGCAGGCGGGACTAGAATGGGAGGGGGTGCTGGCCTGCAGCCCAGCCCTTAACTCCCATCATTAGACATTTGGTTCCACCTAGTGGCCTCATGCATTCCAACTGTCTTATCAGAGACCAGCAGAGGGGTGCTCTTGTAGGGATTCCATACGTGCTTTGTCCAAGGCACACCGTGAGGTGGGGTGGGGTATATTCACAAATAGAAGGAATGAGCAGAGAACTAACATTCTCTGGTTCCATGTGCCAGCCCCAGAGGGGCACCAAGGATCTCCTGCCAGAGACAGGTCTGCGCAGTGCCTGGCCTTGGTATTTGATTCATCTGAATAATAAGAGGATCAGTGTTTCCCTGACCAGGCTACTTCACCTCTCTGAACCTGGGCAGTCACAAAAAGTTAAGTGATAATCATATCAAGTGTTTAAGACAGAGCCTGGCTAGGTGTGGTGATGCATGCCTGTAATCCCAGCCATTTAGGAGGCCGAGGCAGGAGAATTGCAGTTTCAAGGCCAGCCTCAGCAATTTAGCAAGAACTTTTTTCAAAATTAAAAAAAAAAAATTGGTGGTAGAGGGCTGGGAAAGTAGCTCAGTGGTAAAGCACCCTTCGGAAAAAAAAGTAAAAAAAAAAAAAGTGCAGCATTCATTAACAGAGCTGGGCATGGTGGTATCCTGGTATAATCTCAGCAACTCTGGAGACTGAGGCAAGAGGATCACAAATTTGAGGCCAGCCATGACAAGTTAGTGAGACCCTGTCTCAAAAATAAATTTAAAAAGGGCTATAGATGTAACTCAGAGGTGGAGTGCTCTAGAGTTCAATTCTTAGCACCAAAAAGAAAAAGGGAAAGAAAGAGCATAGCAGCTGGTGAATGATCAATAAATGCTACAGATAACAGGATGCTATTTACCCTAAACCTGTGCCCAGGCAGCAGGCGGTGGGTCTCGTTGACAACAGTCTGGTGCCATGGGAGTTGGTAGGAGAGAGATCTGAGTCATTCTCCAGCAGGCTTAGGGGAGCTCAGCTCTGAGCAGGAACCCGCGTGGGAGGCTCAGGGCGGGGTCTTGGTTCCCCCATATGTCTCCTACCATCCTTTCTCCAACCTTTCTGAGGAAGGATGTGGAGCAGCTCTCCTCTCCACTGTGGGGACCTGGGTAGCAATGACAGCAAATAGGACAATTGGATTCTCTGCTGATTTGCTGAGATCCCATCCCTGACGTGCCAGGGGCTCCTCCCCTGTCCTGCATGAGTGGTGGACCCAGTCCTGGATCAGGCTTGACCTTTCTCCCACCCCCATGCACAGGCAGAAGTGCTTGGTGCTGATGGCCTTCCTGGAATCTGTGCATCTCCTGTTCTGGCTGCCCAGCTCCCCATCCAGAGACCCTTGAAAATAACCTGGCCAAGTCCATTGTTTCTCTATATCCAACCTGTAGGACCCTCTGTTGCCTTCGAGATCATATCTCAGCTCTTTGGCTTAGTGTACAAAGTCCATCCTGGTTCTTCCTCTCTTGCCCCAAGTGCTAATGCCCTCTCCCCAAACTCCCCGTCATGGGTCACAGCTCCATGACATTTTTCAGGAACTCCATGCACTTTCACATTGCCAAGCCTTTGCAGGTGCCATGTCTTCTGTCCCTAGAACCCTTCTTTTCCAGGGTCTGCCCCGGCATTTTTTAGGATCCATTCAAATATTGCCTCACTTTGGACCCCTTCCAGGTTCCTCCAAGCTTCTCTGGAATCCCTTGGAATTGTGACACTTGTCTATCAAGCATCTATCACACTGAATTCTAATTATTGATTTGCATATTTATTTCCCCCTATGGACTAAAAGCTCCTTGGTGGCAGAAATCTTGCATTTTTGTGCACTGAAGTTTCTAGAGCATGGCAGGTACTCAGAAAAGATGTGCTATTGCATATGTCCTTCCACCTTGTGTTTGGCTCAAGGTGTGTGTGTGTGTGTGTGTGTGTGTGTGTGTGTGTGCGCGTGCGAGTGTGTGTGTGTTTGTAGTTATGGGCACCAAACCCAGGGCCTCACACATGCCAGACGAAAGTGCTCTACTACTGAGCTACATCTCCAGCCAAGAATGTGCTGTTTTGAAATCTTGCTAGTTGCTGCTTTCCTCTGGGAGTTTGTGTGGTTAGGAGGCAAGCAGATGGGCTCTTGCCTGTTGAGAATAGCATCAAGTTCAAGGCTCTGGAGTTAGATCTAGGATCTGTGTCTGGCTCGAATCAGCTTTGTGAAAAGTGACTGACCTCTACAAATCTCATATTTCAAACCTAAAAATATGGGTTACAATAGCACTTAGATCAATTCTCCAGCAGGTTTAGGGAAGCACAGCTCTGAGCATGGACCACACATAGAAGATAGCGAGGGTTCAGCAAGAAATTAGCTGAACCTGGGCATGTTGTCGCATGCCTGTAATCCCAGCTACTCTGGAGGCTGAGGCAGGAGGACTGCAAGTTTGAGGCCAGCTTGGGCAACTTACTGAGACCCTGTCTCAAAATAAATTAAATGGGCTGAGGAAGTAGCTCAGTGGTAGAGAGCTTGCCTAGCATATGCAAGGCCCTGGGTTCAATCCCTAGCACTGCAAGAACAAAATAGAACAAAAACCTTAGCTGTATGCTAGGATTTAGTAAATGTTCAATAATCGCAGTCTTGTCGTTCAGTTGTGTGTTTGTTTTGGATAGTGCTGGGCGTCAGGATGGAATTTGGGGCCTCCTGCTTGCTAGGCGAGCCCTTTCCCACTGACCTATATCCCCAGTCCTATTGCTCAGTTTGAAATTAGGAGCTGCCTTAGAATTCACTCCAGTTATTCTCTTGCCCCCTGAGGGCCCTAGAGTCTGATCTGCTATGGTCCAGGGGCCTGAGACAGAGTGTCCTGGAGGATGATATGCTGAGGGCAGCAAGGACTCCTCTGTGTCCAGCAGAGGGCCCTGGCAGCCTCTGGCCCGCAGGGTGGGAGGGAGGGCTGGCCATGCCAGACGCCTGACTGGAGGCGGACCCAGCAGGCCAGCTGCCTCTCTTGATTCTGCCCGGCACTTGGGTCTCCTGCCCTCACCTGCTCTCCCCAGGGCAGCTGTATCCTGCTTGTCCGGCCATGCGGTGGCTGTGTCCCCTGGCTGTGTCTCTTGCTGTGGTGCTGGCTGCAGGGCTAAACAGGGTCTCTGAGGGTGCCCCCTCACCCTTGGGCAGGCACAGAGCTGAGGCCCAAGAGCAGCAGAGCCGATCCAAGAGAGGCGCTGAGGATGAGGAGGCCAAAGAGGTGCAGCATTATGTGCCTGAGGAGTGGGCTGAGTACCCCAGGCCTATCCACCCTGCTGGCCTGCAGCCCACCAAATTGTTGGAGGCCACCAGCCCCAGCCTGGACAAGGATGGGGGCATCCTGAGCAGCGGGCAGGAGCTGAGGGGCAATCTGACAGGGGTGCCGGGTCAGAGGCTGCAGATCCAGAACCCCCTGTATCCGGTGACCGAGAGCTCCTACAGCGCCTATGCCATCATGCTCCTGGCACTGGTGGTGTTTGCTGTGGGCATAGTGGGCAACCTGTCCGTCATGTGCATCGTGTGGCACAGCTACTACCTGAAGAGTGCCTGGAACTCCATCCTCGCCAGCCTGGCCCTCTGGGATTTCCTGGTTCTCTTTTTCTGCCTCCCGGTTGTCATCTTCAATGAGATCACCAAGCAGAGACTGCTGGGTGACGTTTCTTGCCGGGCCGTGCCTTTCATGGAGGTGAGTGTGTTCGCTTCCAGAGCTCGGCTGCGGGGCTGCAATTCCTTGAAGCAGCTCAAAGTCCCCTTTAGACCCTGGGAAGTGGGTGCATAGAACCCCAGATCCCTGCGGCTCTGCCTTCACTCCCTTCTCCCCGGTGCTGGGGAAGGAGGCGAGCTTGGTGTTGGTGTCCGGTAGCTGTCAGGAGAGCAAGGTGGGCCAGGGGATGTGGCGGTGTGCAGGACCCTGGGTTCCAGCCCCAGCCTGGCCTCCCGCCTTCGAGCAAACTCAGGGCAGGTCTCTCCCTGGTTCTCTAGATCAGAGCTGCTGCCTCCTCTGTCTCTACCCTCCCCCATTGTTCCATCCAAGAAATCCTTCTGTCCTTTGTTGTGTCTCCTTCTTTCCCTATGTACCCATGGCGCTGCCCCGCACCCACGGCTTCCCATCTTAACTCCTCGCTATCCTGCCTCCTGGGCATTCCTGCTCCCTGCAAGTGCAAATGCCGGAAGGACAGACTTCCATTCCCCTCCGGACCGTGGTTATTGGTGTCATTGCTACCATCTCCATCAGTCACCCTCTAAATCCTCTCTGAAAGAGAAGACCCACTTCTGGGCCCTGGAGCCAACAGGGGCTCTGGTCTCCACTCTGCCCCTGACATACTGGGTGTCTCTGGGCAGCTCACACCTCCTTTCATTTCCTTATCTCCCACCCTAGCAGGATGGGTAGACCAGATGGCCCTTCTAGCTGGCTTGTTCTACAATTCTAAAGTAAGTCACTATGCCCTCACTTCTGGGAACTTCTTTGTTAAGATAAGCACATGGTTTTAAAGGTTGCTTGGCTCACCCAGAGACAATTTAATCACTGCCTAAGTGTACCCACATATGTGGATCAGGAAGGCTGCTGTCCATAAGAGAACCAGAATAAGAAAGTGGCGTGTGTGTGTGTGTGTGTGTGTGTGTGTGTGTGTTACTGGGGATTGAGCCAGGGCCTCACACATGCTAGGTGAGTGCTCAATCACTGAGTCACCTCCCCAGCCTTTTAAATTTTAAAGTGACCTTTTAAATTTTGGTTACATGTGATGTAATAATGAAGACTCTAGTGGCTGTGACCTCCCCATGAAGGCTGGTTTTACTCCATGGATGATGCTCTGTGACCCAGGTGACCTTCCTGTCTGGTTGTAGAAGGAATCAAATATCATTTCTCTCTCTCTCTCTTTCAGTACAGGGGTTGAACCCCAGGTCTTGTGCATGCGAGGCAAGCGCTCTACCCCTGAGCTACATCCTCAGCCTTTTAAAATTTCATCTAACTTTATTTTTTTACTTGAAGAATACAGAAGTAGTTTGATTTCTTTCATTGAATAATGCAAAACACAAATTCTGACTTCATATATATTCATATGTAACTTTTTCTCTGACATTCAAAACTCAGTAGATTGGTGAATCCAGAGGAACTTCTGTCACCATTATATGCAGCATACCATATTAGTTTTTTCCAAAGTTGATCCCAAACCATTTCTTCTTTTATACTCTAAAACATCTTCATTATGTGGTTGGATGAGCTAGAACCACAGGAAGCCAGTGGTGCTCAAGGTCAACCCAACTTTCCAGCCAGTCGGCTTTGTCACATGGTGAGTTCCCCAAGTAGAATTCCGACCGTGCTGAGGGGCCCCCCCTCAGGAGGCTGGTGGGTGCCAGCAGCCACAGGAAGGGTGTAGCAGCACAGATGGTGCCATGTCGTCATACTTAATTTTATTTTGAGTTAGGGACTCACTATGTTGCCTATTTGCCCTTGAACTTGGCCTCCTTCCTCAGTCTCCTGATAGTAGCTGGGATTACAGATGTTCACCACTGTGCCTGGTCAGGATCAGCATTAGACGCAGGTCCTGGTCCCAGCTCTCTACCCAGTTGGCTGTGTTGGATGATTTCATGGTTGAAGCTGGTCTTAAAAATCAGGATTCGGTCCCTGTTCCCCTGGTATTGAAGATCAAACACCCAAGAAACACTGAGGCAAGAGCAAAAAGTTTTATTAAAGGATAGCACGGAGAGACTCCTCCGCAGAGGAGGGAGTCCAGAGCTGGTGCCCCTGCACAGACTCTCTACGATCAGCAGTTAGAACTGTCCTTTCCTCTCCTCCTAAAGCCAGGAGTCCAACTAATGCTGGCCCAAAGGTACTCTAACCTGATAGGAGACCCCACAACACAGGATAACTTCGTCCCCATCTGGTGTTCATAGCCAGGGTGAGCTGTGAGTGGTCAGACACAGGACTTCAGAACTGGACAGTCTAGATAAAAAACTGGGCTTTTGCCAATTGCTAGCTGATTGAGCCTGGTAAGTTACTCACCTGCCTAAACCTCAGTTTCCTCATCTGTAAGTTGGGAACAATAGTAACAGCAATAACTATTTGAATTATTGTTTTTTTTTCCTTCTACTATTGGCCAGGGAAGCACTCAACCACTGAGCCACACTACTCAGCCCCTCTTTTTGGAGGTTTAAATGGGTAATATGCATAAAGTGCTTAGAATTAAAATCAATAACATATATGGTGGCTTTTATTGGGGGATGGTATGAGGGGAAAAAGGGCAAAGGCTGACTTTATGAACTTTCTTGCTTATGGTTGGAGGTAAACGGATACCCGGCCTTGCCTGACTGTGGTCCACAATGCCTAACATGTAGACTCTGACCCCAGGAAAGAGATGGTCCATGAGCTGATGGAGCCTAGGCTGGGAGATGGGATGGGCTTGGGGGCACAAAACAAACTTGCCCAGAACTCTCTAGTTGGGAGGATGTCAGGATGGTCCCTGGCAGGGAGCTGGGGAAGGCAGCTTGGGATATTTTTTGAGACATGGGGAAAGAAGGAGAGAGCATGGTGTTGTTGCCAGAGGCTGGAGGCGGAAGGCAGCTCCCCTGCAGGCCTGGGCTTCCCTGCCAAGAGAGGGGGCTGGGGTTCTTACAGAGGCCACTCAGCAGTGTGAATAAGCCTGGGATTGTGCTCCCCCAGCCAGAGAGGGAAGAATTTGGATGTAGGGGGCGGGTGGTCAGAGCCCAGAGTGTGGTCGAACATCACTGGATAGCTCGGGAGGGTTCTCTTCTTCTTTTATGCTCTTTGGCACTTTCTTCCCGGAGGCTGGGGCTTCTTCCTCTTGGCTCACAGGGTGATCTTCCTGTGTGTTCGATGAATAGCATGCAGGGATGGTGGGCCCAGACTGCTTGACAGGGGCTGGTCCCCACACAGTGAGGCCCTGGGCTTTTCAGGACAAGTGGAGAGGAAGGGAGGGAGGGAGGGAGAGAGAGAGACAGAGACAGAGACAGAGACAGAGAGCAAGCGAGCATGAATGAGTGTATAAGCCACGTTTCCCAAGAACTGCTCCCAATGAATGCACGGAAGCTGGTACAGGAAGTGGAAAGAGCTTCAAAGAGCCAGAACTTCCATGTCTTTGTCCTGGGTCTTCCTTAGTGATGGTTCTCCAATGATTCTCAAGCACTGGGGTCTGGAGGAGACAGGATGGGAACATCCCCTAGCTCAAGGAGTGTCTTTGGGCACCTCCTTTTCCATTTCCTTATCTCCTACCTTAGCAGGATGGGTAGACCAGATGGCAGGTGTGGGGTAAACTTCAGCTCTGTCATTTAAGATTTTTTTCTGCCTGACCCTCAGTTTCTTCTTCTGTGAGATGGTTGACGGAAGGTTTGACAATGTATGGAAGAGGACTGATGGTTAGACAATTCTCACCAAATGGTAGCTGTCATCATTACTATTATTTCCATACCATATAGGAAGTAATTCATGCTCTGTTTGGCCAGAAACCAGAGTTTCTTTCCTGTCCCACAGGTTCTGATCATGTGCCTCTGTCTCCCTCCACACCCTGGCCCACAGGTTTCCTCTCTGGGAGTCACGACCTTTAGCCTCTGTGCCCTGGGCATTGACCGCTTCCATGTGGCCACCAGCACCCTGCCCAAGGTGAGGCCCATTGAGCGGTGCCAGTCAATCCTGGCCAAGCTGGCTGTCATCTGGGTAGGCTCCATGACTCTGGCGGTGCCCGAGCTCCTGCTGTGGCAGCTGGTACAGGAGCCAGCCCCCACCACGGGCACCGTGGACTCGTGCATCATGAAACCCTCAGCCAGCCTGCCCGAGTCCCTTTACTCCCTAGTGATGACCTATCAGAATGCCCGCATGTGGTGGTACTTTGGCTGCTACTTCTGCCTGCCCATCCTCTTCACGGTCACCTGCCAGTTGGTGACGTGGCGGGTGCGGGGCCCGCCGGGTAGGAAGCCAGAGTGCCGGGCTGGTAAACACGAGCAGTGTGAGAGCCAGCTCAACAGCACCGTGGTGGGCCTGACCGTGGTCTACGCCTTCTGCACCCTCCCGGAGAACGTCTGCAACATCGTGGTGGCCTATCTGTCCACCGAGCTCACCCGCCAGACCCTGGACCTTCTGGGCCTCATCAACCAGTTCTCCACCTTCTTCAAAGGCGCCATCACCCCGGTGCTCCTCCTGTGCATCTGCAGGCCGCTGGGCCAGGCCTTCCTGGACTGTTGCTGCTGCTGCTGCTGCGAGGAGTGCGGGGCCTCGGAGGCCTCGACCGCGGGGGGCTCGGACAGCAAGCTCAAGACCGAGGTGTCCTCCTCCATCTACTTCCACAAGCCCAAGGAGTCCCCCCCACTGCTGCCCCTGGGCACGCCTTGCTGAGGCCAGGCCCCGGTGGGGATGGGGGCACAGGAGGAGGGGTGGAGCAGGCAGGGAGGGGCACCACCCCAGCCGGAGCCGAGCCTGCTGTTTCTTTCCCCATAGGTCTTGCTTTTCTGCCCATCTTGCTGTCTAGACATGGACCTGGCTCCTCTTGACAAGGCTGGGGGTGTCAAACCTCTTTTCCCAAGCAGGGCCTTTCCGTGTGGCTCTGAGGGGCCTCCTAGCCCTGTCCCTTCCACGGGTGGGCGGTGACGCTCCTAGGTCCTTAGAGCTGCCCCAAATCGCTGTCCCACCACCTGGGAGCCTGAACTTGGTCTTCCCTACCTTGGATGCAGCCTGTTTCCTTTCTCTGCCTTGGAACCTGACTCTATGGTAGTTGAGTTCTCCCCAATCGTCATCTCCTCATCCACCAACCCAGGGACCCGTCCTGGAATGGGGGGTTCCGCCTGACCAGCCTCAGGATCCTTTTCTCTGGACTGAATCTGTCCCAGCCATGGACACCTCCTCCCTTCTTTCAGAAGATTTCTCTCTCCTCCCTCGTCCTTTCTCTGAGGTACCCTGGGTGGCCCTCTCCAAACCTCTCTCCTTAGGTACTTTCCTATAGAAGGCCCTTCTTGAAAATAAACCAGGTAGAACTCACCCCTGTGCCCCCTGAACTTTTTGTGCCACGTCCTGGCAGTGTCCCAGTGCATCTGGCCCTTCCCCAGGCCTGGGCAGTGTCCTGGGGGCATTCCTCCTGACCACCTTTTGCCCTGGCCTATGGCTGCTGCCTGGTCCTGGGGCTCTGAGAGCATCTGACTTTTGAGAAACAAGGATGGAGGTCTTAGAGAGGAGGAGAACTGAGCCTTCATCCTGGCCTAGACCCAGAGTCCCTGGGAAGTCAAAAGGCTGCCAACTTATCTCCTCTGGAGCCCCCCCCCCACCCCGGTTTCCCTCTCTTCACAAAGCCCCCATTCGAGGGAATCCATGGCCTCCCCTCTCTTCGTTGCGGGGCTTCCCAGCCTCTCTGGCTCTGAGAGCGGCTCTTGTTCGATTTCTTAGAACGGACTGTTTTGCCCGTAGACGGCCCAGCTGCCTGTCCCCTGCCTGCCCCCACCCCACCCCCACTGCACCCTTCCTGCCAGGGCTGCATGCTATGTCCCCAACAGACCCTGCAGCTCCTCCTGTTGGTCCCCGTCCCTGAGGTTAGCTTCCCCCAGCTCGGCCTCTGGCCCTTTCGGAGGGTCCTGAGCCTTGCTGCTCCTGAGGAGCTGGCAGGCCATCAACCAGAAGTCATGCTCCGCCTCGGCCACCAACGCTCTCTGCCAGAGAGGCTCAGCTTCCTCCTCCCCTGCCTAAAGCTCAGCTCTGGGTCCCACCAGACAGTCCCGTCTGCCAGACCACCTGGAACCCCCATCTGAATGGAAGCGTCCCCAGGGGCCCAGGATGTTAGAGGCCAGGGGCTTCTGGTGGCCCCGGCCCCATTCTCCTCTCTCCAGCCACCCACACCCCTTGGCCTCTGCCTGCCCAGGGCCCGAGCCTCCCCCCACCTCTAGAGATCTTAACTGCCTTGTTCTTACTCCCTGGCACCCACCCCTGGGGCTGCTGATGCCGCCAGGAGAGCGAGGCTGTTGCTAGGCGATGGTCCTGCCATGCGCACACCCTTTGTGCTGGGGATGACACCCACCCAGTTTTCAGCAGACCTGTTGCCACAGTGACGGGAACCCCCAGCTTTGTAGAAACTTTAGATAGGGGGTGGGCAGGCCGGACTGGGGGCCAAAGGCGGGGGGTGCTGGAAGCTGCCAGGGGTGCTTCCTCCCCGTTTCCCCACAATCCCTTCTCCACCCCAGCCCCCCACCCCTAACACCAATAGCTTCCTAAGGGAGGCAGGGGCGGGGGCGGGTGAACTGAGGTGAAGTCCGGGACAGGGGCAGGGCTGAGACTAGAAGGCTCGGGGTGGGGGGCACCTCAACATCCTGTTTGGGGGCAATTTTCCACAAAGGGTCCCCTTGGCCCCTCCCTCCTGCTGGCTGGCCTGCTCAGAGATGCAGGGGGTGAGGTGGTGGCTGGAAGCCCCTGCCACTGCCGCTGCCTCCGCGGCCTGCCAACATGAATGGCTTGCAGAATTAGTCAGCAGGCTGGCCTGCCTTGGGAAAGAGCCACTGTCCCTCCAGCCTGGGCCAGCTAGGGAACAATGTGGGGTTTGTTGCTTAGGGGTCCCAGGCTTGCAGTGGGGGAAGGCACTGGGGTGGGCGGAAGACTTGAGCTGGGGTCCTCAGAGGAGGTGTGACACTTATCTCCGAGGGCAGCCCTCAGGCCCTGCTGTCAGGGGGAATCCTCTGAGCCTCCCCTCTGTCCAGGGACCCCCTCATTCCATCTCAGCTGCAGCATTTACCCTGGGGCCTGAATGCAGCCACTTAGCCTGTCTCCGCTTCCTTAACTGGGAGACAGAAGCAATCCCTCCTTCACAGAGGACTGTGGTCATTAAATGAGACAAGATATGTCAAGCATCTGGCCTCGTGCCTGCTGCCTTCTCTTTCTTTCTAGAAGGTCGGGGTCTTCTTAAATGCTTCCTAATCACGGTGTGTTTAAATTCATCCGCTTTTGGCATCAAAGCCCCAAATATGATAATTTACATATACCACATCCCTAGTCTGTTCCCTGTTCAACTTAAACAAGTTCTTAAGTCTTGTTCGGCACCTGCTCCATGCAGGTACTGGGCTGGGGTGACGCCTGCTGACTTACTGGTAACCAGTTTCTCCTATCTCCAACTTTAACCCTCGTTGAAGGAGGACAGGATCTGAGGCAGCTCAGCCCCGAAATCCCTAGATGAATGAAGCTGTTGGTCCATCCCCAGGCTCTGGGCCGCAGGCAAACCTTCGTAGTCATGAGGATAGGGCCAGAACCTGAGCCCACCCTCAACCTCCTTAACCGGATGGGCACATCTCCAACTCCTTAGGGGTTGGAGGTCACCCGAGAATCATTTAGCTCTAGTTCTCAAATCCCATCTACAGTCCTTCCTCAAATTCTTCTGGCAATGGGGGCATGCCGCTCTAGGCAGGAAAGGCATCCGATGGCTCTGGGGTGAGCAGTGCCTTCAGGAAGCGTCCCTGGGCACAGAGGAAGGGGCTGGGAGAGCTCAGGACTGGGGAGGCCAAGGGCACAGGGCCCCGGGGACCCATTTGCAGAACTAAGAGTGACTGTGGCTGCTTCTTCCTGCAGTAGTAGGAAGGGACAGGATGTTCTGCAGAGGCCTGCTCCATTTCCCAGGGTGAAGGGGAGGCAGGGGGAGGCGGAGCCGGGAGGCAGGGCTTATTGAAAACTGGGTCAAGATGGCTTCGGATTTGAGTGAGCAGAGCCTACCAGGCTCTGGGGTAGTAGCTGCGGGTACCAGAGAGGTCTGGCTAGACAGGAGGGGTGGGAGGAGGACTCAAGTCGGCAGAGGAGTGAAGGTAGGGCCTCTCCCAGGAAACCAGGAGCATCGACACCAACCGAGAGGTGGAAAGGAGCAGAGCCACCAGGCTCTGGGGCCTGAATGCAGGCCTGGGCTACTCTGAGAAGACACTTAACTGGTCCCAGCTGCAGAGTGGGGCTGGGGGGTGGGGCAGAGTACTGGTTCTGATCCAACCCTCACTGTGGATGAGGTCAGGGGCCTGGAAAAGAGAAGGGCTAAGGGCTGCGCTGGCTGTATGGACACAGCTCAGTCGGAGCACAGTCCAGCCTCCAGCCCTGTCCTCTGGCCACCCTGACCCAGGCCCTGGGCAGCTCCTTCGACAGACCTCCTCAGCTTCGCTTGGCAGCTGACAGTTCAAGGCTGGGACCACATGAAGGTCTGAAAAGAGAACGGGAAGGAGGCAACGCTGGATCCCAGACACACGTGTGGGCGGCTGTCCTGTGAGGGACCATTGTTCCAGGCAGGAGCACGTGCCCACCGTGGGCGCGGCTGTTTACGCCCAGTGTGCGGGGTGGGCTGGTATCCCCGTGGGTCTGCCACCAGCAGAAAAATAACTGGCACCACGAACCCCCCCAACACAAAATTGGTAATTTATTGTTGTTATTATTAGGAGGCAAAAAAAATGTACAGTTACAAGAATCATATTCCAAACAGAGGTTAAATATGAGCTGAAAAGTGTAAAAAAGGAAGAGGAACATCACTTTACAAATCATTAAATTAAACAAATAAACAAACAAAAAAACCAAACCCAAAGAACCAACCCCCCATGCTGAGTTCTCTCCTTGTGCAACTCTGCAAAATGAGAACAGAAAATGAGGTGGGCCGTGGAGGTGGGAGCCCTGGGTGGGGCAGGAGCCAGGGACCAGGAACAGGCGGAGAGGGTGCTGGGGCAGCATGGACACCGTTTTCCTGCCCCTTAGGCCTGGTGGTCTCTGGCACCTGGTTGTGCCTGGTGGCCCTACCAAGGCTGGGGGCAGAGAGGTTCCCACCTGCCTGTGGCATTGCAGCCCTGTGGGGACAAGCCAGATTGGGAGGCAGATACACACAGGACCGGGGTGTGCGGCGGGGGGAGGCCACCAATAACCTGGGCTGATACCTGACCCAGGTGCCAGGCTCTGCCTTTCTGGTCTGAACTTGCCCAAGCCCACCCTGCATCTCTCTCCTTCTCTCCAGATGGCCCCTCCCAGATCCTAAATGGCCCCTGCAGCATCAAATGGTTGATTTTAGTCTTTGCTTAAATTAAAAAATTAAAATATATATACATATATATACTGTACACACAGGACAACAACAGAGAGTGTTGAAAAGGGAAGTCGAGGCGTGGGCCGGAGGGAGCAGGGGCTGTGGGGCCAGGCCGTGGGAGGGAAGCAGGGTTGGGTGAAGGGATGAAGGGAGAGAAGGGGGAGAGGTTAGGGGCCCAGTTGGGGGGCAATTTATTTTACAATAAAAACAGGAGTTCAAACCTCAGCAGAATGGGTCTCTGGGAGCCCCAGAGGGCCGTCCCCACACTGAGTGGGGAGGGGTGGGTTTGGGGGGATGGGGTGGGCGGGGAGCTCGGCTTCAGGTTTAGATCACTGCCGTCCCTGGTCAGAGGGAGAAGGGCCGCGGTCTCAGCTTCTCCGTGACTTTGAGTGTTGAATAAGCCACTGTAGGGTGATGTCTGGGCAGGAGATGAGAGAAGTGTATAAGGCTTTGCTGAAGCTGGCTGCGGAGTGACAGTGAGCCCAGGGTTCCCCAAACCACAGCCAGGGAGCACGTCGAAGGGCACCCAAAGCCCAGCTTGACAAAGCTCCAAATAGCCCCAAATGGAAGGAAACAAAGCCCCGCATGTAGACTGGGCTGGAGTTGTCTGGTTCAACCCAGAACTCAAAGGTGCAGAAGGGGGCTAGTGGCCCAAGGTCATACACCACTGAGGCAGAGCTGGTACACTCAGAGTGGGGCCTCCTGGCTGCCCATTGCACCCGAGGACCACAAAGCTTTGTGCTACAGCTGTGGACTGGGAGCCTCTGAGAGCCCAATGCTAAGACATCCAGAAAAGATCTCCTCTCCCTTCCCCACTGCCACTCCCCGAGGTCAGTAGCTCCCCAAACTCACGCACCAATGTTGTCCTTCTCTTTGCAGGAGATGGAGTAGCAGCAAATCTCTCGGTCCTGGATGGCAGACAGATTCCTGGGGGGAGACCACAGTAGAGTCTGCTGAGGTTGGGACTGCTTGGGGACCTGGGACTAGGGAAAGACAGGGGCTTTTTCTGCCTAAACAATGAGGAGGGTGAGGCTCTTGGAAAGGTGCGTTCTGCTGCCACCATGTGGTGAGTTCTGAGAACTGCAACAAGCCCAGCCTCCAGGTCAGGTGGCTGGGGAATTTGGGGAGCTGGAAGTACAAAGAATCATCAAACTCACATTTTTTCTATCAGTTCCTTCTCATCCAGTGCCCCTGGGAGATCTCGCTTGTTACCCAGGACTAAGACCTACAGTGGAGGAAGGATGAGGATTAAATGTAGAGCAGCCCCGCCCTTCCCCACCTCCTCTCCCCACCCTTGGGATGCAGGCTTTTCTCCCACCCCCAGTGACCTCCCAGCCAAGCTCCCTTGCTCCTTTCACTCCATTCCCTTGCTGACCGGGATGCCCTGCAACTGAGGTTTGTCCAGTAGGTTGTGGAGTTCATTTTTGGAGGCCTCGATCTTCTCCTGGTCTGCAGCATCCACCATATACCTGGGGAAAGGCAAGGCAGGACAGCACATGGACACCATGCATGGGGTGGGCAGGAAGGAAGAGGGAGCTGGTACTGGAAGCAGGAAACTACTTGCTGCGGGGTGGTCCCTTCTGGAGCTGCGGGCGAGCCTGGCCGGGCTCAAGGCTCTAGCTCAATGAATGCTTTCTCAATCTATGCAGGTAAAATACTGGTGACTCTGGGGCCACCTCTATCCTGGCATCTGTGGCAGCTGTCACTCGTGTGGCACAGGCTTGGGCCCTGTAGGATCAGCTGTAAGTCCAGCCCAAAGTGACCCACTTAGGTTCTCATGAAAAGCCTACGTAAGGCAAGAGTGGAAAAAGCAAAGGAAATCCCAGGATATTTTCTTGCAGCAAGATGCTTTAAAAAATAAAAAATCAGGTTAAAAACCCATCTATTGTCTGTTCTATCAGGAAAACTAAACAACCATTGTCTAGGCATATATATGTCAAGTAAAATTATTTCTAAAAAGTAAGGCAATGAAACACCCCAAATTCAAGACAGTGGTGACGTGAGCTGGGGATAGGCAGGGAGACAATGAGGAGCCCCCCGACAGTCCAGCTGGTTTGCTGGGGCCCTGGTTCTTAGACTGGGCAGCCATCCAGAGCATTTACCTAATAAGAAACAAGCAGGGTGCAAAACAGGCAGATTGTGCACAGAAAGTTGGCCCTGAACCCAGGACTAGGTCTGATTGGATTCTGTGCCTCTGAGGTCCCTGCAGGTAGTGTGTGTGGCGGGGAGTGGGGTGGGATGGAGGAGGACCAGGTAAGCGGAGGAGTCCTTCAGCCCCACCGGCCCATACTTACACAATGGCACTCACTCCCCGGCAGTAGCGCTCCCACATGCTGCGGAAACGGGGCTGTCCCCCAATGTCCCAGAGCTAAGCAAGAAGAGGGTGAGATGGCCTCAGTAGCAAGTAGGTGACCAAAACCCATCTTGGCTCCTTAGCAGTTCCCCCTCCTCTCAGTTTCTCCTCCTCTGTCCCCACACCCTTCCAGCCACCTCTGACACCTTCTGCTCTCTTTTTCCAACTTCCCAGTGATGGGACCCCTGGCCTCTGGTCTCCCTGGTCTGCTCCTCCCAAGAGGCCCTCTGGCCCTCCCCAACACAAGTGCTCCTCTACAGCCACCTTGCTAGTGCCAGTAGTTTAGCCTCCTGCCCCTCACCTTGATGGTCACGTTCCCTTTGGTGATTTTGCGCATGTTGAAGCCCACGGTGGGGATCATGTCTTCATTGAACTGTCCTGACTGGAGGGAAGAGTCAGAATTGTAAGAGGTACAAAGCCCAACAGGCCCAGGTGTGCCCTCCCTGGTGGTCACAGGCCAAGGGACTGCAGGAAGAATGCAGCACTGAAGCCAGAGTCTCTTAGACTTCCCTGAGGCAGTGAGGCATGGGGGTCAGTGTCATAGGGACCATCTCTTGAATGCCTCTTGCTTGCAGGCAGGATGGTCCACAACCAAACTAGGTGTCCACCCTGCACCTGGAGATCTCCTGTGAAGAGGCCCATCTTCCTCAAGCAATCTCAAAGTTTCTCAACCCAGACTGGGAGAAAGTTCTTCATAAGGTCTAACCTATGGCACTCTGTTAAGTGAAGCCTCTTGACTGTATTTAGTCTGCAGTGGAAGGGAAGAATAAATTACTTCCCAGGAAAAGGACCTGGAACAGATCATGGTCTAACACTCAAGGGATAAATCAAGGAAAACAGACATATTTTCAAACTAGCAGTAAATATTCAAGTAAAAATTGTGGGGTGAGGTGTAAATTGACCACTCTCAAAATGTAATAAATGCCAAGCCATTTCAGAATTATCCTTGGTTAGGCAGGCACAGTGGCATCTATGCCTGTAATTCCAGCGGCTCAGGAGGCTGAGGTAGGAGGATCTTGAGTTCAAAGTCAGTCTCAGCATCTTTGTGAGGCCCTCAACAATTTAATGAGGCCCCATCTTTAAATAAAATTTTAAAAAGGGCTGGGGATGTGGCTCAGTAGTTAAGTGTCCCTGGGTTAAATTCCTGGTGCCAAAAAAAGAAAGAATGAAAGAAAGAAAAAAGAATTAACCATAGTTTTTATTTGCACTCTACTCCATCTGATAGGGCGGATAACCCACACTCTATTATTTGTTTCCATGCATCTCCCCCTAGACCCAAAGCTTCTTAGGGAGAGGGCCCATGCCTACAGCAATAGCATTAGGGAATGTTTGCTGACTACTTGAGAGTTGATTGTAATTCCATTCTCCATAATCCATGTTCAAATTCTAGTCATTTTCACTTCTCCCCTTTAAACTGTCTCTAAGATCTCTGGATTGTTCTAAACCAACCACAGACTTCAAATAAGGCCAGACTTAACTCCCTCCCGGGTCATCTCCACTCACATAGGACACTTCTGCTCACCACCCAGAAGCAGGCTGCAGGAGACGGGGCTCACTTAACCCTGAACTTGAGAGGGACAGCCCTGTTCCTTTACCACATCCTTTTCTCCCACCCAGTGAAAGAATCACTTGCCTCAGTTCCCGTAAAGAGGTCAGGGGTTCTGACCGCTGGCCAAGCTGCCGGAGATGATCAGTTCTTTCTCAGTACCTCCAAGTCTAAATGAAGACCCCTCAGGTCCTCGTTGAGCACCCTTCCCTTCCATCCACAGGAACACCTGCTCCCCAAGGCCTCAGGGTGATGTGAGAATCAAGTGACCATGAACAACACCCAGTGACAAGGTAAAGCAGGGGTTCCTCATCTGAGGCTTTAAAGGTCCTCTGGATTTCCTGAAATTGCACACCATCTCTGTGTGTGAAACTTCGTTTATATGTATAGTCACTCCTGGGTATCTACAGGGGTTGGTCCCAAGAACCCCTCCACAGTACAAAATCTGGGGACGCTCAAGTCCTTTAGATAAAATGGCACAGTATTTGCCTATAACCCACACACAGCCTCCCTTATATTTTATTATTATTTTATTTTTATTTTATTTTTTAGTTCTTGGCGGACGACACAATATCTTTGTTTTTGTATGTGGTGCTGAGGATTGAACCCGGGCCGCACGCATGCCAGGAAAGCTCGCTACCGCTTGAGCCACATCCCCAGCCCTCCCTTATATTTTAAATTATCTCTTGATTACTTATATCTAATAACAATGCAAATGCTATGTAAATAGTTACCATATTGTCATCATCCTGTATCTTTTAGGGAAAAATGAAAAGAAAAATTAGACCTATGTTCAATATACAGATGAAATTTTTTTGTGTGTGTGAAAACTTTTTTTTTTCCCCCCAGTACCAGGGATTGAACTCAGGGGTGTTTAACCACTGAGCCACATCCCCAGCCCTTTTTTTATATTTTATTTTGAGATAGGGTCTCACTGAGTTCCTTAGGTCCTCACTAAGATGCTGAGTCTGGCTTTGAACTCATGATCCTCCTGCCTCAGCCTCCGAACTGCTGGGATTACAGGCATGCGCCACGGTGCCCAGCTTGAAAAGTATTCATAAGAAGAGGTCTCGTTATGTTGCCCAGGTTGGCCTCGAATGCCTGGGCTGAATCTATCCCCTTGCCTTAGACTCCCAAGTAGCTGGGACAAAAGTCATGCACCACCACGTCTGGCTTCTTCTGAATATTTCTGATCCTTGGTTGGTTGTATGCAGAGATTCAAAGCCCACTGATATGGAGGACTGACTGTACGCTTCTTGGGGGAAAGGGTCCCTAATTTTTCTCAGTTATCCAAAGCATCCAATAGCCCCCCAGAAGTTAGGAATCACCAGGAGAAGTGTGTACCTGAAGGAGGACTGCCTGCCTCTGGCAAAGTAAGAACAAAGGGTGGCCTGATACCCAAGCCCCGGCATGACTCTGGGCTGTGGGACTGGGCACCTGCTGGGCCAAAGGACACACCCCGCCCCATCCCAGCTGACGAAGAACATGGAAGGGTTTAGGGTGTAGCTCAGTGGTAGAGTACTTGCCTGGCATGTGTGAGGCTCTGGGTTCAATCCCCAGTACTGCCAAAGAAAGAAAGAAAGAAAGAATTTGGAGCCGGGTGTGGCAGTGCACATCTATGATCCCAGCTCCTCAGGAGGCTGAGGCAGGAGGAGGACAATTTCAAGGCCAGCCTCAGCAATTTAGTGAGACCCTCCCTGTCTCAAAATAAAATAAATAAGTAAATATAAAGGACTGGGGATATGGCTCAGTGGTAAAGCACCCCTGGGTTCAACCCTAGTATAACAAAAACCCCCATAAGTCTGAGGAAGGAAACCCAGTTCTTATTCATCCACCATCACAGGAGAGCTTTAATAAGATACTTTATCCTCTCTGGGACCCAGGGTTTCCTACTATAAAAAGGGGGAGAAAGGTTTTGGTTTCCTAGGAGTTATGAATAAGGCTAACCAAGTGCTTGGAATTTTCTTTCTTTCTTTTTGTGGGGGTGATGTAGATAGATCCCAGAGTCTCCCCACATGCTAGGCATGAGCTTTGCTTCATCCCCAGCCCTTTTCACATTTTTAAATTTTGAGACAGAATCTCATTATGTTGCCCAGGCTGGCCTTGAACTTGTGATCCTCTTGCCTCAGCCTCTTGAGTCATGGAGATTACAGGCACCCGCCACCAAGCCTGTCTAGAATAAATTGTAATATGGCACAGGAACCATCATTGGTCTTTAGCAATAAGACCCACAGGCTCCCAAATACATGGGAACCTAGCCTGGTAGAATGTGACCTTGGCAAAGAAAGATGCTAGGGGAACTTCAGGGAGTCAGGTGGCCCCCCAGCACGGGGAGCCTCTTCTGTTCAGCCATCATCAGAGCTAAGTTGGATCAGGGTATGACTTAATTTCCCTGCTGATGCCTCCCAAGTTCCTCAGGTAAGAACGGAAGTAATCTTAAGTTATTTAGCCCAACCTCTTGTCTCAGACTTGGACATCCTCTGGCCCATTCCCTCCTGGGTCCACCCTAACTATTAGAAAGTTCTTTATAATGCATCAAGAATCCATCTTCCTATAATTTCTAGCCTTTTGTTCCTAAATCCTGGTGAGTACTACAAGATTAATTCTTCCTATGGAAGAACAGTCTTTTATTACACTTTAAATATTTGAAAATATCCGTTTCCCTGGGCTAAAACATCTACTTTTCTACCATCACAATTTTTTCAGAACTCAGATCAGGTTTTGTTTCTTAGAAGCACTGTAAACTTTCTACCTAACTTCTTTTCAAATTCCTATTAACCTGCTGAGCAGCTATACACACTCAGTTCACTTCCTACTTAAAGCCAGACCTCATCCAGTGAAGAAAAGAACCCACTGGGAAGATGCTGATACAGAGGGCAGGGGAACACAGGGAGGTGATGCAGAAAGTCAGTGGTGGGCATGGGAACAGAGCCCTGGATTCCTGGCCCTTCATTTCTAGAAGACACTACTTATTATATACAGGGTGAGCAGAAAGTCTAATGTGGTATCGCTGGTTGTAGATCTGAGGACACTGGAGTTACCCAGATGCTGAAATTCCAACTGCAGTCTGCAAGGGGCGGTTTTTCTTGGAAGTCCTCTTTTAGGGAAGGGACCCAGGGTCCTGCTCTTTTAGGATGTACCAGTTGAAGTGATAAACTTAATATCTAAATCACGGTTCTTGGAAACCCCATCTTTGGGTCTAGGACCAGTTCCCTGGACAACCCTAGAGTCTGTCCCAAGGTTTCCTGGGCTAGAGAGAGGGAACTTTCCCTGAACTTCCCAGAAACTCTTGACCCTGGCAGCAGCATTTGGGATTCTTGGGTTCTGTTGCTGCCCTATGTCATAGCCTCCCATCTGGATTGATGCTCATCCAGAGGGGGCCTTCAGACCCAGAAACTGAACCCACCTGAGTACTTGTCGATCCCTGCCCAGGAGCATGGCTTTAATAATGCTCCATGAGGAGAATTTCCTTGGGGACAGGAGGTGACTTGTTTCTCCTCTTGGTCTTACTCCAGAGACATCTCCTAGAACTAAATGCCTAGAAGCCCAGCCACTGAGGCCTGCAGAGCCAAGGAGGAGTGCAGGTGTGCCGCAACTCTGGGATCCCAAGAGCCAAGTCAATGCCAAGTCTAACCAAGGAGTCTCTGACCCTGGAGTTAGAGCTTAGGCAGACAGGAGCCGGGAAGCATGTCAAAAAAACATCATGCCCCAAACCTCAGTCACAAACTAGACGTTCTGCCTTGGCAGGAGATGCTGGGTAGAGGAAGGGGCAGAGGTCACCTGCAGAGCATGTATAGTGTAGGAAGCCAGTGCCCAATCATGTGACCGTGAGTACCAGCCCCTCCAGCCTTCCATCTGTCCTGCTGCTTCAGACCAAGTGTAGTAGTAACAACTCCACCCTGCAACACTCCCCTGGGGGATGCTGAGACCTGTCAGGGAGACTCAGGTCCTGCAAGGTTGGGTAACAATTAGGCAGGTGGCAGTGCTAGGCTGGGGCCACTATCCTTTGCCTACCTATCTATTCAGCATTTTGTATCAATATTTGGCCACATCAGGGTTCTTGGAAACCCCATCTTTGGGTCTTGGACCAGTTCCCTGGACAACCCTAGGGTCTGTCCCAAGGTTTCCTGAGTCCCACAAGCCCGAGTCCTGCCTGGCTGGGAAATGCAGGCCGCAGCCATTACTGCAGCCTCAGCTCACACACCCAGGGAGCTCATCTTCCCTTTTTTGAGAGAGATTTTAACTCCTTCTCCACCACTCCCCTGGCACAGAAAGACTATAGCAATCGCCCTCCTCAGTTTTGACTCCCTGATGCCCTCGGAGCCACTCTCTGCCATGTCCCCAAGTGGGTAGCGCCCCTGCAACTCATCCTCTGGTAGAGAGTACCTCCTCTTGCAACTTCTGAGCCAGGCGGAGACTCCAAACTCCCTTTACGGTGCCATCCTCTCTGGACCCCCAGCGACACCACAGTCCCGGAGAGGTTCCGGGAAGGAGGAGTCTGGGTCTGAGCCAAGGGCCTCAGCTGACTCCTCTGTCCCTGGGGACTACCTCCCCTCTACGCGGTGGGGTCGGGTCGGGGCATCATCTATCAAAATGGGATGGAGCCCTCAGGGTGGGACTGGGTTGGCCCAGGCCGCCTCCCAAGCAGCTCAGACCGCCTGTCCCGTGACGCTCCTCGCGCGGGGCGGAAAGGCCCGGGCACTTTCGCCCCGTCATGCCCCCTTGCAAGGGGGCCTGTCTCAGCCCGCAGCGGGTCCCAGGTGCCTGGAGACCCCCCTCTGTGCCGCCAACACCAGAGCGCCACCCATCTCCTGGATCCTCCTCCCTGCCCCCAGCTGTGCCATCCTGGCTCAGGAGGGAGAGCGGGTCGCGTGCCACTCGGGTCCCCCACCGGCCGTGCTAGGCCCCAAGCGCCCGGGGCCGGCTCCTCCCCCGCCCGACACCCGGCGGTGCCCCGCCATGCCAGGCGGCGACCCGGGTTTCCCAGGGCGCAGTGCAGGCGGAGACAGGCCAGACCCTCGGCCCGCGCCCGGGGCCCGCGCCACGCGCCCTCGTACCGCGATCACGTTGACGAAGGTGGTCTTGCCCGAGTACTGCAGCCCGACCAGCGTGAGCTCCATCTCCTCCTTCCAGAACAGGGCCTTGAACCAGTCCAGCAGTTTATTGAACAAAGCGATCATGGTCGCTGCCGCCGGCCCCGCCCGGTGCCGGGTCCCGCCGCCCCTCGTTGCCCTCGCGCTGCGGCCCGGAGCGGCCCCTCCCCGGTGCGGCCCGGGTCCCGCTGCTCGGTGCGGGCGGAGGCTCGAGCGCGGCGGCCGACGACTTGCTGCCCCCGGATCCGCTCGCCGATGGGTGTGGCTTCAGCGCCCTCCTCCTCCTCCGCTGCCGCCGCCGCCCTCCCGCGGGCCGGGCAGCGTCCTGCTCGCACCCGAGCGCGCGCTCCTCCCTCGCCCGCAGCCAGGGGCCGACGCCCGCGAGCGGTGGGCGGGGAAGCCGGGGCTGCGAGGGTAGGGGTTGACTGGCAGCGACGAGGCCGGGCGCTCGGGAGAGGAGGCGAATTTTATTTTCTCTCTCTTCTTGGGCCACTGCGCGTTTATTGCCACTCCTTCGTTCTTCAAGGGTGGTGTTCCTGATGCGGGTGAGGGGCCGCTAAGCAACAGCGTCTCCAGTTTGAAGAAAGGGGTGCTGGTGTCGCCCACTTTCCAGGACACAAAGATGAGATCTCTAGGAAAGGGAGGCAATGGAGGCTTTTTGTTTCTTAATCCCTGCATCTCAATATCCCTGGGTACTGAGTCCCCTCCTCCAAAATGTACCCAGGGGAGAGTAACAGCCACATTTGGGTCTTTTAATACTCCATCTTGTTTTGTTAACCACAACTTACCCAGGCTACTTGTTCAGGAGCCTCTGGTCCAAAGTGAAATAGATGTTTGAACTTGATGCTGATTATTGCTAGTATCATGACGACAATGAAACAGACAAAAACCCTGGCAGGGGAGCCCCAGTGAGGAACATCTGTGGCAAAGGGAAATATATGCTGTTTTGGTAAAAAAGTTTTCTTCCAGAGCAGAACTGATAGTGGGTGGTGTAGGACCGCAGAGACGCCTCCACTCCTCTCTTGCAGGAACTAACCACTGGGCCTGCTCACCCAGCCAGCTGTACCTCACTAGTCCCCAGCTTCAGGGCAGTTCCCAGCTTCTGTTGGATGCTCCTTTGAATTTGATTTCCAAGAACACCCCTATGGAGTCTACTCTCTCAGTCAAAGGCAAATAAACTCTCAACATCAATCATATCCATCAAACCTACCCAAGAGTTAGATGACCCCAACTGACCAAATAGTTGCCAAAGTGGAAGAATCCCTACCTTAGATCAGTATAATGTTCTGGTTTATTAAGCACTGTCTGTCTAATCTGTACCCTTTATAAGTCTCCCTTTAGCTCCTAATGTACTTGATTTGTCTGAATGACTGAATATGTCTCCCCCAAATTAATATGTCGAAATCCTAATCCCCCAATGATGGTATTAGGAGGAGGATTAAGTCATGAGGTGGAGCCCTACTAGATAGGATTAGTGTCCTTATAAAAGAGGAGAGAGAGAGAGGGAGGAGAGGAGAAAGAGAGGAGAGAGAGAGAGAGAGAGAGAGAGAGAGAGAGAGAGAGAGAGAACATGAACAAACACGTGCAGTCTAGCTCAGAGCCTATGCCCCTTCCACCAGGCAAGGGAACAGAAGAAGGCTCTGCTTATGAGCCAGAATGTGGGTCCTAACCAAAAACTGAATCTATAAGCACATTGATCTTGGACTTTCTATTATTCACAACAGTGAGAAACAAATTTCTCCAATTTGTGTTTGTGTGTGTGCTTGTGTGGGTGCTGAGGATTGACTACAAGGCCTTGTATGTGCTAGCAAGCAACCTACCACTGAGCTACATCTTCAGCCCCAGTTTGTTTGTTTGTTTGTTTGTTTCTTTCTTTCAATTTTTTTTAGTTGTAGTTGGACACAATACCTTTATTTTATTTATTTCTTTTTACGCAATGCTGAGGATCGAACCCAGTGCCTCGCACATGCTAGGCAAGCACTCTACCGTTGAGCCACAACTCCAGCCCCTCAGCCCCAGTTTCTGTTGTTTATAAACCACCCAGTTTGAGCTATTTTGCTATAGCAGCCTGGTCAGGCTAAGATAGCATACTTCGATCTCATTTCCTAAATTAACTTACAGTTGCACTTTTTTTCCTATCCTTGGAAGGGCTAGAAAAATGAACATCCCAGGGGTAAAGATTGCTGCAGCCTGTAACTGGTCTGTGAAGTAAACTATATTGCTATGAAGAGCCCCAGAGGCTTGAGAAGATGGAAAGAAGGAATCAGTCAGTCATCCAACAAGTCTTTATTTTTTCCACTTGGTTACTTCTCCAGAGCTGGTACCCTCTGAGCTCTGGAGCAAGGTTAGACTCACAGTGCAGGAGGGTGCCCTTGGGGGCTATGCCATTGCTTTCCTCCAGACTGAGTCTGAGCTCAGGGCAGGATCAGGCACTTGAGAGCCCTCCACCTTGCTTGGGTGGCACAGATGGTGGTGCCTCCCACAGGGCTCTGGAAGGTGGAGGTATTGGTGAGCCCACTCCAGGCCTATGAAGGATGGAGGGATTTCTCCATAAGGCCAAGCAGAAGCATGAAGAAAATGAACCTCAACAGCAGCACTGCATGTCCTTTAAAAGAGACGTCATGAGAGGGGAGCCCAGCTGCTTTCTGGGACCAGCTCCTTGGGGTTTTCACGGAGAACGGTGTCAGCCACCCTCTGGGGTTGAGGGCCAGGAGGAATGGTGCTTTACTACCATCATCCTCAGAGTCAAGAAGGGCTCAGGGTTTGGGTACCTTCCTGAGATTTTGTAGTTGAGCCCTGAGATGAATCTGGGTTGCCTTGGAAATCGTGTTGAGATGAATGGTGATTAGTTCTCTGGGGTAGATGTGAGGGGTTGCAATTCAGTGTGAACCCGTCTGTCTGTACGGGGTGGTTGGAACTCAGAATGTTCTGGAAACAGCCAAGCTCTCCAGATGTACTCTGCAAATGCAGGGCATGGAGGATATGGTGGGGGTGGGGGTTTTTGAATCAGATGGAGTTCTTTGTCTCCTCCTGTCTCCTCTTTCTTTGGTGCTTCCTGGGCACCCAGGGTATCTTCTGAGGTCATAGAGCAAAGCAGAGAGTGTTGGGGCTCCACAGAAAGTAGATGGGTAAGTGGCGGGCAGTTATGTAGGCAGGGACAATCTTCTTGACCTCTGATTTGTCCCCACATATTGCCTCTTTCAACTGACATGCCTGGTTTCAACTGACATGCCTGATCACCGCTGTAGCCTCCTCTCAGGATACATGCATGGGAACAGGGGTCACCTGGGTCTTTGTTCACCTTCGAGGGGGGTCATCCTGCACTCACTGATGCGTAGGGTGGAGCAGGGAGCCTGCCAGGATGCGGAGAATCTGACTGAGGTCAGAACCAGCTCTTCATCTGGCCAGTGCTTAGGCAGGGCCTGGGTGGAGGATTATCTTGGAATCACCCTCTTGCCAGCCCCAGGAAAAGGAGAGACCACTGGAACAGCAGCTGGGAACTTCTCTGATTGCTTCCCTTTTGACAGCAGAGCACTTTATGTCCATGACATAGATGAGAAGATTGAATGCTCACAAAGCATTTTCGGGAAGAACAACCCACCTGGGCTTGTGTCTCATCTGTGCCAGCTCCTACCTTTAAGGTCAGAGATTTGACCGCTCCTCTATTACCCATCTGGGGCCACTAGGGGAGGCAGAGGAGTGGCCAGTGGGGGGCACCTGAAACCTGGCCTCTCATTCTTGCTGATTCAGCTTCCTGGGACCCTAAGTGCTCACTAATGGGGCATCCCTTCCCACTCTCATGCAGGGGGTACCCCAGATCTCACAGCCCACTTCCCCAAACCCAGGCCTGAAGGGCGGTTGGCACCTGGGCTGGTGAAGGGTGGCAGGGGTCAGGGGCTGGGTTCCTGGGGCAGCTGGGCTGCATATAGGGCCAAAGTGTGGTGCAGGAACTGGTATTGCTCCGCAGTCTGGATCATTCCTCCTCTGCAAGAAGAAACAGACCATGATCGAAAGAAGGGCAAGGAGCCTGCTGAATGGCCGGGGTCAAACATTTCCCTGGTCTTACTGGGAAAGTCCTGTCCTTCTCCCTCCCCTGTGTTCATTTTATTACTTTCTATTCCTCCTTGAGGCCCCTCAAGCTTTCCCTCAAGAGAGGGAGGCTGGGTACTAAGGGGGAAGTACCCTACATTGACACTTGGTCTTCTCTGATCCATTTAGCTCCTGAGCAAAACCGAACTTCTGATTTCCTCAGGTTGGGTCAGGAATATCCCTGAGCCACAAGTTTTCCTTTCTAATAATCCTAAAAGTAAAAATAGTAGTTCTGTACATTTGTATAGCAGTTCCCGCTTTCCAAAATACTTTCATGTAAATTAACCCATTCCTTTCAATAGCAACTCTGAGGATGAAGGAATGGGCCCAGAGAAATTTAGAGACAGCTCAGTAAGATGCAAGTGGGAATTTGGACACTGCTCCTCAATCTCTAAATCCAGTGAGCATCGGGACTTGCCCATGGCCACCTCATATCTAGAATCAACTGTATCTTTTTTTTTTTTTTCAAGCTTTCCCAAATAGGCATTTGGAAGAGGCTGGGGAATGCATGAGAAACTGAAGGGTCCTGGGAAGTCCATAGGGTGGCATATTTAATTCCAGGCCCCAAGCTAAAATTCCAAATAGAGATTCATTCCTGGATGTTAGCTGCAAAATAAACAGCTCTTAAGCCAAAGGGATCCTTTCCTTTCCTGAAAGAGTACTTGATGGTGATGTGTCTAGTGGTGCTGATGCCCAAGGGCCCCGGCCACTCATCAGCATGACTAGTCTTGTTTATCATGCACCCACCTGTCTAGCCGCAGTTGGCACACAATGCCCAGAATGTCCACTTCCCCTCGGGCCTTCAGCTGTTGGCAGCCAATTCGGGTGGCTATGAAGCAGCCTGTCCGGCCAATCCCTGCACTGGATACAACCAGAGAGAAGACGGGGAGGTCACAGGAGGGAAGAAGCAAGGGAGTAAGGTGACCAGGAAATGTGGGAGCTGGGCCCCAAATCTATGGACAAAAATGGGACCTGTTGGGTGTGGTGGCGCCTGCCTATATTCCCAGTGGCTCTGGAGGCTGAGGCAGGAGGATTGCAGGTTCAAAGCCAGCCTCAGCAACTTAGCAAGGCCCTAAGAACTCAGTGAGATCCTGTCTCTAAATAAAATATTAAAAAGGGCTGGGGATGTGGCTCAGTCGTTGAGCATCCCTGGGTTCAATCCCTGGTACCAAAAAAAAAAAAAAAAAAAAAATCAACAACAAAAAAAGTGACCTGAAGGTGCTGTATTTGTGGGGCAGGATTCTGAGGATGGAACGCTGTACCCCAGCTTCCAGCACCCCTGGGGGAGTTTGCCTCTCTTTGCATTGGGGCAGATGAACTCAGCGTCTCCTGCATGCTAAGCACGCGCTCTACCACTGAACCATACCCCAGCCCTGAGCCTGCACTGCTCCTCAGCCTCACTCCAGGCCCAGTCCAGGTCACCTTCCGGTTCCTGTGGACATTGCAATGATCTCTTTTCTGCGTAACAATCTACAACAGTTTCCAACTGACGGCGCCCCACTGTGGGCTGGCTGCCCCCTCAGGCCCTCCTTATCTGACCATGACTTCCTCCCAGTTTATACTCAGCCTCCACGGCTGCCCAGGCCTGCTCCCTCTATGCCTCCCTTCATTCCATCCACAGTCCTCTCCTCTCTGCTGTGCGCTATCTTGCCCTTTATTTCAAAACTCTCTCCTTCCTTTTTGAACAACTCTTACATGACCCCTGATAGAAACCACTAATGACACCCAGCACCTATATCCAGGGGTCACCTGTGGGTGAGCCCAGGAGCCCCCTCTAATTTATACTTTTTTACCTGGATGTTGTTTTATTTCGGATGTCCACTCCCCAGTGGTCTCCTTGCTTTGTCTGTCCCCTGTGTCACCCCCCACCCACTCCTACTTTCGTTCTGTAGCCAAAGCATCCTTTTAAAATAGCAAATCTGAGCCAGGCCGGGTGGTGCATGCCTGGAACCCCAGCAAGTTTGAGAGGCTGAGGCAGGAGGACCACAAATGTGAGGCCAGTCTGGGCAGCTTAGCAAGATCCTTAGAAGACCATGCCTCAAAATAAAATAGAAAGGGCTGGTGATGTAGCTTGGTGGCAGAGCACTGGCCAGCATGTGGGAGGCCTTAGGATTCAATCCCCAGTACCCAAACAAACAGAACCAAAAAGCCTCAAAGAAATAAAATGGCAAATCCAAGGTCTTGGGTTCTATCCTTGGCACCTAAATAAATAAACAATAAAATAAACCCAAGTGTCTTAGTCAGCCCTCTAAGGCTGCTCTTCACGTGGCCTTCACTTGCCTTCTGGAATCATCTCCCATCATTATTCCCACACGTAATGGCCCACCCTCTCACCTTCCCACCCTGCAGCCAGTAATGGACCAAGTTTTAAATTTCTTCTCTCGGCCTTTGCGTGTGCTGTTCCGTCTGCTTGGAATGCTTCTCCTGTCCCTTCTCCCTTGATCAATTCCCTTACAGGTCCTAGGGTAGCTTAGCTGTCCTTCCTCTTGGAAAACCTCTGGTTAAAGTCTGAGTTAGGCAACCTGACTCTGTGCTGCCCATCACAGCTCTCACAGCATCGTGTTGAATTTAGTTGTTCAATCTGCCATCATTCCCACCAGGCCCTAAAACTGTCAGGGAAGAATCCAAACTATTTCGGTTACTGTTGCCTTCTTAGAGTCTAACATTGTGCCTGACAATAAGAGGTTTTCGATAAATACATGTCGAATGATCCCCTAACAGCAGGGATTGTACATGTTTCCTTTTAATAGCCACCTAGGAGCTTCCCGATATTCTGACGCCTCTCTGCATTGTGCCTGGGTATGCAGAGATGTCTGGGTTCTGCGGGAAGGAGATAGTAAGAGCAGAACACTTGCTGAATGACACAGATTCCTGTCCAAGTAAGAACTAGGCTTGCCTGATGCTGTTCTGCTCTGACCCCCTTCCCAGACCCAGTGGGAGGGAGGGGAGCATGGGATCCAGGCCACGGTGGAAGCAGCGGTCCCCCACCTGCAGTGGACCACGATGGGCCCAGTGTTGGCAGCTGTCTCTGGGCTGTCCTCCACCTCAGCCACCAGGCGCAGCAGGGGCCCGGCTGATTCCGGCGTCTGGTGGTCAGGCCAGGCTGAGAAGAGGATGTGTTTAACTGACCGGCGTTCCTCCTGGTGCTGGGATAGAGACAAGGCATAAGGACGGGGGCCGGGTGAGGGGCACTTCCCACCTTCTGTGGCGTTAGAGGAGGGCAGGGGCTACAATAACTCTGTGGGGGAGTCTTCAGCTCAGAGCGGACAGAGCTAACTCTTCCGGCTCATCATCCCGCCCCGCCAAACTCCAGTGAAGGAGCATCGTCCTGGGACAGGGAAAGACCCCAGTTCAGATCTTGACTCTGCCTCTGACTAGCACATAACCCCGTTTTCTTTGCCTAGAAAGTGGGAACGGTGATATATTAGTTTATTTCCTGGGCTGCTTGGAAAATAATGAATCAACAAAGAAATGTTTTGAAAAATGCAAAACACTATGCAATCATAGAAAACCTTTCTAAAGCACTTTCACGTGGACTGGTACACATCTCTTCCAACCTCCTCTCATTCCTTCAGCGCACTCTGGATCCTTCCTCTCCTTGCTGGACCACTCAGCAGGGGTGGAGTGGCTTCCTGTCCATTCCTATATGGTTTGTTCCCTCTGAGCTCTTAGACTAGAGGCTCCCTGAGGTCAGTGCCCAAGTCTCTCTTCTGAGGATCAAACGCCTCTTTCAGATGTGGGCTCAAGGTTAGGATGAATAAGCTTGGCTCCCAGCGAAGGTTGGGCCTGAGTCCCAGAGATGCTGGGGGTGGTCCAACTTCTCTGGTCCCTGGGGTGGTACCTGGATGGTGAGCTGCCGCACAGTGTATTCTGGGCACTCTTTGGTATCCTGGATGCTTATCTGGAAGGGTCCATAGGTTTCCTCTTTTGTGGGCCAGTAGTGGACACATTTCTAGAAGGGAGGGAGCTGGGAGTCAGAAGGGGGGTGTCTATCAGCTGCAGCAGGGGTTGGGGAAGCTCTGAGGGGGCTGGTATCACCCTGCATATCCCATCTCCTCTGGGGAGGTCAGCAACTGGGACTTGGCTCTCCTGAGTTTGACCCCGCAGGCCAAGTATTTGTCCCATCTCATATTTTGGCCAAGATCCCGCTACCTGGAGAATGGCTCAGACAAGAGCCAGGGTTGCCTGTCAGAGTTCTCAGCTCCCAGGGAGCCTGTGGTGCCAAGCTGCCTGCATGGGGGTGTGTGAGTGTGTTGGGGAAGGATGTAGCCCTTTTGGGGGTTCACCAAGGACTGTGGCTCTGCCACCTACCTCCTTGCCCTCTCGGAGCTGAGTGAGCATGACAATAAGGCACACTTCTTCTTGCCACACCATCTCCCAGAAGTCTGACACGGTGTTGGGCATGGGACCCTGGGTTGCGATATAGACCTTCTCCTGCCCATCGTAGCCCTGGGGAGGTGGGAGCACAGGGAGGCAGTGAGATCCGAGTGCCAGGGAAAGCCCAGGCTCTGCAGGTGCTGGATCAGGCTGAAGCCAGTGAACACACGCACGTGTACAAGCACACAGACTCTCAGAAGCCACAGGGTGGAAAGGACAAGGTCTTTTTGTTGATGATGTTGTTTTTTAATTGAACCCAGGGCCTGGTACAGGCTAGACAAGTGCTCTACCACTGAGCCACATCCTCAGCCCAGGACATGGGTTCTGGAGTGAGGAACATGTGAGTTCAAATCCCTGTTCTGATGTTTCCTAGTTATGCTATTATAAGCAAGTTACCTAGCTTCTGTAAGTCCCAGCTTCCTATCTGTAAACTGGGCATACTGATATCTCTCTTGCAGGAACGTAGTGTGGATTAAAGTTAATACAACATACTGAGAGTCTGGCATATAACGAGTGCTATATAAAAGATTGTTCCCTTCCTCCCTTGCTGCTTTCTTCTAGCACAAAATACCAAAATTGTTCATTGATTGTGAATTAATGTTTCACTTTTATATATCACTCTTATATATTTAGCAGTGAAATGTAGCACCCTCTCCCAGGCCTGTCTCTGTCCCCTTCAGGATCCTCAGTTTCCTGTTCCTCAAGGTGATGGTGAAATCCAGCCCACTCTTCTGCTAGTTTTGCCTGACTAGTGGAAGACCTTGGATCCACACTGCTTTCCTGACAACAGCTATTCTGCCTGCAGCCTCAACTGCTGTCATATCCACGTTGGCCACTAGAGGGAGCTGCTTTTATTTCTTAGGGTGGACAGAGGTGAGAAGTTGGGGTAGAGAGCCCACCTTGCTTTTAGGTTCCTATTAGCTGGACATTAATCCAACCATTTCCACAAAGGAAGGGATGTTTGGGAAAAGCATAGGGGTGGGGGTTCTTCCGTATTTGCATTGGGCTTTCCCATGAAGATCTGGGGGGAGCCTGGGCGGTTGGTGGGAGGGGTGCGGGGGGTGTTACTATTTGTATTGATCTCTCCCATGAAGATCTCAGGAGTCATTAGCCTTTAAGAAGCTAATGGCTAGGTTCAGCAATGCTCATTTTCCTGCAGGTTTAGAGACTTGACATACACAGGGTGATAAGGTGGTTTAAGGAAATTTGGCATCTCTTCTTTTCAGAAAAATTTTAGCATGTTTTCTAGGTTGGTGACTTTGGGTCTGTTTAGTGTCCATCCAGCCTGGCAGGGCTATGACAGCAATGAGTCAGAGCAGGCAGGGACATCAACGCCCCTGACCTACCAGCCACAGCTGGGAGATACCATCTGACATCTTCAAACACAATCCCATCACACTCCCGTTGCCCCCGTACTGCAGCCCGGCTACTCACTCGGATGTAGTTGGCGTTGATGTAATCTCCATCCTCCTGGCTCTGCACCCGACCGAGACAGACACGGCTCTGAGGATCTAGGAAGTAAAAATCAGTGGCGGTCAGAGGTCAAAAGGTGACCAACTAATACAGACTCTAACTGACTCAGAGAAAAGACTTGTGACTGTCACAGTCCTTTGTATATAGCAAGTAGCCCAATGCCCACTGGATTATTTTATATGTAGATAATAGGCAGCCACAGAATAATTTTGAGCAGGAGATTGATATCAACTTCCAGCCATAACTTGGGAAGGCTAACTGAGTGGTACTGAGTGGGATAGACTAGAGAGGAAAGGGCATGGAGCTGCAAAGATCACACAGGAAGTTCTTGTAACGATCTACTCTGGAGATCAGTGAGGGTGCAGAACAGGAAAATACGAGTAAAATTGGAAAAAGAAGTGCTGTAGAGAAGGAGTGTCTTTCCAGTGATGGATATGGGGTCCAGAGGAGTGACTTGCCCAAGATGACTTGGTGGTTAAGTGCCACTCGGACTCAGATTTCATTCAGCTACTAGATCCTGTGGTTTCTCCTCTAGGGGACGGGATTTCTCCAAATCAAATCCAAACCAGGATAAAGAAGCAGGTCTGTGAGGAAAGGAGAGGGGATACTCCCCTCCAGAGCTAGCCTGGCTATGAACAGAGGAGGCCCAGAGGCCAGGGAAATCTCAGGCAAGGGGACTGTCCCCTCTCTGGTGGCTGCAGGGCTGCTCAGAATTAGGAAAGGACTAAACTCACCCCCTCTCCACTTGGCGGAGCACTCCCAGCCTCTGAACCCATCTCAGCTGGCAGAGGCGCAGGAGGAGGAAGGGAGTACCATCAGGAGGTAACCCCAGTGTGGAGTCACTGCAGCGGGCAGCCTGATGGGGCTGCTCTCCGGGGAGAGGCTCTGAGGCCTCTGCAGAGCAGCAGGTGCTAGCCCTGGCTTGTCAGCCCAGTGGCCCCCATCCCAACCTGCCCAGCAATCTCTCTGTCCTGCTCCATGTGTGTTTCTCAAAGCCCTCTATGTCTTGGGGCGTCCTCCCAGAAGCCTCTGCTGCTGTGAAGCCTCCCTACATGGGAGGAAGATGAGGAAGTTTTGGTACAGGGTGCTGTGTGACCTTGGGCAAGCTATGCAATCCTCTGTCCCTCGGTTTCCTCATTTGCAAAATGGGCATACTAATACCATCATGCCAGCTTCACAGGGACGCTGGGAGAAATGAATGAACCAAAAGGGTGGAGGGCAGTACCTGGCCCACAAGTAGGCATTTGCAAATTTCATCATCGCTGCTGCTGCTGTGATTATTGCCCCTTCTTTCCCTCATCAGGGAAAGAAGATGTCCCAAGTTCTCTTGTCCTTCCTTCACCCAGGCTGTGCTATGCATCTTGCCTTCTGAAGCTTGCCAGTCCTGGGCAGAGTGCCCACCTCCCTCCATCCCCACTGCCTCTCTTACTTGGCAAGATGGTCTTGTACCGGTCCTTGGAGGCATGACCAGGGATATCCAGGTCTTCAGGGTTGACGAAGTTTGAGGGGATCTTCTGGCAGGGGAAGAAATGAGTGAACAGCGCTCCCTTTCCCAGCATGCTTTTCTCCCCTTCCTCCCTTTCCTACTAGTGCTGGACCCTGGCCATCCCTTCTTAGCAGGCTAGGGTAGAAAGTAAAAGAGGAGACATGGGGGCAACCTCCTTTCCTGAGCCCCCAGGGTGCAAAGAGTGCCCAGGGTGTCCATGATGGACTGAGGCCAGCTGACCACCTCTAATGCAGAGGACAGACTGATGCAGAAGGGACCCCAAGTTCTTACCAAGAATTCCTCCTCCAGTTGCTTGGGGCTGGGTGGCTGGTGCTGCAGGGCCCAGCAGGTCAGTGGGTGTCCAGCTGTGCGCAGAAAGTGTAGGGTGACCTCCCGGGGTGTGTTCACCGAGCAGATGGGCTCCACGGTGCCCAGGGAGCGCACATCCAGCATCAGAGCCACATTGGAGCCCCGCCTAACGAGCACCCAATAAAAACCGCTTATGTTACAGTTCTTATGGTATAGGGTACATTTGAGGAGGCGGCTCCTCGTCAGTGCTCCAGAGGCCTAGTGCATTCGAGGGTTCAGGGCCCTGCTGCATGCTTTTGTCCCTTTGTCAGCCAGATAAGGGAACATGGAAACAACTGCTCTTCCCCGCTGCTACCTCTTCTCCTTCTCAACCTGGCCCCCAGGCTCACACCTACACGCAACCTCTCCCCAGGGACAGCCAGCCAAACCTAGGATTTAGGGTGCAGGCTCAGGGTTGACATGAAACTCTGTGCCCCAGAAACACAAAGAACATGCAAAGGATATGCAAATTAGTATGATTTGGGTTTTCTTTCCAGATTGGAGTCCAAAGTAGAGGGTCTCTGGACTCAGCTATCAGAACTGGAGGGGCAGACGAAGGGAGGGGGAGAAGCGAGCTGGGGCCCAGGGCTGGGAAGACCCTCTCCAAAGGGAAGATCTCACCTCTCCTGTAGCCGCACATGCTTCTTGGCTGGTGCTTTGGCAGGTGGAGGTTGGGTCATGGCTGCCCCTAAAGATGAGGTCGGCCGCAGTGCTCTGGAGCGCCCCCCACGGGCCTGGACCATGCTGGGGTGGGGCACTGGCCCCAGGGAGGCTCACTCGGCCATGGCCATGACGTCTGCCTGGAAGACAAGGCCCTGCAGCTGCTGGCCTCAGCCTGTCTGGCCAGAAGGAGGCTCCCCAGCCCTGTTCCTCAAGAGGTGGCCTCATTTTCACCCCGAGGACAGGATCTCTTTGGTGGGATCCAGGGCACAGGCCACAGGCCACAGGCTGACTGAGGTTGGAGTAAGGAAAAGATAAAGGTGGAGTCCTGGATGAAGATAGGAGAGAATCCAGAGGGAGAAGAAGGAGGGAGACCAAAGCGCACAGGGCTCTAAGCTGGGGTCCCGGTGAGAGGAGGCCAGGGAGAAAGGCCAATGGTGGGAACCACACAGAAGGAAGGGACGAAGCTCTCCGAAGCTACCCCTGACTCTAACCAGTGGGGCTGCTCCCGAATGAGAAAGCGCACGCCTCTGGCAGTGTTGGAGGCCGTCGGAGACCCAGACCCACCGGGCTGCTGGCCCCTCACATGGTCCTCTCCGAACCGCTGGTAGGTCCACTCCCAAGACAATTTCTGGCTTCTGGGGTCCCCGTCCAGGGAGGTTAGCCTGGGGGTGTTTCCTTCCTCCTCATGCCCTTCCCCCATCTCCCGCCTCTGTAACCGTCACAGGAAATGGCCTCACCAAGCCCTTGAGCGACAGTGCATGGTGAGGCGACAGCTAGGGGCATGAGCGGGGGGCATGGAGGTGATGAAGCCACCTCTGCTGGGGGGCAGTCCCCATCTCCCAGAGCCAGGGTCTCAGTTGCTGAGACAGCAGGGTCTAAGTTGCTGAGCCCATGGGGATGGAGGTGAGGGGACAGCTGGGCCCTTGCAGGTGCGGGTGGTGGAGAGGGCTTCTCCTGCAGCAGGAGGGGCCCTTTCCCTCAGTTCTCTGCGCTCCCTGTGGCTTCCCTGCCCTCCTGGCTTCAGGGACATTAGGTGTATGGACACCCACTCCCCGGCTGGCACCCAGGGCCCACTCGCCCTCCCACACACCCCCTTCCCCGGGCTGTCCCCACCCTGGGGCACAGGACTCCTGCTCCCTGCTTCAGGTACTTACTGAAGCAGCTGTGTTCCCCAGGCTGCCTCCTGCCAGCTGTCTATCTGTCTGTCGGTCTGTCTTTGAGGACTGAGAAGGATTCAGGAAGCCAGTTTCCTCCCTCGGCCCCTCCTCGCTTCCACCCACGCACACCCTGGCTTGCTCGTGCCGCCCTCCCGCGCCTGTGCAGCTGCCACCAGGGGTCGGTGCCTCCTGCCTGTGCCCCTAGAGGCTTCGTGCGATGTCTTGGCACCTTTGCCAGGGGCCAAGGTCCTGTTCCCAGGAACAGGTGAGGGGCTGGGCCTTCCTTGAGCACCAGATTCCTCTGGCTCCTAAACCCTCTTCCCTCCTGCCACACTGCTCCTGTGGGTCCTTGTCACGCCCCATTTCTGTCTGCGCTCTGGGCAGAGCTCAGCTGGCCCCTGCTCCATGCCATCTCACAAAGAACCCCAGGGGGCTCCTCGTCCACCTGACCATGCCAGAGACTTATTTCCACTCCTGTGCCTCTGCCCAGGGGCCCTCTCCCTGGAAGCCCTTGCTGCTTCATGCCTTGGAACCTCATGGCCAAGAACAGGCTGCAGCTTCCTAGAGCAGATGTGGTGCAGACCTGGGGTGGGAAGCAGGAGGCAGGAGTCCTTGCTGCTTGTGGGAAAGGAGGGCCCCTGGCTGGGCCAGAGAGGGCTTCCTCAGGCTCCGAGCCCTGCACAGTTCTCTGCTCCCTTGGCCTGCATATAGGCCAGCCACCCGGGGAGTGGACAGTAGAGCTGAGCTGGAGGAGAGTCTGGGGCTTCCCCCAGGTCCCCTGCCCCCTCTGGGCCTCCTCCCAGAACCTGACATCCTCTCAGAAGACTTACGAATCGTCGACAGGTTCTGGCCCTCCTGCCAGGGGACTCCCATGTCCTCTTCACTACTGGGGCACCTGCGTGCCTGGGGCTTGGGGAGCAGCCCCCAAGTCCAAGATGCCAGGGCCCTCCCTCCTCCCCTGCCTGGCTCCTCTGGTCGGCCCCTGGCGGCCTGCAGCCCAGCCGCCCCGCGGTTCATGCTGCTGCGTCTCCTTAGACCTTGTAACATTCCCAACATCCTTCCTGGCCCCAGCACGCTCCCTCCGCATTCCCTCTCTTCCTCCCACTTCTCTGATTCAGCTGTCAAACGGTGACAGCAAAGAAGACATGATGTACCATAGGCACAGGGGAGGGCACACAGGGGGCAGCAGGGGGCTTCAGCTGACCCTCGCAGGAGAACGTTTGGGGTGAAGAGCAAGAGTGACCCTTTGGGCTCAGGAGGCCTCCTGCTACCTTCCTTTGCCCTTGGGAGGTGAAGACTCTTTTCTGAGCCTCTCCTTGGCTAACTGATCCTGGGTCCATCTTCCCTGGAGTTGGTGTTCCTCTAAGAATGGGGGGGGGTCGCCCAAGGAAGGGGGCTAGGTGGAGCTGGGAAGTATTTGGCTGCAGGGCCAGCGTGAGGTGGCAGGAGCAGGAGCCTGGGAATCCCTAGGTGGCTGTGGGCAATGATCTGAGGCTGGCCTCTGCCTTGACCTCCCCATGTGGGCCAGTGTTTCTACTGGTCAGTGGCGTGGGCCCTGGAGTAAAGGAGGGGGCAGGAGGGGATTGGAAAGAGGGCCCCCGCTTTGGGCCGACTGTTGATTATGATCAAGAACAGGAAGCTAGGATACCACAGGGGTGGGGGAGGAGGAAGTGGGCCAAGTCTCCCCTCCACGGGCTTGCCCAGTGCCCCCGGGTTTCCATGCCTGAGCCCTGTTGGCTCTGAGCACACCCCTGACCCCTCAGAGGCTAGGGCCGGCAGAGGTGCAAGTGTTTCAAGGAAGCCAGGGGCCTGGAGATGAGGAAGGGGGTTGATACTAGGGGTGGGTGTAGTTCTGGACATTGAGCAAGACCCCCGGGCCCTCCCAGTTTCCTTTGGGAGGTGGAGGGGAGAATCACTTCTGGCCTCCTACCCACTCCCTCTCTCCCTCTTTGCTTAGAAACGCCTGGACATCCATGGAGCATGTGGCTCGAGACCCAACCACGAGCCTCTGATGGACAAGATGCTGCCCCAGCCCCTCCCAGCCTGGCCTTGGAGCCTAGTCCACCTTCTGCACCCCCCCCCCCCCGCCCCCGTGTGAGCTTTGCCCCATCTTGAGGCTCCTAAAGTGACTCTGTCTTCACTGCAGACCTTCCCATGCCTGGGGTGGAGCTCTCCCCGGTGGCTTTCCAAATTTCATCACTGAAACTTCTTATTTGTTCTCCTGGGTTGGGATTGAGTTTCCAGCTACCTTCTGCTCCGGAGAATATGTATACTAATAGCTGGGAGCCGGAAGACCTGCATGTCATGAGTAAACTATGGCCCAGTGCTGTGTGACCTTGGGCAAGTTACTAAGGCTCCCTGTGTCTCCGACTCCTCCTCAGCTTCCTCCCTCCCCAGGGGGATGATAATAGGGATAATAACCCCATGTGGGCAGATGAAGTGAGACCTGTGAAGTGCTTTTGTTCACAGGAGAGCTCAGGAGTCAGCAGAAGCAAGAGAAGCTGGTGAGGGAAGTGGGCCAGGGAGCCACACTGGGTGGGGGAGAACTGCGTGGGGGAGGCCATGGAGGCTACGCCTTGCCCCTCACCAGCCTTACATCCTCCAGGGGCTGCTCAGGGCTGCTCAGGGGAGGCTCTGCAGGGAGTCGCTCATAGCAGCCAGAGAGGACAGGGAGGAACTGGCCAGGCTCTCGGCCAGGCTGGGGAGGGGCTGATGCAGGGCGAGGACCACGTGTCTCTTCCCATCTGAGACTTGTGGTCTGTCTGGCTGCACACACAGTTACCACTTGGCTCTCCAGTCTGTCTCCTCCAGTCACTCCTGATTCCTGGGGCTGTGAACCAGGACTCCCATGCTCCGTGTGAGAGAGAGCCCCTGGGGGACGGGGATACACCAGCAACTCCCAGAAACCCCTGCTCTATAAAATCCCAGGGGGCATCTCGGGGAAGGGTCAGCTGCTGGGGGCCAGGACTGCTGGGCCTCACACCTGTCCTGCTCCTCTCCTTAGCTGCCCTACTAGCTCCTCTCTGGACAAGCCCTTGGATCCTAGGTGGCTCTTCCTGAGGAAGCCGACTTGTTCTGCCCTGACTTGGCGGGCCCAGGCTTGTCCTGGGGCGTTGGGGAGACAGACAAGGAGGTCTTGGAGCAGGAGGCAGGGATACAGCAGACACAGGGTGAGTGGGGCAGAGGAGTGCTGGGCGGCCCCCTGGGCTAGCCTCCAGGGAGGCCCACAGGGCATGTCCCAGGCTGTCCCTCTGTGCCAGCCACCTCCAATGCCATCGCCCACTCCCACCCCGTTTCCCTCTTGCTACCTTTTGAGTGCCCTGCTGGTACAGGGGACTTTTCCATACCCTTCAGCCCTGGCTGAGAGGACCAGCTCAGCATGGAGGGAACCAGGACCAGCCTGCTGGGAGTTCCAGGAAAGACCCCAATTCCTCTCCTGTCGCTGGGACCCTGGCAGGAGGAAAAGTTCCTCCCTGTCTCCAAGCTCAGAGTCAGAGAAATGGACATCTGCTCTACAGCGTGGCCCTTTTCTCCCAGGGGCTCTCCTGTCGGCCTCCCCCCGGGTGTTGTTTCTGAACACCCCCTCGTGTGTCCATTCAGACAGGCGTGAGCTCCCTCCTGGTACACGTGTGCACACTTGAACACATACTGTTGGGGCACACCCCTGCCCAGGCCCCCAGCCCCTGCTGTCTCTCCACAGCTGCACCTAGGCCTCCCCCTTCCCCGGCGACCTTCCCCAGAACGTGGGAGGGACAGTGGGCGACTTGTCCTCTCCTGCCTGGTGATTATCTTCCTCCAGCGTGGGGGATGCCCAAGGCCTGGCTTCGGGTTGTGGGAGAGCAGAGGTGGGGCCGGAAGAGCTGCCTGGGACAGCTGCAGGGAGAGACAAGGCCAATTCACATTGGGGAGCCCAGACAGCAGGACCTGCCACTGGCCCTCTTCTGCCTCTTGACTGACTCTTTCCAGAATGAACCGGTAAGGTGCCTGGAGACCTTGGGAGGACCCTCGGGGTTCTCTAGGGAGAGGATGTGGGTTTGTCTGTGGGGGTGGCTGCTGGGGAAGAGGTACAGCCCTGTGGTTCTTTTTTGCTGAATGGAGAGGCTTGGTCTTGGGGGTAGGCGGTGCTGATTCTTATCTGTCAGAAACTTTCTGTACTCTCTCTGGAGCCCCCCTCCCTTCCCAAAGCTGCCCCTGGCTGGGTTGGGGGCTGGCATCTGGGCCTACTGTGGTAAAGTGCCTTCTCAAGGTTCTCTCAGAGTCAGGGCTGTCCCCAACGGGTCTCTCTTTGGTGGGGACTTTGGGACCACCCCCCCATGTCCTGCTCTATCTCCTTAGATTCTGAATTAGGATGTTTCCACCCCACCATCTCTCCCGTCTGTGGCTGCTGATCGGGACTCTGCTAAAAGAACAGAGTAAGGTGTCCCCAGGTGAGGTGAGATGGGGAAAGGACCAGGGTAAGGGGTTGCCCCACCTCTTGGCCAGAGCGGGACGGGGACCTTTCCCCTTTCTCATCAGCTTCCCTAGTTGCTAGGCCCCCACCCCCACCTCTTCTGAAAGAACACACGTGTGCATATGTACACACACACACACACACACACATGCACACTTGCGCACACGCACACAAACACAGCCTGGAAAATCTGATGAGTCTGCAGTACTGAGTTTCCAGGCCCCTGTCCAGGGCCGGGTGGGCGGCTCTGAGGTTTGGGGCTGGGTGGAGGGGGGTTGCAGCCCCCGGTGCTGGGCTCTGGTACAGGCCTGTCCTCCCTGCTGGGGCAGGCCCAGGGGAGTTTGGCCCCCGCTCAGAAGATGCCTTGCAGTTGGAGTCTCGGTACCGCTGCTTTCTGCACACCCCCTCCTGGGCTTGCAGAGTCCTGGGCTCTTCCTGGGGCCTAGCGCCTCTCCTCTGCTCCCTTCCCTCCCACCCAAGCTGACTTGGCACTTGGCGTGGGAGCACCTGGGTGAGCGGTGCCAGGTGAGCAGCTGGCTCTAGGCAGGGTGAAGGGAGCATGAGTGCCAGATTTTTCTAGGCCAGGTCTCAGGCAGGCGCAGCCGGGACTCTGCAGGGCCAGGAGGGGCAGGGGAGCTGGGGTGGGCATGGCTGCCAGAGGTAGGGGAAGTCAGGGGAGGACCCCGGGGACTCTTGTCCTTCCAAGTGAAGAAGAGCGATTGGGGGGCTAAGAACCGGGTTTGCCATCTCTGCTGTAAGTAGTCAGACATCCCAGGTTCAAGTCCAGCTTCTTTCCTCGTACCTGTGGATCCCTGGGCTGGACTCTGCCCCTTTCTGAACTTTAGCTTCCTCATCTGGGCAGTGGAATGATGATCCCAAGGGCCAGGTGAGCTCTGGATCCACTGTCACAGAGACTCAGGGCTTAAAGGATGAGCTTCTGGGCCTCTGTCCAGTACAGCATAGTGCTACCCGGGTGCCCAGAAAGGGACACATACTCAGCTGACCCATCCACACAGAGCACAGGAACATACACCCACACCATGTGACCAGGACCTCCCCTCTATCCCCACAGAAGCACAAACATCCTATTAATCTCACGCACATATGAGGGAGTCAAGGGACACGGCCCCTCTTGCAGGGTCAGGCAGAGGGGAAGTTAGCTCTCTCGGCTGCGTGTGACCATCTGCAGGGTCGTTACTCTTCTTGGTCTTTCCTGAGAGCACAGGACATTCTCCACTCTGGGAGCAGCTGCTGGAGGTGGGCTGGAGGAGGGAGAGACCCAGCAGGGCGGTGGGTTTGGCTACTGTCTGAGAGTTACAGATCTCTTCCACCTTCTGGGCCTGGAACCAGCCTCCTTCCCCTCACAGAGTCTTGCCCAAACTGGGAGGGGTGGTGTCGGGCTCTGGTTGGAGACAGCCCCTTGCTCTTTGCTGCTGTCTGCTTGAAATTCTGCCCTTGCCCGCCTGCCAGCAGGGCAGGAAAGGGCTTGGTGGGGGCGTGGCTCCTCCTCCTGCAGCCTCCCAATCTTCCCTCTGCAGACATCCTTGGGATGAGGCCCCCAGTCCTGTTGGTCCTGCTCCTCTGGCTCCCGGGCTTTCTGGCTGAGGTAAAGCGGGCATGGGGGGCACACCCAGCAAGTGGGCCCCTGTTGTCCAGGGCACGTCTAGGTCTCCACCTCTCAGCAGAGCCCACAGCTGGTCTGCATTAGGCGAGGAGGAAGGCTACTCCTTCCCACTCGGGCCAGCATGGAGGACAGATCACTCCAGCTGCCAGGCTGCCTCCCACACCTTGGGCGAGTCTCCAGGGGATGCCCCTCTGCAGTGTGTAGGGGGGTGTCAGACAGGTGGGGAGCCTGCTCTCTGATCCCGGCTCTGTCCCCCACTAGCTTTCCCAGAGGCCATCGATCCGGAGGCCTCTGCCCATCTCCTCTCCTCTCCTTTCTACAGGAAGACCCATGCCACATCTTGGAAGGGAGCCCAGATGGGGAGGGTAGAGGTAGGTGTCTGTGGTGTAGGAGGGGGCTCTGGGGGCAAGGTGGGAGGGTGAAGGGATGATTTTTCCACATGGGGCCTTGACCCCCCGCTTTCTGCCTTCCCTCCTTCCTTGGGGCCTAAGGGTGCTGGGAGACTCTGAGTGTACCCCTTTCCCCAGGTCCACCCCTGAGCGTGAACATCAGCAGTCAGGGCAGCCCTCCCAGCCTCCTTCTGAGCTGGGCGCCGACCCAGCCAGGTGGGCTTGGACATGTTCTCCACCTCACAAGCCTGAGTTCTCCTGATGGGCAGCAGCTCCAGGCCCACACCAATGAATCCAGCTTTGAGTTCCAGAACCTGGTGCCCGGGAGTCTCTACCAGCTGGAAGTGACTGCCCTGCGACCCTGTGGAAAGAATGTCACCATCACCCTCGTAGCCCGCACGGGTATGGGACCTACAGGCTGAGGGGGGGGGGTGTCCTTTCCTGGGGTGGAAACAGGAGGTGGCTGCCCTGGAGGGCTGGCTGGGGACAGGAAACCAAAAGAGACAACTTCTCACAGGACCCAGTCTGGCACAGGGACCCATTTAGAAGCACTTACAAGCAGAAACACCTCAAGACCTTTGGCTCTGACCCCAATGGTGCTTCTTTCCACCTCTGATGCAGCCCCATCAATTGTCCATGGACTGCAGCTCCATGGCTCTGGGAGCCCAGCCAGCCTGGAGGCCTCGTGGGAAGATGCCCCGGGGGAGCAGGATGGTTATCAACTTCTCCTCTACCACCTGGAATCCCATACAGTGGCACATAATGTCTCTGTGTCCCCGGAAACCTCGTCCTACAATTTTGGCAACCTCTTGCCAGGTAGCGAGTATGTTTTGGAGGTTACCACCTGGGCTGGCAATCTCCAAGCGAAGACCAGCATGCACCAGTGGACAGGTGAGGTGGGCACCTGGGTGAGGCCCCGTGTGGCAGCCAGTCTGGGAATAACAGTCCAGTGCCTTGTAGGCAGCCATGCCCCAGAGGCTGGGCCTCTGGGACCCCTAGTGCCCAAGCTGGTGCCAGCATCCCGCTCTGGGATCCTTCCTCAAGCCTGGCTTTGCTCTACTGTCCTTCCTGCAGAACCCGTGCCTCCAGGTCACCTGGTGCTGCATGCCCTGGACACCTGTGCCCTGCAAGCCTCCTGGAACAGCTCCGAGGGGGCTGCCTGGCTCCACCTAGTGCTCAAAGACCTCCTAGGTGGCTCCAATCTGACTGTAGTGGTCACACGTGGCGTCTCCAATCACACCTTCCTCCACCTGTCTCCGGGCACAGCCTATGAATTGACACTTAGTGCTGCTGCTGGGCCTCATCAGGCCATGGGACCCAGTGCCACTGAGTGCACCTGTGAGTACCTGGGGGATTGAGGAGGGATATAGCAGAGACTGCTCAGTTCTTCTCCTCGGGTCAAGTAGCCAGAGTACAGCTGGCAGGGGAGCTGGGAGCTGGGAGGCTTGGAGCCTACACCCGTCCTGTTGACTGGTGGTCGGTTGCCCACCTGAGATGATGGCAGTGGAAATAACAGTTATCATCAGTTGAGCCCCTCTGGGGTGGACTCTGTGCTTGGCACTTTCTCTGTGTAGTTTTATTTAATCGTCCATGAAGCCATATGTAGGTCTCCTTACCCCGTGTTACCACAGAGGGAACTAAGCTGCAGAGAGAGAAAGTACCCAAGGTCACAGTGTGTAAGAGCTGACCTCACCCTGGGCAGCATGCCTCATTTGCACTCTGAGAGGTGCTGTTGCACCTTGGTGAAGAGTAGGGGAACCAGACTGCCTGGGTTCTGAGTTTTGTCTCTGCTGCCTGCTGGCTGCACATCTCTGGATGACTTCCTCACCTTATTTTATTTATTTTATTTTACAGTCCTGGGGATCAAACTCAGGGCCTTGTGCATGCTAAGCAAGTGCTCTACCTCTGAGTAGCTCTACCACCCCCGGCCTTTTAAAATTTTTATTTTGAGACAAGCTAAGCTGTCTGTAAGCTGCCAAAGCTGGCCTTGAACTTGCAATCCTCCTGCCTCAGCCTCCCAAATAGCTGGGATTACAAATCTGTGCCACCATGCTCAGTTCATGTCTGTTTGTTTACTTATTTATGTATTTATATATTTATGCATGTTTGGGATTAAACCCAGAGTCTTGTGCATGCTAGGCAAATGCTCTACCACTGAGCTATATCCCCAGTGCAGTTTCTTTTCTGTTTTTTAAAAAATATTTATATTTTTAGTTGTAGTTGGACACAATGCCTTTATTTTATTTATTTTTTATGTGATGCTGAGGATTGAACCCAGGGCCTTGCATGTGCTAGGCGAGCGCTCTACCACTGAGCCACAACCCCAGCCCCCCGAGTGCACAGTTTCTATATCTTTTAAAGGTAGTGAGTATCCTCCTCCAGGTGTCAAGAGGATTGAGTGTGAGGTTCTGTGTGCAGAGGCCTCAGGACTGTGTTGGCAGACACACATTGGATCATATGATGTGCTCTTATTTTGCTGTTATTGCTGTCCATGGCCAGATGGTGGCTGCCAGATCCTGGTATTCATCCAGATTGTGGCAAATGGGGCTGCCAACATCTGGATGAGATGAGGCCCAGGGTGCATAGAAGCAGCTGGTATAGAGAGAGTGGGGCTTTTCTCACCCATTGCTTAGGTCTTCAGGAGTATTTGCCCCTATCTCCGCAGATCCCTCTGCCCCACTGGACCTGGTGCTGACTCCTGTGCCCCCCCAGCTCTGGGCAAGCTGGAAGGCAGGGCTGGGTGCCCGGGATGGCTATGTGCTGAAGTTAAGCGGGCCAGTGGAGAAGAATACCTCTCTGGGCCCTGAGGCCTGCAATGCTACATTCTCAGGGCCCCTCCCCTCAGGACACTATGCTCTAGAGCTGAAGGTTCTGGCTGGGTCCTATGATGCCTGGGCCCAGGCCAGTGCCTGGCTTGATGGTGAGTCTGGATTGGGGGAATAAGGGTGGGGTCCTGCCCAGAGCCACCTGCTTTAAGAGGCAGGTGGATCCTCATTCTCTGCGACCGGCCTCCTCTCCAGATTCTACAGACCAGCCCAGGAAGGACCATGGGGCCAAGTTGCAGCTGGAAGGGTTGGAAGCCAGCAGGGAGCCTGGGCGGCGGGCACTGCTCTATGCCAATGATGTCCCAGGCCTACTGGGAAACATCTCCGTGCCCTCTGGTGCCACCCACGTCACCTTCTATGGCCTGGTCCCTGGGGCACAGTACCGTGTGGATATTGCCTCATCCCTGGGAGTCATCACCCAGAGCCTCATGGGCCGCACAAGTGAGTGCCAACTGCTGTGTCCCCTGGGACTGGGGCCAGGGGGCCTTGGCTTGGCGAGGGAAGTCAGGTAGGGGAGTGGCTCATGAGAGCTGTGCAGGAGGCATCACAGGGCCAGTGACACATATGACTCCCTCCCCAACACCTTTCAGGTCCCCTGATACCACAGTCACTGGAGGTCATCAGCAAGAACAGCCCATCTGACCTGACTATTGGCTGGGCCTTGGCACCAGGGCAGTGGGATGGCTACAAGGTCACTTGGCACCAGAAGGGCAGCCAGAGGTCACTGGGAAACCTTGATTTGGGCCCAGATAATTCCAGTGTGACTCTGAAGGGTCTGGTCCCTGGCTTCTGCTACACAGTGTCAGTATGGGCCTGGGCAGGGAACGTCAGCTCCAGCGTCCAAAGGATTCACTCCTGTACCCGTGAGTTCCAGCTTAGCCTCTGGGTGGCAGCTGGGGGCCTGGTTTCCTTTGCTCCCGGGCCTTCTGTATGTCATATTATTGACTTAGAGGGCCACTAGTCAAAGGCAGGCCTTCCCTGAATCTATTTGCAAATGTTTCCTACCTCCTACCATTTGGTCAGCTAGCCACTCACCCATCACACACCCTTTTATCACCACCACTCTGCCATCCTTCCGTACAATCAACATTGATTAACATGTCCCATTTCCTAGATATGGATTTAGGTGCTGAGGCTAAGCATGGGAACAAAACAGTCTAGAAAGGACAATTGACAGATGGCGTATATGTCTATAATGCAGGTGGTTTTATAGGCTGAATTATAAATGTAAATGTGTTGGTAGGAATATGCATGCTGTATTAACTCAAACTGTACAAAACTACATTCTTATAGGCCCAAATGGCGACTGTTGGGAATTTTATGTGGTTCCATCTGACTTCTGGACTCAGAGAAGGGACACTTGCTTCAGGAGTCAGGACAAGGTTCCCAGAGGAGAGTGAGCTGAGAGGCCTGAGGGGCTGGGTAGGAGGGGCGGAGGACTTCAGCAGGAAGCTAAGCATGTACCAAGGCCCACAGGTCAGAGACGGACAGACAGACAGACAGACAGACAGACAGACTGAGACGTTGCCGGAACTGAGCATCCCTGGATACGCTGGAGAACAAAGACTCTGAGGCATGGAGGAGGCTGGGTGTGGAGCTGGGCGCTGGCGGAAGCAGAGTGAACCAGACACCTCCCCTGGAGCCAGGGTGTGGCGAGGGCACAGGTGTCTTTGCAAGAGGTTTTTCTAGGAAGAAAAAGAGCAGGCTTTGAGCCCTGTGAAATTGGAGTGTTAGGATGGGATGCTCGGGAGCTTGTTTGGGGAAAGAGAGGGGGGATTCTGATGATTTCAAATCTCTTTCTTCTTGTCCTCTCAGTCCCTGTTCCTCCTGCCAACTTGAACCTGGGCTTTGCTGCCCAGCCTCCGGCTCTGAGGGCTTCTTGGAGTCCCCCACCAGGTGGCAGGGATGGCTTCCGGCTGCGGCTTTACAGCCTGGGGCCCCTAGCTCTGAAAAGCGAGGAGACCCTGGCCCCAGAGGCCCAGAACTTCTCCTGGGCTCAGCTGTCCCCAGGCTCCAAGTTCCTGGTGCAGGTGGCCACCCTGTGTGGTCCAGAGGAGAGCAGCAGTGCCAATGCCACAGCATGGACCCGTGAGTGCCCCCGGTGTGGTCTTCCCCTGCCTCTACCCTTGGGGGTCCCCCTCCCTGCCCCAGTCTTCCTCTTTCCATGAGGGCCGCCATCACTGTCTTTAGATTCCTCCCAAGAACGGTGAGACCTCAGGCAGGCTGGGAGGAGCTGGAGGGAAGTCTGGCCTGGGAGTCAGGAGACCTGAGTTCTAGCTGGGGCTCCACCCCGAGAGTAAGCTCAGCCCTCCCTGAGCCTCAGTGTCCCCAACTGACAAAGTGACTGGGCTGGACTCAAGTGACTCCAATCCTGGGCTCAGGCTCTGAGGGTAGAAGGGCACTGACTGGGCCTCTACACACCCACCTGTCCATCCATGTAAAAGTCTTTAAAAGCCCCTTCTGCAGGGACTAGGCAAAGGCCTGTGAGTCAACTGTCACGCAGCCCAGTCTGCCTCTGACTGAGGGGGTGGCTGCAGGGAGGGTATTGATTAATTCAGCTGTCCAGCCCAGCTGAGCTTGTACCCTGCCACCTGGGACCAATGGCAGAGGAGAGTCATGATCCCGATGCCCTGAACCTGTATCTTGGCTCTTGGTTGTTCCTTAATTGAGCCAAGCAGAGAGGAAACTTCTGGGGCAGGAGAAGCCAGATATTTGACTTAGATTCTTCTTTCCTGTCCATCACCCTATACCTTGTGCTCCCTGCAGCTCCTCTTGCCCCTCTTCTGGTCAACGTGACCAGTGAAGGCCCCACCAAGCTCCAGGCATCCTGGGTCCATGCTTCTGGGAACTGGGACAGCTACCAAGTGACCGTGTACCAAGGAGGTACCCATGTAGCCACTGGCTTCGTGGGAGCTGAGGCGAACAGCACAAGCCTCTCGTCTCTGACTCCGGGCACTAAGTACGAGGTGGAGATTGCCTCGTGGGCTGGGCCTCTTCGCACCGCAGCAGCCAATGTCTCCGGTTGGACCTGTAAGTGGAGCCTGGGAAGGTCAGCGACAGAGGAGAAGAGGGCAGGGCTGCCTCTGAGACCCCCTGCTCCTCCCTCAGTGGCACGTTAGCTGTCCATTAGTCCCACCTCTACACAGAAGGCCCCTGCATGGGGTCAGTGAGTCCAGGCATCATTCAGGGGTGTCTCAGGACTAGGCCATGGGGTCTGATTGGCCTGCTCTCTCTCCTTCCCTCCACAGCCCCGCTCATGCCCAGTGAGTTGTTGGTGTCCATGCAGGCGGGCAGTGCTGTGGTCAACCTGGCCTGGGTCAGCAGCCCCTTGGGGCAGGGAACCTGCCATGCCCAACTCTCAGAAGCTGGGCACCTCTCCTGGAAGGAGCCTTTGGAACTAGGCCAAGCCCGCCTCATGCTGAGGGGTCTCACCCCGGGACGCAACTTCTCCCTGTCAGTGCGGTGCCAGGCGGGGCCTCTCCAGGCCTCCACTCACCCTGTGGTACTGCCAGTTGGTAAGTGGCTGTCTGCTGGGGGAGGGTGAAGTGCCCTGACCGGCAGGTCCAATCCAGCCCATTGCCCATCTCTTGGAGCCACCTGCTCCTTCTGGTGGCTATTGTGACCACCTCTGCCTTGGGTTATGCCCCCTATCCAGAGAGGCAGGGATGAAGACAAGTTGTCTCTCCACGTGGTTGAGGTCCCTTTCACAAACATAAATGTCCAGACCCTTCGTGCCTGCTGATTTTGGCAGCCCCCACCCAGATGCCACCCTCTTGGGGGACACGGACACCCACACAAGGCAGAGCCCTTGGTTCCTACAGAGCCTGGCCCTGTGGAGGACGTGAGGTGCCAGACTGAGGCCGCCCACCTGGTCCTGAACTGGACGATGCCCGCTGGGGACGTGGACGCCTGTCTGGTGGTGGCGGAGCAGCTGGCTGCGGGAGGGAGCACTCACCTCGTGTTCCAGGCCCACACCTCCGAGGACGCACTGCTGTTGCCCCGCCTGGAGCCCGCCACTTCCTACCGCCTCAGCCTCACCACGCTGGGCAGGAACGGGCTGTGGAGTCGGACGGTCACCCTGGTGTGCGCCACTTCTGCGGAGGGTAGGCACTTTCCACCGCCTCTGGTGCCACCTCTGCTTCCCTAGTCCCCCTCTACCACTGCCCAGCTAGGGTTGTCACTTGGCTGGCCTGGCTACCTAGGGCTCTCCCTGTCCCCAGGCCCCAATAATTTCCTCTCGCCCTGATCTTGAGCCTCACACAGTGGCACCCAGCCATCTTCCACTTACGTCTTCTTCCGTAAGCCGTTTGTTGGCAGGCGAGGTAGGAGGTGCTGGGGACAGTGAGGCATGGTCATTAACCCTATAGACTGGTGGTGACGTGCCGAGTCAGGGCCTCACTTCCCTCCTCTCCACCTTCAGTCTGGCATCCCCCAGAGTTGGCTGTGGCCCCCAAGCTGGAGCCTGAGACAGGAATGGGGGTGAAGATCACACCAGGCATGTTTGGCAAGGATGATGGACAGATTCAGTGGTATGGTGTCATTGCCACCACCAACATGACACGTGAGTCTAATGCTTAGGAGGGGTCGGGAGACCCTGGTGATTGACTAGCAGTGGGTAGGAAGGTCCAGGGGTTGAGGCTGGTAAGATGAACTCTCTCAGGATAGGGTTTGAGGTTGGGTTTTGAGTGGGGAACAAGCTGGAGATTTGGGGTAGTCCCCTTGTGGTGGGGAGCCAGGCTCCAACCCTCTGCCCACTTTCCTCTGCACCTTCCACATTCCTTCCCCAGTGGCCCGCCCTCCCCAGGAAGCCATCAACCACACGTGGTACGACCACTACTACAGAGGATACGACTCCTACCTGGCCATCTTGCTCCCCAACCCCTTCTACCCAGGACCCTGGGCTGTGCCGAGCTCCTGGACAGTGCCCATGGGTACAGAGGACTGTGGCCAGACCCAGGAGATATGTAATGGGCCACTCAAACCAAGCTCCCAGTACAGGTGAGAGCTAAGTCTGCGGGGTGGGTGGGGCGGAGGGGAGGAGCCTGTGTAAGTTTCATTTATGGGTTGTTTACATAGTCTTTCAAACACAGATCTCTGCAAAGAGGATCAACAGCTCTTTTGATGGGTTTCCTGGTAGGCCAGGAAAAGAAGGGAACACCCATCCATTATATGGGTCTTTTCCCAAAAAGAAATGGGGGATGGATTGGGTTTGGGTTGCCAGGGCAATTCCAAGGATATCCAGGTGCCTGTTTCTAGAGCTGCTTTTTGCTCTTGAAACAGGGTGAGGAAGATGGAAGAGTGGCGGGAGATGGCCTGCTTTAGGACGCCAGGTGGCGGGAGGGAGGAAGTTCTCCCTAACTGAACAATCCACTGCTCCTGGCCTCGTTTCCTGGGAGGGATTTCACCTCATTTTCCTGCCCCTCCCCAATAAAAAGTCCTGCTTCTCTGTCCCAGGTTCAGTATTGCTGCCTTTACCAGGTTCGGCCCTCAGGACACCACTATCTCCTTCTCGGCCTTCTCAGGTAGGTGGGCACCTGGCTGGGGCTCCAGCAGGACCCTGAAGACGGGGAGTGCCAGGACCCCGCTGGAGGCTCATCCTCAATCTGTGGGGAGGGACTGAGCTTAGGTTCCTGGGAGATCCCGTGGTGCCTAGCAGAATTGGAGACCCAGAGCCAATCAAGTGCAGTGGGCTCCAGATGTGGCCTGGGTGACCTGGGAGCAGGTGGAAGGAGGCAGGTGCATGTCAACAACAACAGCACTGTCCTGCACTGTCCCCCTGCAGCCGGCTGCTCCTGGGCTGGTATTTTCCCATAGGAACACAAGATGAGCCTCTGATACCAGCATCATTTAGAATCTCCTAGTAACTACGTTAAAAAAGTAAAAAAAGATACAATTAATTTTAGTAACATTTACTACAAGCCAAAATATCTCAAATAATATTGTTTCAACTTATCAATAATAAAATTACTCAGATATTTTACATTCTTTTTTTCTTACTGCGTCTTTAAACTCCCCTGCACATCCCACACATTGGGCCAGTCTACATTGGAGCAGCCACACAGCAAGGGCTCAATAGCCACATAGGACAGTGTGGTTCTAGAAGGTCCAGCAAGATGCTTTATAGGGTGCAGGGAGGGGAAGTAGGGTCTTTGTTTTTTTTCCCCTGGGCTGGTTTGCTGGGCATCCTGTTTTTTAAGACAGCCAGCTCTGGCCTTGGTTTGGCATCAGGGACTTCTAGGATTATAGAAAATTGTCACTGCATGTTCCATTTGACAGTCCCAAGTCCAGGAAAGACTGACACAGTTCTGCAGTGTCAGTGGGACAAGGCTGCCATGTTCCGTCTTTCCTTCTACAGAGCCCCGGGCCAGCATCTCCCCAATGAAAGTGCCCCTGCTTGTCCTGGTGGGCACGGTGGCGGGCTGTGCTCTCACTATCTGTGCTGTGTTGGGCCTGCTGTGCCGGCGGCGGGCAAAGGGACAGAGGTGAGCAGAAGGGAAGGAGGGGGCTGGAAGAACTCTGTGACCAGCGAGGGCCACCAGGGCCTGGGCCTGGGGCTGCCTCCCACATGCACCATATCACATGCAGCTTCCCGATGTAATCCCTCAATCTCTCTCTTCCTCTCTCTCCCTCCTTCAGGGCAGAGAAGGATGGGTTTTCCCATGAGCTGATGCCCTACAGCCTACGGTGAGTACGCTTCCCAAGGATGGGGGAATGGTGACATGCCAGGGCCACCCAGGCAGCCTGCTCCTCTGTTTCACCCCAGACAGGGGCTCCAAGTCTCTGCTAGACTCCCATTTGTGCCCTCTTCTTCCTTTTCCTCCAGACTCACTGAGTCAGGGCTTTCCAGGAAAATAGGACCCCGGGGTGGGGGTGGGGTGGAGGGTGGAGGAGGCGGCTGGGGAGGGTGGTTTAAGAGAGAGAGAGATTTATTTAAAGAATCAGCTCATGTGATTGTGGAGGCTTGGTGGGTCTAAAACCTGGCCAAGGGCGATAGCTCATACCTGTAATCCCAGTGACTGGGGAAGGTGAGGCAAGGGTTTTTCAAGTTCAAGTCCAACCTGGGCAGCTAGGGAGACCCTGTCTGAAAATATAAAAAAAGACTAAGGTCTAGCTCAGTGGTAAGGCAACTCTGGGTTCAATCCCCAGCACCAAACAACAAACAACAAACAAACAAACAAACAAAAACAAAGCAAAAACCAAAATCTTACGGGGTAGGTCAGCAGGACAGACGCAGGGAGGCCAGCAGGGGCCGCCTGGGAGAGTGGCTTCTCACTCAGGGGATGTCATTCTTTGTTCTATTGGATCTTCAACTGGTTGGATAAGGTCACCCACATTTGGAGGAGTAATCTGCTTTATTCAAAGTCAGCCAACTTACGTGTGTATTTATTTAAAACAAATAAACAAAAAAACACACCTTCACAGCAATATCCAGAATTACCTTTGACCCAGTGGCTGGGCACTGTGGCCCAACCACGTTGACAAATTAACCATCACATTTACCTACTCCAGTCCGTCCCGCTTTCTGACGACCATGTGGATCATGTCAGGTCGAATCTCTTCTCATATTGACTTCCTGTTGGATTGGCATTAGTTGAGCACTGGGCTGTGTACAGATCCCTCTTCAGGGCCTGCAAGGGTGTCTAAAAGACTCGTGTGCATTCATGTGTAGTTTCTGTCCCCTTCCCCCTCCCCTCCCATTCCCTTTCCCCAAATTTCCACACTGGCAGTGTGCAGCCCAGGCTGAGCATTGGAGGAACTTTCTGGAAAGGCTGCTCTACACCTGGGGCAGAGCTCAGGGTCTACAATTCCACCAGGCCCCCCTTGCGCCCTGTAGTCAGACCGTGCAGCCAGTTCTATTTCTGTCACCCGGGGAGGGAAAGCAGGACTGCATGCCTAAGACTGGGGGCTCACTCCATTCTTCTCCCACCAGGCGGACCCACCGGCCCATCCCTATCCACAGCTTCCGCCAGAGCTTTGAGGCCAAGAGTGCCCATGCACATGAGGCTTTCTTTCAGGAGTTTGAGGTAAGACCTGCATTGCCCTCAGCCTCAGGGGAGGGAGGACCCTGGGGCATTGAGGCTGGTGGGGGGCCTGCCTCCTGGTGTCCCACTCAGCACCCCTGCCCGCTCCTGTTGGGCGAGGAGATGATCGGTTTCATCATCCAGTGCCTGCCCCTCATCTCTGCAGGAGCTGAAGGAGGTGGGCAGGGAGCAGCCCAGACTGGAGGCTGAACACCCTGCCAACACCACCAAGAACCGGTACCCGCATGTGCTCCCATGTGAGTGCTGGGGGCAGGCTGGGGACATGGCAGAGGCAAGGGCTTGGCCTGGGGAGGAGGCTGCATGTGCCGGGTCCCTGAATAAACAGCTTTTCCTCTTTGCAGATGACCACTCCAGAGTCAGGCTGACCCCGCTGGAGGGAGAGCCCCATTCCGACTACATCAATGCCAACTTCATCCCAGTAAGGACCATCTGCGGGGCCATCGTGGGGGCATTGCTTTGCAGGATTTATTGTCCTTCCCTAGTTGTAGCAGTTTTCCAGGAAGATCACTAGCTTGTTCTTTAAGGACATGCAGCAGGTATTTTTTTGAGGGTCTACTGCATGTCAGGCTCTATGCTGGGCTCACCGGAGGCACAGTAGAGTTAGCCACCTTCAAGCCTTTGAAGGAGCACAGGTGTTGTGTGTGTGTGAATGTGTGACCTCTACCACACAGTGTGAGAAGTGCTGGAATAGGAGAACAAGCATAGTGCTCAGGGCACGTGGAAGAAGAAAAAAATTTGGTCCACCTGAGGAAGCAAGACAAGAAAGGCTTCTTAGCGGAGGGGGAATTTGATCTCTGGAAGGTTGAATAGAATTTTGATAAGAGCAAATAGAGGCAAAGTCGGGCTGGGGTTGTGTCGCAGTCATAGAGCACTCTCCAAGCACTTACAAGGCCCTGGGTTCGATCCTTAGCACCACACACAAAAATAAATAAATAAACAATCAAATAAAATAAAGATATTTAAAAAAAGAAGAAGAAGAAAAAGAGGGAAGGTCATTCTGGCTAGAAGAAGCTTCAGGGAACAACCAGGCAAGAGCACACAGGCAGTGTGTGTGTGTGTGTGTGTGTGTGTGTGTGTGTGTGTGTTGGTGGTGCTAATGCAAGGCGGGGTGGCCTGGGCACGTCAGGTACAGGGAGATGGGAAAGGGAGATTGGGCAGGATTAAGGACAATCTTGATCGTTAGACCAAGGGCTTTGGATTCTCTTTGGTGGGCAATGGGGACACGTGGAAGGCTTGTGAGCGTGGAAGAAAGGCAGAATTTGGCTTTGGGAAGGCCACTCCAGGGCTCGTAAGAAGGGTGGGCTGGGTAGACTGTTCTGGCACTCAGTGTCTGGTGACTTTGTCGTAGGCTGTTCTCTCTCCTTTGGGGTAGGGTGTGAGTGGGTGGTGGTGTCTCCAAAGTAGTCCCTCCTGGTTTGAGCTCCTGAAGTTCAACATGTTCGTGTGCTTACATATGGACACAGGGTCCTCATTCCTGGAGGTCACACATGGTCCTATCAAAAGCTGTTATTTGGTGGGGACCAAGATGTCACATGTTCCTGCCCTTCACCCCACACCTTAGGGCTACACCCACCCTCAAGAATTCATCGCCACCCAGGGACCGCTCAAGAAAACGCTGGAGGACTTTTGGAGACTGGTGTGGGAGCAGCATGTCCACATCATTGTCATGCTGACCGTGGGCATGGAGAACGGGAGGGTGAGCGTGCCCTGCAGGTTCACAGAATGGCCACCAGGTGGCACACATCCTCCTTGCAGAAACGGTCCTCTTGGGCTAGCCTCTATCAGGGTGGGTCCAATAGACTGGAGAGAGGCCAATCAGGCCTGGCGGATGGTGGGGTCCTCAGGGTTGCCTAGGATGGGGAGGTACAGGGCTGATCCAGGTATGCAAACTCCCAGCTTGACTCAGTTTCCACTGGCTTCTTGCTCTGGGCGAGAAGGGTGAAGGGGTTAGGAGGGGAACAGGGACGTAGGGCAGCCTGCCTCCTGTCCTCCATAAGCCTAGGGTGTGCTGCCTCTGTGCCCTGCTCATTGTAGCACCCTGAGACAAAGAGGCTACTGAGCTTGTCCTCTCACTGGGCTCTGAGGAAGGGCAGAAGGCTCCCAGGTCCGGGAGCTGTTCACTTTCTCAACAGAGTCCTCAGGGTCATATGAAGGTCCAGGGGTGAGGGTGCTGGAGCCCAGCTGGGGGAGGGGAGTTTCTAGAGGAGGTGGCCTCATCAGGGTGGCAAGGAACCAAACAGATGGATAGGGAAGGTTGGGAATCAGTGAAGCAGGGGGTGGCAGTAACGGGCTGAGCCCACAGCCATCTTATCCCCCCTCCACCCTCTGTCCCTAGGTGCTATGTGAACACTACTGGCCAGCCAACTCCAGCCCTGTTACCCATGGTCACATTACCATCCACCTCCTGGCTGAGGAGTCCGAGCATGAGTGGACCAAGAGGGAATTCCAGCTGCAGCATGTGAGGGCCCCAGGGGGCAGGGCAGGGCGGGGTGGGCATCAGAGCTGAGACTCCCTGAGAAGGTACCCTACTTCCTGGGCCCCCATGGACCCCTTTCTTCTAAGGATCACAGCACTTGGCTACCACCTAGGGGAATAGGTGGTTCAAGAAGGGGAAGAGAGGCAGAGGAGGTAAGGGCAGGGGTCACATGGTGAGGAAAGGGAGGTCCGAGTGAGAAGAGATCCACACCCCACGCAGCTCAGGACTCGCTGCTTACTCTGACCCTTGGTAAGTCTATGACCTCCTGGGACAAGAAAGCCAGAGACTAGAGTCACCCTGCTGCCTGGGCATCCTCTGTAGGCAGAGATAATGGAGGAGGCTGCAGGAGGACCCAAGCACTCAGGAGGCATCTACTCAGGTGGGAGGACATAACTACCACGCTTTGAGGCTGGTAATGATGTTTCAGGGCTGAGCACAGGGCCCTGGGGTTAGGAAGACAAGGAGCAATAGCAGAGTCCCTGCTCTGGCCCACCCGCTCCTCAGGAAATCCAGCAAAAACAACGGAGGATCAAGCAGATGCAGTTCACCACCTGGCCCGACCACAGCATCCCCGAGGCCCCCGGCTCCCTGCTCACCTTTGTGGAGCTGGTTCGAGAGCAGGCCAGGGTCACTCAGGGCTCCGGGCCCATCCTGGTACACTGCAGGTGAGGGGAGGTGGGAGTGCGGGGGGGAGGTGCTGCCTGGCCTGGAGTGGGGGGCAGGGCTCTGGGACTCTGGGGAGAGCTGAGGACCAGGGGGCTGTTTCCACAGTGCGGGTGTGGGCCGGACAGGCACCTTCGTGGCCCTGTCAAGGCTGCTGCAGCAGCTGGAGGAGGAGCAGATGGTAGACGTGTTCAATGCTGTGTACGCGCTGCGGCTGCACCGGCCCCTCATGATCCAGACCCCGGTGAGGGCCTCAGCGAGCTGGGCTAGGCAGCGCAGCCTGCAAGGGCGTGGGTGGGAGGGGTCCACAGGCCTGGAGAGGCCAGGAGAAGGAGCTCATAGGGAACCATAGAGGACTCTGGGGTCCTTTTTGTAAAAGGGAAGGAGAGACAGGCTCCTGCCAGCTTTGACACCGTGGGACATGGGGAGGTTCCAAAATGGCTCTCTTGTCTACCCTGCTAACATCCCTGCCTTGTGCGGGGGTTGGGGCCTGGGTGGCCTCCCTGCTGGCCCATACCCGTCCAGAGGCCTGATGCTCTCTCCCTCTGCCAGAGCCAGTACGTCTTCCTGCACAGTTGCATCATGGACAGGATTCTGGAAGGACCCTCTGACACCTCTGAGTAAGTCCAGCTCCCCTGGGCCCTGGCCGATGGGGTGTGGTTCCCTGTGCTTTCCCACCAACAGGTTCCAGCTCCTGTCATGGGTGCAGCCAGGAATTGTGGAAGCAAGAGCCGGGGAACCCGTAGTGCCTTCTCCCCACTCCCCCTACCCACAGGTGCAGGCCCATTTCAGTGAGGAACTTTGCCCAGGCATTTGCCCGGAGGGCGGCCAATGGCAATGCTGGCTTCTTGAAAGAGTACCAGGTACACTTCAGGCCAGGGAGTGGGGGACAGGCAAGGGCGGCATTCCCCTGCCCAGCCTCAGAGTGCCTGTCTCTGTCCAGCTCCTCCTGCAGGCCATTAAGGATGAGGCCAGCTCTTCAACCTCCCCTCCTGGCTACCAGCAGGACAGCACTGTCTCCTGTGAGTCTCAGTGGGAGCCCTGGGGTAGGGAGAGAGGGCAGAGGCCACCTCACCCTCACCGTCTTCCTGCAGATGATCGTTCTCAGGTGCAGTTTTCTCTGGTGGAGGAAAGCCCTTCTGACGACATGCCTGAAGCCTGGCTCTTCCCTGTGAGATGCTGGTCCTGCTGGCCTATTGCTTGCCCTCTCTGACCATTTGTGCTTCCCAGCCTGGGGATGGGGCTTTGGCGTCTCCTAGAGCCGTGGGATGGGCAGGGGACACCTCAGCCCATAAGAACCAATTGGTCGTGCTCTGCAGGGTGGGCCTTCTGGCTGTGACCACGTGGTGCTGACAGGCCCTGCGGGGCCAGAGGAACTCTGGGATCTGGTGTGGGAGCATGGGGCCCTTGTGCTGGTCTCCCTGTGCTCATCTGAGACCCAGGAGAAGGTGAGGGGGCATAGGAACAGAGGATGGGTGGCTGCAGGAGTTGGGGCAGAGCTCGGGGAATGTGTGTGACCAGAACGTGTGTGAAGACTTCAGGGAGCTGCCTGAGCAGCCCTCATTTGGTCCCAGCCACAGGAGTTCTGGCCATCGGAGAAGCAGCCCATCATTACAGACACGGTGACAGTGCACTGGGTGGCCAAGAGCAACACAGCTGGCTGGCCCTGTACTCTCTTCAGGGTTACACATGTAGGTGTGGAGGCCAAGGGGCATGGGGTGCTGGGCTAGGGGTGGGCAGTGTCCTGGCTGGCTTCCCTCTGCCCTCCTGGGCACCAGTGCTGACCATGTCTTTGCCCAGGGGGAGAGCAGGAAGGAGAGGCAGGTGCAGCAGCTGCAGCTACCGTGCTGGGAGCCTGGCCATGAGCTGCCCGCCACCACCCTGCTGCCCTTCCTGGCCGCTGTGGGTCAGTGCTGCTCCCGGGGCAAAAGCAAGAAGCCGAGCACACTGCTCAGCCACTCCAGGTGCTGTGGACACATCTTACTGAGTCCCGCTTGGATCATGGGTCTAAATGACATAGTCTTCCAATGTCCCTGTCTACTCGGAACCTTGCCCTGTCCTCGGTGACATGACAGGAATTTGTCCCCTCTCTGCCTCGGCCCAGTTGACCAATTACCTAGGGTCTTTTCCCAGTCTCTGGACCCCGGTTTGGTTTCTCCATGTGTCCTCGATCCCCGTTCCCCTGCCTTCCCCTCCAGCTACCCCATCCAACTCTAAGTCAATTGCAGCAAGGGCATGACCCAGCTGGGCATCTTCCTGGCCATGGAGCAGTTACTGCAGCAGGCAGAGACTGAAAGCACTGTGGATGTTTTTAACGTGGCCCTGCAGCAGTCACAGGCCTGTGGGCTCATGACCCCGACGCTGGTGAGAGGCAGCACAGGCTCAGACGTGGGAAGGCACTGGGAGGGTTCTGTCCCAGCTACAGGCTACCTCTAGGCGGCACCATGCATGTCACCACCAGGTGGCGCTATGGACCACTCTACTAGCCCAGATGGAGCCCTAGGGGTTAGGGGACACAGGGGACTGACCTTTCTGTATCAGGTTTGAGCCTCCTTGTTCATCTCTATCCCCAGGAGCAGTATATCTACCTCTACAACTGTCTGAATAGCGCACTGATGAATGGGAAGACCTGAGTCCAGAAGCAGCCTGTGCCCTTCCAGCCATGGAGGACCAGTCCCCGCAAGATGACCTAGGCCTGGTTTCCCTGGGCGCCTTGTTGTGAAGCAACAGAGTTGTTGAATAAAGGCCTGTAGTCAAGCCTGAGCTGAGCATTCTGTCCGTCCATCCCCTGACATGGGCTCAACACCAGGCCTTGTTGGCAAACATGGAGCAGGGATGGGAGGTGAGGCCTGGGGTCCGGCTGAGCCATGGAGGCATAGCCAGTAAGCTGTTGGCTTTTGCCCCGAAGCTCTTCTACTCCCCACTCCTCCAGGTTCCCAGTTTCCCAGTCTCCTCACACTTCAGTCTCTTCACCACTAGCATCCTGTGGTGCTCTGCCCGGGACTCACTGGAACTCACTGCGCCCCCTCCCCACCCACCTGCCCTGAATGAAGTAGGATTTGTCTGGTTCCTGACCTTCCTTCTCCTGCCATCCCTAGCCTTTACCCGCTAGAGTCTCTGCTGGCTCCTTTCCAGGGTAGAGGTTTGACAGTCCCACAGGAAGGCGGGAATCAGGGCTGACCCTCGGGCCACAGTGGCCAAGTTTTCCCTGTTCCTTTGCAGTCTCCTCTTCCTTCCCTCCACATAGGAAGGAGATGGAGGAAGAAGCAATGAGAGGAAGTGCAGAAGGGAAAAGCCAGGAGACAGGATGAGGCTGACTGTCCCAGAGTGGACTGCACACTACAGGACATGAGTGCTCTGAGCCCACACTGCCTCTGGGTCAGGATGGAGGGGTGTCTACTGCTGGACACTGATTGCCCCAGGTGGAAGGCCCTATGAGGACACAGAGAAAGCTTGAAAATCAGCACAGACCTCCCCTAAATGGAGTTAACCCCCCAACACCCCGGCCGTGGAGGAGGGTACAGTACTCTCACTGGCCAACTTGAGTTCCTAGTAATATGCAAAGGTCAGAGGTCAGAGAGGATCCTCCTCAGGCCTGGAAAGAGGAACAAAGGTAGGGATTTTTGCTCCCTTAGGAACCTTCCCAGAATGAGTTTAAACTCCTGTGGTTCCCCAGGAGGAATGAATGTAAATGCCCAAGAAATTGGCCTCTTAATGATCGTCCTCCGTTGGCAGCTGGAGGCAGCTCTGAGCTACCTAAGTCCACCTCAAGGGTCTGCCTCTGAGGCTGCAACAGGGCTCAACAATGGTTTTTCCCGTCTGGACCCCTCACACTGGATCAGTAAGAGTGGGGAGAAGCCAAGGCTGTGGATGAGTAAGACCAGAAACACAGGCCTCCCTGAGGGGGCTTTCTGCCACAGAGCAGAGGACTTCTATCTGTGGTCTTTAGAGTTACATGGTGCCATCCTCTGGCCTTCCTAAGAGCTCATCTACTTTCTGGGCCATGATCTGAATTAGAGTACTAAGATCAGAGTCTACTGGCTCTTGGCTGGCTGTAACCCCAGGAGGTTAGCAGAGAGTGGAAAGGGATCAATGAGAGGGTCCTGGGACATGGAAATGCAGGGTGGAAGGAATCAGAGCTGCCTCTGAGCTCCCATGTTTCTGGTGTACACTCTGATGTTTTGTTTTTGCAGAACTGGGGATTAAACTCAGGGTCTTGCATAAGTTAGGAAAGCACGCTACCACTGAGCTACAGCCCCAGTCTTTTATTTATTTATTTTTTTAACCAGGGTCTTGCTAAGTTGCCTAGGCAGGCCTTGAACTTGAAATTTTCCTGTCTCAACCTCTATCGTCACTGGGACTGCAGGCATCGCCACCTTGCCCAGCTCTGGAAAATACTCTGGACGGACCAGGGAAGACCTGGAGAAACTGGGAGGAGCACTGGGGCTCAGAGAGAAACCAGGAAATCAGAGAAAACAAGAAGCCATATGAAGGAAGAATAACCAACCCACCATCATCTAAGGAGAGAACAGGGTCTTGACTCCAGTTTTAGCCACTATTGTGCTAGCTCTGGAAGGTCCCAGGGACCGCCAGAGAAGATCCTGTTGTTTGAGCATCTAGGTGGTTCAGGTGCAGATACAGCATTGAGCCTCCAGGTGGCGCCAAGATGCTGACTTTCTGGCAGGCTCTGACAACCAGCTGGGCAGACCCCAGCCCCTCAGCCTTCCTGGGTCCTGGGAGCTTGCAGGAGCAACCTGATCCCCAGACCTTTAACTTGACCGAGACTACTTGAATGCATTTCCATTCACTGTACACTCACTGGGTGGAAATCCACACCTGTTTCTTCCGTGTGGTGGCATGGCCTCTCAGTGAGGAGGCTTCTCACAGCCCACAACCTTTCATCCCTGCTTTCCCTGGAATCTCCCCATCCTGATCCCTTCCAGGACAGCCCCCTCACTTCCCCCTCTCCTGTCTCTGACACGAGGTGAGGAGGGCTGACCCGTGCTCCAGTTCCAGTTGCCCTCCAATGGGCTGTGTGACCTTGAACAAATCATTTCTCTTGGGTCTTAGGTCCCTCAGGTGGAAACCCTTGTGGAGCGGCTAGGGGGCTATGGGAACTGAGATGTCTCCCAAGGGCCTCCCCCGGGTCCCTATGATCCCGGGCTGTCCCAAAAGGCAAGAGAGGCTGGAGTCCATCTGACCCCAGCTCTGGGGCACTCTTTCCAAACAAGTGCAGGTCTGAACTTTCCAAGCTCTGAATTTCTTTGCTTTCTTCCTTTTCTTTTTTTCTTTTTCTTCTCTTTTCCCCCCTTTCCTGGATGAAATTCCTGCCAGCTCGGAAGGAAGGAGGGAAGGGGAGCGAGCAGCGTAGAAAGTTTCCTTGACTCCTCCTCCGCCTGTGTCTCCCTCCCTTGCCAAGCCCAGCCTGTGAAACTGAATAACGAAGATCACTCAACAATGCCTGCCCCTCTCTGACTGCACGGTCCCTGCGCTGCCGCCGCTGCCGCCGCTGCCGCCGCTGCCAAGGAGAGCCCGAGGGACAGTCCCCGCCGACGGTGCAGCCTGCCGGCCCGGCCGCCGGACCAGGAGGCGAGCAGCGGCGGTCACTGCGCCTGTGCGCCTGCCAGGTGTCCCGCAGCCCAGCCACCGAGATGCCCAGCCCGCTCCGGCTCCTGGCGCTGTGGCTTTGCTCCGCGCTGTGCGCCTCCCCGTGCGCAGGCGGCGTCCCCCAGCTGGGCCCGGGGCGTGCTGCCTGTCCGGTCCCCTGCCATTGCCAGGAGGATGGCATCATGCTGTCAGCCGACTGCTCTGAGCTAGGGCTCTCCACTGTGCCCGTGGACTTGGACCCCCTGACGGCATACCTGTGAGTACTCGCAGCGGGTCTCCCCCTGCTCCTGGCCGCCGGCTTGCGCTGTTGTGGCAATAGTCTAGGGCACCTGCCTAGTTGGTGCACGGTGGTATGGGTATCCCGGGAGGGCTCTTGCCCTTCCAAGTCCACCGCTGCAGAGCTGGGGAGGGGAGTAAAGTCTGAGACTAAGGGTCAAGGGAGTATCGAGCCTGGGCTTCCCTTGCTGGGTTTCCCACTTGGCACCTGTGTGTCGTGGGGTTTCTGTGGGAGTCTAGGTCTGGCAAGGTGGGCTCTGGACCCTGAGCAGGAGGGATAATGAGTGTAGGGGTGACCTCTCCTCTTTCTGCTTTCCCAGCAGAGCAGTGGCCAGCAGGGTGACTGAGGGCAAAACTGACTGGATTGGTGGGGAAGATGAGGGAGTGCACTCTGGTGGGGGGAATGGGGCCCCATCCTTGGCTCCAGGAGGAGAGCAAGGCTGGCACACTGAGGCTGGGTGGCCTTGGTGAGGGGACCCAAAAGCTGGGAGGGAGCCTCACCCTCAGTCATCTCTCAGAAAGGGACCCTGCCAATGGCATCTCCCTTTGCTCAGGCCCCTGCCCCCTCCCTCCACCCCAGGGGCCTCCCTGAAGTCCAGTCTCCGGAGGGTTGTGTTGGAGACACTAATTTGTGGGCAGGCACTGGGGCTGAAAACCAGAGAACCATTTTTAGAGTCTATGTTGGGGTGAGATGGTGAGTGAAGGGGACCCTATTGGGGGCGGCTGTCCTGAGGATGGCTTCGAGGAGCTTCTCTCAGAACTGAGGGGCCAGGGGCTCTGGCTGCTCACCACAGGCAGAAGGAGGGGATGAGAGAACTTTCCAGACCACCTGGCTCCTCCCACCTCTGCTCTAGGGAAAGAGAATCTCCTCAATCTCTGCTCCCCCACGTAGCCCAGCGCCACCACCTTTCTTGAGAGAAGGTGGAGCAGGTGGTAAAGTCTGGGATCTACCTGGGATAGGATCCCAGAATTCTTTCTGGCCTGAGAGAGGCTCCACATGGCTTTGGAGTTCCAGGACAGAGGCCCTCTGAGGAAGATGGAGCTGGCTAGTCTATAAAGAATAGAGGCCCCGTAAGAGTGTCCTTATGTCCCATAAGAGTGTGTTGAGCTAAATGGGACCAGAGCTCTCGGGGTTGGCAATGTCTGGTGGTCGTGAAGGATCCTGAATTGCAACTTTTGGTGGGTCTGCCCTCCAATCTCCCTGTTCCCAATTGGAATATCCCCTGCTGCTCCAAAAGGCACCGGCTATAAGCCAGGGGAGGGAAGGAAAAGGAGAAGATAATGTCCATATTCCAGAAAGGTAAATTGAGCCCTGTATATCCAGGGGGTGACAGCAGGGACCAACACAGGAAAGCAAGACAGAAACTGTGAGCAGAGTCCTGTGGCGTTTTAAATGTGCCACAGCAGCTGGCAGAGTCAGGCAGGCTCCGACCCCACCCCAGTTACAACAAAGCACCCCCCCTTCTTGCTGTTTTATATACTGGGGCATGTGATATTGTTTCGTTTGAAGACAGGATCCTGCAGCTAAAACGAGTTTAGAAGTAACTTCTGTTGAGCCAGTCTCTGGAACAGACTTGCATGGGTTTCAAAGGTTGATCTGTCCAGACTCCTTTCCCAAGTCTTCCTACACTGGTCAGAGATCCTTTTTCAGGTAGGAATTGGGAAGGAGGGAGAGTGCCACTTTTGGGGTCTCAGCATCCCACATCCATGCTCATAGGTTCCCTCTAGTATCTGGACACAGTTCCCTTGGACACATGAACTACTTTTGGGTTCCGTGGGGGTAGGATTTTCTGAACTGGTCCTGAGTCTCCCTGGAGGCTGAGAAAGCTGCTCCCTCTTAAGACATGAGAAAGCTTCTGAGTTGGGAGAGGGGAGGAGACGGAGTCTGAGGCAACGTGAGGAATTAGCACACAGATCAGGAATATTGGAGGGAAGTGGAGAGGACTGTGCCCGCTGCCGTGGGCTGTGGAGAGTGATAGATGGTGTCCTGAAGGTGACTCAGAGAGTCTTCTTTCTTTACCCTCTCCAGAGAGCAGCCCAGCTCATCTGAAGGTGGAGTGAGGGTGAGGGCACTGGGAAGAGCCAGGCCTGGGGGGGTCCTGGGGCTCCTTTCCCTTGTCAGCAATGTTGGGAAATGCCTGTGGGCTGCAGAAGATACCTGTGGGTCCTCTTCTGCATTCCTGCATTCTGTCCCAGTACGAATCACTTAACATCTGCTTCCCCACCCGGCGTAAGCATCCCTTCTCAGCTTTACTTTTCATGGTGTAGTTTTCCTCATTCCTTCTGTTCCAGTTTCAGGGAACATCAGCGAGTCTTTATGGGTCTAAATGACATAGTCTTTGACATTCAAGTCCAAAAATTATGAATATTTCGGAGCCCAATGCCAGTCCTGTTTGATCAAGGTTGGAAGGACAGATTTCCTTTATAGCCCTTCAGGGGTCTCTCTTTTTAAAGTTTCCTCCTAAACATTGTCACCTGGGCAGGACCCAGTGACACTAGCTGGCTCTTTCAGGAATGCACCTAGGGGAAGATGGAGCCACGGTGCTTGGGTGCAACAGTGAGAAGGCACAATGCCCTCTTGCTCTGTCCCGTCAAATATGCACAGAACCAGGAGAAGGAATACACAGCAAATACTTGTTAGGAAAATAAAACAGAATTGTCTCAGAGTAGGAGAATCTAGGTAATGCCGTGGAGTCCCCCCTTTTCTGCCCTAAAGCTGAACAGTATTGGGAAATAGGTGGTGTGGAGAAAAGTTGTCTTGGGAAGCTAGCTGCAAAAGATCTGAGGCTCATCCATGTCAGCAGTCACCCCCAAGCAACCACTTCCTTCACACACAGCCACTGGGGCTAAGGAAGGGGCCTCTGCTCCATGGAACCCACAATAGACTACTCACTCCTTTCTTGGAAGTCACTCCCTTTAAGACTGCCTGTGAACTGAGTGTGGGGGTACACACTGGTAGACCCAGCAACTCAGGAGGCTAAGGCAGGAGGATCACAAGTTCAAGACCAGCCTCAGTAACTTAGCAAGATCCTGTCTCAAAATAAAATAAAGGGCTGGGGATGTAGCTCAGTGGCAAAGTAGCCCTCGTTTCAATCCCTGGTGGGGGAAAAAAAAAAAAGAAAGAAAGAAAGAAAGAAAAAGGGAAAAAGAAAGGCTGCCTCTGAGAACCACTGGATTGGTGTGAAAGGTCAGATGGTGAGTCTGAATGGAGACAGGGTAAACTGCAGCCTGCTCATCGCTCCCTGGGGATGTTTGTAACCAAAGAGATAGAGACAGGATGCTGGAGGAAGAAAGCAGAGGGCTGAGGAGACAGGCATTGGTCATATTGGTACAGGGCTCAGATCACTGCTTCCCAGCTATGTGAACCTGGGCCAGTTCATGGGCACTCTGTGACTCAGTTTCCTGGTCTGCAAACGGAGCTAATACCTGTCTCAAAGGGTTGCTGTGTGGATTCTCTGAGGTAATGTTTGTAGAGGGCTTGGCATAGGGTCTGGCCCATGGGAAGTGTTAGCCAGTGTTGTTATTCGGGGACCAGGGCCAGGAGGCATTAGTCATGGAAGACTTCTGGAGGAGGAAGTCCTGGAGCTAGCATTGGAAGAAGAGCAGTGCTTTCTATGACAGGTGTGGGACAGGTGTGTGTGTCTGTTGGGGATGGGGAGAGACTGGCTGGCAAGGAGACAGCATGAGCTGTGCTGGGGACCCAGAGTGCCTTTAGTTTTTTTTTTTTTTTTTTTTTTTTTTTTTTTTTACTGTCTAGTATGACATAGGGCTTCAGGGGAGGGGAGGGGAGTGACTGATGGAAGACCCCCCCAGCCTGCTTCCCAGTGTGTCCTAGATGGGTCCCCACAGGGCTTCTTAGATAAAGAAGCATGGAACACGTGACCTCTGTGGGGAGAGCTGGTCCTGGGGAGGATGTGTAGGGTCCGAGGTCAAGTCTCCTGTCTCACCTGAGCCTCAGGTGCCTTTCTAAGGGACTCTAAGAGCCCGCTGCTGCCCCTGGAAACTTGGGGTTCGTGAGTTCTCAGCCTCAGTCCCTCCATTGCTGGGAGACCCTGCACATGTCCTACAACTTCGCTGGACCTCAGTGTCCCCACATTTGGCTGAAAACTAGAAAGTAAGAGAGGCAGGGGGACCTCCACTGAGTCCCCTGCTGCTGATGTAGGACAGAGAGTGTTTGGCAGCGGGTGTGCGGGCAGGGAGGAGGGATGGGGAGAATCCAGGCAGCACCCAGACCGAAGCAGAGAGGAGGGCGAAGGAGGGGTGGAGGGATTCCAGGAAATGGGGTCCTCTGGGACCTCCTGTGCCGGCCTTTCTCCAAAGCCCTGCCTGGGGGGACGAGCCCATCAGAGGACGGTGGAGGGGTGTCGCTGGAGGAGTGATGTGAGGGGGAGCCAACACCCCAGTTCAAAGGAAAGGCAGGAAACAGCCCTAGGCAAAAGAAAAAGGAAACCTCTCGGCTTTGGCAGCAGTGGGCACGGGGCGCGGCCGGGTGGGGCGGCTGGCGGAGGAGAAGAAAGCCTGGCTCAGAGCGGAGTTGGCCCCCGGCCCGCCCCACTCCACCCGCCTTCCCCAGTCCCTGGGCTCTCAACCCCGATGGCCCCACACGCGCTGCAGCCTGCTCCCCATGCTGACCCAGGGCCACCAGGGGCAGAGCAGGGGCCAGGAGAGGGCACCCGAGGGGGCGCCCTGCAGGGTCATGGGTAGGGTCGTGGGCTCTGGAGTCTGGTGCCCAGGCTTGAGCAGCTCCGCCATCTTTGGAAACATCCCTCCACCTTGCCAGAGTTTCCATTTCTTAATCTTTGAAAATGGAAACACTCAGTACCTACCTGGAAGGGTCGTGAGGAGGAGCAAAGGAGAGGCAGAAAGCAAAGCCCTACTTTTCATATTACAAGTACTTTTAAAAATGTTAATTCTTCATATTGTTTTTACCAACGCCCTCAACTACAGATGTGCAATAGGCCTCCAAAGGGAACAGAGGGCTGCTTGTGACAGGGTGGGGGTTTGGGAGGCCAGAGCCCCATCTTCGCCAGCCCCATCCCCCATCAGATGGCCGTCCTTTCTTCCTGCCCTTTCCCCCACCCATTGACCTTGGTGGAAATGGCCTTTCAAGGAACCAGCTCTGCTCCTGGGTTCCTGGGCTGGGCTGACAGAGGAAGTGGGCCTCCTCCTCATGGGGAGCCCTGGAGTAGATGTGACCAGGCGCAGTGCCTGATGGGAGACCCTCCAAAGAGGAAGAGGCTAGCCTTTCAGGTCAGTGCCCAGCTTCTCCGGGAAACAGAGTTCCTGGGAATGAGACTTCTCCAGTACGGTCCAAGGGCCTTCAATGGTGGCTGGAGTGTTGGGGACTGTGCTTCATTTCTGCCCTGGGAATACCCACAAGGGGCTGTATGGATTCTCCTCTGAGCTCAGCCCTAATGGGCTCTCTGACCTTTGGCTAAGAACTCCCTCAGGTGGGAGCAGCGCCAAGGATAAGGAGTTCTGCTGGGGCTGCGGACACCCTGGGAAGGTGTAAGAGCTGAGGGTGGGCAGACATTCACAACCCCTTTCCCTGGTTGCAAATAACTTCTTTTAGCCCAACTGAAAAGGACTTATTGACTTGGGGAATTGTGGGAGTTCCTTTGTGCTAACTAATCCATTGGAAAAAAGGGGTGGTCCCCGGTTTCTAACAACAATTCAGGTCTCTCCCGCCGCCCTTCAGACATGGGAGAACAGGTCCCAGGAGGAGAAAAACAGCCCAGAGGCCAAACTTGGGCAGCGAGTGGAGAGTTATTTTGGAAGCAGCAAAAGGACATGGTGAGGGGGGGAGCTCAGGGGTTGGCACGGCGCCCCCCGGAGCCATGCCAGAGCAGGCCGCCTCGGGCTGGCGGCAGGCAGGTGGGGGCTGGGCTGGCTGTCCAAGATGGGGTACCTCCGGAGTGGAGGTTCCCTTTGTGTCCCATTCCCAGCCTTTTCAAGTCCGCCACAATCTTCTTTTTCCTCCAGCGACTTCCAGTGGGGGCTTGCGCCCTTGTCTTGAATTCTCCCCAGCCTTAGGGGATCAGAGTCCCCCTGATTAATTGGAAGGCTCGAATCTGAAACTGGGGCTGGGGCAACACCTCATAATGGGCTTTTGGCCTCTCCTGTCTCTCCTGAGCGCAGTGGGGATGACTTCCTAGTGGAAGTCCCAGGGTTATGGCCATCTTCCAGAAAGGCACTCCGTCATCTGGAAGATGCATTCATGGGATTCAACCTAGAAAACCCCCTGATGGGCCTAGGGAAACCTGCCTCAGAACCTGCCATCACCCTGGGGTGTGCTTCACCAATCACAGTACCAGTTGGCATTTATGGGATGGTTGCCCTGTGTCACATTCAAGGACTTAAACTGCCTGTGAAGGTGGTCCCAGTGTCAGGCCCATCTCACAGATGAGGAAACTGAGACTTTTAGATGTTAAGGAGTTTACCTAAGACCATCAGCCAGTAATTGCTGGTGCTGGGATTTTAGCCAAGAAAATCTCCCTCCTAGCCAGGTGCGGTGGTGCACGCCTGTAATTCCAGTGGCTTTAGGAGGCTGAGGTAGGAGGATTGTGAGTTCAAAGCCAGCCTCGGCAAAATCAAGATGCTAGGCAACTCAGTGAGACCCTGTCTCTAAATAAAATACAAAATAGGGCTGGGGATGTGGCTCAGTGGTCGAGTACCCCTGAGTTCAATCCTTGGTACCCAATCCCCCCCCCCAAAAAAAATCTCCCGCCTAACCTCTAAAGTATATTACCTCTTAGGGACTCACAACTGGTAGTTTCTGAGCTCCAAGGGTGTGGCAGGACCTGGGCATGTTAAATCCAGGCTGAGCAGCCCCTGGTAGTCTTTCTGGTAAGAATCAGCAGTTTACGCCGTTCTCTTCCTACTAACCAGTTGCTCAAAGGGAAAGGTGTTGGGGCTCAGCCCAGAAACTGGGGACTCTGGTGGGGGAGGGGGCTGCAGAATCCCTGAGCATGGAGCCTATCAAGGTTGTTGCTGAGGACTTACTTGTTGCTGAGGTTGGGGAGACAGGTCAGGGGAGACATGTCAGGCATGTGTGAAGAGTGAACTCACTGTGCCAGGTAATCGTGGGAGCATCCACAGAGGACCAGCTGTGAACAGCTGACCAATAGGTGCTCAGAAGAGAAAGAGGACCAGGTGGTGGAGCAAGGCTTGGGGCAAGGAGAAGAGGCTTGAGACCTGAGATCCAGAAGAATGCAGCTCAGGGAGTAGCCAAGGAAGACCCTCTAGAAGAGAAAGCCATGAGCCCAGGAGAGAGTGAGGAACCACATTGGGCTGTGATTGTCCCTCCATCTTGACAGTCTTTTCTGTCCCACTCCCTGGGGAGCAGGATGTTCCAGAGCAGGACTTTCCTCCTCAGGGCACACACTAAAACAAACCAGAACAATCCAAGGCATTTGGCAGCTGGGATCAATTGACTAAGCTGCTCAGGCTGAAGGCATCAGCCAACCCCAGGCAATACCTGGCCACCCTAGGGGCTGAGACCCTGGTCTTGGCACACCTGGAGACATTGCTGTAGAGGAAAGAGTGCAGTTTTGCAGTCAAGCAGGCATGGGTTCAAGTCTCAGGTTCAGCACTAACTAGCATATTTTTTTTGCCTCGCTCAGCCTCAGCTTCCTTAGCCTTGAAAGGGGCATAAATCATAAAAGATGTCTGCAGTTTGGCTCAGTGTTTGGCACAAAGCGAGCACATGGGAACTACTATGCATTCTGGTCTCCCCTTGAGAGAGACATTTGGAAGTAGAAACTGAAGCAATCATAAAGTGGCCCTTCATCTTGTCTACCCAGCACTGCCTATTCTAGAACTTTGTTGAGAGTGAGATAGGGTCTCATTGAGTTGTTAAGTACCATGCTATTGCTGAGGCTGGCTTTGAACTCACAACCCTCCTGCTTCAGCCTCCTGAGCTACTGGGATTTCAGGCATGCATCACCACGCCTGGTTTGTCCCTTCCCTTTGCCCTTGGAGGTGCTGGAGGTGAAAATATCCCCAAGGGTGTCCAGACTGAGGCAGGCTGGGAGGGAGGTGTTGAGTGTCTTCCATTGCACCATGTCTGGGATTTGGATGTGGTCCCCAGGCTCAAGGCCAACGTCATAGGCTAATGGAGGGGGAAGCGAGGAGAAGCTGTGGTGCAAAGGCGTCACCATCACTGTCATCGTCTAGCACCTTGGCCCAATATATTGCTGGGGTCACTGTAGGGCAGGGAGTGCTTCCTTTTTGGTGGGGGAATAAGTGGGGGAGCCAGGAAAATGGGACCCAACACACCAAGGTTTATTCCAACTGTGCAGTTTGAATTGCCCCCTACCTGAGTTATCACTGGCTCCTGGGAAACAGGCCAAGAGCAGCTGCCACTAAAAGGCTTTTAACACCTCCTATAGGAGGGAGGCCTTCCTCGGTTGACCTAGGCACTATCTGGATTTTTTTTTTTTTTTGGTACCAGTTTAGGCTGCAGTGTCCCTCCTCTGCCTTGTCTGTGACCAGTGATAATGCCACTTGAACCCACATGTTCTCGTGCAGAACAAACATTTATTCAGTCACTCATTCACTCATTTGACAGACACGGACGGGATGCTTGCTGTCTGTGAAGCACTGTGTCAAGGATTTTCTCATGAATCTTCCCGTGTGAGGCCAGGACAGTGGCTACCCCCTCTCTCAGATGAGGGGACTACATGATGTAGGGATAGAGCAAAGGTGAATTGAGTTTGGGGGACTTCAAAATCCATCACTTTCCTCTGCTATGGGAGCTCAGAGCTAAGAGATAAGGCAGCCATATAAATAATGGACACTAGCCAGGAGCCAAGGCACACGCCTTTAATCCCAGCTGCTCACAGGCTGAGGCAGGAAGATCACAAGTTCAAAGCCAGTCTCAGCAACAGTGAGGCGCTAAGCAATCAGTGAGACCCTGTCTCTAAATAAAATACAAAAAAGTGCTGGGGATGTGGCTCAGTGTTGAGTACCTCTGAGTTCAATCCTCAGTATTCAAACAAAAACAAATAGCAGACACTTTGTGGGATGTGAGAGGTGCCTGGGGTAGGGACAGACACACACAGCAGTCTGGGCACAGAAGAGGGAAAGCTTTGCTTAACTGATGTTGGTACAGGAGCCCCGGGTCAGGCCGTTGTGATGCACAAGTTCAAAACAAAACAAAACAAAACAAAACAAAAACAAAACACAGGCCTCAGCGTGAGGAGAGCTGGGATTGCACTCATTTGCAAGATGGAGTAATCGTCCTCTCCCTGATGAGTTGTTATATGAAGCACAATCCTGTTTGGGGGAGCACTTAGCACATAGGAGGTGTGATTTTATTCCCTGTTAAAATATCAGGTGTTACATTCTCTGTTTGTATGTCCCTCTGTCCATTTGACAGGGGTTTTCTATCTCATCAGATTCAGGAGTTCTTGAGGACAAGAGCCACTCTTCTCTCCATCATTAGGAGGGAGAAGTCTCTTAGGGCAGGAGCTTCCTGCCAATAGGATCTGTGCTAGCGGTCCTCTTTGTTTCAAGATTACGTCACACACACACCCCACTTCAAATATGCACAGGTGCACTCGCATGCTCTCCAGTGTGAGTCCCTACCTGCAGGGGGCGCTCTGCAGGGGCCATGAGCAGTACAGGTATATGCATTTAGTCTTTGTTCCCTCCCCCTCAGCTTCAGATCTGGGGCAGCCCCGGGGTGGGTGTGTTTGAGGATGGGGAGGCTGGATCAGGTGTCCAGGGATTCTAAGAGTTGAGGCAGGAAGGGGCCGTAAACTAATCCCTTGCCTTTGTGGTAGACAGAGCAGATTAGGAGGCTGGGAGGGGACTATTGTCCAGGACAAAAACAAGAGAGAACGATAATTGGGACAGAACTTGGGCTCCTGCCTTTATTACCTGGGAGAAAACTTAGGATCCAAGAGAGTTGGAACTGGGAACCAGCTCCCCTCTCAGATCACATGGACCTCAGCCCCCCCCCCCCCAATACAGTTACCTGGCTTCAGCATCTGTGAGCAGAGTGACTTGGGCCAACCTGGGCCCCCTTCCTGGACATGCCTATGTGGTTGAGGTACTCCTTGGCCTGAGTATGTAGTCTGCAAGGATCCAGGGGGCTCCATGGGATACACTGTGCTGAGATAGGCACAGGGACACATCTGAGTCTAGGTGCTCCCAGTTGAGACAGGCTTTGGTGAGTAGGCCTGTGCTTGAACAGGAGGGCAGGGGACATGTCACCAGCATGTGTCAGGCTTCCTCCCAGTTTTTAATAGTACAGCAGAGAGGTTAAGTGCACAAACTGCAGCTGGTCCACCTGGGTTCAGATCCTGGCTCTGCCTTGTACCAGGCCTTGGAGAAAGACTTACACTCTTTGTACCTTAGTTTCCTTACCTTTAAAATGGGGGTAATAACGATACCCAACTTATGGGGTTGTTGTGAGAGCCAAATTAGTACATGAAAATTGATGGCACACAGTAACCATTCACTGGGTTTAAGTTGTTATTATTTCAACTGAAAGGCTGGTCTTGAACTTGAGACCCTCCTGCTTCAGCCTTCCAGTAGTTGGGATTACAGGTATGTGTCACCATGCCTAGCCAAAAGTTGTATGTGATTTTTTAAAAAATATTTATTTTTTAGAAGTAGTTGGACACAGTACCTTTATTTTATTTATTTATTTTTATGTGGTGCTGAGGATCGAACCCAGAGCCTCGAACATGCTAGACGAGCACTCTACCACTGAGCCACAATCCCAGCCCCCTTATGTTATTTTTTTGCTGAACTGAGGGTTTAACTCAGACAAGCACCCTATACCACTGATTCTACATCCCCAGCTCTTTGTAAAAATGTTTTATTTTTGAGACAGGATCTCACTAAATTGCCCAGGTTGGTATTGAACTTGAACTCCTCCTGCCTCAACCTCCCAGGTAGCTGGGATTACAGGTATGTAATTGGTGATGTTCTCCATCCCACTAGAGATCTGAATTATCCCTCTGTCTAGCATTTCCATGCTGTATATGCTACCCACTCATTAGTCATTTAGTAGCTCTCAGTCATCAGAGCAATTATTTTGGTACTGCAGTGCTTGTGTTGAACCTTTGTTTTACTTAATAATGGCCCCAAAGTGCAAGGGTAGTAAAATTGGCAATTGGGATATGCCAGCGAGAAGCTGTTAAGTGCTTGCTTTCTTTAAGTTGTTAAAGTGAAAGTACCATAAGATATATTTTAAGAGACAACATTCACATAAATTTTATTACAGCATATTACCATAGTCATTGAATTTTACTTTGTTGTTCTTGTTGATAATATGTCACTATGTCTAATTTATAAATCAAGATTTATCATAGGTTTGTACATATAGGAGAAGCACAGTCTATATGGGGAGCAGTGCTGTCTGAGGTTTTCAGTGCTGTCTAGGGTTCTTGAAACAGCCCTTATGAATAAGGGAGCCAGGTACAACGGCCAGTTCCTGGATGGTCTTGCTGGACAGTCCCCGGCCCAAATGAGGAGAAAAAGATTTAGTATCATTCCAGCCTTAGGAAACCATCTTCCCCGCTGCAGGGTCCTGCTGCCTAGCCCTTCTCTGTCCTGCCATTCTCCTGCAGGTGTGGTGGGAGGGGAAGCGAGATAAGTCCCCTGGAGGAATGGGGATGGTCAGTAGTTCCCCTCCTCTAACTCTTTTGGTGTCTTCCATTTGCAGCTTTCAATTTGCTCTTCATTCAGTAGAATTTGAATCTGAGACCCTGAGCTGGGATTCTATCTTTGCCATTCACTCGCTGAGGACCTTTGGCCAAGTCCTCTGATCTCTTTGGGCCTGTTTCCTGTGGGATGAGAGCTCCTGAACCAGGGTATTATAGAGACAAAAGCTGGTGGGATGCCAGTAAAGAAGCAGGGAGGGAGAGAGGGGAGGGGTGTGAGTGAGCCAGGAGGGGAGTCTGATGGGAGGGGGGAGCCAGGGTCCCTGCAGACCTGCAGCATTCACTTCATGAGACTTGAGATCCCAGGCGCTGGGACAGGCCATCACCCTCACAAGCACCTCCAGGGCTGTGTGCCCAGCAAGAACAAGGCCCCCCATTAACAATGGGCAGCCAGTGGAAAGAGGAATGCCCTCTTCCCCGCCAGCCGACGCCACGCCATCCCTTGCCTCCTTGCCTGCTCCCCTGCTCTGAATGTAGAAGCCCAGAGTGCCACCCCGGTCCCCCTGCCTGCCCTGCCTCCACCTGCCAGAAAGGATTAGCCTCTCTGTCCCAGCTATCACAATGGTGCAAAGGCACCATGCTTTGGAGTTCAGGGCACACACTGAGAGTGGGGCTTGGGTCAGGAACTACCTGGGCCAGTGGCTGGAACCCTACTATGCCCAGTGCTGATGGATGCTTGGCCTTGGAGCCTGCAGGGGGCCAGAGAGCAAGTAGACTGGAGCAAGAGAGGAGGGTTTGGAAGCTCACTAGCTTGGCCAGAGGAGCCTTCCTGATGTCTTGCTCTGGCCCCTTGCCCTTACCTGGCCTGGAACCCCGATGAGCAGATGGAGTAATTCAACACCCCCCCACTTGCTTTAGTGTTTGACTTCTTAGGAATATTATTCTATAAAGTTCTTCCTAGGATCCCTCCTCTTCTTGCTGTGATGTCCCCTATTTTCCCTCTTGCTTTGGTTAAAGAGGAGAGAGCCAGTAGCCAGCCCTGCCTTGTTAGCTCCCTAGGAACTAGTAGGTTGGACTGGGTTTTGTTTTACTTTCTCTATGAGGAAGGCAGCTGGGCCTGTAGAAACCACCTTGGAGATGCCATACATGTGGCCTCCAGGGATCTCCAGGGCCTGCCTGTTGCAGAGGAGGCTGAAGACTCCCTGTGCTTCCCCCTGGGAATCAGGTTCTCCTGCAGTCTCCCTGCCTTGCAGTGCTCGGGGTTGCGGTTAGCCTGGCATGGCCTTTGTGAGAATTAGAGAAAAGTGCCTCTTGCTTGCAAGGCCCTACCACATGGGCAGAAGAGGAGAGTGGAACAGGGGCAGGGTTTCAACCTTGGCCAGGCACTGTAGGCCACTGTAGTGCTACACAAGTAGCACCTCTCTGGGTCAGTCTGGTCAATACTTAGCAATTGAGCCAGGCATGGTGGCACATACTTATATTCCTAGTGACTCCAGAGGCTGAGACAGGAGGATTGCAAGTTCAAGGTTAGCCTGGGCAACTTAGTAAGACCCTTTTTCAAAATGAAATCAAAAGAGCTGGGATGTAGCTCAGTGGTAGAGCGCTCCTAAGTTCAATCCCCAGCACAGAAAAAAAAAAAAAAAGTGAAAAAACATTTATGAAGTATTGCTTAAAGATTCCCCCTAGTCTTCTGGACATTTCTAAAGCCTTTTTACTCACAGCATACTTCACAGCCAGCAGTAGCTGTAGCGGCAGCATTGGGGAGAACGCTGGGAGTGGAGGAACTCAGGCTTCACTCCAGAATGACACAGTCAGAATTTGCACTTGAGGTTGCCCAGCAAACTGGTGTAGCTGACACTCACCTGGGCTCCAATGTTGGAATAAGTCAGACCGTCTGCTGAGTTTCAGCGCAGCTGCCCCCATTCCACCTCCCAGAGAACTGGCTTTACCTAATTTGCACCTAGGTAGTGTACCACTGGTTTCCATCCAGGGATATAAGAAAGAGCCCCACAGACATCACTGTCGATTTCCAGCAAGGATGTGGTTAAGAAAGAAGTCTCCAGGCCTGGTGGGGAGTTTTTGGAGGCAGCCAAGGAAGCATCAGCCTCATTCTCAATGCGAGGGGCTGCCCAAGATGTCTCTTCCTCCAGAAAACCTTCCCTGACCCTCAACTCTGGAAAAGGGCTCCCCTCTGAGCATGTGCTGCCCCAGGGCCCATCTGCCTACATTCTACCTCCTGTTCACCTGTCTGTGTCTCAGACTAGGCTGGGAGCCCCACCTGGCCATCCATGTCCCCAGGTATTCTCAGTGCTGGTCCAAGCCCCTTGCACGTGGGTGCTCAAAAATATCAGTGGAATATTCCAATGAAGAGATGAATGAGTGAATGAACAGATGAATGAACAGTGAACAGCCAGGGGCCAGGAGGGACAGGGCAGAGACCAACACAGGCTGGAGTTGATGGGCTTTCCTGAGAGAGAGGGCTGGGAGGGAGGGAACACTTTCCAGACCTGGTAGTGGCACTAACCTGGTTTCAGGAGCCAACCCAGCCAGCTGCAGTGAGGACTGAGCCTCAGTGGGGAGCCTCTGCAGCTGCCAGGCAGCCAGCTCCTGACCAGGCTTGGGTTTCATTAGGGTGAGACATCTGTTCTAGAAACCTTTTCACTGAGAAGCTTCTGCTTTTCTTGTTCATTCTCTTTATTTTCTTAAAGAAAGAAAATGTCTTTTGAAAACTTCCATCCAGTTCCAAACACACTAAGATGAACATCAGCATACGCCCGCCCCAGGCTGGGATGGGACGAGTGCTCTGAGGACTTGAGGTGGGTTCTTGAATCCCTGTGGTGTAGCTGACACTTGCATAGGCTCCGAAGGCCCAAGATGAGCTCTGTGTTCACACAGATCACAGGCTGGCAGGGCAGGGAGTTGTCACCTGGGCATTAAGCACTAGGCGGGAGGTATGCCTAGGCTGATGGGCGCACTTGGGGGGCACACAGGATGGACAGGGCATCAGTGGGGAAGAACGCGCCTCACTGTGGCATCCTGGGAAGATCCAGGGAGCTGAATCTGATGGCCAGGAAGCCCTGGGAGGAAAGTTCTGGGAATCCCAATGTCCTTGGTCAGGCCAGCACATTTTTTTTTTTGTTTTCCCCAGTATTGGGGATTGAAATCAGGAGTGTTTCTCCACTGGGCTGCACCCCAGCCCTTTTATATTTTTGTTTTGAGACAAGATCTTGCTAACTTGCCCCAGCTGGCCTTGAACATGTGATCCTCCTTCCCCAGCTTTCCGAGTCATTGGGATTATAGGCATGTGCCACCTCACCCAGCCCTGCTAGCAAATCTTAGGTGTTTATTAAGCATCTATTATGTGCCAGGATCTGTGAAAGGTGACATGGATATATGGAAGCGTAAGATGAAAATGATACACAGAAGTAAAAATCTAATTTCAACTCAATGAAGCAACAGCTGAGAAGGGTCCACAAGATACCATGGCATCCAGAGGGGGACACGGCAGCCTGAGTTTAAAAAAAAAAAAGAAAGTACAATATAACAGAAAACATGCACAAAAGGATAGCTTGATAAGTTTCCACAGGCAAATACTCCTATATGAGCAGTACCCAGACCAGGAAATAGAATATCATTAGTTTAGCAGAAGTCCTCCATCCTATAACCATCCATCCCCCGAGAGGATAAACACCATGTTTTTTCTTTTTTAAAATGTGTTTTTGTTTTGTTTGTTGTTGGTACTGGGGATTGAATGCAGGGGTGCTCTACCTCTGAGCTACATCCCCAGCCCTTTTTATTTTGAGACAGGTCTTGCTAAGTTGCCCAGGCTAGCCTCGAACCTGCAATCCTCCTGTCTCAGCCTCTCGAGTCTCTGGGATCACAGGGTACACCACACCACCATCATAATTTCTAATAACATAGAAAGTTTTTCCAGTGTTTTGAACTTTATGTAAAGGGGACATTATTTTGAGTCTGGCTTCTTTTCCTGTGTTTGAGGATCCACCCACATGGTTGCTTCTTGGCAGTTTGTCCGCTGGGGGTGACTACTATACAATATGTCCATTCTACTGTGGTTGAGCGCTGGACACTTCCCAGTTGGGGGTGTTACAAGGAGTGGCTGTGAGCAGTCCCGTATGGTTGCTGGGTGAGCACGTGAGTGCATTTCTATTGGTTAAATGCCCAGGAATGGAATTTCTGGGTCAGAGTAGATACAGAAGAATCTCAAGAGGTGAGCATGACTGGCCTAGGTGGAGAAGTGTGGGATGAGTCACTGGCTTGCTCTGAGGACAGGGGTGGCAGGGGGACAGAGGGAAGGGGCAGCAGGAGCCCACAGGGAGAAGAGGGGTTCAAGGAACAGCAATACATTGAGACCCCTCTGACTGCTCCTGCTTACCTGTGTTAATTCCTGGGTGCTACTGTGACATAGGACCATAAACTGGCTAACTGAAGACTAGATGAATTTATTCTATCACAGTTCTTGGGCCCAGGAGCTCCAAATCAAGGTGTGAACAGGGCTGTATCCCTGTGGCTCTGGGGGAGAATCCACTGCAAGCTCCTGGAGTTTCTGGTGTCCTTGGCTTGTGGCTACATCACTCCCATCTCTGCTTCATCTTCTTTGTGTGTGACCTCTGTGTCTCTCACAAGGCACTTGCCTCTGGATCCAAAGCCCACCTGGAGGATCCATGATGATCTCAGGCTTCCACTGAACTACACCTGCAAAGACCTTTTTCCAAGTCAAGTCATAGTGACAGGTTCCAGGAATTAAGAGCTAGATGTATTTTTTGAGGAGCTCCCATCCATCCTGCCAAACTACCCCTAGCTGTCATCCTGAGCACCTCATCCCCTCTCCCCACCCTGCAAAGCTGTCACTCACTTCTTTTCTTTGTGGTACTGGGATGGAACCCTGGGCCTTGTGCGTACCAGGCAAGCACCACTGCCACTCAGCTCCGTCTCCAGCCCCTTTTATCTGATCTTGAGACAGGGTCTGGCTAAGGTGCTGAGACTGACCTTGAACTTGCAATTCTTTTGCCTCAGCCTCCCTAGCCACTGGGATTACAAGTTTGCCTGGCTTCAGTCAGGCCATTTTCTGATGGCTCATCATGTCCCCCCTTGGCCAGTTCAGGCCAAGCTCCCTCCAGGAAGCCCTCCTTGACTGTCTCCTGACCCTCAGGTCCTTGAGAGTCCTCCAGCTCTAGTGTCCAAGGCTCTGTCCTTCAGAGTCTGTGGTTCTGAATCTCTCCTCAGACTGAGGTTTCCCGAGGGAAGGAAATATTTCTTCCTGCTTCTCTTTTACACCCAGGGCACCCATCTCCTGCAGGGCACTTTGCACACAAGCTCACGGAGAACAAGGAAGCTGGGCCAAAGGCACCTTTCCAGCAGCGGCTGGCCAGCCCTACCTTGTGGCCCCTGCTCTTCTCCAGAAGGGGCCAGGTTGTTACCTTGTCCAGGGGCCTGTGTGGTAGTCTCAGCTGCACACACACAGCAGGGGTGGGGGAGGAGCTGGGCCAGGGGAAGGAGCCCAGCCCTTTGCCTTTCCTTGGAGGAGGCTGGGACACAGGAATGCCTTTGGCTGGGAGACCCTGGCCAGAGATCAGAAGATCAAAGGATGAGAAGATCAGGGTCAAGGCAGGTGGCATCACTTGGAGGCACCAGAGAGAAGCAGCAGCTGGTGCCTCCTAAGGGCAGGGTTGACCCAAACGCCCTCCCCTCCCTCGAAGCCCCAACCCATCTGTTTCCTAACCGTGCAGAGCTGCTTCTCCAGGATGGGGGCCTCTGGGAGTGAATGCAAGTGTGTGTGTGTGTGTGTGTGTGTGTGTAGGGTGTGTGCTGACTGACATGTGCCATCCTGTGGGCAAAGCTAATATCCCCTACACATGTGGATTCTCCCATCCCACTTAAATCTCACTATGCCCTTAGGAGGGTTAATAACAGGGCGATTCTTTGATGTAGAAACTGAGGTACAAAGAGAAAGCCCAACATCAAACCATTGTCAAGTGTTAGGGCCAAGATACAAACTCTGGCAGCCTGACACCAGAGCCACAACTATTACAGTATAAGGCAAGGCAGACAGTTGTTCAGTTCAACTTGCAGCATGAGGGAGTGAGGCTAGAGGTCAGCTAGGACTTCTTGCTGGGCAGGGAGTGCGGACCTAGACCTTGGTTGGATCTAGTCTTCCTACAAGTCTGATGAACCAATAGGAAGGGAGTTGGGGAAGAGGAAAGTGGGGAGACATTTGGGGACTGATGGACTGGAGGCAGGACAGCGGCAGATCAGTGGTGGGCAGGACAGGTGTAGTCAGTAGTGGGCACTGGCTGGAAACTTGTGTTTGAGGCCTCAGGAGCTGGATGGAGGAAGGGAGACGCGGGCAGATTGGTAAGACATGGTGCGCCCAGGTGGGCTTGGGGAGGGGCGCCGAGCCTGGAGTCCTGGGGAAGCACGATCCCGAGGCCGACGCGACGGGTGGGCGCTAATCCCCTGCCTTGTTCCCGGAGCTCTGGCCACCGCCCGGCGGCTGGGCGCTGGCAGCCCGGGAAGCAGCGCGGCGGGAGGCTCCGCGGCTGGGCCGGTCCGTGTGGTGTGTGCGGCTGGGGCAGCTGAGCCCGCCCGCGGGGTTTACGCTGCCACTTCTAACTGTGTGACTTAGGGGAAGTAACGTGATATTTCCGAGTCGCCAGTTCTTCATTTAAGGTGGGAATAAATAAGGCTTCACTCCCTGGCCCTGGAAAAGAATTGCATTCCATGAGACCAGGGACGAGCCCAGCTCTACCAACTGCAAAAGACCTTCAGATTGTGGGTGCGAGGGAGAGGCAGGGGCGTAGGGTTTGAGGACAACCTGGCATTTGGGCCCTGAGGGACCTTAATTTTGCTGAGCCTCCTCTGTAAAATGAGCCCGAGACCTCTCAACTCCTAGCCTCTTCTTTCCCCTGCCTTCAGCTGGAGCCTGAGGTCTCTGGCAGGGATCTTGTGTTGCCCCTGGCTGGGGGGTAGGTGGGGGGTGTCTGGGTGCTGTGCAGTGTGTAGCGAGGCAGAAGGACATTGAGCTGCTGGCCTGAGAAGGGGAGGAGCAGGTCCTGATGTGAGAGGGGAGCCGCTGTCTGGGAGGGGGTGGTGACTGCATGGCGGGCCTTGCTCCAGACACACCCTGCCTGTTTATCTGTGGGAATAAAGGTAGCGGGCTGGAGCTAGCTAAGCAAACAGCGCTCAGAGCTGGGGGGGCACCTCCTGCTCAGGCTGCCTGGCTCCGTCCCACCTGGGTGTCCTCTTGTACCCACTCCACCCAGCCCTGTCAGGGGCCCTGGCTGGGAGCTCCGGGATTTCCCAGTGTGCAGAGGGAAGGGGAGCTGCTAGTAGTTCCTACCCCAGATGTCTGGGCTGAGGAGAGCTTGCATTCCTTCCCACACACAGAGAGGGTGCCCTGCTAGGCTGAGCCAGGGACCAGAGGGGACTGTTAAAGACACTGGTGAGTCAGAGTCTGGGGCCTGGTGGGACCCAATGAACAAGACTTCAAATGCACAGCCACTGTGGCCGGCTTTCTCTGGGTTTATTCTGTCCCCCTCCTGCACCAGATTTGTCTGACCTCTTCTGTCCCTCTGGCCAGGGCCTGTGTGTGGGATGTGCCCCTCCCTTCCACGGCCTTCTAGAAAACCGACCTGGATGCTGTCTGTGTATGTGACAGAAACCCATAATTGGGAGCTGTGGAGGAGCTCTAGACTGTTTGGGCAGAGCAGCCACATGAATGAATGATCTGAGACCAGAAGATGACAGTTTGTAATTGAAGGCAGGATTGTGCTACCTGACTTATAACTGAACCCTCAGAGATTAGAGTCAAAAGGCCACAGGGGGATTAGTCTGAGAGGAAGCCCATGACACTCAAGCCCCAGTCCCAGCACTTGTCACTCAGCCTGGTATTATTGTCTGTTCTCTGGCCATTGTCCCCACTGGAGTTGGCTCTTTGAGGACAAGGAGCATACATGTTCGAGGCTTCATCTAGCACAGAGCCTGTTATATAGTAAGTGCTCAATAAATACTCATTGAATAGCAAATGGCTGCTTGATTCAGTGGTCAGTGGAAGGTTGGAGGCTTCCTGTAGGCCGAGGCACTAGAACTGGGCCTTAGTGCATTGAGTAGTGATGTTCACAGGTGAAGAGAGGTAATTTACCGTGTGCTAGGCACCCAGCGAGAGGTGAAATAACTTCCCCACAGTCACAGGGCCAGTGAGTGGCAGAGCTGGGGACAAGCACGGGTCTTTCTGGGTGTGGAGGCTGCACCCTTGCTGTCCCACAGCACACCCTGTGATGGTGGATGTATTCTGGTCTGCATCCTCCATGGCAGTACCCTCTAGCTGCCTGTGGCGATTGAGCCCTGAAATGTGTTTGGTGCAGCCAAAGAACTGAATCTTCAACTTAATGTTAATGAAATTAAATAGTCGCCCGCGGCTGTGACCTTGCCATTCCTTTCTCTGGGCAGCATGGGTCTGTGCTGTCTCCAGAGAGGGGGCAGAGAAGGGAGGGGGTCCCGAGCAGCCCTCATGGCTTCAGGGCCCTCCAGAGACTCTGCCCTTCATATCATGGGCTGTTTTCAGGTCACACTGTGACCCCCCTGGTGGGGTCCAAGAGGTCTGGGTCCCTTTAACATCTCTGCCCGTGGGTGGCATGGCTTGGCAAGGAGGGAGGAGCCCTGGAGAAGCACACATGCATTGTGCAATCCCTGGGCCACGCTTTGCTCTTGAGCATTGCTGCCTGGCTCTGGGCACGGCTGGGGAGAATAGGTCCCATAGGCTCTCCAAGGACCTTGACCTCTGGCCTGGGGGCAGGAGCAGCCCCTTGCATTTGACCCACTGTAGCACTTTTGACTGGGACTTGGGCACTGAGGTCCAATCCGCCTTAGCAGCTTTACCCAGTAGAGCCAGAGATGCCTCCTCAGCCATGCATGGGCCTGGCTTCCCCCCAAAGGGATCTCCCTACAGTGCTGAAGGTCAAGGCCAGCCCCACACCCCATCTCCTTCTCCTCGCTCTGCCCAGGCACCCATGCCTGCAGCCCGCTGTCCAATGAACCCCTCTCTGTGAGAAAAAGCTGAGAAGTAGGGCTCAGCCTGAATTTGGTGCCCATGGAGCTAAACCACAATTTCCCACAACTAGCATTTTTGAGTGGAGGGACCTCTCCCGGGTGCCGTCCTTCCTTGGCCTCCGTCGTGGTCGGTCATTAGGCTTCGAGGAGACCCACAGAGGCAAGAGCCAGTGATGACATTCTCTGACTACCTGTGGAAAATACTATTTTTCTTTTCTCTCTCTGACCTTTAGGAATATCTCTATTCCCCTCCCATTATCCCTCCCAGTCCCACATGAATTAATTGGGTCACCTTCTGGTGACACTCTGGGTTTCCAGCCTTGCCCCAGTGCAGTCTGACCTGCCCAGCCTCAACTTTGCCTGGCAACTATCAGGACCCTCCCTCCCCTCCACAGGTACCCCCAATCCAGACCCTGTCTCTCCGGCTGACCCTCCAGCCTCTCATTCCCCCTCACCCCCCTCCAGTTCCCTCATCACAGCCTTCCTGCCACTCCAGGCAGGCTGGAGACATTCTTGTTACCAACAAGGGAGCCAAGAAATGACAAAGTAAAGCAATAGCCCTTTTATTTCAAAATACAGCGTTGTTCTCACATAGGACTTTGTGCAAAGCCTAAGAGAACGGTCTGTGCTGTTATGTGGAGGGTGAGGGAGACTTTTTCTAGATCGAAGCACACTCCCTTGTTTGGAAAGTGTTGAAAACCACAAAATTCCAAGAGAACTTTGTGTCAACTTGTGTCTTTGGAATCTCAGAGAAGATAGCTGCTATGCACATTATCTCTGATAGGAAGTGTCATCTCAGGGAATAAACTGGACAGAAGACACTGCGTTAGAAAATTCAAGATTAAGCCAGACACAGTGGTGCACACCTGCAATCCCAGCTACCCAGAAATCCGAGGCAGGAGGATTGCAAGTTGGAGGCCAGCTTGGAAAACTTAGTGAGACTCTGTCACAAAATAAAAAATAAAAAAGATTTGGAGATATGACTCAGTGGTAGAATGTTCCTGGGCTCAATCTCCAGTACCTCCCCTGCGAAAGAAAAGAATCTGTCTAGTGGATCGAAAGAGCATCCATCTAGTTGGTTGGTTTGAGATAGGGTCTTACTATAATGCCCAGTCTGGTCTCAAACTCCTGGGCTCAAGCATCTTTCCTCAGCCTCCTGAGCAGCTGGAGCTACAGGTAAGTACCGTCATTCCACTCCTTATGTGATTTAAGAGACCAAGTAGTAACCCCCACTGTGCCATTAATTTGCTGTGTGACTTTAGGTACTTCTAGCCCTCTCTGGATCTATTTTGTACTAGTAAATTAAAGGAGTATGTGTAAAAGGCCAACCATTGAGCAGGTGTTTGCAAATTCCTTGGGTGGTTTACTTATTTTATTTTTTATGCATTCCTGGGGATGGAACCCAGGTCCTGGAGCATGACTCCCATTTTATAGATGAGACAAAGGGGGCTCAGAGCTATGAAATGACATGGGGATGGGGTCACACTGCTTTACCACAGAGCCAGAGGCAGGGCGTGTTTTCATTAGTCACATAACCAGGAGATGCTACGGGCACTTAGGAGCTAACTGCTGAAGCCAGGCCCAATGAACAGCTAACTGCAGGGTCCATGATGGCGTGGGCTGCACCCTGGGTGCCTTCCACTCTGGACTTTGATCTGTGAGTTGCTTGAGTCTCATACACCTTCACCCTCACCCCATTTCTGCCCAGGAAGCCCTCTCTGTAGGCTCTTTCTGCTCCTGAGACTCGTGTGTACTCTAGAACTTAATCCGGTGAGGGGCTACAGGAGCGTTTTGCAAACCACACGGCAGTGTACATGCGTGGGTTTTGTTGTTAGTTTGTGAGTCAACAATCCTCCCCCAGCAACGCCGGAAACTCCTCTGTACCCCCCAAGGCCTAGCGCCAAAGCAGCCGGTGGCAAAGCAGGGATCTTCAAGACAGAGGGACCTGGCCATTCCTTTCATTGAGCCAGATCCCTGCTTCTAAATTCAGGCTTCTTTCCTCTTTGACCTCATTACCTGCCTCTCTTGTTGACAGAAATTCATCAAGTGTTCTCTGGACACCAAATGGTCCCTGTGGTAGATAGCCTGTCTACTGTAGATGCCTTTTTAGTGGGAGCCCCCCAACCCCCCGGTTTGGCTCATGCTAACTGGCCTGCCTGCGCCCTGCCAACTCCAAGTTGTCTTCCAACATGGTGGGATGTGTGCCCAGCTCAGTGGCCCTCATGGTTCTTAGGCAGCCTGCCAGTCCCTATCCAGAGACAGAGAACAGGGCCAGGAGAAATCCCATGGTCCATGTAGGGTCAGGAGGGCTTGTTTGGAGGAGGACCACACTTTTACTTTCTCCAGAGGAGGCCAAATCACCAGAACATTACCAGTGACCTCTGTAGCAAGAGCCACCATTGACGGCGCTGTTGACTTGGAATCAAGTTCCTCCCAGAGGCTGTGCCTTTCAGCATCAATGGGAGTTCATCAAACTAGACATTGGGAAGAACTTCCTCTGAGTGAAGGCTGTCAGTCACAGGAACAGGGAGAGGAATCGTCTGTTTGTAACACTCATTTGGTTTGGTTTGGTTTTTTAACCCAGAGCCTGGCCCACACTAGGCAAGCACCCCACCACTGAGCTACACCTCCAGCCCTGTGATGCGTTTATTTGGACGGTTTTTGAACACCCTATTTGCCAGGCATCCCACTAGGACTGGAGGGTGCACAGGTGATTAATTCCCTGCTTTGAATAAGCTCAGATATGTCGTTACAGACTAAATAATCGGAATTCAGTTGGATGAGTCTGATGGTAGGGATAAGGCAGGTTTATAGAGACCTGGGCTTTATGTTTATCGACTCACACACTCCTCACAGTAGCTCTTGTCAGGTAAGAACTATAATGACTCCCATTTTATAGATGAGACAAAGGGGGCTCAGAGATATGAAATGACATGGGGATGGGGTCGCACAGCCAGTTAGCGTTGTGCCAAGTAAGGATAAAGGCAGGGGCAGCGCTAGACACTGGCTCAAGAATTAAAGCTTCACACATGAGCAAGACGAGTATTTACGAAACATCCTCGGGATTCAGAGGGTGTCACCCCAGCTCTGCCTGGGGAGGCAAGGGAAGCCTCACAGAGGAGGTGACACCAGAGCATAGCCGTGGCTAGGCATAGGGCTCAGCTCCTGGACACCCTGAGGCCTTTTTCTGAGGGTAGATCCTACGTGTTTTTGCCATAAGGTGAATGAATGAATGAATGAATGAATGAGAAGGAAATACCGTAGCTATGTGAGGTGATGGGTGTGTTCCCGAGCTTAATGATGATGGTGATTATTTCCTAATGTGTATGTGTATATCCAATCATCAAGTTGTACACCTTAAATATTTACAATAAAATAAATAGCTGACCTTTTCCTGGCTGCAGAGTTGGGCAACCTGAGCCCCAGTAGAGACAGTGGAAAGGGGGTTCATGCGTTTTGGGTCTCTTCTCCAGTGTGGGGCGTCCTTCCAGGTCTACCCCAGAAGGACCCAAAGGTTTGTCCTTCACTGTTGCTTCCTTCCACAGGAAAAATTCAAGCAGAACCGGTCCCTGCCAGGGGCCCTTGGTTATCAGCCAGACTTCCTTGGGAGCATCTCCTCTCTCCTGTCTCTGGAGCATGGGTTTTGCTGTTCTCTGCCCCCTTCCATTTCCCAACATCTTCCCTCTTATCAAACCGGCTTCCTGCCTCCACGGTGACACCGCCTCACCCAGCTACCTTGGGTGGTCCAGTTACCTCACAGGGTGAAGCTCTGAGAACATTTTCCTAATGTGCAGCCAGAAACTTCCGCTTCCTGTGCCCAGGGCTGCCCCCCTCAGTTCTCCCCTCCCACCAGCCTTGCTCTGTCAACACCCTCCCCGGCGACCCTCACCTCATCATGGCCGCGTCCAGCCAAGAGGACACAGAACGTGCCTGTGTATCCTGAGGGCTGCCAGGACTGGATGAAGACTTCAGAACGAGATTGCAAGCCATCCTTTGAAGCGCTTGCTTTTCAGGCCAGAATAGCTGTTGAGGGGCCCAGTGTAAATGAAAATGGAGGGCCTCTTGCCCAAAGTAGGAAGTATTTCAAAATGGCAATAGCAGAGAGTTAAGCTGGGCCCTTCTGAGTGTGAGGCCCTGTGCAACTGCACAGGTTATATGCTCGTGGAGTCAGCACTGGAGAGGTGTGTGTGTGTGTGTGTGTGTGTGTGTGTGTGTGTGTGTGGCGGGGGGGTGGGGCAGTGGTCACAGGGTAGTGATGGTAGAGCAGAGTTTGAGTTCAGGCCTTGAGTGTCCAATCCAGCCATAAGTTAGTTAGACCTTAAAACAGCATCACTAGGCCATTTGTTCCCCTCGCTGGGAGTCAGAGATAGACTGGAAGGGAGACCAGAGGCCAAGAGAAGGAACCAGTCTTGTCTAAGGTCACATGGCCAAAAAAGGCTTTCTAACTTAAAGGGCAAGAATTGGGTGAGCCTCTGTCTTTATGACGGGTGGAAACCTTGGGAATGTTTGATGCTTTTTAACGGCCCAGCACTCCATAATGCACAAACACAGACGCACAAGTGTGCCTTCACACATGAGCAAGACGAGCACGTCTGAGAGCTCACGTACTCCGACACACGCCCCCTCCTTGTAGGTATCGCAGGTTCATAAGGCCACATCAGCATAGCCACAACCAGACTCAGGCACCCAAGAATCAGGGTGCACTCTTATCTCCCCCGGGTCCAGGCATGGCCTCCCTGTCTGATCTGTGTCCTCTGGTTGCACAAGCTGGCCTCCCAGGAGAGTCCTAGGTCAGAACCACCAACTTGGTAGAACAAACCCTGTGTTAGAAGATTCTGCACGTTGATTCCATGCCTATCACTCTACAGGGCCCAGAGCCTCTTGCCAGTGCCCTTAGCCCTCCTGCGGCATCAGCTGAAGGATCTAAGCTTTGAAATCTCCGCTGGCCTCCCTCTCCCAGCTCTGCGCAATTCTCTTCCTACCTTTGCCTGGCACCAGCCTCGCCCTTCTTCCTTTTGTGAGGGGCCAGGCCTGAATGGGCCCCCTGGAACCAGACCATAGGAAACCGCCCTCCACGCCCCACCCTGGCCCCTCTCCTGAGCACCTGAGCGGCCTGCTGTCTTGGGGCAGGATGTGGAGGCGTGGGGGGGGGGTTCAGCCCCCTCCTCCCCAGGGGAGAACAATGAGGCCGCTAGTCAGGGTGGCAGGCGGAGGGAGTGGGTGGGGTAGGGGCTGTGGAGAAGCATCAGAGCTCCGCGTGCGGCCCCTGGAGGGACAGCTGAGTGATGAGGACTGAGTCACATGCCCCACGTGCTCCTTGAACTCCCGCTCGGGTGCCTGTCGAGACACATCAGAAATGCACAGGGTAAATATTTAGAGGTAATCATTTTCGTGGCACCTAGCAGCTCCCTCCTCACTGAGGATGAGCCAGGCCCAGGGCACAAGAGGAAGGAATCGAGTCAGACCAGGATCTGCAGCCTGGGCATCTGTGGGCATCACCCTGCTTCCGGTCAGATGTAGCCAGAGGCTGGTGGATGGAGCCCAGAAACATCCCGAGGACCAAACGAACCCTCTTGGTGCAACTTTTTTCCTGTTGTTGACTATGACCATCAGCCCCTCTAGGGCCTCCACAGAGCCCTGCTTCTAGACCTGGCAGGTAGCCGTGGCCCTTCTGTTTCCACAGGAGTGCAGGGAGGGAACCATAGGCAAGGACCAGCCCCACGTTTAGCGTGACAGTTCCTTAGCTCTACCCTGCCTGGAACATCTTCCTTCCTTAGAGGACATGGAGTCCGGAGCCCAAGCTTTATCAAAGATAAAACATTTGAGACTAAACAGTCTTTTTATAGACTGGAACTGGGCTCCCAAGCACATGTCCCTAGCCACCCCAGCCGGCCTCTCCCAGCACACACATAAAGCAACACATTTCTGGGGCGGGGGAAAGGGAGGCACATGTTTGAGGGCACATGTGCATTCCCAGAGCAAGGCAAGGGCCTGAGGGTGCTGCCTAAGGATGCGGTAGTCCGGTCTGGGCTCACCTCTGCGCACCCAGAGAGGTGAGCTGAGAAGCAGCTCTTAGGAGTTTGAAATGGGAGGGAACCCAAATGAGTCGGATATAAACACACAGCCTCCAAGAAGAAAATGCCAACAAGAACCAGGACCTGCAAACAAAGTCCCCGACTCCGCCCCACCCACCTCCAGGCCTGTGGGGCTGGGACTCTGGCCCACAGTCCACTGAGGGAAAGGTGGAAGGAAGAAGCAAATATTTATTGTGTATGTCCTATTTATTAGGCAATCTGTCAACGTGAGTTCTTGATCCTTACAAGGACCTCGCTAGCTTGGTTTTATTTGTTCCATATTATGATTATCATCATCATTATTCATTTTATTTTTATGGCTGAGAAAATGGCTGGTCCAAGTGATCAAGAGCCCCAGGTTTGATAGGTGACTGTGGAGGAGAGATAGGACCTCAGGGCCTTTTGACTCCAAAGCTCCTTGCTTTTTTCTTTTGTTTTCTTAAATGTAAAATGGAAGCTAGCCTGGGGTGGTTGTGAGGATTAAGTGGGATTATTTGGATAAAGGTTGGCCAATGCCTGGCACAGAGTGGGCCTCCAGTAAATGTCAATGTAGTTATTGTGGTTAATTTGTTTGCAGGTCATCTTAAAGGACAGTGACGCTAAAACCACTCACAGGGTCTCTTAGGTAACCTGGAAGGTTTAGAATGATCTAGGCTGTGAGTGCATGGAGGGATCCAGGCCTTCACACACCCCCATCCAGGAATCTGGGCATCTTCTAGGATGTACCAGGAGACTGACAGGGAGCAAGGCCAACGGGAGGGAGACTGTCAGAGAGCCCAGAGGGTGGCCAGACCCCACTGGCTCTGGGACTGGATGACCCCTGTGGTGGCCTGGGGATGGGCACAGCAAGGCATGGACATGGACATCCACTGAGGCTGCTCTGTAGGTCAGAAGGGCAGTGATCCCAGGCCTCAGTTTCCCCAATGGTAAAAAGAGTGCATAAAATATTATCTGCACTAAAGACCCCTCCCTTCCTCTCTGAAATGCTACGAATTTTCCTCTAGCTCCTCCGTTTGTGGGGAAGTCAGCTTCCTCCATTGTCCTAATTGCAGCTAGTCCCAGGAGAACCCTGCCAAGGAAGACTGAAAGGGGGAGGGTGGATGGGAGACTGGACAGAGGCAGCTCAGGGGCCTGGCTCCCAGCCCTGCTCTGCCTGCGGAGCTAGGAGGGCATGGCAGGGTGCAAGTGGGGGGCTGAAAGGAACTGTGGGAAACTCTGTCTCCCCCATGGGGGCTTGGGGCATGACAGTGCAGATGGTACAGGTGGGCAGCTCACAGCCCCCTCCCGGTTTTCTCTCCACGCAGAGACCTCAGCATGAACAACCTCACGGAGCTTCAGCCCGGCCTCTTCCGCCACCTTCGCTTCTTGGAGGAGCTGTGAGTGGGAGTTGGGGGATGGGAGGCGAGGCTGGGGCTGCCTCTACCAGCTGAGGAACCAGGTCACCTCAGGAGGAGGGGGGCTTGAGGGAAGAGAAAGGGGCTTGGGAAGCCAAGAAGTGTCCCGCTGACCTCTGCTCCAGGTGTGAGTCCTGGGGGGCAGGGCTAGGCCCAGGCGGTACAGGAGGTCTGGACTCTAACTGCATTCCTCCCCTGAAACCTGGGCCTTTTTGTAACTTTTTTTTTTTTTTTTTTTTTGGCAGTCCTCAGGATTAAACCCAGGGGCGTTCTACCACTGAACCACATCCCCAGCCCTTTTTATTTTTTATTTTGAGTCAGGTCCTTGCTAAGTTGTTCAGGGCCTCACTAAGTTCCTGAGACTGGCCTTGAACTTGCCATCCTCCTGCCTCAGCTTCCTGAGTTGCTGAGATCACAGGTGTGCGCCACTCACTGTGCCTGGCTCACTTTCCCTCTCATTGTCCTTAGTTGCACATCTCCCCAGGGTCATCTTTGAGCTGCAGCTGTGCCCTGCGTCCAGCCACCAGCCATTCTCTAGAACCCAGTGGTTCTGAGATGTCACTCACGTCTACCCTTTGTTCTCTATTCCCACTGCTACTGCCCCAGACATCCCTGACACCTGGGGGAAACCAGCCTCCTAAGTGACAGATCTGCTGCCTCCCTTCTGATGTTCTCTGTACAACTTCAAGATGCACCCCACCAGCTCAAGAGCCCTTGGTGGCTCCCCACGACCTGTAGGATCAACGTCTTATACCCTCCCCTACAAGATCCTCTTCCCTGGCAAAGTCCTTTCTGGGTCATCCCTCCCCACAGTGTCACTCCTGTCTGGCCTCACACTCAAGGAGGCTCAGGAGGAAGTCACCTGCTCCAGTAGAGTGTCCCTCCTGATTGCTTTGGGAAACCAGGTCACTCTGTCCCAAGTCTCTTCTTCCCCTAGATCCTTGGGGTCCTACAAAGCTTTGCTTAAACTGCACAAACTGTGGCCTCCTGGCCCTGGAGACGTTTCTGCCCCATCCCTACCCTGACCTACCACTCCCTCACAGGTGTCCCCTCCTTACCCATAGTGCTCCTCAAGGACAGGGAGTCCATCAACCCCCAGGGCTGTGGCAGGGTTTGCTACAAACCCTGACGGCCCTAGGGGCTGATGGACTCCCTGTCCTTGAGGAGCACAGTGGGTGAAGACACAGGGGAAACAAGCTGGAGGTCCCTCCTGCCACCCTCAGGGAGCTTGCTCAGGGCTGGTGAGCTGTGGGGGCAGCAAGGGAGCTGGCACTGTAGGGTGGGTCCAAGGGGCATCGTGTGGGGGGGCAGGGTTGGTGGAGCTGAGGAATAGGGGGAGGAGGAAGAAGAGGAGGGGGAGGGGGAGGAAGGGGGGAGGGAGAAAGGGAGGAAACCAGTTTTCAAAGGAAGTGGACAGGGTAAGAGGGGCCTTCCCAGGTGGATGTGACAGCCTGTCAGGGGAACAAAAAGTTACGAGCAAAGGCCAAGTGCTCAGGAAAGGGGACAAAGAGGGGGACAACCTGAGAGTCAAGGCTGGTTTTGTAGCTCCTGCTCCCTGAGACAGGGTCAAGCTCCAGGACCCACCCAGGCAGGAGCCCATCCACAGAAGCCAGGCTTGGTGACCTCAGATATCGAGATGCCTTTCCACACAGTTATTTTTGAATGACAAATGTCAAGTCAAGAGACTTCGATTAGATTCTTTTGGGGGTGAGGTGGAATCTAACCCAGGGCTAGGAGAGCATTCTACCCTGAGCCACATCCCCAGCCTGAGATAAAACATATTGGGGGAAAAAAAAAAGAAGCTCCTGCTGTATTCCAGCACAATCTCCACATCTGCAGGCTCGCAGGAAGGAGAGATAACGTCCCTGGGGACTCTGGAGGTTCAGAAGTGTCTTCTGAGCCATCCACAATTAACCTCTGCCCAGTCAGGTGTGAGCATATTTTATTACATTTGCTCCTTTTAGATTTGATCTCCTCCTGACAAATGGGGAAATGCTTAATTAAACCAGAATGTCAGGGGGATGCCAGCACCCCATCTCCCAATTCTCCCCAATTACTGGGGGTGAGCTGTGTGGTGTAAGGTGTGGGGAGATGCAGACTCTGTCTGTACCCACCCCTTCACTGGTGACATGGGCAGTGCAGGTCAGTGATCAAGAGCAGGATGTGGGTGGTCCAACTCAGCCCAGGACAGACCACGGTGCAAAGTGAGCCCCAAAGATTGTCAGATGTGGGGAGAACCCTGTGCTTCTGGAGGGGAAGTCACTTGGCTCAGCCTCAGTTTCCGTGTGTGAAATTTCTCATGTAAAATTTAAGCATAGCTTAAATATAAAAATCTGAAATATCAAACTTTTTGAACCCTGACCTGACGGCACCATCTGCGGACAATTCTGTGCTTGACCTCATGTGACAGGTCACAATCAAAGCCCAGGAGCACTAAGATCATTGTAGGGCTGGAGTTGTAGCTAAGTAGTAGAGCATGTGCTTAGCATGCACAAGGCTCTGGGTTCTATCCCCAGCACCAAAATAAACAAGCAAAATTATTGTATAAAAATACCTTCAAGCCAGGGATGGTGGCATATGCCTGTAATTCCAGCAGCTCAGGAGGCTGAGGCAGGAGGATTGCAAGTTTGAGGCCAGCCTCAGCAACTTAGTGAGGCCCTAAGCAACTCAGCAAGACCCTGTGTCAAACTAAAAAATAAAAAGGGCTGGGATATAGCTCAGTGGTTAAGCATACCTGGGTTCCATCCCCATTACCTGAAACCAAACAAAGTACCTTATGGAGTTTTGTGAGAATTGAGATGGCATGTGTGGAGTAGGTGTAGACTCAATAAATGCTAGCTGTCACCACCACCTCCCCCTCCCACATCCCAAGATAACGAAGTAATAATGGAAGTCACCCGCTCCTTGGGTTACCTGCTGACACCACTGATACTTTGACTCTGATTTCCAGGCGTCTCTCTGGAAATCATCTCTCACATATTCCAGGACAAGCCTTCTCTGGTCTCTACAGCCTGAAGATCCTGTAAGTATCAGTGCACCCCAGTTTCCATAAAGGTGCAGCAGAGAGACTCATGGTCAGATGGAAGCTCTGCAGCCTGACTCTTGGTTGACCACTGATTCGCTTCTTCTCTTCACTTTTTAAAAATTTGTTCTTTTTAGATACACTTGGCAGTAGAGTGTATTTTGACTTTATCTTCACTTTATTTTCACTCATTATGTCCAATGCTTTGCTTTGTCTTATCTGCAATAAACTGAAAACACATGTTGACTGTAAACAAATGTTGACATTTGACTGTAAACAAATGTTGAATTGCACCTGCTGGTGGCCACCATAGGGAGAAGTGAAGTTTTTTTTGTTTTTTTTTTTGATGCCATGAGTAATGCCCTAAGGCACAGGGCTTGGTGGGGGAAGAGTTCAGTTGCAGCACCCTCCCTGAGACCCTCAGGCCAGAAGAGGCAGAGGACTGTTTCTAGGGAGGAAGAATCCAGATGGGTTTTCTTTGCTCATTTTTCTTTTTGAGGCTCAAATGTGCATTAATTAGCTCATTCTCCTATCTTCTCCTCAGCCTTCAGGCTGCTTCTGCCCAATCCCTTTCACCTTCCCTTTGAAGCAAAAAGGAAAGTGAGTTGGCAAAGACCTTGCATTAATTACCTTGCTTTCCCTTGCCATTGGCCTGAGGATCCACTTCAGAGAAGGGAAGGCTGAGGCCCCATCTCCTCTCATCCCAACCCATGACTCACTTGAGCTCAACAATACTGTCCTCCCCGAGGCCTTCTTGGGTCCTTATGAGGAGGAAGGGTGGAGGAGGTGGAAACACAGACTCTGGAGGTGGGCTTCCTGGAAAGGCTCCTTACCCCAGGGATTAGGAAGAAAATGAGGATCTTAGGGGGCGGATCCTGAAGCAAAAGAACGGTCATTTGGAAGCTTCCCTAAGGTGCTGGCTGAGCATTCCCCAGCTCTGTTACTCCTTTGGCCCTAACTAGACTTGCAGGTCTTTGGGTAGTTGAGCCTGAGGGGATAAGGGACTGAAATCCAGTTCTGTGCCCTGGTTGGATGCAGCACCCCACTCAGACACTGAGATATCTTTTTAAATTTTTTCTTAAGTTGCTTTTGGACTAGCAGGGGCCCTTCCCACATGGTCCAGCCAGTCATCCAAACCTAAGCACTTTCTTCTTTTCCCACGTAATTGGTGTTGTTGGGGCACCTCTGGTCCCCAGGTCTCTCTCCATCTGCCTCTGAATCTCACTCTCAGGGCTGTCCTGGCCACTGTCCCTCCTCCATTCTCTACTCTGCCCGTGGGTGCCTCCTGTCTGTCCTCAGCCTCCTCTTCTGTCTCAGACCTTTCTCTCCCTCTTGGCACCTCTGCTCCTGCCTCCCAGGTCTCCTTCCTGCCTCTGCCTCTTGCTCCCCATAAGCACAGAGCCATGGGGGTGGGGGTGGGGGATTCTGAACCAGAGGCGCAGTGCAAGAAGCCTACTTGGTGGCATGTCTGTGCCCCGTGGCAGGCTCAGACCTGCAGCCGAATTAGAGAGCAGGGCTCTGTTTGCTGGGCCTTCAGAAGATGGGAGACTCACGTCCCGCTCCTAAGACTCTGGCTTAGAGATGAGCCTCCCCTTTCTTCTCTGCCTGCATTAGGCAATAAATCAAAGCCCAGGAGAAACCGCAGGCTGCCTGCCGCCCCCTTCCCACCAACGGCACCTTGGCGCAGCAGCAGGGCGGCCAGGAGAGCGGAGGACTGCCAGCCCATTCGCCCCCATCTCTGCCAGAGACCTCTGCTTTGCCCCATCCTCCAAGGCCACCAGGTCCCCCAAACCTGCATGCCTTTCCTCTGCCTGCAGACCTCTGCTTTAGGAGCAGGCAGGCTGTCTGGGGAATCCCTCCTGTCACTCCAGTGCTTCAGAGCACCCCAGCATAGGACCTTCCCGATGTCTGACGTCCCTTATTGCAGGTCCTTCCATTGTTTGGCTTTCAGGCCTGCAAGAGAGCCTCTCTGCACCAGGGACCCCAGCAGCTCCCTGGTCTCCTCTTATCCAGGACCCTTCTCTGAACTGCACCTTCCTTTCTCTGATGCCTGGGGGACAAGCCGCCTCCTTTTTACCCTCCCAGAAGCAAAGGATTAAACAAAGTGGATTCCCTCTCTGATCCTCCCTGAATGACTGTGGCAGAGCCCCTCCCAGGTCCTCCCCCCAGGCCAGCCCTGGAGGTATCACTAGGGCTTCTCTCCCACTCTCCTCTGTATAAGGTTGGATCACGAGAGTTGGCCTCCACAGGGACTCGGCAGCCGTGGGCTCCTGTGTGTCTGGACATCAGGTTCGCTTGCCAGGCTCGCTGGTGGTGCTGTCCCAAGGGAAGCTACCGTTCTTGCTGCCCCAGGCACATGGGACAATGCCTGCACCTCCAAGGGCCCTGTCCTGAGTGCCTGTAGGGCCTGGGGGTGGCTGTGGCCAGAGCCCTTGGGCTCAGGGTGTGTGTCTGTTAAGTCTCAGGCTCTTTAACTCAAAAGGTTGTAGCCCCACCTTCCCTCCCAGAGCTTTCCTGCCAGAGAGCAGGACCTTAGTCCTTAATCCAGGCCTTAGTCCCCTTCTCGGAGGACCAGCCAGGGCCTGTGTCCACCCTGCATCAGGATACTGTGGTCCCATCTACCAAGATGCCTGCTGGTACCAGACACAGTGGCAGACGCCTGTCATCCCAGCAACTCGGGAGGCCGAGGCACTCTCCACAAGTACCAGGCCAACCTGGGCAATGTAGCAAGACCCTGTCTCAAAATCAAACAAAAAGGCTGGGGATGTGGCTCAGTGGAAAAGTACCCCCTAGGTTCAATTCCTAATACTGCGGGGGCGGGGGGGGGGACAAGAAGGAGGAGGAGGAGGAGGGGGAGGGGGGGCGGGAGAAAGGAAAGGAAAGAAAAAGAAAAGAAAGGACTCTGCTGGGGCCTTTGTTCCTCACCAGAGCCAGACCCAGGAAGCAGGTGGCAGACAGTCAGGGCCTTACCATTCCGTCCCTGCCTCCAGGAGACTGGGAAGATTTCCCCAGAACCCTTGCTCCTGGGCTGAGCCCCGAATCCCTGGGAGTCGGTGACTGCAGATTCCTCGCCAGTGCCATCTTGGTGAACATAAGGGTCTAGAAGGGCTCCTGGCTTCTTCTGAGCGGGCCCATCCCTCTGAAGCCCTGGCTGGAGGGCACCAAGGAGCGGGAGGGAAAGAATTCGTCTGGCTTGTCCTCGAGGACATCTCCCTATGCCAGCCTCTAGGGAGCCCTCTCCACGGGGCCTGGAGCTGTCTGGGATTGTCATGGGCTGTGTTTATGCTCCACCTGGCCAGACAGTGGCCATGCCTGGCCCAGAGCTGGGGCTCCATCTGTGTTGTTGAACTGAACTGAACAGACCCCAGGAGGGACGGGTGAGTCCCTGGGGAGTGCTGGCTTTGGGTGAGTCTCACTGGCCTGCTTCATGGGCCCAGGCTGTCCAGAGCCCAGGGAGACCCTCTAAGGGATTGGTGGACAGGAAGAGGGTCTCTAGTATAGCAGGGAAACTGGAGCCCAGAGGACCTCACCAGAGTAGGTGCCGGGAGGACGTTCCGACGCCCTCTCCCTGCAAATCATTATTTCATCATTTAAAATGGGATAGTTGGAATAAACTTCCCAACATTTTTAGCTACAAAAACTTAAAACAAAAGCTGAGGGTCTGGTCAGTGGTAGAGCTCAGGTCCAGCATGGATGGGGCCCTGGCTTCCAACCCCAGCACCACATTAAGAAAGGAAGAAAAAGAAATAGAGAAAAAAAATCCCAGAAATTTAAAAAGACCTTGTATAGAAGTCTCAACGTACAACAGATGAGAGAGAGCTCTGCGAGTGTGGGTCGGGGGCTCTAGGCGCTGTCTTGCCCACTCCAGGAACCCCAAGGCCCCTTTGCAGAACCAAAGGAAGGGCCTGTAGAGCCACTGCTGGGTCACCTGTGGTACCCTCTGGCTGTGGCACTCATGGTTCTTGTCCCCAAGTGTCTCTCTGGCCAGAAAGATGTTCCCCAGGTGTTATGGTTTGGATATGAGCTGTCCCCCCAAGAGCTCACATGTGAGAGACAATGCGAGAAAGTTTGGGGGAGAAATGATTGGGTTATAGCCTTAACCTAACCAGTGAGTTAATCCCTGATGGGATTATCTGAGTGGTAACTGGAGGCAGATGAGGTGTGGCTGGGGGAAGTGGTTCACTGGTGGTGTGGCTATGGGGTATACATTTTGTATCTGGAGAAGGGAGTCTCTCTGCTCTCTGGTCACCACGTGAGCTGCTTCCCTCTGCCACACTCTTCCACCATGATGTTCTCCCTCACCTCGAGCCCCGAGGAGTGGAGCTGGCCTTCTATAGACTGAGACCTTCAATAAACTGTGAATCCTTCAATAAACTTTTCCTCCTCTACAATTGTTCTGGCTGGGTCCTTCAGTCACAGCAGAGGAAAAAGCTGACTGACACACCAGGACCCAGGGAGGGAGGGTGCTGAGTACTAGACTTCTGCCAGGCTCAGCTCCACATGACAATCACCTGAAACCAGTCCTTTGGGAGGCTGAAGCAGGAGGATTGCAAGTTGGAGGCCAGCCTGGGCAGCTTAGTGAGATCCTGTCTCAAAAGAAAATAAAAATGACTGGGCTCTTTTATTTGATCACAGCACATAAGGTCAACATCATTATCCCTCCCAGTTCATTACGTGGCAGAGCAGTTGCTTAGTATGTGCAAGGGCTGGGTTCAGTTCCCAATCCCCAGTCACAAAAAAAAAAAAAAGAAAGAAAGAAGAAAAAAAATGTCACTGTGAATTTGAAAAACTGTGAATGCCTCATATTTCTCCCCCAAGGACTCTGCCCCAGAGACTTAACTGAGTTACAGTGTGGCTGGGCATTGGGAATTTAAAAACCTTCCAGGTGATTCTAACATGCAGTCAGAGTTGAGTGCACAGGATGAAATAGACTGTGCCTCACCAGGCAGAACCAGGGCCAGCAAGAGAAGTAGGGAAGGTCACAAAGCCCTGGCCTGGGACCCAGGGCTGAGATCCTGGGATCCTGCCATTAATCTGTCTTGCAATTCAGGGCAAGTCACCACCCCTCTCTGATCCTCCATCTCTTCATCTTGGCTGCTCCCTTCTAAAAGTCCTTCCAGTCTTTAAAACCTGATTGTGCTTCAATAAAGAAGCTGATGGCTGGGTGACGAGACCAGGGACAGCACTGGAAGCAGGTCGGGGCCGGAACCAAATGCCATGCTGGACTCCAGCTTGCTGGGTTTTGATTCAGGAAAGAAGGGGCTTTCTGGTGGCCAGGTGGTGTGGCCTGGCATGAGTTCTCTGGGGAGACACTGAGTTCCCTGACAGTGGAAAATAACTTAAGAGCCCCATGAGGATACTGCAGAATCTGTGTTGGGGGTACGATTCCTACACCTTAAAGGTCTTTCTAGATTTCCCTGTTTAGGATTTGGCAGAGGAAGGGGTGGGGCTTTTTGGAGGGTGGAGGTACATGGAGGTGCTCTTTGCGGTGGAAGGTACCTGTTCAGGTCTAGTCCTGGAGGAATGCGCAGCCTGAGCAGCCCCGGCTCCCTTTCCCAGCCATCATTTCCCTGTACTTTGCTTCAAGCATGCTGAGGCCTCGGGGTGAGAATCCAGGCAGCTCACTCAGGTGGGGAGAGAAGTGCTTGCCTTTTCCCATGAAAGAAGTCAGATGGCTGGAGGGAGAGGAGCTCCCCGCTGCATGCCCTCAGCTCCTCTACCTGCACAGGGAAGTGCGGGTTCCCAGGAGCTTCAGCATCTTTGCCCAGGGAGCTGCCCTGGAGTCCCTTGGCCAAGCAGGCCTCAGTTGCAGGAGAGGAGCCTGAAGAACGGGTCCCTTCCCCTGGTTGACCTGTCACTTCTTTGTGTGTGGTTAGGTGAGACCAAATCCTTGACTGCTACAACTGGGGGAAGTCTGTGCATCTTCTGGCAGCTTCTTCCTTTAACAGATGAGGGTCTTGAGGCCCGGAGGAGGGCAGTGACTTACTCCAGTCCTCCAGTAAGTGGTAGAACTGAGACCAGATATTAATGACGGTCAGTGATGTCCGCCAGCATCCCCTTAGTTTTTTCTTGCTGCACAGGGTTTTCGAGGGCTGTTTTATTTGATCACAGTCAGCACCTGAGTTCACCATCATTATCCCCAGTCCAAAGAGGAGGAAACAGAGGCCCTGGGAGTTTAAGCAATTGCACCTTTCATACCCCTGGAGAGGGGCAGAGCTGGGGATGCAGTCTCAGGGCCATCTGACAGAGCCTCACGTGGGACATCATATTTAAGGAAGCTGGAGAGGCGCAGGTTTAAATTCCATTCAGGAAGGGAAACCATCATTGGAAAGCTCTCTCTGACACCGCTTAGAGCCTGCGCTGGAGGGACCAGGAGGCTGAGACCTTTGGGATCACGGAGTGTGCATGGAAAGGGGCAGGGTCCTCCAGCTGCTCAGGGCAGCCTGCCCTTCTCCCACACTGCCCTCCCTCTCTCCTGCTGGGCAAGACCCCAGTCCTGGGCTGCCTGAGTCTGAATTGTTCTCTCATCTTCAGCTTTGCCTCCACCAGGGGCTCCTTTCTGCACTCCCCACATCCCTGCAGTAGATGAGCATCCTGTCCCAGGGTGCTGAAATTTGGTTTGTATTTGGGGTCTTCACATATCCCTAAGAGGAGATCAGGGAAGGTAACAGGTGACTCTGACCTGAACAATCACACAGCAGGCAACAATAGCTACCAGGCTCATCAGCATTTTCTGGCCCCTGCTCTACCCTGCCATCGAGATAGGTGCTATGTGGTGTCATTGGTCAAGCATCCAGACTGTGGGTCTAAACCTCTGGATTCAAACCCCAGCTCTGTCTGTCCCTTATCAGCAGTGTGACCTTGAAATGATCTGGTGGAGTTGTAACAAGGATAGGTTTGGGTGAATACCTGTTAACACCCCAACACCAGGACTTGGCAAGCCAGCTCTTACTATTACTAAAGTCAAGATCAGGAAATAAGCCCCGTTCCCTGAAGCCCAGTGATACCTATGTGACCTTGGGCAAGGTGTTTATCCTCTTGGAGCCTTGACCTTCCCCTCTGAACCAGGGCTAGCAATAACACCTTAGAGGGAAGACTGGACCCCTCAGGGCAGCAACATACTGGGGCACATAGTAAGTGCTCACTGAGAGATCAGCCTCCTGCACCCCACCCCCCATAATTCCCAAGGAGCCTGGCCAGCTGAGGCAGACCCACAAATGCCCCTGACTCCTCCCTGGACAGGTGGCATGCACAGCTTAGGAGGGGGTGCTCCCTCACCCTGCCTGGGACAGTCAGCCATATCCTTCCTGCTTCTTCAGCTATTTCCAGAGCTCCTGCTCCTTGGGTGCCCTCTTCTCATTTCTGGATCTGGGGGCTCAGAAGTAAAGGATGTTCTGATGGCAATGGCTACCCAAAGGCTTCCCTCCATTTTGTCCTCCAGTGTCTCCCTTAGAACCAGGCAAGCAGGACCCTCAGGGACTTCCTGCAGTGTGGGGTGCCTTCCTCAAATGTCCTAAGGTCCCTCTGCTGCCGGGAGTTGGCTGGAGTTAGTGGTGCCTCTGGGAAAGGTGTCCCATTCTGTCATTGCTCCCCGACTGCATGCTCCCTGGGGTTTCCCTGCATGCCCCCAGGAGCTCCAGGATCCCAGCCTGGGGAGACATCCTCACATCCTGTGGCCCAGCCCCAATTCCAGGAAGGTAGCTTGGCCAGAGGGTCATTTCCACGAGTTGGTCTGTTACTTTTCTAAATTCTGTTGTGTGAGGCTGGCCCACCAGAACAGGCTGGTGTGTTGATCTGGTGGGCCAGCCTCAGTTCTTTCCTTTCCTCCCTCCCTTCCTCCCTCCTTTCCTTCCTTTCTTCTCTTTTCTTACAGTACTAGGGATAAAAACCAATGATACTCCATCACTGAGCTACCCTTTTAATTTGGGGGTAGGGTTTCATGGAGGCTGGCCTTGAACTTGGGATCCTCCTTCCTCAGCCTCCTGAGTTACTGGGACTACAGGCATGTGCCACTGTGCTGGGTTTCAAACTGTATCTACAGACAAGGACTCTAAAAACACATTTTCCTGAAACCCTGACACCCTAGGGTTGGCCTTACCCTCATTCGTGTCCTCCTCTTCCACAAAGGAACCTTTAGCCTCTTAGTTGAATAGCTAGAGAAACTGAGGCCCAGGGAGAAAAAAATCCATATTTCCCCACGTGCTTCCTGCCAAACTTCAGCAGAATTCCATGGATTCCAACTTCGGCCCTTGTTGCTTCGAGAACATCTCCCTTCCTTTTCACCATTCTCTTTCCTCCTGCCTCATCCTGGAAGCTCTTCTGAGATGCTCTCTCCCTACTCTGGGCCTCCCAGCCTCCAGTGCACACCTCAACAGCCTCCGACTCCCCACTAGCAACAGAGGGGAGGGGCTGGAACAAGATTCCCTCTGGGGCTCTCAAGCAAGAGGGAGGGGCCTGGCTTGGGGCAGGGGGCTCAAGCGGGGACCCCCTCACCCCCTGCCACCCCTGTCCTCATGCCCTGTGGGTCCTCAAAGCCCCTTTTCCCTTCCAGGATGCTGCAGAACAACGAGCTGGGAGGGATCCCGGCGGAAGCGCTGTGGGAGCTGCCGGGCCTGCAGTCTCTGTGAGTCACTGAGGGGCTGTCCTGGGGGTCACCTGCTTCCTGGGAGCTGAGTCGCAGTCCAAGCGCCCCTGGCCTCAGCCCTTCCTTCTCCTTCAGATCCCCTTCTCCACTCCGTGTTCCAGACAGCTGGCTCCTCCTGACTTTGGTTTCTTGGGGGGTTTGGTTGTTGTCGGCAGCAGTGCGTCTGTGTTCCCTTGTGTGTGTATTTGGGGAAGGGAGACCTCCCTAGGTAGGGCCACCAGGGCAGCAGTCCCGAGGCGACTGGCATTCTGCCATGTTCCCAAAGAGCATCAGGAAGGGGCTGTCTCCTCCACCTAGCCCGCTCTTGCCCCCAGGGCTCTGCGCAAGGAGAGAAGGTGGGTGGGAAGGAGAATGGGCTGTCATGGGCCACCCATGACAGATCCATTCCTCCAAGGAGCCTGTAGTTCCCTTCTTGACCAGCAGGGGCATCATGGCAGCAAGATCAAGCCTGCCCAAAAGTGGGAACAGGTGCTCGGGTGATGGAACCTTGCCCACTGTGGTCCTCTGGGTCAGGTGCTGGGTTTATCCACACAACACCGCACAGAGCTGGAACAGGGTAGGTGGTGCCTCACACATGCCTGTTGAACACCACTGCATTTCCAGTGACATCTCATTATCCTACGGGAGAATGGATTCATTGGGGCAGGGGGCTCAAGCGGGGGATTTAGAGAGAGATCAAAGTTGGAGGATGAGATTGGAGCATGACACCTGCCAGCAGGAGAAACGGAAGTGCTGACAGTGAAAGGAAAAAAGCCTCTGGTATTCTGGTATTCACAGCTTGTAGGTCCTGCTGTGGCCCTGCCCAGTGCATGGACATGGAAGTCAGACGACTCAGAACTGTCCTGACTGCCCTTGAGTGGCAGGAGTTTGCGGGGTGGGGGTGGGGGGCTTTTCTCCCTGTGGCTGACATTTAGCCCCCATTCCATCATAAAAACATGGGTCCAACCAGGCAGAGTGCT